>NC_138980.1:64242237-64869115 GCF_964341445.2 Mesoplodon mirus
TACCTAGGAATAAACCTACCTAAGGAGGTAAAAGACCTGTCTGTGTCGAAGAAGACACAAACAGATGGAGAGATATACCATGTTCATGGATTGGAAGAATCAATATTGTGAAAATGACTATATTACCCAAAGCAATCTACAGATTCAATGCAATCCCTATCAAATTACCAGTGGCATTTTTCACAGAACTAGAACAAAAAAATCTTAAAATGTGTATGGAGACACAAGAGACCCCGAATAGCGAAAGTTATCTTGAGAAAAAAAAAATGGAGCTGGAGGAATCAGACTCCCTGACTTCAGACTATACTACAATGCTACAGTAATCAAGACAATATGGTACTGGCACAAAAACAGAAAAATAGATCAATGGAACAGGATAGAAAGCCCAGGGATAAACCCAATCACCTATGGTCAAGTAATCTATGATGAAGCAGGCAAGAATATATAATGGAGAAAAGACAATCTCTTCAATAAGTGGTGCTGGAAAAACTGGACAGCTACATGTAAAAGAATGAAATTAGAACATTACCTAACACCATATACGAAAATCAACTCAAAATGGATTAAAGACCTAAATGTAAGACCAGACACTATAAAACTCTTAGAGGAAAACATAGGAAAAACATTCTTTGACGTAAATCACAGCAATATCTTTTTGGATCCACCTCCTAAAGAAATAGAAATAAAAATAAACAAATGGGACCTAATTAAACTTAAAAGCTTTTGCACAGCAAAGGAAACCATAAACAAGGCAAAAAGACAACCCTCAGAATGGGAGAAAATATTTGCAAACAAAGCAACTGACAAAGGATTAATCTCCAAAATTTACAAGCAGCTCATGCAAGCTCAATATCAAAAAAGTCAAACACCCCAATCAAAAAGTGGGCAGAAGACCTAAATAGACATTTCTCCAAAGAAGACACACAGATGGCCAAGAGGCACATGAAAAGATGCTCAACATCACTACTAGAGAAATGCAAATCAAAACTACAATGACATATCATCTCACACTGGTCAGAATGGTCATCATCAAAAAATCTACAAACAATAAATGCTGGAGAGGGTGTGGATAAAAGGGAACCCTCTTGCACTGTTGTTGGGAATGTAAATTGATACAGACAATATGGAGAACAGTATGGAGGTTCCTTAAAAAACTAACCACAGAACTACCATATGACTCAGCAATCCTACTACTGGGCCTTTACCCTGAGAAAACCGTAATTCAAAAAGACACATGCACTCCAATATTCACTGTAGCACTATTTACAATAGCCAGGGCATGGAAGCAACCTAAATGTCTATCAACAGATGAATGGATAAAGAAGATGTGGTACATACATACAATGTAATATTATTCAGCCATCAAAAGCAATGAAATTGGATCATTTGTGGAGATGTGGATGGACCTAGAGTCTGTCATACAAAGTGAAGTAAGTCAGAAAGAGAAAAGCAAATATCATATATTAACGCATATATGTGGAATCTAGAACAATGGTACAGATGAACCTATTTGCAGGGCAGGAACAGAAACACAGACGTAGAGAATGGACGTGTGGACACAGCGGGGAAGGGGAGGGTGGGATGAATTGGGAGATTAGGTTTGACATAAATATACTACCATGTGTAAAATAGATAGGTAGTGGGAACCTGCTGTATAGCGCAGGGAGCTCAGCTCGATGCTCTGTGATGACCTAGATGGGTGGGATGGGGGGGGCTGGGAGGGAGGTCCAAGAGGGAGGGGATATATGTATACATATAGCTGATTCACTTCGCTTGTACAGCAGAAACTAACACAACATTGTAAAGCAATTATACTCCAATAAGAAAAGGGGGGGAGGGAGTATGTTCACATGTTAAAAAAAAAAAAAAAAAGAAACGCTGAGCAGTTGCAGCCACTAATAAGAAAGGGGAGCCTCTCCAATGGGAACTACATGCAAACCTGCCAGTGATGGGGAGTGAGGCATTCTTGGCGATCATCTGCAAAACCGGCAGCCCACAATTCCTCCCACGCCTGTGCATGCACACTGCTCCTCCCATTCAGAGGTGGGGTCTATTTCCTGCCCCTTCAAACTGGCTGGACTTGTGACTTGCTTTGACCAACAGAATGTAGCTGAAGTGACACTTTGTCTATTCTAGGCCTAGGATTTCAGAGGTCTTGCAGCTTCTGTGTTTGCCCTCATGAGTTTGGCCTAGACTACTAAATGATGAGAGATCCCATGGAGAGATAAGGCATGTGGAGGAGGACCAAGGTGACCCAGCCAACAGCTAGTACCAAGGTCCCAGACATGTGGAGTAAGGTCATCTTGGATCCACCAGTTGCAGTAAAACCACTGCAGCTTGGAACACACATGAGCCCTCCCCAGATTTCTGGTCCACAGATTTGTGAGCAAAAAAAGTCATTGCTGTTTTACGTCACTAGGTTTGTAGATGATCTGTTATAAAGCAACAGATAACTGAAACAGACAACTGGAACAGACACCTTATGGTTCTCTCTCTCTCTCTCTCTCTCTCTCTCTCTCTCTCTGAGTGGCTCCAAAGGCTACATGCCTGGGTTTCTATACCCTCCTTCTGTGCTGTCTTCTACTTATTCCTGGGTCCCTCCTAATTTTATTCCAAAGCACAAAGTACACATCTTATGTAAAATATTCTTAACAACACGAGAGAGAGTATTATACCACTAACTGTGGGAGACATACAGTTAAGACCTGTATTAGGGCTTGTTCAAGCAAGGGGCGGGCATTTGCTATCAAATGCTTGTTGGGGGCCGGGATGAAATGCTGCTGTTGGAAAGCATTTCTTCAAGTGAGGTTTCAGGATTTTGTCCAACTTCCGACAGTAAAGTTAGAGAAGTAGTCACTTATGACATTTGTGTGTACATTATGTCTCTAGAAAATTACAGCCAAGCCTAAGGGAATGCTCATTAAATACTGTTAACTAAGATCTTCATACTGTGGATTTTAAAGGAAGATGACAATATTCACCTGAGGACAAAAACATGCTCTGTTGATGGATAATGTTAAATTCCCTTGGCAGGAAATTCCTCCAAAGCACTATCTCCAGAAAGCCAGGGGCTCTCAGGGCGTGGCCATGTATGCTTTGGGTTCCTGTGAGGTGAACATCACAGGTTTCCAAAGGAGGCTAAGGCAGCATCTGCTGACTTTATACCAGATCAGGCCTGAAACGACATTTGAAAAGGAGTCAAACTGCCTTATTCTAAGTTGTTTTTACCAGAAAGGCAAACCTGATGAATATTAATGACTTTCTTCCCAGAATCATGTACATACGCAGGTCTTGCATATAACTTTGGCCCATCATGGATCCCAGGTTAAAAACCTCTATCATGCTAGTACACTAGCTCCCTCAGGACTGGAGACATACACTCTGCTGCAGCCTTCATCCTAGGAATGTTTCCACTGACACTCCTGCACTGGCTTCCACAGGAACATAAATCTCGCTGTGAATCATCCCACTCTCTCACAGAGACTAATGAAGAAGAACATATAATGAAGCACTGTAGTACTCTTTTAATATGTACCTCACCAGATACACAGCATAGAGGAACATAATTTATAATCCACCAAATCAGATGAGTATTTTCACCAGTTCCTGCCCATATACTTGCAGGCCTGGCCATGCATTTCATATTTCATTTCTATTTCTATATTTTGTGCTCAAGGCGGGATGGCTGCTTGTTTACACAAGTTTCAATATTGTTATTAGCAGTATCCGGTCTTTTTTCTATCACACTACTTTTGAATGTTTTCTGGCTTTAAAGGCCCAAGGACACCAAAAAACAGTTAAGGTTCAAAAAGCATTAGATGTTGCCTGCTATAAGCTCGTACATGCCCCTTAGGGACATGAAACATAATCAAACTCCTTAGAAATCTGTCTCAACATTTAAGATTATTTTATTTAACAAAAGATTAAGTTTAAAAATTATCATTTTGAGAAAGGGGCATATGTGACACTCAGAGATGGAATTATGTTCTATTTTCAGAGAATTCTGTTGAGATTGCTAAAAACAATGGTTTACAGTTATTGACACTTACTCCTTGCTGGATTCTTGGCTAAGTCTTTTACGTAAATCACCTTATCTAATCCTCACAACAAAGCAGACTAAGGGAGGTGGCTCACTGGCTAGCTGGTCATCAAACTTGCTTCCCTTTGCTCTGCACAGTTGGGTGCTTTCCCAGCCTCCCTTGCAGTTGGATGGGGTCACATGACTGAGTTCTGCCAATGGAACGGCAGAGAAAATAAGGAAAGCATCTTCTAGGCTTGGCCCATATAATCTTACTCAATCCTCCTTGCTCTCTCATTTCCCCCACCAACTAGTCGATTGTAGAGCTCTGTAGAGCAGAAGGCAGAGCTACAAGATGGAAGGAACCTGGGTTGCTGAATCACGGTGCAGTATCCCACTCCCAGAATACCCACAGTAAACTGGTATGTGAGCAAGAGATAAACTTCTATTGTCCTGAGACACTGATATTTTGGGGTTATTTGTCACAGCAGTTACACTGTACTGAAAGTACTTTTATGAGCATAGAGAGGCTGAGTAATCGGCTCATGGTCACACAGCTATTAAGAGGTAACAGATTTAAATCCGAGTGGTTTGTTTGTACAAAAAATGTTATTAACTGCTATTTGATTATATTTCTTTTTTCCAAGTTAATTTTCATCATACATAACATAATCTTCTTTTATACCTGATTTACTATATTTGTGGGAAGTGGCTGGACAGAGTCCAAAGTTTGAGAGAAAGAGAAGATAATTTCTTCAAATAAATTATCTGATTTCATATCTCTTTATTAACCATGTAAGAAAAAGGCTATGTTGTTTACACAATTTTGCAGGAGACCTCTGTTACTCTGTGAAAGTTTATATTCAGAGATTCTTTAGTAATTACTAATGCTCTATAACAACTTATCCCTCAAACTTAGTGGTTTAAAACATTTAATATCTCTCCCACTTTCTGTGAGTAAGGTATTCAGGAGAAGCTTAGCTCAGTGGTCTCTTATGTGGTTGCACTCAAGGTGTCGGTTGGGGCTATATCATCTGAAGGCATGACCATTCACTTCCAAAGTGGATGACTCACACATGGCTGGCAACTTGGTCTGGTTGTTGGTAGGCAGCCTCACTTTCTCTCCACTGGGCTGTTTGACCACCATCACAACATGGTGGCTTGCTTGCCCCAGAGTGAGCAAGTCCAGAAACCAAGGCAAATGCGACGAGGTCTTAGGACTGCTCACAGACCATTATTTTTGCAATTTCCTATTGATCAATTCCTATTGATCACATTGGGATCAGTGCCGGTTGCTTATTCACAGTTGGAAAAGGATACACAACGGTGCGACTACCAGGAGACAGGGGTTACCGGGAGCCACTTTGGAGGTTAGCTACCACAGGAACCCACCCATTCATCCAACACATATGCACTGAGCGCATACTGAGGAACTGGGGACAAAGAACAGAAAAAAACAGACTAAAGTCCCTGCTTTCATGATGCACACATTCTACAAGAGGCCAGAAAGGCAACAGGTATAATCAATAAGTAATTTTTTTAAATTTAATTTTATTTTTTTGCTTTATAACAAATTTAATCAGTTATACATATACATATGTTTCCATATCCCCTCCCTTTTGCGTCTCCCTCCCACCCTCCCTATCCCACCCCTCCAGGCGGTCACAAAGTACCGAGCTGATCTCCCTGGGCTATGCGGCTGCTTCCCACTAGCTATCTACCTCACGTTTGGTAGTGTATATATGTCCATGCCGCTCTTTCACTTTGTCACAGCTTACCCTTCCCCCTCCCCATATCCTCAAGTCCATTCTCTAGTAGGTCTGTGTCTTTATTCCTGTCTCACCCCTATGTTCTTCATGACATTTTTTTTTCTTAAATTCCATATATATGTGTTAGCATACAGTATTTGTCTTTCTCTTTCTGACTTACTTCACTCTGTATGACAGACTCTAGGTCTATCCACCTCATTACAAATAGCTCAATTTCATTTTTTTTTATGGCTGAGTAATATTCCATTGTATATATGTGCCACATCTTCTTTATCCATTCATCCGATGATGGACACTTAGGTTGTTTCCATCTCCGGGCTATTGTAAATGGGGCTGCTATGAACATTTTGGTACATGTCTCTTTTTGAATTATGGTTTTCTCAGGGTATATGCCCAGTAGTGGGATTGCTGGGTCATATGGTAGTTCTATTTGTAGTTTTTTAAGGAACCTCCATACCATTCTCCATAGCGGCTGTACCAATTCACATTCCCACCAGCAGTGCAAGAGTGTTCCCTTTTTTCCACACCCTCTCCAGCATTTATTGTTTCCAGATTTTTTGATGATGGCCATTCTGACTGGTGTGAGATGATATCTCATTGTAGTTTTGATTTGCATTTCTCTAATGAGTAAAGATGTTGAGCATCCTTTCATGTGTTTGTTGGCAGTCTGTATATCTTCTGTGGAGAAATGTCTATTTAGGTCTTCTGCCCATTTTTGGATTGGGTTGTTTGTTTTTTTGTTATTGAGCTGCATGAGCTGCTTATAAATTTTGGAGATTAATCCTTTGTCAGTTGCTTCATTTGCAAATATTTTCTCCCATTCTGAGGGTTGTCTTTTGGTCTTGTTTATGGTTTCCTTTGCTGTGCAAAAGCTTTGAAGTTTCATTAGGTCCCATGTGTTTATTTTTGTCTTTATTTCCATTTCTCTAGGAGGTGGGTCCAAAAGGATCTTGCTGTGATTTATGTCATAGAGTGTTCTGCCTATGTTTTCCTCTAAGAGTTTGATAGTGTCTGGCCTTACATTTAGGTCTTTAATCCATTTTGAGCTTATTTTTGTGTATGGTGTGAGGGAGTGATCTAATCTCATACTTTTACATGTCCCTATCCAGTTTTCCCAGCACCACTTATTGAAGAGACTGTCCTTTCTCCACTGTACATTCCTGCCTCCTTTATCAAAGATAAGGTGACCATATGTCCGTGGGTTTAACTCTGGGCTTTCTATCCTGTTCCATTGATCTATCTTTCTGTTTTTGTGCCAGTACCATACTGTCTTGATTACTGTAGCTTTGTAGTATAGTCTGAAGTCAGGGAGCCTGATTCCTCCAGCTCCATTTTTCGTTCTCAAGATTGCTTTGGCTATTCGGGGTCTTTTGTGTTTCCATACAAATTGTGAAATTTTTTGTTCTAGTTCTGTGAAAAATGCCAGTGGTAGTTTGATAGGGATTGCATTGAATCTGTAGATTGCTTTGGGTAGTAGAGTCATTTTCACAATGTTGATTCTTCCAATCCAAGAACATGGTACATCTCTCCATCTATTTGTATCATCTTTAATTTCTTTCATCAGTGTCTTATAATTTTCTGCATACAGGTCTTTTGTCTCCTTAGGTAGGTTTATTCCTAGATATTTTATTCTTTTTGTTGCAGTGGTAAATGGGAGTGTTTCCTTGATTTCACTTTCAGATTTTTCATCATCAGTATATAGGAATGCCAGAGATTTCTGTGCATTAATTTTGTATCCTGCAACTTTACCAAATTCATTGATTAACTCTAGTAGTTTTCTGGTAGCATCTTTAGGATTCTCTATGTATAGTATCATGTCATCTGCAAACAGTGACAGCTTTACTTCTTCTTTTCCAATTTGGATTCCTTTTATTTCCTTTTCTTCTCTGATTGCTGTGGCTAAAACTTCCAAAACTAGGTTGAATAAGAGTGGTGAAAGTGGGCAACCTTGTCTAGTTCCTGATCTTAGTGGAAATGGTTTCAGTTTTTCACCATTGAGGACGATGCTGGCTGTGGGTTTGTCATATATGGCCTTTATTATGTTCAGGAAAGTTCCCTCTATGCCTACTTTCTGCAGGGTTTTTATCATAAATGGGTGTTGAATTTTGTCGAAAGCTTTCTCTGCATCTATTGAGATGATCATATGGTTTTTCTCCTTCAATTTGTTAATATGGTGTATCACGTTGATTGATTTGCGTATATTGAAGAATCCTTGCATTCCTGGAATAAACCCCACTTGATCATGGTGTATGATCCTTTTAATGTGCTGTTGGATTCTGTTTGCTAGTATTTTGTTGAGGATTTTTGCATCTATGTTCATCAGTGATATTGGCCTGTAGTTTTCTTTCTTTGTGACATCCTTGCCTGGTTTTGGTATCAAGGTGATGGTGGCCTCGTAGAATGAGTTTGGGAGTGTTCCTCCCTCTGCTATATTTTGGAAGAGTTTCAGAAGGATAGGTGTTAGCTCTTCTCTAAATGCTTGATAGAATTCGCCTGTGAAGCCATCTGGTCCTGGGCTTTTGTTTGTTGGAAGATTTTTTATCACAGTTTCAATTTCAGTGCTTGTGATTGGTCTGTTCATATTTTCTATTTCTTCCTGATTCAGTCTTGGCAGGTTGTGCATTTCTAAGAATTTGTCCATTTCTTCCAGGTTGTCCATTTTATTGGCATAGAGTTGCTTATAGTAATCTCTCATGATCTTTTGTATTTCTGTAGTGTCAGTTGTTACTTCTCCTTTTTCATTTCTAATTCTATTGATTTGAGTCTTCTCCCTTTTTTTCTTGATGAGTCTGGTTAATGGTTTATCAATTTTGTTTATCTTCTCAAAGAACCAGCTTTTAGTTTTATTGATCTTTCCTATCGTTTCCTTCATTTCTTTTTCATTTATTTCTGATCTGATTTTTATGATTTCTTTCCTTCTGCTAACTTTGGGATGTTTTTGTTCTTCTTTCTCTAATTGCTTTAGGTGCAAGGTTAGGTTGTTTATTCGAGATGTTTCCTGTTTCTTAAGGTGGGATTGTATTGCTATAAACTTCCCTCTTAGAACTGCTTTTGCTGCATCCCATAGGTTTTGGGTCGTCGTGTCTCCATTGTCATTTGTTTCTAGGTATTTTTTAATTTCCTCTTTGATTTCTTCAGTCATCACTTCGTTATTAAGTAGTGTATTGTTTAGCCTCCATGTGTTTGTATTTTTTACAGCTCTTTTCCTGTAATTGATATCTAGTCTCATAGCATTGTGGTCAGAAAAGATACTTGATACAATTTCAATTTTCTTAAATTTACCAAGGCTTGATTTGTGACCCAAGATATGATCTATCCTGGAGAATGTTCCATGAGCACTTGAGAAAAATGTGTATTCTGTTGTTTTTGGATGGAATGTCCTATAAATATCAATTAAGTCCATCTTGTTTAATGTATCATTTAAAGCTTGTGTTTCCTTATTTATTTTCATTTTGGATGATCTGTCCATTGGTGAAAGTGGGGTGTTAAAGTCCCCTACTATGAGTGTGTTACTGTCGATTTCTCCTTTTATGGATGTTAGTATTTGCCTTATGTATTGAGGTGCTCCTATGTTTGGTGCATAAATATTTACAATTGTTATATCTTCTTCTTGGATCGATCCCTTGATCATTATGTAGTGTCCTTCTTTGTCTCTTCTAGTAGTCCTTATTTTAAAGTCTATTTTGTCTGATATGAGAATTGCTACTCCAGCTTTCTTTTGGTTTCCATTTGCATGGAATATCTTTTTCCATCCCCTTACTTTCAGTCTGTATGTGTCTCTAGGTCTAAAGTGGGTCTCTTGTAGACAGCATATATCTGGGTTTTGTTTTTGTATCCATTCAGCCACTCTGTGTCTTTTGGTGGGAGCATTTAGTCCATTTACATTTAAGGTAATTATCGATATGTATGTTCCTATTCCCATTTTCTTAATTGTTTTGGGTTCATTATTGTAGGTCTTTTACTTCTGTTGTGTTTCTTGCCTAGAGAAGTTCCTTTAGCATTTGTTGTAAAGCTGGTTTGGTGGTGCTGAACTCTCTCAGCTTTTGCTTGTCTGTAAACGTTTTAATTTCTCCATCAAATCTGAATGAGATCTTTGCTGGGTAGAGTAATCTTGGTTGCAGGTTTTTCTCCTTCATCACTTTAAGTATGTCCTGCCACTCCCTTCTGGCTTGTAGAGTTTCTGCTGAGAGATCAGCTGTTATCCTGATGGGGATTCCCTTGTGTGTTATTTGTTGTTTTTGCCTTGCTGCTTTTAATATGATTTCTTTGTGTTTAATTTTTGACAGTTTGATTAATATGTGTCTTGGCGTATTTCTCCTTGGATTTATTCTGTATGGGACTCTCTGTGCCTCCTGGACTTGATTAACTAGTTCCTTTCCCATATTAGGGAAGTTTTCAACTATAATCTCTTCAAATATTTTCTCAGTCCCTTTCTTTTTCTCTTCTTCTTCTGGAACCCCTATAATTCGAATGTTGGTGCGTTTAATGTTGTCCCAGAGGTCTCTGAGACTGTCCTCTGTTCTTTTCATTCTTTTTTCTTTATTTTGCTCTGCAGCAGTTATTTCCACTATTTTATCTTCCACCTCACTTATCCGTTCTTCTGCCTCAGTTATTCTGCTATTGATCGCATCTAGAGTATTTTTTATTTCATGTATTGTGTTTTTAATCGATGCTTGATTCATCTTTAGTTCTTCTAGGTCCTTGTTAACTGTTTCTTGCATTTTGTCTATTCTATTTCCAAGATTTTGGATCTGGGAAATAGAATCTTGGATCATCTTTACCATCATTATTCTGAATTCTTTTTCAGGTAGACTGCCTATTACCTCTTCATTTGTTAGGTCTGGTGGGTTTTTATCTTGCTCCTTCTCCTGCTGTGTGTTTTTCTGTCTTCTCATTTTGTTTATGTTACTGTGTTTGGGGTCTCCTTTTTGCAGGCTGCAGGTTCGTAGTTCCTGTTGTTTTTGGTGTCTGTCCCCAGTGGCTAAGGTTGGTTTAGTGGGTTGTGTAGGCTTCCTGGTGGAGGGGACTAGTGCCTGTGTTCTGGTGGATGAGGCTGGATCTTGTCTTTCTGGTGGGCAGGTCCACGTCTGGTGGTGTGTTTTGGGGTGTCTGTGGACTTTTTATGATTTTAGGCCACCTCTCTGCTAATGGGTGGCGTTGTGTTCCTGTCTTGCTAGTTGTTTGGCTTAGGGTGTCCAGCACTGTAGCCTGCTGGTCGTTGAGTGAAGCTGGGTGCTGGTGTTGAGATGGAGATCTCTGGAAGATTTTCGCCGTTTGATATTACGTGGAGCTGGGAGGTCTCTTGTGGACCAGTGTCCTGAAGTTGGCTCTCCCACCTCAGAGGCACAGCACTGACTCCAGGCTCCTCAGTTTGGGATGATGTGTTGTCTATTCATGTATTCCACAGATGCAGGGTACATCAAGTTGATTGTGGAGCTTTAATCCGCTGCTTCTGAGGCTGCTGGGAGAGGTTTCCCTTTCTCTTCTTTGTTCTCACAGCTCCTGGGTCTCAGCTTTGGATTTGGCCCCGCCTCTGTGTGTAGGTCGCCGGAGGGCGTCTGTTCTTCGCTCAGATAGGACAGGGTTAAAGGAGCAGCCTCTTCGGGGACTCTGGCTCACTCAGGCCGGGAGGGAGGGAGAGGCACGGAGTGCGGGGCGAGCCCGCAGCGGCAGAGGTCGGCGCGACGTTGCACCAGCCCGAGGCCGCCGCGCGCTCTCCCAGGGAAGCCGCCCCTGGATCCCGGGACCCCGGCAGTGGCGGGCCGCACAGGCTCCCGGAAGGGCGGCGTGGGCAGTGACCTGCGCTCGCACACAGGCTTCCTGGCGGCGGCAGCAGCAGCCCCAGCGTCCCACGCCTGCCACTGGGCTCCGCGCCTTCAGTCGCGACTCGCGCCCGTCCGTGGAGCCCCTTTAAGCAGCGCTCTTAATCCCCTCTCCTCGCGCACCAGGAAACCAAGAGGGAAGAAAAAGTCTCTTGCCTCTTCGGCAGCTCCAGAGTTTTCCCGGACTCCCTCCCGGCTAGCTGTGGCACATTAGCCCCCTTCAGGCTGAGTTCTCGCCGCCAGCCCCAGTCCTCTCCCTGCGCTCTGACCGAAGCCCGAGCCTCAGCTTCCAGCGCTGCGCGCCCCGGCGGGCGAGCAGACAAGCCTCTCGGGCTGGTGAGTGCCGCTCGGCACCGATCCTCTGTGTGCGGATCTCTCCGCTTTGCCCTACCCAGGTATGTGGGGAGTTTCTTGCCTTTTGGGAGGTCTGGGGTCTTCTGCCAGCGTTCAGTAGGTGTTCTGTAGGAGTTGTTCCACGTGTAGCTGTATTTCTGGTGTATCCGTGGGGAGGAAGGTGATCTCCGCGTCTTACTCTTCCGCCATCTTACCCGGAAGTCCTTCAATAAGTAAATTATATAGTATGCCAGAAAGTGGTAAGTGCTACGGAGAGAGACAGCATGATCAAGGGGAGGGGGAATGCTGGGGTTGAGACTGTTCGCAATTTAAAATAGAGAGATGTCGGTGGGCCTCACTTAGGCTTGAAGGAGGTGAAGAAGTATGCCAGGAGGAAGAGTGTTCCAGGCACTGCAAACGGCAACTGCAAAGCCCTTGAGGTGGGAGTGTGTGCCGTGTGCAAGGACCAGCAAGGCAGTCGAGGTGGCCGTAGGAGGGAATTCAAGGAGAGGGCTGTAGGAGGTGAGACGAGGCAAGTAACAGAGGGGAAAGCAGAGACCCTGTAGGGCATTTCAGGCTCCTGGGAGAGCTCTGACTTTCACTCTGTGAAATGCGAAGCCACTGGACGGTTCTTAGCAGACAACTGATACTCTTCGATCTAACACTAAAAAAAATCTCATTCTGGTGGCTGACAGCGGAATAGACAGGCCAAGGGTGGGAACAGGGAAACAAATCAGGAGGCTCCTGTAAAAATCCAGACAAGAGCTGATGATGGCTTATTTTGGTGTGTCATCAGTGCAGGTGGTTAGTGGTCAGATGCTAGATTTATTTGGCAGGTGACCTAGTGCAATTCATTCGCCTTTCTAGGTAAACGTTTTATTTAGGAGGAACAGCATTTTTATTATATCCCAGCACCTTGGGCTGTCAAATGGTGCCCTGCAGGTTCTGAGAAGCTTCAGAGGGATGTGCTACCAGGAACTGAGGTGGGACAGATGGGTGGAGTTTCATGTCCCCCTACCCCAGTTTTTAAGGGCAGCTGTGTTGACATACTTCATTATGTGGGGTGAGGGCAACCTTCTTAAGACAGACCAGAAACTCCAATGCCCTAAAAGAAAAGACAAACGCCCCCCATACACGCACGGTATGAAACAATACACCATTTATAAAACTATAAGGAAACAATAGGTTAGGAAAAATATTTGAAACACACATGAAAATAGTTTACTATTCTAATGTTTTAAAAAAACTCAAAAATTCATCAGAAGACAACCAAGTAAAAAAAAAAATGGGTAAAGGGCATTTTCAAAATGAGCCTCCTAGTAGCACCTCCTTCACTGCATTGTTATGAGGTTAAAAGGACAGCATATATAAAGTGCTTAGCACACAGTTCCTGTTACAAAAGAAGTGCCTAATATGTTGTCCACCACTACCGTCACCACAACCGCCACTGTTGCCGCTGCTGCAATCCCAAGATGACCATCACCGCCACCATCACCACCAGCAACTCAGTCATCATCACCACAGTGTAAAAGCCACCACCGATGTGAACCTGAGTCAACCCTGTAGGCCAGTTTCAACTCAGCTCCCCCCCCCAAGTAAATTCTCCACTTGTGGTGACCAATGATATATTACCTTTTCATGATTTTCTATTAGGATCTCAATGACAATGTTCTGAAACTTGATATCCATGATGGCTGCTACCGTTTCTTCCTGAGGACGCAGCAGGGTGGGTCCGAACACCACGCCAAGGTTTGCCACCGTCATCAAATTCTGCTTGTGGTTGTTAGCAACGCTGGTAGGAAGGAAAAGAAATGGCACAAATGAGAGAAATAGTGTATGAATGGATAGCTGACCTCCTGTACCCTTCTCATCTTCAGACGCCTCATCTGGTAGGAGCCAGATCTGGGGACATGTTTGGATGCCTCTGGAGTCCAAAGAGAGACTTTTCTACTCCTATTTTCGTCTACCAAAGGTTCAGAAATCTCCAGTGTTTGGGCTGTTTTGCTATTTCAGGATACGACACTCCTCACAATTTCCATTTTGCCTAAAACAACCAACCAACCAACCAACCAACCAAAGCAGCTTGCCTTCCAAAATGTGAACCTTTGCACATTTGAATCCCTATTCTGCAAATCCAGGTAACTGCTAATCCCTCTTAGTTACAACTTTTATACTTGGCTGCTGCTTAAACCACTGTGATCATTAGCATTTTCTCTAGCGCAAATATTAAAAACTCCTGAGGGCTTTAATACATTTGCAAATATAGGCCCAAAAGAGACCTAATTTTTTTAAATGGGTAGATCTCAGTCAGGACAGCACTTTAGGCTCAAAGTATTAAAGCCCCATCATATTAGACACGTGGCTTACATTAAGCCAAACATTTCTGCATAAACAGAAATAAAAATGCACTACTGTACATCCATGTATATGGCTGTGTTTATATTGTCACTTACTCTCAAAGTCCAAGGAACACACAGGGTCAGGAGTATTGGGGCTGAGTAAACTGCTAAACACATATGCAAATTTCTGGATAAACAAATACTCAAAACACATATCTGAACTCCACACCCAGGGCACCATGACCTAGCCATAAAATTTCATTGCTCATTCGCTGGTCCCATGTACAAAAATATACAAATTATCTATTGACAACAAATAAGTTAAAAGTTAAGGCCATTTAGTATTGTTAAGAAAATATTAGGGGCGGGCTTCCCTGGTGGCACAGTGGTTGAGACTCTGCCTGCCAATGCAGGGGACACGGGTTTGGGCCCTGGTCTGGGAGGATCGCACATGCCGCGGAGTGGCTGGGACCGTGAGCCACAGTTACCGAGCCTGCGCGTCTGGAGCCTGTGTTCCGCAACAGGAGAGGCCTCGATGGGGAGTGGCCCCCGCTTGCCACAACTGGAGAGAGCCCTCGCACAGAAACAAAGACTCAACACAGCCATAAATAAATAAATAAATTAAAACATATATATATTAGGGGCTTCCACCTAATATTTCCACCTGTTAGAAGAAGGAAACTATTCATTACTAGAAACTAGAGGGAAATTGGGCAGAGATGGCAGTTTTCACAGACGTACCTCCCTAGCATTTAGTGCTATTTATCCTGAGTATTTGTTTTTCACACAATTCTATAAACGTTCGCACTGTTTCTCTTAGATACTTCTATTTTGTAGGAGGAAAAAGAGGTTCTACTGCTTTAAGTGCTGGTTTTGAAACTGAGCCTTTACTGAACACTACATTAACCAATTTTATCAGCAGATGTGTATTTTTCTTTCATTTTCTAGGGCTAAAAGTCTAATTTCATAAAAAGCTCCTCCTCTGAAAGGGATGGTTAAGTCTATGAAACGTGAACTGTGGAATAGCCCAGTCAGGAAGGGAACTTGCTTTCTGACTGCTAAACAATACCTGCAGCAAGGAGATGTTGCCACTGATTCCTTGGCCTGTTTCTGGTCCACGTAATAATATTTTACAAACATTTTCTGAGTTCTAGCTGAATCTCCTGATGTTACTTATAGTTTTCCATTCTACCCAAAACTGTATCAGGTTTCTAGCCTGAAAGCGTTAAAGCAAGGGGAAAGGCTGGCGAAGGGGAAAGGCTTTGGTTCTGGGCCTCAGTCAATCAGCAAGTCTGCATATTTACAAGCTGCTTGTAACACCACTACTTTCAACATCAGTTCCTTTGTGCAGGAAGTGAATTCCATGGCTTTATACTTCCCCTCCCTAATGAGCCAAGTCAGTAGACTTACCCTCTCGTCACAAAAGTCCCTGTGTAAATGAATCAACGAGCTGTTTATGTAAGAAAGCACTTTTAAATTGTAGACCAATATAAAAATATAGGGTTTGGATGATGATCAATTTCACCATCACGCTTCTCAACACAATCTGACTAAAGCAACAGCCTCTTAATGAGGCTCTCTGACTAGACTCTCTGGGTTTGGCTGCACCCTGCCTGCCACCACCAGCTCCTGTCTACAACTTAGCTCCACGCAAGGCAGTCCTCTGTTGAAAACTACAATGGCCTCACACCTCACTGGGTCACTAAGAGAGAACACAGTGACACAGTGTATGTGCAGTGTTCAGCAACGCTTGCACAGCTGGAATGTTCTGATAATGGTGACCATAAACCATTGGTGGGCTCCATTGTTTTTAATGTCAAACTCCTATGACCTAGCACAGCTTTTCCAACTCACCTCTAAGCCCTCTGTAACCTCCCAGCTCTGGGTCCCTGAGTAAGGGACTCAACGTTTAAGCTTTGGGTTCCTCATCTTTTAAAAAAGGGGGTGAGGTGAATAATACATCTACTTCATGAGGTTGTTGTATCAGTTAAATGTGTTACCGTGTGGGAAATGCAGTGATTATTATAATCATTCATGACCCATCCTCTTTCCACTTTCACATCTATCTGCCTTTGTCAATCCTCTCCCTAGAACGTCCTCTTACCCTTCTTTCTTTGCTTGGCAAACTGTTGGTCTTCAAGGCACAGTGCCAATGGCTCCCTTCCCTTCTGAAGTCTCTGTCTAGTCTCTCCCCAGCCCTCCACCCCTCAATGAAGGCAGGAGTGTTGGCCCCCTGGATTTATTACATGTTATTAAGGTCTCGACTACTGCCTTAGGATAGAGACCGTGCTTATTTTAGTTGGTAGCACCAGCGCTGAGAGCAGTGCCCGGCCCAGGAGAAACACAACAAATGTTCAATGAGGTGTTAAAAGACGACGGGGGTTTCTGAGTAGACATTAAACAATAATTCTCAACCCAGCTACTTACTCAGAAAACCTCAAATTATTATTGATGATTTTTTGGGAATGTATCTCAACTCTCCCAACCTCTCTTTTCAAAGTCTGGAACTGTGTTCCATTACTTCGATTTAATTAATGAGTAATAATTACTCCGATTTACTGGCCCAAATGACCAAAGGCATTTGGGAAAAAACTATGGTAATTGTGGATAAGCATCTCTGAATATAAATACGCTTGAGGCTACCCAACATAACTCATTTCCTTTTTAATGATCCATTTTATTTTAGAACTTAAAAAAACACATTGATCTAAGTCTTATGAAACTTTTGGGGAAAAAGGCTATACTTTTCATGACTAGCTACCATTACCTTTTGGCACACTGAGGTAACAAATTGATCTGTCACTTGATTATTACTGCTCATAACTTGGTACAGCTATGTTCATTACTCCAGAATGAATTATTAATGGCTGGAGATTGCTATGTATCCCAGAGAGAAAGGCACAGACCTCAGTCTCTGCTGGCACCAGCCATCCATTATAACTTGATGCATTTACCCATGTGTGGGAGGAGGGCTGGCAGAGCACTGGGAAGCCTGGTCTAGCCAAGGCCACGGGGCTCATTCATTAGTGAGGTCTATAAAACACAGAGAACTTGCTTTCCGGGTTGGTAACTGAGCTGCTTGAGCTCTTCCCCACACAGCCCAGAATGTCATGTTGAGTCTTGACTTAAAATCCACACACAAGAGTCTCTTATGCATTATTGCATATTCCACTGAGGGAGTCTTTGACAGGCCTTCCCTAGGTCCACGTGGACTCTTCTGTGGAGAATTCTAAGACAACTGCCAATTCTACAGGCTTCCTTTGCAGGCGGCAGAGAACTCCACATGCGATTTTAAGGGAAAGCCCGGTTCCTTTTGTGACCGTTAAGAGCTTGCCACATCAGCTGAGAAGCAGGGCATCTCCTGAGGGGCATGCCTTCAGGAGAGTTGGTGGGGAATCGGCACCCCATGTTCCCTGTGGTTTCCTCATGAATTATGGTTAATGAGGAAAGAGCATGTTCCATGGAAAATGGCCATGGCAGAAGGGCCTCTTGCCACCTTTGCTTCAAGGGAAAATGGATGGGGACTCTGGATTGGCCTGATACCCTTTGAGAAGCAGAAGGAGGTAAATTACTTCCAGATGAAGATGGTGGTGGGGGAGTACTATGAGGGGAGGAGAGTGGAGGCAACTCTTTTGGGGCCTGTAATGCAGAGATGCCCATGCTGTTCTGGGGATCACATCTGTCTTCCTAGCATTTAAATGAGAGTCAGAGCTCTGGAAGGGCTGAGCAGTACTTTATAACCACAGACTGGTCCTGATGTAACAACAGTACCTAAGCCTGTTGCTAGGTCTGCAAATAGGTTTCATCTTGAGGCCTGCAGTGCTATGTCGAGGAGTGTCAAAGTTGCATTCTGGCTCCACTGGACACAATGTGGTGACAAATTAGCACTATCTGCGATGAACCAGACGGGTGGAGGTGACAGCACAGCAACACTTTTATCTGCCATCCTTTATTTGTTTGTTTCAGCTTCCAGTGTTAAGTAATGATAACTTAGACTTGTAAGGTGTTTTAGAGTTTACAGGAGCTCCGCAACACTTTTTAATGTTTGTTTGAACTTCATATAAGTCTAGAATGGTAGCTCTCTAACTTTCTGACAATAACCCATGGTAGGAAACATATTTTCCCATATAACACTTCACTAGTACATGCATACATATATACACACCTAGAGAGAGGTACACACACATACATCCTTGCATATCAGAAACATGAGTTACTAGAAGCACAAGTTTCAGAAACAGTAAGTGTGATAAATTCTGTTATTTTTTATTCTATTCTGGTCATTTTTCTGCTACTAAATCAATTTTACAATCCACGAATGCGTCATGACTTAAAATTTGAAAAACGCCATTCTATAGGTATGGAGTACAAATATTATTTCCAATTTATAAATATGGGGAAAAAAAGGCTAAGGGAGACAGGATAGCATAGGGAGTGGAGTCATACAGAGATTCCCAGCTGGATGACAGGAGGCAGGTCACTTGGCTTCTCTAAACCCCTTTCTTCACCTATAAAACACAAGCATCACAAGATGTGATCCCCAGAACAGCATGGGCATCTCTGCATTACAGGCCCCAAATTTAAGGATGACTAATAAGACTAGGTGAGTCAATCTCTTGGCCTGAAATAATGGCTCACTAAATGACAGCTAGTATTGTTCATGGTGGTGGTCAAGGTAGTGGTGATGACAGTGGTGAAAGTAGAAGCAAGTGCCAATTTAAGTCACACTCTAAATTGGTGGTGTCACCTGGTGTCTTGCTTCTGCCTGGCGCAAGGAACCCTGTCTCTTCCACCTGTATTTCAAGGGCTGTCTTTCTCTTCTGGTTATCCTCTTTTTTCATTTCTTCTTTTTTAAAAATTATGAAATACTTCAAATCCATAGAAAAATTCAAAATATATTATTACTTATTTTCTATCATTACCCTATAAGCACCTCACATGACAGGCTGAGAGCCTCATAGGAAGCTACAGCAAACCCACCACACTCACTTTGCCTTCAAGGGCACCAACTTGCCCCTGGCCTGCCTGGCAAGTCCTCCCCTAACCGCCCACCTGCCTGCAAAGCCCAGTTCTAGACACCTCCCTGACGGGAGGCCACACAGAGCTCTAAGTGATTATTTTCACATCAATCCCGTGGGGCATTTCTACCCTGACTGCTTCCCTTCTCATGAGTGTCTCAGGACTGGGGGCTGGATCCAGATCTTGGAGTGCATCCCCTGCAGCACACAGGCAGGCACTGGGTAGGCCCCAGGTTACCAATTTGGAAAGTAGTTGAGTGGGTGGGCACCTAAGCTGCAGTAAATATCACTTATCTCTCTACTACCCTCTCAGGGATAGAGAAGCTCCGAGCTCCGGGGCCAAGAAGGATTAGCTGGAAATGAAGCTGCTGGAACTATACTTTTTTTTTGTGGCTACCCAAGGCAAGTTTAGTTTCAAGCGTTGTTAGTGTGGCTCCTTCCACCAACTTCAACTTCATCCTTAGTGTAGAGTGGGGAAATGGTGGCGGGAATCCTCACCACCACTGGCTACGAGTTATCTACTGAGTCAGACTGTGTGTGTGTGTTGCCTGGATACCACCTGAACTTGGTGAGACGGGACCAGCCTGGATGGTGCTGAGGAGGCTTCTGCCAAGGAAATCCATCAGAGCCATAAATACAGCTTTGCTGGGCTGTCCTGATGGCTGGCACCAGAATGAGAGTTTAAAATAAACTTTTCCGTGTACTTACTGGGGTCATGCTCACCAACCATATTTAACATCTTTCTGGGAATGGTTATCCAGTGAGCAGCCAGATTTGAAGCTTTGAATAACTGAGTGCTGCTTATGATGGATACTTTTACCCAGTATAATCTTCAAGAGAGCTCCTTGAGACAAGTAGGTAAGACTATCACTACCATTTTACAGATGAGAAAACTGAAGCACTGAGAAGTTAAGTAATTTGCCTGAGGTCACACAGCTAATGAAGGGCAGAGCCAGGAAAGGGACTCAGGGTGGCTGCAGAGCCCATAATCTTCACCTTAGCGCTCTGCCGCTCCCACACAACTAAGGGTCAGTTCAGCTAGGCTAAAAGAGGCATTTTGTTTCCTCAGAAAATCTAACCACAAATGAATATATGGAGTAGTTATACGCTTGGGCACGTGGGAGAACAAGTAGTGGTTATAACAGAGAAAAAAAAAAGCTGCTCCCTCATTCACCACCCAAATTACTAAACTGGAAGAAGGAAAGAAAAAGCAAGAGAGAGGAAGAAAAAGCATGTATGCCTATGAGAGTGATATGGGACTAAATATCATTTCTACTCCCTTCCTGAAGTGGCTTCATGCTTGACAAAATCATGAAAATGACGAAATATCCCTCAAATATGACAGCATTCCATTTGTAGTTGGCTGGCAGAGTCAGAGAGCTGCAATAATGAAAGAGTGAACACTTTAAGACTGAGAGAGAAGAATGGATTAAAAGGAAGAAAGGAGGACGGGCCAAATGGATGACTTCGAGAGGCCCCCTCAAAAGGACACTTATGGCCATATGTGCATCCCTGCAGGCCGCTCTGCTTTCATCCAAGGGTCTCAAAGCTCTGTGAGCAACTACCAATGTCTTCTCTGTTTCTGGTGAAATGTGTAAACTATATTTCAGACAGATAAACATCACCGCTAAGATGTTAAGTACTGACAAGTATCATATACATCGACTTTCACGCCCGCTTACAGAAGCCCACTTGGTACTGAAAATTCTTCAGAGAAAAGGAAAAAGGATTTGGGTAAATGCAGCAACGTCAAGGTACCTCTTGGCATATAGCTTGCAGTCTAAAGTGGAGATTGTTCTAAAATCTGAGCGTGCAGCCAGCTCTATTTCCCCTCTGGTCTCCTCCAATCCAATACCACTACCTGTTTAAAACCCACCAGAGGCTTCTGATTGTTTTTAATCACAGGTTAAAAACCCTTGGCCTGCAAGATCCCACATGATCTAGACCCTTCTCCACCATGCCCCCCTTGGCTAAAACTGGGCTAAAACTCTCGTTAGGCCTCGGTGCCTTCCTTCCTAATGCTGATGCTCCCTGACGGGGAAGCCCTGCAGTCCCTCTTGATCTGGCTCTCTCCTAACTTATCACTCTCACTTCCCAAAGAGGTCTTTCTGGATGCCCCATACCAGGTCAGATACCTCATTACAAAACTAATTCCTCAATTCTCCTTCCTAGCACTTGGTAATTATGTCATTATTCACGGAATTGTCATTGTCTGTCTCCTCCACTTACTAGAAGTTCCAAGAAAACTGGGATAACATTATCCTCCCTTACTGTCCCATCGCCAGGGCCTAGCACAGAGTTTGCCCTTATCAGGTGTTGGGGAAAAAAAAGAACACGTGCACGCTTTGGGAGGCCCCCTTCCTCTGAGGTTCCCAAGGCTCAGCTGCACTGAATGCCTGGTTTAAACGTCCACGTAACCTACTGGTGTCTCAGCACCTTTGCTAAGTGGGACAGTGGTCAGGGGAGTGGCCAGAGCAGTTCACCCTGACACCGACAGCGTGGAATAAACCAGGCAGCTCTCACTGGCCACAGTGCTAATCTGGAAGGTACGAAGGCCATGAAATACTCATAGGGTATAATTATCATGATCACATGAGTGATCTCATAAGCATTATAAAATACAGCATAAGCTTACCATATTATACCAGTCTCTTTCCAATATACTTAAACCTTCTAGGATAGTGTCTCCTGCATCTCACTTTTCCTTTTCTTATCCCTTTCTGAAATCCCTTTATTTTCTGCCTGCCTTAGATTATTAACATCGTCACCAACAATAACAGCAACTGATACTGACCGAGCGAGCACTTCCCGTGAGACAAGCATTAAGCACTGCAGTGATTACCCCATTTGATCTTTACAATAACCCTATGAGGTTAAGTTCCAATACTATCCCACATGAAGAAGCTAAGGCTCAGAAAACCCAGAAATTTGTCCCAGGTCACATACTGAACAAGTGATAGGGCTGGAATTTGATGCCAGGCAGTCTGCAGTCCAGAGCTACTTACTGCTCCTAGATGCTCTCTGGTACAATGCAGTGCGTATGTGTGTGTGTGTGTGTGTGTGTAAACATGTGTGAGATATAATATATACAGTATATAATCTGCCATTTTTATCTCACTTGCCTCTCTTCTTTTCTACATAGCCTAGCCTTAAAGAGAACATGGATAAAAGGAGAACCAGATTATTTTTTAAAAGGATGATTTGAAAGCAAACAAGGATATTAGGTTCATCTCTGCCCATCAACAGTATAAAACCCCTAAGCTTTTCTACTGGGAGAAAACTAATCTGGGTCATGGGAATCACTGACCTCCTCCGGAATAGGCCAGGTTTCATTAATAATAAGAATTATACTTTTGCTGCTAAGCTGCCTAACTTTTCTAAATTAGTCACAGTTGTTTAGAGACTAACAACAGGCCAACCTGAATTCTATTTGCCCTATATGGTCTCAGCTACTCGGTATTTGAATAGTTTTGTGCACATGGAAGACACATCCCTTCAGTCTAGGGGTTTCTGGATGGACTTCCCCGCTCTGGTCCTGGCTGGTTCAGGCTCTGGCCTGTAGCTGTATTCTTGGACCCAGTCCACAGGCCCAGATGGGGAAGCATAGCACTGGTCCAGGGAACCCTGCTTCCTGGAAAATTACTTAACTATTTCAAATTACATAACAACCCATTATAAAGTCCAGTGTAAATGTCATTTCCAAAGCATTTTACAGTTCTTAAAGTCCTTTCACATGATCATTGACTGATTGATTCTGAGACTTATGTTCTCCAGTCTATAGAGAGATGCTGGAGCACAGAGGAGGCATAGTAGTTGCACCGGTGCATGCCAACCTGATGTCACGGAGCACTGCAAATATATCAGTTCCTGATGGTGGTGACACTTCCTTCAATGGCTCAGCCTCTCACCTTTAGGCGAGCACTGTCCAAAAAGGCAGGCCATGGAGAAATTGCCTTAGGACTTTCTACTGCCTATTATGTGCCAGGGACTTCTTTAAGTGCTGAGGATACAGCCATGAGCAAAACAGTCACCCCCCACCCCCAAATTCCCTGCTTTAAAAGCTTACGTTCTTTTGGGTTTGGACAGACAATAAACAAATAAAATCTAGGGTGGAAAGGAAGCACTGGGGGACTGTCTGCAGTTCTAGGCACAGTGGTGAGGGAAGGGGTCACTGAGAGGGAGGTATGTACTAGCAACCTGAAGGAAGGAAGGAAGCAAGCCACGTGGATCTCTGTGAAGAGAGCTCCAGGGGAGCAAAGAGCAGATGCAGATGCCTCAGGGAGCAACCTGTGGGGCACGCTGGCAGCACCAGTGAAAGCCAGCGTACCTGCGGCAGAGCCATCAAAGGGGAAGGTATCAGGAGCAGTCAGGTCACAGACTCAGAGGCGGGAAATCCTTGAAGGTCACTGTAGGAGCTTCCCTCTCCACTCAACGAGATGAAAAGCCATGAGAAAATTCTGATCAGAGGGATAACATAATTAGCTATGCCTCTCTGCAGACTCAGAAAGGTCTCACCTACTAAGACTTAAATGCCCCAATTCCACGGGCACAAGAGATATAAGAACTTCACAAACTAGCATAAGGCCCCGTGAGAGAATTCAAGACACTCGAAACCCAGAATATGCTACTTTTCATATTTATTTGAGTAACTGAAATGTGTAAGGCACCGTGCCTTTGCATCTATGTCTGCGTTAACGTGGTAGGTCTCTGAAGTTGTTCCACATTTTTCCCCTTGTCACTGTGCTAAGTCTTCCCCTGACTTCCCCACCGGCAGGTTGTAAAAGAACAGAATGTTTAGCCAATGAACTGGAGGCCTAGAGTCTAAGTAACAGCCTCTAGGTGCTAGTTACCTGCTACCTAGCTAATAGTCACCCACAAAGAACACCAATATTAAACGTGTTATGTAAACATTTATAAAGCCCATCGAACTGAACCATCTTAACAACGTTTAATTAATTACAAGAACAGATCCATATTACTAGACCCATTTTACAGATGAAAGGTCAGGGACAAAAGGAGCTACATCAAAGGTTAAGGGATTGGCCCCTTATCATGTGACTTAGCTCCAGTAAGAATAATGGCTCTCAGACTGAGCAGTCAGGGGTTCTCACTTTCCATGAAATGCTAACCTCCTTGCTGCTTCTATGAAATGACGATAATCCTTTCAGGAGGTAGAATCAAGATTCCAAATCCACTGATGGGATTATGGGAAATGTTACTGAGGGAGAAATTGACAGTTTGAGAGAGAGAGAGAGAGAAAAACACGCATCCATACATGCAAGCACGGACACACACATATGCCCTGGGTAATCTATTCCCTTTCATGAAGATCTCAAATAAGGGAAATAACCCATCTGACTGGCATAGTTTTGAAAAGGAGTGTACCTTCACCTCAAAAAGGAAACAGAGACAGAAAATTACATTCCTTGCCATGAGTCTGAAACAAATCAAGAGGCTTAGGTTGAAAAAGCTGGCTTTATATCAAGGGCCAATGTACCAAAATGACTCTAATTTATAAATCTATATGTACTATCAACGAACTTCTGAATTACATGTGGATAGGCAATTAATAGAGAAAACAATTATTTCAAGGTGTCCTGAAAAGTTCATGGCTGTTCATGTACAAGAGCTGATACTCCTTCGAAAAGTTCCGGAGATCAATTAGTACTAACCGTGAAAGACGACACCCCAGATCTCTAACATCCATGAAGAATTATGTGGGTAGAACATCAACATTTTTATATAGGTTTACATGTCTGATGCTAAAGAATAGAATTCTTAAAAAAAAAAAAACCCAACAACATATATTTCACAACCCATAAAAATTACAATAAAAATCTGAGTGAATGACATCTTACTACGTCTCCCCATTCCTGAAGTTCTATACAACATCTCCTAGCTCCTTGCTGCACCTAAATTGTTATCTCCCAAAATTTTAATGTAGTCCAAGCCTAAGTGAAACAGCAGCTCATCTTATTTATCTATACATATAAAATAATTGTGTTTATATATAGTGGTACATGTTAGAATAAGAGTGAAGAAACAAACCCTTCTGTTACATTTATTGCCTTAATCACAAAAATAGATTCATCAGGGAATTATGCCAAGAGAGTTCTTTTTTCAATGCGTGCCAGGCAAAACCTGATTTATCCTCCTCATAGGCGCACAAAACTGGAAACTCACTGAATTCTGCTACTTTGGGAGCAAATTATAAAACAAAGTACAGTGTCGACAAATAGGAATTACAGATCCAATGTGTGAAAACCAACATATCATTAGGCAGAAAACAGCATATAATGTCTAGAAACAGAGACACAAATGATTCAAACAGTGCAGTTGAGATCTGGGCCCCGATCTTCCGTCATTCAGGCTCTTGGTGAGTATCATCTGCAAAGCTCAAACCCAATACTTTTCAATGGGGGAGTCAAGGTTTTTAATGACCAGCTTCCGGAATGCTTCCAATTGTGCAGAGATCAAACCCCGACACCTTAGCTCTTGTCATCTTGCTCTGCTGGGCTCTTCAGAAAGGTGGGTGAAGAATACTAAGCTGCTGGCAGTGGAGACGGGGGAGAGAATGCAGCACGGGCTGAAGAAACACTTTGAGGACCCAGTGGTGCACAAAGCCCAGGAGAAATGCCATCAAGGAGTGACTTTAGCAGACCAATCTGGGTATGTGTCAACCCACAGAGAGGAAATAACTTAATGAACATCAGGTTCTCAGGTAACTCCAAACCCCTCACTGTGGCCCATGTGATTAGACCCTGCCTATCTCTCCAATCTCTTGTCATGCTGTTCTGCCCTCACTCTCAAGGTCCAACTTCCCTGGCCTTCTGCAGGCCCCTACACATACCACGTCCACTCATATCCAACTATGACAGAACACCCATGAGATCCCACACCCCCTTCTAGGCATTGCAGCAGGGAAACAGAAAGGCAAGATCCCTGCTTTCAATATGTTTGCATTATACTCCAATTGGGAAGACAGTACACAAATACATCAGTAAGAATATCTGACTGTGAAAGTGGCCGGAAGAAATGAACAGGAGCATGTGATAAAAAGCAGTGAGGAGCGCTATTATTCAACATAGCTTTGGAAGTTTTAGCCACAGAAATCAGAGAAGAAGAAGAAATAAAAGGAATCCAAATCGGAAAAGAAGAAGTAAAGTTGTCACTGTTTGCAGATGACATGATACTATACATAGAGAATCCTAAAGATGCTACCAGAAAAATACTAGAGCTAATCAATGAATTTGGTAAAGTTGCAGGATACAAAATTAATGCACAGAAATCTCTGGCATTCCTATACACTAATGATGAAAAATCTGAAAGTGAAATTAAGAAAACACTCCCATTTACCATTGCAACAAAAAGAATAAAATACCTAGGAATAAACCTACCTAAGGAGACAAAAGACCTGTATGCAGAGAATTATAAGACACTGATGAAAGAAATTAAAGATGATACAAATAGATGGAGAGATATACCATGATCTTGGATTCGAAGAATCAACATTGTGAAAATGACTATACTACCCAAAGCAATCTACAGATTCAGTGCAATCCCTATCAATCTACCAATGGCATTTTCCACAGAACTGGAACAAAAAATTTCACAATTTGTATGGAAACACAAAAGACCCCAAATAGCCAAAGCATTCTTGAGAAAGACAAACGGAGCTGGAGGAATCAGGCTCCCAGACTTCAGACTATACTACAATGCTACAGTAATCAAGACAGTATGGTACTGGCACAAAAACAGAAATATAGATCAATGGAACAAGATAGAAAGCCCAGAGATAAACCCACGCACATATGGTCACCGTATTTTTGATAAAGGAGGCAAGAATATACAATGGAGAAAAGACAGCCTCTTCAATAAGTGGTGCTGGGAAAACTGGACAACTACATGTAAAAGAATGAAATTAGAGCACTCCCTAACACCATACACAAAAATAAACTCAAAATGGATTACAAAGACCTAAATGTAAGGCCAGAAACTATCAAACTCTTAGAGGAAAACATAGGCAGAACACTCTATGACATAAATCACAGCAAGATCCTTTTTGACCCACTTCCTAGAGAAATGGAAATAAAAACAAAAATAAACAAATGGGACCTAATGAACTTAAAAGCTTTTGCACAGCAAAAGAAACCATAAACAAGACCAAAAGACAACCCTCAGAATGGGAGAAAATATTTTCAAATGAAAAAGGATCAATCTCCAAAATTTACAAGCAGCTCATGCAAGCTCAATATCAAAAAAACAAACAGGGCTTCCCTGGTGGCGCAGTGGTTGAGAGTCTGCCTGCCGATGCAGGGGACACGGGTTCGTGCCCCGGGCCGGGAAGATCCCACGTGCCGTGGAGCGGCTGGGCCCGTGAGCCATGGCCGCTGAGCCTGCATGTCCGGAGCCTGTGCTCCGCAACGGGAGAGGCCACAGCAGTGAGAGGCTCGCGTACCGCAAAAAAAAAAAAAAAAAAAAAACCAACAACAACAACAAAAAACAAACAACCCAATCCAAAAATGGGCAGAAGACCTTAATAGACATTTCTCCAAGGAAGATATACAGATTGCCAACAAACACATGCAAGAATGCTCAACATCATTCATCATTAGAGAAATGCAAATCAAAACTACAATGAGATATCATCTCAAACCGGTCAGAATGGCCATCATCAAAAAATCTACAAACAATAAATGCTAGAGAGGGTGTGGAGAAAAGGGAACCCTCTTTCACTCTTGGTGGGAATGTAAATTGATACAGCCACTATGGAGAACAGTATGGAGGTTCCTTAAAAAACTACAAATAGAACTACCATATGACCCAGCAATCCCACTACTAGGCATATACCCTGAGAAAACCATAATTCAAAAAGAGACATGTACCAAAATGTTCATTGCAGCTCTATTCACAATAGCCCGGGGCTGGAAACAACCTAAGTGTCCATCATCGGATGAATGGATAAAGAAGATGTGGCACATATATACAATGGAATATTACTCAGCCATAAAAAGAAACGAAACTGAGCTATTTGTAATGAGGTGGATAGACCTAGAGTCTGTCATACAGAGTGAAGTAAGTCAGAAAGAGAAAGACAAATACCGTATGCTAACACATATATACGGAATTTAAAAAAAAAAATGTAATGAAGAACCTAGGGGTAAAACGGGAATAAAGACACAGACCTACTTGAGAATGGACTTGAGGATATGGGGAGGGGGAAGGCTAAGCTGTGACAAAGCGAAAGAGAGGCATGGACATATATACACTACCAAACGTAAGGTAGATAGATAGAGGGAAGCAGCCGCAGAGCACAGGGAGATCAACTCGGTGCTTTGTGACCGCCTGGAGGGGTGGGATGGGGAGGGTGGGAGGGAGGGAGATGCATGAGGGAAGGGATGTGGGAACAGATGTATATGTATGACTGATTCACTTTGTTATAAAGCAGAAACTAATAAAAAAATAATAAAAATAAATAAATAAATAAAAAACCTACAATGAGATATCATCTCAAACCGGTCAGAATGGCCATCATCAAAAAATCTACAAACAATAAATGCTAGAGAGGGTGTGGAGAAGAGGGAACCCTCTTGCACTCTTGGTGGGAATGTAAATTGATAGAGCCACTATGGAGAACAGTATGGAGGTTCCTTAAAAAACTACAAATAGAACTACCATATGACCCAGCAATCCCACTACTGGGCATATACCCTGAGAAAACCATAATTCAAAAAGAGTCATGTACCACAATGTTCATTGAAGCTCTATTTACAATAGCCAGGACATGGAAGCAATGTAAGTGTCCATCGACAGATGAATGGATAAAGAAGATGTGGCACATATATACAATGGAATATTACTCAGCCATAAAAAGAAATGAAACTGAGTTATTTGTAGAGAGGTGGATGGACCTAGAGTCTGTCATACAGAGCAAAGTAAGTCAGAAAGAGAAAAGCAAATACCGTATGCTAACACATATATATGGAATCTAAAAAAAAATGGTCATGAAGAACCTAGGGCCAGGACAGAAATAAATCACAGACCTACTAGAGAATGGACTTGAGGACACAGGGAGGGGGAAGGGTAAGCTAGGACAAAGTGAGAGAGTGGCATGGACTCTGTGTATAGTGTATATATACACTACCAAATGTAAAATAGATAGCTAGTGGGAAGCAGTCGCATAGCACAGGGAGATTAGCTTGGTGCTTTGTGACCACCTTAGAGTGGTGGGATAGGCAGGGTGGGAGGGAGGGAGATGCAAGAGGGAAGAGATATGGGGATATATGTATATGTATAGTTGATTCACTTTGTTATAAAACAGAAACTAACACACCATTGTAAAGCAATTATACCCCAATAAAGATGTTTAAAAAATAAATAAATAAAATAAAAGTTAAAAAAAAAAAAAAAAAGCAGTGAGGAGAACCAACTTAGGCAGGCTGGGGAAGGCCTCTAAGGGGGAGATGTGTGAGCTGAGCCCATTCATCAGAGTGCAGTCTGGAAGTCTACAGATGAGGAGAATACAAAGTGCACATGCAAACACACAGTCAAGTAAGAAGTCCTATCTTCAACCACAAACACCAGAGCCTGCCTGAAACCTCTTTAAAAGTTATATGCTAGAGGAGTTCGCTTCCTTTTCCACAGGAATTCCAAAGTCTGTGTCAACAGCTCTTTAGCACAAGTTGAAGCCCTGGGATCCTTGCCACCCCTATGGTTTCCCACACAATGATGAGAACGTCCCGCGGCTTTCAGTAGCTCACCCCACCCCATCCACCTCTGCGGCCCCAACCCAGTTCGGAAGCGGCTCTTCCTGAAAACGTGTCACTAGTAGACCTACTGCTCAGTCTTGCAAACAGAAGGCCACCTTCCAGGAATTTACATGAAGGAGAGAACCACAGTGCAATCTTGGTGATAGATGCCAGCATGTGGTTGGGCTATGTGAAAAGCTAAATAATCATTAAACAAGAGTGGGAAACAAACAAAAGAGGAACCCTTTAGAAAGATGAAGTGTGTCTGGAAAATTTGAGGGGAGAAAGTAGCAGGGTTCAGGAAGCCCTGGTACTCTATGGAAGGTAGGATTCAGAGAGTTCACTATATAAATGTCAAAAAACTCACTTGAACTTACAAAAACAAGTCTTCTCTATGAATTGGCATTGGTATTGGTGCTTAAAAAAACAAACAGCAAATGGCTTCAAGAAATGAGTGCATCAGTTCTAGACTTGACTGTCTCACGAAGCCTCAGTGCAGCTGACAGTTTTTTAGACTCCTGACCCACTGAAGTCAGGATGCCTTCAGGTGCACCTTGGGCATCAAACGAGAGAGCACATGGCCATGAGTCAGGGGTGTGAACCACAATATCAGCTCAGCACAGGCAGTATCTTTGGATATGCAGATCTCTGCGACTCCCATAAGGACCACGGCCTTGTGAGGGTCTGACACCTGGCTACACACACACACGTACACACCCCTACTTGGATGCACACTCCCTTAAACATATACACCCCCATGTATGACTCCCCCACTCTCAGTACAGACACAGAGTGTGTTATTTATGAAATAAAATGCTTCTATCTCCCTTAAGACAGAATCAGTAAATGTCATTAGATGTCAGTTTGGTCTTTAAGGTGTAGTAGCCATTTAAAAATAGCTATCCTTTATTCTTTCTCTTGGTGTTATCATCAGGGAAAAAAAACTAAGACTTATGCCCCGCCCCCTGCTTTTTTGTATTGTAAGTGAAAAGCATCCATTGTGGTACAATTGAAAAAGACAGAAAAACACAAAGAAAATAAAACTCACTCATAATTCTACCAATCAGAAATAACTAAATGTTATCCAGCTAGTTTTTAAGGTTTACATGTTATGTCCTATGCTTTTCCTAGGCACACACACATACATGGACACACATATCTTAAAACAACCTGGAATCATACTGTATGTACACAGTTTTATAACCTGTTTTTACTGCTCTACTATTAATTTTTAACGTATCATTCATTCTGCTGTTCTACATACTTAAGGTTTACAGTATTCTACTGTATGGATATTCCATAATTTATTTAAGAAATCCCCTTTTATTGGACAATCCAATTGTTTTCAGTACTGGCACATCTTTCTTTCTCTAGAGTAAATTCACAGATACGGAATTTCTGGATGAAAGGGCATAAACACTTTTAATACACATTACCAAACTGTCACCTAGGAGACTTCTATCAATTTACACTCTCACCTAGAAAGCTTTAGCATGCCTATTTCTCTGAGCCCTAAGGCAATACCATTTTGAAATTTTTAATAAGTAGTAAACAATATTGTACCTATCCCATTTTTTTCTATGAATTTTACTTTATATATATATATTTTAACATCTTTATTGGAGTATAATTGCTTTACAATGGTGTGTTAGTTTCTGCTGTATAACAAAGTGAATCACCTACATGTATACATATATCCCCATATCTTCTCCCTCTTGCGTCTCCCCGCCATCCTCCATATCCCATTCCTCCAGGTGGTCACAAAGCACTGAGCTGATCTCCCTGTGCGATGCGGCGGCGTCCTACTAGCTATCTGTTTTACATTTGGTAGTGTATATATGTCCATGGCACTCTCTCACTTCGTCCCAGCTTACCCTTCCCCCTCCCCGTGTCCTCAAGTCCATTCTCTACATCTGCGTCTTTATTCCTGTCCTACCCCTAGTTTCTTCAGAACCTTTTTTTTTTTAGATTCCATATATATGTGTTAGCATACGGTATTTGTTTTTCTCTTTCTGACTTACGTCACTCTGTATGACAGTCTCTAGGTCCACCCACCTCATTAAGTTGCATTTCTTTGATCAATTAGGATATGAAATTTTTTCCAAATGTTTATAGACCCAGTGACTTTATTGAGGGTCCAGACATAACAACTAGTCTCCTACAAAGAAGACCAAAAGTATCTGGCAAGGATGGAACCTTATTTCTCTGTTTTTAAAACTAAACACAGTTCTACATCTATTAAAGTATTCTTGTAATTATAATTCATCTATTTTTCATGAAATTTAATGGGCAAGAAAAAACGAAAAAAAAAAAACCTGATATCAAATTCTTCTCTGTGAAGCCAGGCAAGAGTGAATTTCCCTGCCTCAGCATTTGGCGCAGGAGAACAACTGTATCTACAGGAGGGTAGTGATCTGCCTTGCTCATCAATGTATGCCCAGTACCTGGCAGGACATGTGCTTAACAGATATTTGTGGGCTACCTGCAGGCTGATGGCCTAGGTTCAGAATATCAGCCCCGCTGATTTCAACATATCCCACCCATGCCAATGTGTACCAAGGCACTTGGAAGGCAGCATATAAACGTTTGTGGATGCCAAAGAGGTCAAAAAAGGATCATCATACCTCTCTGATCTACTTCACAGTGAGGTTGTAAGGACAAAGCAAGAGAGGTGAAAAGGGTTCTGAAAACTATTTGGTGCTGTGCAAAGTGGGATGAGGAGGAGGGGCGGGGAGAAGGCAGAGAACAAGTTTAAACAGAAGACTCAAAGACAGGACTGATGAGCACACGCAGACACGGTTATAGTGAAGCAGGCCTTGGTACGAAACGAGGCTTTCTTCTCTGGTATTCTGTAAGCTGTGCACGGACATAGCCTGTCTCCCTGAAGCCTGGGAGGGTGATTGATACAAGAGGCAGGGAGGGTAACCAGGCCACCAAGTCCTGAAAACCAACTTTTAATTGTGGGCCATGGCTGGTGGGCTCTTACTGATTATTCAAGGGTTCTTCTTTATAGAGTTTTCTTTCCGTCTAGAATGCTCTGCAGCTTCTCTAGGATGTGTATGTGTGTGGATTTAGTTTTGTTTCTCCTTTTGGAATTTGCTGTGACGAGTGAATCTGATGTTTCAGATCTTTCAATTTAAGGTCCAGCAGGAAGTTAGCAATTAGCAGAACTAAGCACTGTCCTGCAAGTTTTATGAGGATCAGCATTCTGACTTGGGAGAGAAAAAAATTCCCTATGATAAGAACCTACTCTAGGAAAGAGTCAGAAAAAAAGAAAAAAAAGGAAGAAAGGAAAAAAAAGCACACAGTTTCTACATGTTCGGGGGCCAGCATAGCAGGCTTTGGTGAAGGTGAACCTCTGAAAACAACTGAGGTGGCATTTCTAGGAAGAGCTGACAGGAAAGATCCACACTCTGGTAATTCCTGATCAAGCAGATTGGAGTTTACCAGGCAGGAGCCCCACGCCTGAGATGCAGGAAGAGGTGGTGGTGGTTTGCATGGGCTGGAAGGGATCAGGCCTGCTCCAAGAGCACAGCAGTCTCTCCACCCAGGCACCTACAAGATGGGGACAGAGAGGGGCTTAAAGGCCCGTGCCCTTGATTCCTGGTTCTGCTGTTCCCAGCTCCCTATGCAGCTCAGAAGCAGAACCACTAACAACCTGGCCATGTATATATAACATACAGACTCAATTATGAAACGTGGCAGTAATCACTAGAAGGAAGCCTGCTACTTCAAGCTCCTGTTAGAAAGGCTACTGCTGCTACTGATTTCTGTTCCACACCCTCCAGACTCCTGTACTACCAAAGCCACTAGAGCCCTCCTGGAAACTAGAACCTGTTGCTATGGTAGCTGCTTTCCCCACTCTCAGGAAGGACACACTCCAAGCCATTATGAAAATAAAAAGCTTTTATGCTTCACCTCCCCTCCAGCTTCTCTCTCTGTCTTGTCCAGTTAAATTCTGAGTAGCGCTCGTAACAGAAATTGAAATGTGGGCATTTCAATTACAGCAGTGACAGAAAAATTAATAATCCCATCTCCACAAAGAGGGACTGTACGAAATAACTGTTCAAAGCAACAGTGTGTGTGTGTGTGTTTGGGTTAGGAAGAGCAAAAAAAAAAAAGAAACAGAATGAAAAGTAATTAAAGAAAGACATTCTCTGAAGAATATTAGACCTGAGAGACACCAAAGCACTGTCTGGTCGGATGTTGAGGAAAAGAGAGGGAGAAAAGCCAGTAATGGTAATGGCTGATGAGAAAGAGTCCCCCAGAGGGCTGAGAAAACAATCTCCTTTTGTTAACAGAAGCCAAAGGAAAGAGTAAGAGCTGTCTGGAAGCCCAGCCAAAGACACATTTAAGGACTAATCCCCTGGAGAGAAATCAAGGGTGATGTAGCAGTCACAACCCTATATTATGGGACTTGTTGGTACCCAGCATGGAATGCAAAATGAAAAATAATGAGAAAGAAATAAGGACTGTTATACCATGATTGAAGCAACTTGCTATATTGTCCTTATCTCTAAAAAGGCATCCCTCCGGCTAGCATTCATTCTCATTCTCTCCTAACTCTGTTGTTATTGTCCATGAGTGAACCGTCCTGGCATGTGACTCCCTCCCGAGGATGCTTCCCAAGTGAGGGAAAGCTTCAGACCTCTATTAAGTCCAGAAAATGGAGATAGGTATATTGATTCACATGCAGAAATAAGAAGCAAAGGAGAAGCTTAGGGAAGTCAAGCCCACACCAAAGACACAGAGATTTCCTTTCCTCTTCACAAAGCCAGGGGAGTCCCCAAGGCAACTGACAAGCAGCAACTATTCTGGTTTGATGCCCAGAATACCTAAAGCTGAAAGAAAGAAGGTTAACCCCCCAAACTAAGACCACTGGAGGTGATTAAGCCTAAAATTAGAGGTGACAGTAAGTACAGAATAAACAATGTTCAGCTATAAAATGGCATGCCTAATGGATAGCAGTCAAAAACCATTTTCACAACAGAAAGTTCAAAGAGAAGAAAGCCAGCATCATTGAACTTAGTTGTACCAGGACTTAAGGTGCCAAAGGCAAGGTTAGTGACAGGAAGTTCATTCACTACTTCCTAATGCCATGTGTGCCATGGCTGTTTGGCCCTTCTTTATTGTTCAAGAATTCTTTACAGATTTTCTCTTTGTCTAGAGTGTTCTGCAGCTTCACTGGGATGCATATTTGTGTAGACTTAAGTTGTATTCCTCCTTTTGGAAGTTGGTGTGATTACTGAATCTGATGTTTCAGGTCTCGCAAGTTAAGAAAATTCTCAGCTGTAATCTCTTCAAATATCCCACCTTCTAGCACATCCTATAGACATTCTCATTCTATCTTCCAGGGCTCTTCAAATATTTTCTATTTCATTCTCTCTCTGGATTGCATTCTGGCAATCTTCTAAGGTCTATATTCCTGTCCATTAAGTCTCTCATGAGCTTTGTTTAATCTGGTATTTATTTGGAGGTTTTAATTTTAATGATTTTTAAAATTTATTTCTATAAGTTCTTTTTGGTTCTTCCAATGCTGCCTGTTCTATTGGGTTTAATCCCTTCTTTGTTTTTAATTAAACACATTTATTTTATGGTCTCTGTGGGATTTTTCTATTATTGTTTCATTATTTGAAGTTTGTGAATTTTGATACTCGCTTCCATACATTACTCCCACTGACTCTAGTTGATAACGGATTATTTCCTTGTGTCTTTATGATTCTGAACTTATCTGCAGAGGAGTTTTAGTTATGGAAATCCTAGGTACTTCAGGTCGAGCAGGCACTCTTTAGCCAGTACTCAAGGAGTATCACTGAGTGCTATTAGTAGAATAAATTTGAATGTGGTCACAAGTTTCCTTACAGATCCCAGGGTTGAGACAGAAAAGTAAAGTCCACATTTTCAAAGAGGGTGAAGCCTGTCCAGAATCCCTGATTAATGCTGGGGTCTCATTTCTAACTCCTTCCACCCTCAAGTGGCCCCCAGGCCTCACCTCCATCCCCAGATGATTTAAAACCCAAGGTAACTGACACTGATTACCTGACATTTCTCTACCTCCCAACCCCTATCTCTACCTTCCTAGGACAGCTGCAATGTCAGCAGGCCCTTACTAATTAATTTTCTAGGGAAATATAACTTTTGCTTGACTTACTGTTTACTACTGATGAAGACTCAGTCTCTGGAAAGATAGATTTCAACGTGAGTTAAAATTGACGTTTGTAAATATTTTTGTCTGATAGAGATGTAAATAATTTCTGTCCAGGAGACAGGATAATCTCAAAAGTTAAGGTTTTATTGCCCTACTGAACATTAACCAGTTACCAGTTTTGAATCTAACTTACATTTTATTTTCAGTGTTCTTTCTTTCATCAACTATGTAAATAAGTTTCTCCTATCCTCTTTTGAGTCAGCTTTATATTTCTACTGGTAGCCTCATAGATCTTTGGTATGTGTTCATTCTATACTTTTTAAAAAGTCATATTTAAAAATTTTTTGAAAGCTATACATTAATTCTATTGAAAATCTATCAAGTATAAGGCAATGTGTTAACTTTGTTATATATGCTATATTATTAAATTCAATTCCCAAGAGGGAGGGGTGATTATTCCACTTTGACAGATGAGGAAACTGAGGCCCAGAGAAACTGAGTAACCTGTTCAAGGTCACCTAGCCAAGAAGGAACTGAGCCAAGAAGGAACATTCAAATCCAGTGCTCATGTTCTTTTCTCTTCATAATATAATGAACTGAATATTATTTTCCTACCCATTGTTGTTAATACTGCGAGTTGTTCCTTCCCTTTTAAAGACAAAATGTTCCAGCTAATGTAGATTAAAATCACGCTAGCCTTTTATTTATTTATTTATTTATTAATTAAGCAATTACAAGTTTATTCAAATTTTAAATAGAGGACATTTATCAAGTCACTAAGGTAATAAGACTGTCTAACATATCAGCTCTTGACATGTGTGTCTACAAAAGCCCACAACTTACATACATTTATTTCTTTTGATATTAAATATTTGGTTATTTACAATGATTACCATATACTTAAGCCTCTTTTTTCTACTTTCTTACTAAATTTTGCCAAATTGCTTTCCTTATGGCCTTTAGCCTTGTACCTTTTTTTTTTTTTAACATCTTTATTGGAGTATAATTGCTTACAGTGGTAAAATCACACTAGCCTTTTTTTTGTTTGTTTGTTTTTTTTTTTTGCGGTACGCAGGCCTCTCAGCGCTGTGGCCTCTCCCGTTGCGGAGCACAGGCTCCGACGCGCAGGCCCAGCGGCCACGGCCCATGGGCCCAGCCGCTCTGCGGCATGTGGGATCCTCCCGGACTGCGGCACGAACCCGCGTCCCCTGCATCGGCAGGCGGACTCTCAACCGCTGCACGACCGGGGAAGCCCCACACTAGCCTTTGAAGGTAGATAATTCAATCTCTTGTTTCACATTTACCTTATACTCAACTAAACCTCCTATTGATTATTCCCATGAACTGATTTTGTTAAACTTGAACTCACACTAAAAGTAACATAATTATTAAAACAGTAACAAAATTAAAATATAAAAGCATATCTTACGATATTGTTAAAATCAGACTGGAAATTTTATGCTTGGAAGAAACTGACAGTTTAAAAAAGTCACAACAGGTATGCTATCTAACGCAAAGATGAAGGAAGACTACATGGTTGGTACTCTAACATTATACCTCACGGTCAAATATACCAAGCACATTTCTATAACAAGAAGAGTTTAAAGGAAACTTAAAATGAGAATTCTAAACTTTGAAGTCTAAGTTATTTAATTAGACAGGTTCTTACATTAAAAAAACAAAAAACAAAAAAACAAGAAAGAGCTGTAAAGGACTAGCTCTTCTCAACAGTAAAAAAAATGTATAGAATTCTGAGAAGTTAGGAATCCAAGTTTGAGCTACTTTTTAAAAATTGAAATTCTACAAAAATCAATTTTCGAGAATCTCCAGATTTCTGTACTCTATAAAAAATATGTCCCACTGAAACTGTCATCAAACAAAATATACTGAATATATCTGAATCAAAAAATATTAGATATTAATAGGCAACATAGGGGAATTTTCAGGTTAGTTCTGCAATGATAGAATTTGTCAAATTCTCAGGGTACTACTTTTTATAGAATTAAGTAAATTTGCTTTAACATACAGGGAAATTTCTTCTAATTCTTACCTTGTACTCCTGTAAAGAAGTGGCTGAAATAATCAGATTTAATGGAAGGCTATTTTGTGATTTTTATTTTAGCTAGGACAGTGGTTCTCAAAGTGTGGTCCATGGACTCCTGAGAGATCTCCAAGACCTCTTCAAGGGTTCTATGAGATGCAAAAACAGTACAGGTAAAACTGCTGATGCCTCAGCACTAATCTAGCAGCGGCACCAAGCTGCACCAACAGTCACTGTATTCTTCACAAACCCACATGTTAAAAAAAAAACAAAAACAAAAACACAATTTTACTTTAAAATACCCTAAAGTAGTAAAAATTACTAATCTGATTAAATCTTGACCTTTTAGCACACATCTTTTTTTATATTGTAATGAAATAGGAAATCGGCACAAAGCACTTCTGCTGCATACCAAAACTGACTTGAGGAAAAGCAGTTGTGCAATTATTTGAGCTGCAACCAAACCTCTTTTTTTAAATAAAACACCATTTTAGCTTCAAACAACAACTGAGAAACTGTGGTTATTCAGACTTTGGTATCTGACAGACATTTTCTCAAAAACGAACCAAGTGAGTCTTGTTACTTCAAGGAAAACAACTAATAGTATTTGGTGTAATGATAAAATTCATTCTTTCAAGCAGTAAGTATAATTTTAGAAAACTTGGATTTGCCACCATGAGCTTGACGGCTTCCCAATACTTAATGACCTTTAAAAAATGAGATTAGTGGTGATACTAATAATATGATTTAAAAAAAATATTATATGATGAAATATGTCCACATTGGAAGATGTGAATCAATATTTTCCAAACGACCAATGTGCATTTAAAAAATCATGCATGGGTGAAGGAGGAAAGGTTTCCATACACTAGGAAGCCCCTTCGAGGGCGGAGACTCCGGGTGGCGGAGGGGGGAAGCTTCGGAGCCGCGGAGGAGAGCGCAGCAACTACGTGCGGAGGGCAAAGCGGAGAGATTCCTGCACAGTGGATCAGTGCCCACCAGCACTCACCAGCCTGAGAGGCTTCTGTGCTCACCCGCTGGGGTGGGCGGGGCTGGGAGCTGAGGCTCCAGCTTCCGTTGGAGCGCAGGGAGAGGACCGGCAGCGTGAACACAGCCTGAAGGGGTTAGTGCACCACGGCTAGCCGGGAGGGAGTCCAGGAAAAAGTCTGGACCTGCCAAAGAGGCAAGAGACTTTTTCTTCCCTCTTTGTTTCCTGGTGCACGAGGAGAGGGGATTAAGAGCGCTGCTTAAAGGAGCTCCAGAGACGGGCGCAAGCAGCGGTTATCAGCACGGACCCCAGAGACGGGCATGAGACGCTAAGGCCGCTGCTGCCGCCACCAAGAAGCCTGTGTGCGACCACAGCTCACCATCCACACCTCCCCACCCGGGAGCCTGTGCAGCCCGCCACTGCCAGGGTCCCGTCATCCAGGGACAACTTCCCTGGGAGAACGCACGAACTGCGCGCCTCAGGCTGGTGCAACGTCATGCTGGCCTCTGCAGCCGCAGGATCACCCCGCACTCCGTGCGCCTCCCTCCCCCTGGCCTGAGTGAGCCAGAGACCCTGAATCAGCGGCTCCTTTAACCCCGTCCTGTCTGAGCGAAGAACAGACACCCTCCGGTGACCTACACGCAGAGGCGGGGCCAAATCCAAAGCTGAGACCCGGGAGCTGTGAGAATAAAGAAGAGAAAGGGAAATCTCTCCCAGCAGCCTCAGGAGCAGCGGATTAAATCTCCACAATCAACTTGATGTACCCTGCATCTATGGAATACCTGAATAGACAACGAATCATCCCAAATTGAGGAGGCGGACTTTGGGAGAAAGATATATTATTTTTTCCCCTTTTCCACTTTTTGTGAGTGTATATGTATATGCTCCTGTGTGAGATTTTGTCTGTATGAATTTGCGTTCACAATTTGTCCTAGGGTTCTGCCCGTCCTTTTTTTGTTTCTTTTTTTACTTAAAAATTTTTTTCTTAATAATTATTTTTTATTTTTTATTTTAATAACTTTACTTTATTTTATCCTCTTTCTTTCCTTCTACTTTTTCTCCCTTTTATTCTGAGCCGTGTGGATGAAAGGCTCTTGGTGCTGAAGCCAGGAGTCAGTGCTGTGCCTCTGAGGTGGGAGAGCCAACTTCAGGACACTGGTCCACAAGAGACCTCCCAGCTCCACGTAATATCAAACGGCGAAAATCTCCCAGAGATCTCCATCTCAACACCAACACCCAGCTTCACTCATCGACCAGCAACCTACAGTGCTGGACACCCTATGCCAAACAACTAGCAAGACAGGAACACAACCCCACCCATTAGCAGAGAGGCTGCCTAAAATCATAATAAGGCCACAGACACCCCAAATCACACCACCAGACGTGGACCTGCCCACCAGAAAGACAAGATCCAGCCTCATCCACCAGAACACAGGCACTAGTCCCCTCCACCAGGAAGCCTACACAACCCACTGAACCAACCTTAGCCACTGGGGGCAGACACCAAAATCAACGGGAACTATGAACCTGCAGCCTGCAAAAAGGAGACCCCAAACACAGTAAGATAAGCAAAATGAGAAGACAGAAAAACACACAGGGGATGAAGAAGCAAGATAAAAACCCACCAGACCTAACAAATGAAGAGGAAGTAGGCAGTCTACCTGAAAAAGAATTCAGAATAATGATAGTAAAGATGATCCAAAATCTTGGAAATAGAATAGAGAAAATGCAAGAAACATTTAACAAGGACCTAGAAGAACTAAAGAGGAAACAAACAATGATGAACAACACAATAAATGAAATTAAAAGTACTCTGGATGGGATCAATAGCAGAATAACTGAGGCAGAAAAACGGATAAGTGACCTGGAAGATAAAATAGTGGAAATAACTACTGCAGAGCAGAATAAAGAAAAAAGAATGAAAAGAACTGAGGACATTCTCAAAGACCTCTGGGACAACATTAAATGCACCAACATTTGAATTATAGGGATCCCAGAAGAAGAAGAGAAAAAGAAAGGGACTGAGAAAATATTTGAAGAGATTCTAGTTGAAAACTTGCCTAATATGGGAAAGGAAATAGTTAATCAAGTCCAGGAAGCACAGAGAGTTCCATACAGGATAAATCCAAGGAGAAACACACCAAGACACATATTAATCAAACTATCAAGAATTAAAGCCACAGGGGCTTCCCTGGTGGCGCAGTGGTTGAGAGTCCGCCTGCCGATGCGGGGACACGGGTTCGCGCCCCGGTCCGGGAGGATCCGACATGCCACGGAGCCGCTGGGCCCATGAGCCATGGCCGCTGGGCCTGCCCGTCCAGAACCTGTGCTCCGCAATGGGAGAGGCCACAACAGTGAGAGGCCCACATACCGCAAAAAAAAAAAAAAAAAAAAAAAAAAAAATTAAATACAAAGAAAACATATTAAAAGCAGCAAGGGAAAAACAACAAAAAACACACAAGGGAATCCCCGTAAGGTTTACAGCTGATCTTTCAGCAGAAACTCTGCAAACCAGAAGGGAGTGGCAGGACATATTTAAACTGATGAAGGAGAAAAACCTACAACCAAGAATACTCTACCCAGCAAGGATCTCATTCAGATTTGGAGAAATTAAAACCTTTACAGACAAGGAAAAGCTGAGAGAGTTCAGCACCACCAAACCAGCTTTACAACAAATGCTAAAGGAACTTCTCTAGGCAAGAAACACAAGAGAAGGAAAAGACCTACAATAACAAACCCAAAACAATTAAGAAAATGGGAATAGGAACATACATATCGATAATTACCTTAAATGTACATGGATTAAATGCTCCCACCAAAAGACACAGACTGGCTGAATGGATACAAAAACAAGACCCATATATATGCTGTCTACAGGAGAGCCACTTCAGACCTAGGGACACATACAGACTGAAAGTGAGGGGATGGAAAAAGATATTCCATGCAAATGGAAATCAAAAGAAATCTGGAGTAGCAATTCTCATATCAGACAACACAGACTTTAAAATAAAGACTATTACAAGAGACAAAGAAGGACACTACATAATGATCAAGGGATCAATCCAAGAAGAAGATACAACAATTGTAAATATTTATGCACCCAACATAGGAGCACCTCAATACATAAGGCAAGTACTAACAGCCATAAAAGGGGAAATCGACAGTAACACATTCATAGTAGGGGACTTTAACACCCCACTTTCACCAATGGACAGATCATCCAAAATGAAAATAAATAAGGAAACACAAGCTTTAAATGATACATTAAACAAGATGGAATTAATTGATATTTATAAGACATTCCATCCAAAAACAACAGAATACACTTTCTTCTCAAGTGCTCATGGAACGTTCTCCAGGATAGATCTTATCTTGGGTCACAAATCAAGCCTTGGTAAATTTAAGAAAATTGAAATTGTGTCAAGTATCTTTTCCGACCACAACGCTATGAGACTAGATATCAATTACAGGAAAAGATCTGTAAAAAATACAAACACACAGAGGTTAAACAGTACACTACTTAAAACGAAGTGATCACTGAAGAAAACAAAGAGGAAATCAAAAAATACCTAGAAACAAATGACAATGGAGACACAACAACCCAAAACATATGGGTTGCAGCAAAAGTAGTTCTAAGAGGGAAGTTTATAGCAATACAATCCTACCTTAAGAAACAGGAAACATCTTGAATAAACAACCTAACCTTGCACATAAAGCAATAAGAAGAAAAAAAAAAACCAAAGTTAGTAGAAGGAAACACATCATAAAGATCAGATCAGAAATAAATGAAAAAGAAATGAAGGAAACGATAGCAAAGATCAATAAAACGAAAACCTGGTTCTTTGAGAAGATAAACAAAATTGATAAACCATTAGCCAGACTCATCAAGAAAAAAAGGGAGAAGACTCAAATCAATAGAATTAGAAATGAAAAAGAAGTAACAATTGACACTGCAGAAATACAAAAGATCATGAGAGATTACTATAAGCAACTCTATGCCAATAAAATGGACAACCAGGAAGAAATGAACAAATTCTTAGAAATGCACAACCTGTCAAGACTGAATCAGGAAGAAATAGAAAATACGAACAGACCAATCACAAGCACTGATATTGAAACTGTGATTAAAAATCTTCCAACAAACAAAAGCCCAGGACCAGATGGCTTCACAGGCGAATTCTGTCAAACATTTAGAGAAGAGCCAACACCTATCCTTCTCAAACTCTTCCAAAATAGAGCAGAGGGAGGAACACTCCCAAACTCATTCTACGAGGCCACCATCACCCTGATACCAAAACCAGACAAAGATGCCACAAAGAAAGAAAACTACAGGCCAATATCACTGATGAACATAGATGCAAAAATCCTCAACAAAATACTAGCAAACAGAATCCAACAGCACATTAAAAGGATCATACACCATGATCAAGTGGGGTTTATCCCAAGCATGCAAGAATTCTTCAATATATGCAAATATATCAACGTGATACACCATATCAACAAACTGAAGGAGAAAACCATATGATCATCTCAATAGATGCAGAGAAAGCTTTTGACAAAATTCAACACCCATTTATGATAAAAACCCTGCAGAAAGTAGGCATAGAGGGAACTTTCCTCAACATAATGAAGGCCATATATGACAAAACCACAACCAACATAGTCCTCAATGGTAAAAAACTGAAACAATTTCCACTAAGATCAGGAACAAGACAAGGTTGCCCACTCTCACCACTCTTATTCAACATAGTTTTGGAAGTTTTAGCCACAGCAATCAGAGAAGAAAAGGAAATAAAAGGAATTCAAATCGGAAAAGAAGAAGTAAAGCTGTCACTGTCTGCAGATGACATGATACTATACATAGAGAATCCTAAAGATGCTACCAGAAAAATACTAGAGCTAATCAATGAATTTGGTAAAGTAGCAGGACACAAAATTAATGCACAGAAATCTCTTGCATTCCTATACACTAATGATGAAAAATCTGAAAGTGAAATTAAGAAAACACTCCCATTTACCATTGCAACAAAAAGAATAAAATATCTAGGAATAAACCTACCTAAGGAGACAAAAGATCTGTATGCAGAAAATTATAAGACACTAATGAAAGAAATTAAGGATGATACAAATAGATGGAGAGATATACCATGCTCTTGGATTGGAAGAATCAGTATTGTGAAAATGACTATACTACCCAAAGCAATCTACAGATTCAATGCAATCTCTACCAAACTACCACTGGCATTTTTCACAGAACTAGAACAAAAAATTTCACAATTTGTATGGAAACACAAAAGACCCTAATAGCCAAAGCAATCTTGAGAATGAAAAATGGAGCTGGAGGAATCAGGCTCCGTGGCTTCAACTATACTACAAAGCTACAGTAATCAAGACAGTACGGTACTGGCACAAAAACAGAAAGATAGATCAATGAACAGTATAGAAAGCCCAGAGATAAACCCACGCACATATGGTCACCTTATCTTTGATAAAGGAGGCAGGAATGTATAGTGGAGAAAGGACAGCCTCTTCAATAAGTGGGGCTGGGAAAACTGGACAGGTACATGTAAAAGTATGAGATTAGAACACTCCCTAACACCATACACAAAAATAAGCTCAAAATAGATTAAAGACCTAAATGTAAGGCCAGAAACTATCAAACTCTTAGAGGAAAACATAGGCAGAACACTCTATGACATAAATCACAGCAAGATCCTTTTTGACCCACCTCCTAGAGAAATGGAAATAAAAATAAACAAATGGGACCTAATGAAACTTAAAAGCTTTTGCACAGCAAAGGAAACCATAAACAGGACCAAAAGACAACCCTCAGAACGGGAGAAAATATTTGGAAATGAAGCAACTGAGAAAGGATTAATCTCCAAGATTTACAAGCACCTCATACAGCTAAATAACAAGAAAACAAACACCCCAATCCAAAAATGGGCAGAAGACCTTAAGAGACATTTCGCCAAAGATATACAGATTGCCAACAAACACATGAAAGAATGCTCAACATCATTAATCATTAGAGAAATGCAAATCAAAACTACAATGAGATATCATCTCACACCAGTCAGAATGGCCATCATCAAAAAATCTACAAACAATAAATGCTGGAGAGGGTGTGGAGAAAAGGGAACCCTCTTGCACTGCTGGTGGGAATGTGAATCGGTACAGCCACTATGGAGAACACGATGGAGGTTCCTTAAAAAACTACAAATAGAACTACCATATGACCCAGCAATCCCACTACTGGGCATATACCCTGAGAAAACCATAATTCAAAAAGAGTCATGTATCAAAATGTTCATTGAAGCTCTATTTACAATAGCCAGGAGATGGAAGCAACCTAAGTGTCCATCATCGGATGACTGGATAAAGAAGATGTGGCACATATATACAATGGAATATTACTCAGCCATAAAAGGAAACGAAATTGAGTTATTTGTGGTGAGGTGGATGGACTTAGAGTCTGTCATACAGAGTGAAGTAAGTCAGAAAGAGAAAGACAAATACCATATGCTAACATGTATATATGGAATCTAAGAAAAAAAAATATCATGAAGAACCTAGGGGTAAGACGGGAATAAAGACACAGACCTACTACAGAATGGACTTGAGGATATGGGGAGGGGGAAGTGTAAGCTGTGACAAAGTGAGAGAGTGGCATGGACATATATACACTACCAAATGTAAAAAAGATAGCTAGTGGGAACAGCAGCATAGCACAGGGAGATCAGCTCGGTGCTTTGTGACAGCCTAGGCGGGTGGGACGGGGAGGGTGGGAGGGAGGGAGACGCTGGGCGGGGGAGGAGATATGGGAACGTATGTGTATGTGTGGCTGATTCACTTTGTTGTGGGGCGGATGCTGGCACACCATTGTGGGGTAATTGTACTCCAATAAAGATGTTAAAAAAAAAATCATGCATGCGTAAAAGATCTATTCAAAGTGCAAGGCAGGCCACTAGGTTTTAGTGCAATTGTGAGTAAAAAGCTCACTGATGTGATTTCATTTTCCACACTTCAACAAACCTTTAATTACCACTTGCTGAGTTTTGGTGTAGTAACAAAAAACAATATCCAGTATCACCCGAAAAGGTTTTTAAAAATATTTCTTCCTTTTCAAACTATGTATATGTGTGTGGTGTGATTTTTCCCCCAAATCCTTTAACGACAAAATGTACAGCAATAGGTTGGATAAAGAAGATGTTATCAGCTAGTTAACTTCTACGACATTAACGAGATTTACAAAAATGTAAGATGTCATTTAATGAATTTATAAATAAATCTTTAATTTTTTTTCAGTTTTAACTTCAAATACTGTAAATACAGATAGATATAATCCATATAAAACTAAGGCTGCTGGAGCCCTTAGTAATTTTTACGAGTGTAAAGGGGTGCTGAGACCACAAAATTTTAGAAATGTTGAGCTAAGAAGATAATACCTTGGGTCGGGTATTCCTTTGGGGTGATGAAAATGCTTTGGAAATAAAGTTGATGGTTATATAACACGGTCAATGTACTAAATGCCACTGAATTCTATGTTTTAAAATGGTTATATTTATATTATATGAATTTTACCTCAATAAAAAAGAATGTTAAAAAATAAAGAATATAGTACTTTGGAACCACAAGAGTCCAGCTGGTCTGGCACAACCCCTTTCACAGAATGAATACTAAGGGCCATTTACTATCCACCATGAGATTACCTCAGTCTGAAATCACCTTAGGCTCTTTCTGCTTGACATGAAATTTAAATATTCCAGGGGGTCTTTTCCTTGAAAATAATGAAGACCATGACTGAGTTTTTACAACTTGGCCCAAACTCCTGGGTTTTATAATCCCATGCATCTCAGACCAATAAATTTAACCATTCTGTCAAAAGCCAGTAAGATAGTCAACTATTTATCTGCCCATCCTAAGGACACAATGCACCCTGTACGCCATATTGTGATAGATGCTGGGAACAAAGGGGTGAGCAAAAACCACAGGTGGTCCCTGCACTCTGCACTCTTGTAGGGCTCATACTTTAGTAGATGAAAAACATTCATCAGACAACGGCCCACATTAGAGAAACGATACAGTAGTCAAGAGTCCTCTATGAAGGAAAGGCATACAACGTCAGAAGCATGTAAAATAGAAGACTTGACTAAACTGCAGAAGGAAGGAGGAGTCCCAGAGGACCAGTTGCACCAGCTTCACCCAGGAGCTTGTCAGAAAAGCCAGATCCCAGACCCTTCCAAGAGCTACTGAAGGAGAATCTGCATTTTAACAAGCTTCCCAGGTGATTCCCCTTTAAGAAGCACTCACTGTTCTAAAGAATGGATAGGGGTTCATTCAATGAAGGAGTATTCTGGCAGAGGTAACAGACCCAGGCCCTATGGTCAGAGAGAGAGAGGAGGGCATGTCTGAAGAAAGCTATAGTAGCCAGAACAGCAAGAGCCTGGGGGGACGGTACAGGGGCTCTCGGGGGCTGACAGACACTAAATCTGGGCATGAGTAAACAGAGGGGTTAGAAGGGACTGTAGTCTCCTGAACTGTATCAGGCAGGCCTTCCTGGCACTAAACTGCTTTCAAAACAACAAACCCAACAGTTAGATACTCATCCTTTTATAGTTGCTGAAGGGCAAATTCCTTTAATTCCAATGAAAGAACCAAGTTCCTATAGCACAAGTGGCAACAGCTCTGGTTCCCCACAGTGAAACAACAGGGCAGCTTTACAAAGCCTTAATTTGAATGTGTGTAAGAGATCTTATTAACTTCTTGATGCCCTGGAGGGCCCTCATTACCAGAAAGGTCTGAACTCTCAAGAGGGAGTGACTGTACTCTGGATTCTGCATACATCTTTAGGCTCGGTGTATTTGAGCCCCCTGATAATAAATGTGGGTCACAATGCCACTGACCGTGGTGAACACTGTATCTAGTGCTTGGGAAACTGAACGGAACACGACCCAGCAAGCCTGCCAAACTCCAGAGACTGCTCTGCAGGAGCTGCACCAAAGAGATGACATCAATAAATATTTGAGAGAGAGAGAGACAGAGACAGAGAGAGACAGACAGAGAAAGAGAGAGAGAACGGGATCCACAGCTTTGTAGCTCCAGGTGTTCATGGATGTCTGAGCATGGAAGAAACCAATTATGCCCAGCAGTACCCTCTGTATTGACTAAAACAAAGTCAATCCCTGGGCATAAAGATACCCCTGGGAGAGGGAAGAATCACGATGTGGAGTTAGGCTGCAGGAGAGAATTTACACTGGAAGCATCTCAGCAGCACCCTGAAGAGCTAGGAAGGGCAGGAAATATCTTGATTTAAACAAGGAAGATTGGCTCAATCTCCAGCTAATAAACCCTAAAGCAAAGTCCAAGGTGAAAAGAACCCAAGGTTAGAATTTACAGCTCTTTGAGGTAACTTCTTACTTTCTCATCACGTTGGGGATTTAGGTGTATTGGCAAAAGTTGCCTGTATGATAAAAAAGAAAGATGGAGGCCCAGGTTCATTTCCTCCATAGTTGAAATTCTAAATAAATGACAGACAACGGGTCTGTGTCACTTTAGCAATGCCAGAGGGGGCTGCAGGTTTTCTAGTTCATTGAATGGCTATCTCCAGCTTTACAATTCTTTTTCCAGATACTCTGGAGAGAAAAGGATTCTTCCAACAAAGATCAACTTCCTGACGTACAGTCAGTGGAAGCTGCATTAGCAGCCACTGTCTGGAACCTCAAATAGCCAGCTCTGACAATCAAAGACTGGGATGAAAACAAGAGTTTTCTCTTGCTTCTTTGTGAAAATCACTGATGAACAATCTATCAGCCCTAAGAGGCTGAAAGTTCCCTTGCATAAAAGGGATCAATGCAGCCAAAATTATTTAAATATTACAAACATTATAATAAAAAAAAGTTAAGAGACAGTCTCAACAACCAAGACAATTTCCACCGGACTTGAATTTCAGGGCGTTCTTTTGGTTAAAAGGTCTGCTTCCTTCCTTGTCCTCACCAGCGACTCAGGGCTGGGGCTCCTCAGCTAACTTTTGGTGCTCACTCAAATCCAGCTGGAAGGGATCAACACTTGGTTTAGCTGAACAAATGCTTTGGAGCACTCTGCATATGCCATCACCTACCTCAAAGTCTAGGACTGCCTGAACAGGATCTGGCTTTCAGTGCTGCCTGTCTAGTTATAAAGCTCAAAACTAATGACTTCATTTAGAAATTATTCGTTATACACACTTATTGCCCCTGCCTACTTCTCCTAAGCTAATCTCCACCTTGGCTCTTCCCTTCTGTGCTCCAACTACACAGCTCACATGCCATTATCTGGGAGCCTCTTCCCTCATGTCCTTTTTCTTTACCCAACTAACTTCTACTACTCCTTTGGCTCTTAGCTCAACCCCAAAGCCACCCAACTCCCTATCACTAAGGGAGTGAACTATGCCACAGTTTGTCATTACGTGTGTATATGGGACTAGCTGGTGAAGGCCTCCCCCACTCCCTCCCACCAGAGGATGCTCTGTGAAGCATCTAGAGCAGGCCAGGCAGAGTGGGACCAATGATGAGGTAGACACTGGGTCTGTCATCAAGGAGCTTGTCCTATAACAGACAGGAAGAAAAACTGGTGAATTAAGTGTTTCAGAGGCTGTGACCACAGCGTGCACAATGCACAGGGTCGAGGTGGGGGACAGCAAATTTTACCTGCGCAGAAAGGGTTTGATGGAGATAAAGGCATAAGCAAAGGTAGAGAGGTGCACAAGTCTGCAGGCACTGCAAGCGGCTGATGGTTCCCAGAGCGTCAGGCCTTTGGCATGGAGCGGACAGGAGTGAAGCTAAAGGGGAAACGGTTTCCAGATGAAGCCTGCCTTCATATGCCACGCTGGAGAGTGCAGACTGTGGCTTTAAGTAGGGCAGTGAAAAGGGCAGGGTTCCCTTTTGCTTACAGACATGGCTCCCTCCAAATCTGTGGAAACTCAGGCCATATTCCTTCCCCTGCTCTCCTGCCAGATTTCCCAGCAGCACTCCATGCACTTCGCTCAAGGGAGCAAAAAGGAGTGAGCAGCCTTTCCCTGCAATCCAAATTCACTTGTGTGAGCCATCACAAATCAATCAGCGCAGGGAGCTGAGAATCCAGAGCCCACGGCGGGGCACAGACAGCCCAATCTGCTTCAATTTCATTTTCTTTTCTTTTTCTATTTTAAACTTACGATAAAGAAACTTTTTTAAATTTTTTAACATGGGATTAAGCAACAGGAATACTGTGACCATGGTTGTAATCCCAAATCTCCTTGGAAATTAATCAATCCCCTACACTCATATCATTAAAAGTAAAATCTTTTTCAGACTGATAAATTCCCTCTGAATTATAGTTTTCACGATACTTTGAATGCATCTGGATGGACTGGGCTGGTGGCATGATACAAATGTCAACAACATGGGTGGATGGATCCTGCCGAGATACCTTCAATAAATTGAACGTGGACAGAGCTACAGTGTCTTATCTTGGAGAACTTTATTTGCTCTAAAATCATGCTATAATTTTTATCATGTGTAATGACTTAAAATTGGTCCTCTGCAAATGAAGTATCTCAAGGACTTCTTATGAGAGAGATAAGCCCCAAGATACAAGATGGGATAAAGACATACTGAATCTGAGTTAAGAAGTAACGAAGTAAGAAGTTAAGAAGAGGACATAAGGTGAGATTCTTCTCAATTCAAAAAATTTTTATTGAGCACCTACAATGTGGCCAACAGACTAGATGCTGGGGATAGTCAGGCAAATAAGACTTGATCTCCCAACCCAGAAGAAACATCCAAGTGGAACGAAGGGGAGAAAGGGAGACAAAGGTAAATATGGCTACAGTAAAACTGACCATTGGACCAGCTATTACAGTGTACACTTGGGGTGAAAACGAAGCCAGAATTTTAGATGTATTTCTAAATGGTAGACCAGCTTCCTCAGGAAGGTGAGTACTGCCCATGGCTTAGATCATTAATAATGTAAACTAGACCACATCTAGGAAACAACGCAGCCTGGAACTAGGGGAAAAAGAAAAAAACTCAAGGTGCATTAAGGATTGCCCTCAACTGGTAAACATACTCTGCTGAGATTCTTCATGACTATAACCTATTGGTGTGGTCCAGAAAAACATATGCTCAACAGTGATGACCTTTTATCTTAAGGAATGCAATAAAATATTTAGCTACGAATACCCAAATAAAGATAAGCAACATCAACCTTTTCCCTCCATTTCTCACACTCATCAAAACTCGTGAAGTTCTGTAGGAAAAGATCATTTAAATAGCCACCGGAAAAACTAAATCACCTAAGACTTCTTTGGTTTGAAAAGGAATAATCTTGTTTTGTGAAATTCAAAAGGAAATAAAATACATTAGAAGGAAAGGTCTGCTTAAAGTGAGCTATATATCAATTCCCATCATCTTGGTTTCAGATCTGTAATTAACATTATGTGGAGGTGGAACGTAGTGAGGAACTCTGATAGGATCATGGATACAAATCCTGACTTTGAAACTTGGTAGCAGTGTAGCTTCGGGCAAGATGTGTGACTCTTTGAATTTCAATGTTCTCTTCTGTAAACTAAAAATCCCAGTATCTGCTTTTTGGGATTTTTGCAATGATAGCAGATACTGAATAGTAAAAGCACCTGACACATGGCAGATCTTCAACAAATGCAAAGCAATGCTACTATTCAACTCTTTACGTTCATAAATTCTTAAGCATGAATTCTGATCCCTCTTGACTTTTAAGTGGGAACAAATAGTGATAGGAGTTTTTCTCCCTAGATGGGAAGAGTCAACAAACACAGCTCCATATTCCTATGACAGCCCAGAGAGAACACTCAGCTCAGTCACCCTGAAGGAATTTCTCCAAACCCTTCCAGGGTGATGTCATTATTGTCTCTCGGGGGTCAGGGCAAGTGTCAAGGCTGAAGCAACTGGGGCATTAACACAAGCTGAGAACCAGCAACAGATACCAAACAGCCATTATAAATAGCACATGAAGACCCAAAAATGCAAAGTAGAAAATACAGTATTCCATAAAGTATTAAAACATTCCCAGCAAAAGACCCTGACAACAGTTAATGAGGTAAAAGTTGCCATTTTTGAGCGCTGACTCCATGCCAGACAGGCACTTTGCAAGCATCAACTTTCATGATGCACTTTCCATGCATCAACTCAATCTTCACAGCATGACTCTGAGGTAGGTCCCATTGTTCCCCCCATTTTATAAATGAGGACACAGAGGCCCAGATGTCAGATAATTTTAGGAGGCCCCCAGCTGTAAGTGATGTAAGTGGAATTTGAACTCAGGTCTGTCTGACTCCAGGGCTTCACTCTTAAACGACACGCCATTTCCAAATACATCAGTGGTAAACCAATTACACGGTCATTACCTTAAATAAACCAAGTAATCGACTCCCCAAAAGACAGGCTTAGTCTTTGTGAGTTCGATTTTGGTTCATTCTATAAGGTGTGAGTCCTAACTAGGACACATCCAGGAGCTTCTGTTCTGATCGTAGGCTGCTCCTTCCAGTTTTTGTTGCTAGATCTCTCTCTCCCCACTTCTAAATGCTACAGTGCCTGGGACTCTGTCCTGGGACCTGTCCTCTACCTCTACAGATGTCCTCAGTGATGTCATCAGTTCCACGTTGATATATATGTACGAAAAAGCATCTGAATGCTGACAGCTCTCAACAGAACCTTGGCTATGTTCATCCCTGATCTCTGCCTGCCCCACCACACCCATACAGCAAAACTAGACCCCCCTTTCCTCCCTGTAGAAGGCCAAAACTCCAGGAGTCATCCCTGATTCCTCTCACATGTCACATCCAGCCCTTAAGTCAATCCTATTGGCTCTATCTTCCAAGTAGATCCCAATTTGACTACTTCTCACCACTTCCACCACCAACGTCGCAGTTCAGGCCTCCAGCATCTTCTGCCTGGACTACTGCAACAGCCTCCCAATTGGTCTCCCTGACTCCGCTCTTGCCCCAATTCAGCTCATTCTCTAGAGATCAACAGACCAACACTGGAGAAAAGAACAACAACAAAAACAGATCACGTCACTCACTCCTGAGAACCGTCCAGTGGCTTCCTAATGGAATGGAATTCAAACTTCTTCCCATGGCTCCCCAAACCCTACCTGGTCTGGCCCCTGCTTAGCTGTCCAAATTCAGCTTGTGACACACTGACATTATTCCTTGAACAAGCCACATATGTTTCCAGGTCAAGCAGGTTCCTTTCTCAGGGAATTTGCACTTACCGTTCCCTCTGCCTTGAAGAATCTCCCTCTAATTCTTCACATGACTTTGCTCTCCCACTTCATTCAGGTAGTGACTTAAATGTCACACTCTGACCATCTGATCTAACAGTTCCTTGCCCACTCCCATCATTCTAACTGCATTCCCTTCCCTGAGAGCACTTAACACTTTCTAAAATTATCTTTATAATAGATTTAGTCTGTATTTTTATACCATATTTTTAAAAAAACCTCACTGCTGTGTTCACAGGACATAATAGTGAGTAGGTGCACCTAACAGGCACTCCCTTACTGGAATGGCCATCTGAACTCATGATGTTGTAGTTCAAAATGCCCTGTTCCCTACAGCTAGGTCCCAATCCTGGGGCTTCACATTAGAACTTCCCCATCCAGATGTCCTGAAGCTGAGTGACAGCTGGCTTGGTTATTCAAAAGGGGAGAAGACAGCAATAAGAGCCCAGGTTTTGGGCATCAAGAGAATTCTGCATCTTACCCCGTATCTCTAGATCCTGCCCAGGCCCTGCAAAGCCTGCATTGAACAAGCTTATTTTCCCCAGGCAGGTTGCACCATTGGATCAGTTCCCACAAACACTACCTTGATAAGGCTATAAGGACATGAGTCCAAAAGTAAGACAGGCTCTCTGGGCATCCTAGCTCTACCCCAAGGAGCCACCAAAACGATGCAAGGACTTGCTCCAAGGCCCAACCAAGGCACATACGCTTAAAAACACGTTCATTTAATTCAGTCTGACAGTGAGAAGGGTTTGTATGGGGCCCACACTACCAGGCTGGCTGTACTCTGACAGCCCCTGCAGGTGTTTTCAGTTAAATGTGATAATCAAATTAGCTGCACAGCACAGTTAACTCTGAAATGGCAAACAGAGCTTCCTGGGTGATCTCCCCATATGCCTTACTCTCAGGCTAAGTGCAAAGGCCGAAAAACAAAGGCTAAAGTGAAGGGCGGCAAGTGGAGGTGCTTACAGGTATGCAGGGTGGGCCTGGCCTTAGACCCCTCTGGGCGGTCCAGATGGCTAAGCAGACCCAAAATCTACACAGTTTGCTATTACAAATTCCTCATACCAGTTAGAAATTTTGGACTCATCCTCAAAAGCGACTTCCACAAAGAAGTTGGCAGGGCCTTATCATCTTTGCAAGCAGAAAAGATGGCTCCCCACAGCCATGGAGACCAGTTTAAGCCAGGAACCCCTGGAGCCCACTCACCTGCAGTGAGGCCTTTATGACTTGTAGCTTCTTGGTCTCAGGGGTGCTAGGGCTATTTTATGGAGGCTGTGGCACAGGTTAAAAGCCTTCACATTTTAGGGGCCTCCCTGGTGGCGCAGTGGTTGAGAGTCCGCCTGCCGATGCAGGGGATACGGGTTTGTGCCCCGGTCTGGGAGGATCCCATATGCCGCGGAGCGGCTGGGCCCGTGAGCCATGGCCGCTGGGCCTGCGCGTCCGGAGCCTGTGCTCCGCAACGGGAGAGGCCACAACAGTGAGAGGCCCGCATACCGCAAAAAGAAAAAAAAAAAAAAAAAAAAAAAAAAAAGAAAAGCCTTCACATTTTAGAATAAACAGGACCTAAGACTATACTTCCAGGGATCATTTCTATAGTTCGTTATTGTAGAATAAACAGGACCTGCCAAGGCTGCAGTGAGGACAATGAGAAGGGCAGGTGCTGGAGTCTCTGGGTGGTTCAACATCAGCTGGTCCATAAGCCCGTGAAGAGATTCACTCCTTTGGTTCTTTTCTCTTCCCTGATACTCTAGGCCTCCATTTCACCACCTCCACTCCAACCTCCATAGCCTACTAACTTCTGCTTAAATCTTTAACAGTTCAGGTTAGATGGTAACATACTGGCTCCCACACACTGAATGCATTCAAAGAACTGAGAGCGCTGCCTGGGACACAAGACATGCCACGTGCAGTATTCTGTATCTATACGAACCTACTGCTCCAAATGAAAACTATGTCAGGCAGATAAACCGATTCAGTCACTGTGGAGAATGATTTGGCAATATCTAAAAAAAGCAAAGCTGCATATATGCCTTCACTTCCAGTGCTAGGTATATATCACACGTGCAAAAGGATTTCTGCAAAGATGTTCACTGCAGCACTGCTTACAATGGTAAAAAATGAGAAACAATTCTAAGTGTCTATCAATAGGGGAAAGGGATAAATAAATGTGTCATTTTTACACAGCATTTACAGGACTGAACTAGCATTTATCTCAAAAAGATAAAACTGAGTGAAAAACACATGAAAAATTAGAGTACACTCTGATACCATTTACAGACAGTATGATACATACACACACACACACACACATACCAGATGGTTATAGGTGGACATAAAAAATCAATTTTAAGTATGAAAACAGAGTTCAAAAGGATACACATTAAAATTCATGTTAACTTTCCACTGGAGGGCAAAGGGAATGAAACTGGGGAGGACCCTAAAGAGGATTTCAGTGTTAACATGAGAGAGAACAAATAAGAAAAATGTTAACTGTCACATCAATACATATACATGTCTAAATATACACATGAAAAATTACAGCAAAACATACCAAATATATATTCCAAATATATACATTTTGCTCTGTTTTTTTTCAAAAAAAAAAAAAAAAAAGGAAGAGAAGAGGGACACAGGGCATGCTTTAGGAAATCAGAAGGATTCCTTCACTTGTCTTAGGGAACTTGAAAAAGCTCTGTGTACGTCAAAGGCTGATAGAAGGTGATCGGAAAGAGAAAAGAGTTTTAAAAAATGAAGTTAAAAATAACTTTTATAAATGCATCTTTAATCAATACTATCCTTAGTAGTAGTTCCCAGACTTTAGTGTAGATGGAAATCACTTGGGAGATTATTAAAAATAGAAGTCCATAACCTCCCTACCCCAGCCCCCAACATTATGAATCAGGAAATCATGAATGGAGCCCAGTAATCTCCTTTTCATTAAGAAAAATATATATATCCTTAGTACCGTAAAGCCTTTTAGTACTGAGAAACATTTAAAAATAAGCTTAAAGTAAATGAAAACTGCAATTTTAATGTAAAAGCCTATTCCCCTTTGCCCATAAGTAGAGAGCTAATAGGGGCTCTTAAAAGAAAATTTTATATTTTGATGATGATAACCTAAAGTCATTCTATACAATGTTTATTTACATAGCTCTATAAAATGTTGATCCTGTAACAGGAAAATAATTACATTGTACAATGTACAATTGAAATGTTAAAGGCACACTCATTAAAATTATGAAAACTCTTGTTCTAGGTAACAATTAACTTTAGTGGAACAATTCCAGTGTTTTCATTAAAGAATTTGAAAAAGAATACATACATGTGGGCCTTCCCTGGTGGTCCAGTGGCTAAGACTCCTCACTCCCAATGCAGGGGGCCCAGGTTTGATCCCTGATCAGGGAACTAGATCCTACATGCCAAAACTAAAAGATCCCACATGCTGAAACTAAAGATCCCGCATGCCACAACTAAAAAAAAAAAAAAAAAATCCCACGTGCTGCAACTAAGACCTGGAGCAGCGCCCCCCAGTAAGATACATGTATGTGTATAACTGAATCACTGTGTACACCTGAAACTAACATAACATTGTTAATCAATATCCTCCAATATAAAATAAAAATTAAAAAAAAAAACTAAATAAAAGTCACCAATGTAGAACAACACAGCTTTAAGCTATCAAGACTCTGTTATCCATTATTTCCTCTCTTCCTGCTTTCCCAAGCAGAGTTAGGGCACTCCCTCAGGGTTCCCATAGCCCTTATCTCGCACCTAGCACTACCACACAGAACTATGCTGTAGTTTACCTGTGGTCATATCCATGCTCCTCTCTAGGTTGTAAGTTCCTCCTAACAGGGAAGGCATCATGCTCTCTTTGCTACAGTGTCTAGCATAGTGCCTGGCAAGCTGTAGGCACTCAACAAATAGCTCTTGAATGAGTTAGCACGTCTGAACAGGTCTTAGACTTGAAGACATCCAATGAAAAAGGAGGCTCCAGGACAGAGTTGGAAGACCTGTTCTCTAAAGAACCAGACAGACAGTAAATATTCCGGGCTTTGAGGGCCATATGGTTTCTCTTGCAACTTCTCAACCAGCCAGTGTAACTCGGAGGATGCCAGAGATAATACATAAATAAAGAAATGTGCCCCTGTTCCAATACAACTTTGTGAACACTGAAATTTGAATCTCATATAATTTTCATGTGTCCTGAACTGTTTTTCTTTTTTTGATTATTTACAACTACTGAAAACTGTACACAACCATTCTGAGCTTGTGGGACGTACAAAAACCAGCAGCAGGGTTTTCCAACCCCAGGTCTCGCAGATCGGGGCATATAGGTAGGAGGAAGAAGCTCAAGATACCAGATAGGCTGGAATAGACTGAGCCTAAGAAGAGAAGAAAGGGGTCTATGTTGAATGAAAAGCCAGTGGACCCTCACAGTACCTAAAAATGGGACAAAAAGATACAATACAGAAACAAAAAAAATGCAGTTTTTTGCTGCTGTTCTTTTATTTTAAACCAGTTCTACCATAACGGTAAAGCTCACATTCAATGAACTAATGGCTAAGAAAGTCAGAAAAAAAATTGGTATAGTTAAAAGTCACTAGTAAGACTAGTTGGGAAAAAAACAAAAGCTTTTTACCCCTATCTCAAGCATTACTAAGATATATTCTCCTTTCTCTCTGATGCCCACTTTCAGGTAGAAATGCAAATGAGCAGGGAAGTGGACAAAAGATGGGGAGCAAAAGCAGACAAAAGGGATTCTGTCTCAGAACGCCCAAGCATTGACTGTCCTGTCCTGTTTTACCAAGTCTTGTGCATAAAATCATAGATGTCTTCAAAGTTAAAAGAGGCTCAGAATCAAAGAATCTGTTCCATTCATTAAAAATAATTATAACTTTGGCTTCCCTGGTGGCGCAGTGGTTGAGAGTCCGCCTGCCGATGCAGGGGACATGGGTTCGTGCCCCAGTCCGGGAAGATCCCACATGCCGCAGAGCGGCTGGGCCCGTAAGCCTTGGCTGCTGAACCTGCACGTCCGAAGCCTGTGCTCCACAGCCGGAGAGGCCACAACAGTGAGAGGCCCACATACCACACACACACACAAAAAAATCGTTTATCAAAAAAAATAAAATAAAATAATTATAACTTTGTAAATAGCACACAGTCATTTTTTTTTTTTTTTTTTCTTTTTGCGGTATGCGGGCCTCTCACTGTTGTGGCCTCTCCCGTTGCGGAGCACAGGCTCCGGACGCGCAGGCCCAGCGGCCATGGCTCACGGGCCCAGCCGCTCCGCGGCATATGGGATCCTCCCAGACCGGGGCACGAACCCGCATCCCCTGCATCGGCAGGCGGACTCTCAACCACTGCGCCACCAGGGAGGCCCAGCACACAGTCATTTTATAAAAATTCAAAAATAAAGAAGGCAAGAGAAGAAAACATAAGCACCTACAGATAACAACAGTTAAGATATTGCTGGCTATCCTTCTAGACTCTGTTTTCCTTAACTGCACTGTGTGTATGTATGTCTGTGTGTGTGTGCGTGCTTTTTTTTTTAATGCAAAAATAATCCTCTTTATTTTGTAGATGGAGAAACCTGAGCCCTGGTATACTTGCTGAAGATCATGAATAAAATGAGTTTGTAAAAACTCAAGATCTGTACCTTTTACCTGTTGGGCCAATGCTTTCTCATACCACCTCCTAATAGAAATAAATCATCAGCATCTTGGATAAGTTAGTGCCTTGTTAGCACAGGTGCTCAATAAATTAATACATGGTGGCATGAATGATGCCAACTGGGCTGTCCTGTTTATCTCGGCTAAGCTCTGTCCAAGCCGGCTTCATCAAAGAAGCTGCTAATGATCAGTAACACCAGAGAACACAGTTTTTAACATGCTGCCAAATCCCAAAGCGCACAGGGATACAAGGACAGCCTCCTTTAATAGGAACTGACATAGAGCTTAGAATCTTTGCTACTGAAAGTGCTTCACTTTGGAATATTCTTTTGGTTTTACTGTAAAATGAGGCACAATTCTGGGTCTTTTGTAGGTTAGTTTATCCAGCATTCATTTCTGGATTCTCCACATGTCATAAGGGGGACATTACAAAGAACAGAAAGCCTCATGACATTTGCATTAGGTTTGCCTTACATTTCAACTGAGTAAGATCAGACTTAACCATGAATAAAACAATTTCTGATAGGTCTATTCATGTCAAGAATCATAACACCTTACATACTCCAGGTCTAGCTGTTCTGCCAGGGTGGCCCATGTGCCCTGGGATCCCACCCCAGTCCATGCCCACTCCAGTGTCAACCAGCCTGCCAAACCCACCCAGCACATGCAGTCTGCAAAGGAAACACTCCTACACAAGGCCATGCCTTTAAGACTGGGAGAGGTAGCTGTTTTGCCTAACTCTTAGAAACAAACACAGAAAGAAAGAAAAAAAAAAGAAACTAGAAGCAGAAGGATATGTTCCAAATGAAAGAACAAGATAAAACCCCAGGAGGAAAAAAAAAAACTTAATTAAATGGAGATAAGTAATTTACCAGATAAAGAGTTCAAAGTAATGGTTATTAAAATGCTCACTGAATGCAGGAGAAGAATGGAAGAAGACAGAACTTCAAGAAAGAATTAGAAAATGTAAGATAGAACAAATCACAGCTGAAGAATACAATAACTGAAATGAATCAGCAGATTAGATGATACAGAAGAACAGATCAGCAATCTGGAAGACAGAATAGTGGAAATCACCCAATCAGAATGACAAAAAGAAAAAAGAATTTTGAAAAATGAGGATTGTTTAAGGGACATCAGTGAGAACATCAAGTGTATTAACATTTACGTTATAGGGGTCCCAGAAAGAGAAAAGAGAGAGAAAGAATCAGAAAACGTATTTCAAGAAATAATGGCTAAAAACTTCCTTAACCTGGGGGAAAGAAATAGGTATCCAGGTCCAGGTCCAGAGAGTCCCAAACAAGATAAACCAAAAAAGATCCACACCAAGACATATCATAATTTAAATGGTAAAAGTTAAAAACTGAATTTTTAAAAGCAGCAAAAGAAAAACAATTAGTCACATACAAGGGAACCCCCCCCCCAATAAGGCTATCAGCTGATTTCTCAGCAGAAAATTTACAAGCCAGAAGGGAGTGCTAAAAGGAGAAAATTTACAACCAAGAATACTCTACACAGCAAGGATATCATTCAGAATTGAGGGGAGATAAAGAGTTTCCTAGACAAGCAAAAACTAAAGGAGTTTACCACTACTAAACTGGTTTCACAAGAAATGTTGAAGGGTCTTCTCTAAGTGGCAAAGAAAAGGTCATAACTAGAAATTTTTAAAAAATGAAAGAAAAAGAATCTCACTGGTAAAGGCAAATATATAGTAAATGCAGTGGATCAGGCACTTAAAAAGCAAGTATGAATGTTAAAAGACAAAAGCAGTAAAGTCAACTGTAAATACGATAAGTAGTTGAGGAATACACAAAATTAAAATATGACATAAAAAACAAAACATGGAGAGGGGAGGAAATATTTACTGCTTTTAGAATGTGTTCAAACTTAAGCAACTCTTAGCTTCAAATAAACTGTTACATCTATATAGGTCGATATATATGAACTTCATTGTGACTACAGACCAAAAACCTACAAGAGCTACACAAAAAATAAAGAGAACAGATCCTAAATATAATGCAAAAGAAAATGATCAAACCACAAGGGAAGAGACTAAGAAAAGAAATGAACACAGAAGAACTACAAAAACAACCAGAAAACAATTAACAAACTGGCAATAAGTATATACTTATCAATAATCACTTTAAAAATCAAAGAACTAAATGCTCCAATCAAAAGACATAGGGTGGTTGAATGAAGACCCATCTATATGCTGCCTACAAGAGACTCACTTCAGATCTAAAGACAGACTGAAAGTTAAGGGATGGAAAAACATATTCCATGCAAATGGAAACAAACAGAAAAGGCTAGGGTAGCAACACTCATATCAGACAAAACAGACTTTAAAAGACAGTATACAACAAAAGATAAGGGCATTACATAATGATAAAGGGGTCAACCCAAGAAGATGATATAACATTCATAAATATTTATGCACTCAACATAAGAGCACCTAAATACATAAAGCAAATATTAACAGAAACAGAGGAAGAAACTGACAGTAACACAATAATAGTAGGAGGCTTTAATACTCCATTTACATCAGTGGATAGATCATTTAGACAGAAAATTGATAAGGAAACATTGGCTTTGAATGACACATTAATCCAAATTGACTTCACAGATATATACAGAATATTCCACTCCAAAAGAGCAGAATACACATTTTTTTCAAGTGCACGTGGAACATTCTCCAGGATAGATCACATGTTAGGCCACAGAACAAATCTCAGTAAATTTAAGAAAACTGAAATCATATCAAGCATCTTTTCAACCACAGTGGTATGAAACAAGAAATCCATTACAAGAAGAAAACTAACACATGGAGACTAAACAACATGGTGCTAGACAACCAATAGGTCAACAAAGAAATCAAAGAGAAAATTTAAAAATCCCTGGAGACAAATGAAAATGGAAACAACTTTCAAAATCTATGGGACAACAAAAGCAGTTCTAAGAGAGAAGTTCATAGTGATCCAGGCCTACCTCAAGAAACAAGAAAAATCTCAAATAACCTAACTTTACACCTAAAAGAACTATAAAAGAACAAACAAAACCCAAAGTTATCAGAAGGAAGGAAATAATAAAGATGAAAGCAGAAATAAATGAAATAAAAACTAAGAAACCAATAGAAAAGGTTAATAAAAGTAAGAGCTGTTTTTTTAATAGATTTTTTTTAAATGACAAACTGTTAGCCAGACTCATGGGGTGGGGTGGGGGGGTAAGGGGGAGAACCAAATAAATAAAATCAGAAATCAAAGAGAACTTAAAACTGATACCAAAGAATAATAACCTTACTAAAACAACTATATGCCAACAAATCAGACAACTAGAAGAAATGGATAAATTCCTAGAAACATTCTATCTCCCAAGATTGAATCAGGAAGAAACAGAAAATCTGAACAGACCAATCACTAGCAATCAGTCATCAAAAAACACTCACGAGGGCTTCCCTGGTGGCGCAGTGGTTGAGAGTCCGCCTGCCGATGCAGGGGTGCAGGGGACACGGGTTCGTGCCCTGGTCCGGGAAGATCCCACATGCCGCGGAGCGGCTGGGCCCGTGAGCCATGGCTGCTGAGCCTGCGCATCCGGAGCCTGTGCTCCGCAATGGGAGAGGCCACAACAGTGAGAGGCCTGCGTACCGCCAAAAAAAAAAAAAAGAAAAAAAAAAACACTCACGAAACAAAAGTCCAGGACCAGACAGCTTCACAGGTAAACTCTACCAGACATTTAGAAGAGTTAATATCTATTCTTCTCAAACTATTCCAAACAATTGATGAGAAAGGAATGCTTCTGAACACATTCTACAAGGTCAGCATTACCATGATACTAAAACCAGACAAAGACACTACAGAAACGAAGAATTACAAGCCAATATCCCTGATGCACATAGATGCAAAAATCCTCAACAAAATACTAGCAAACTGAATTCAACAATACATTAAAAACATCATACATCATGACCAAGTTGGATTTAACCCAAGCACGCAAGGATGATTTAACAACCACAAATCAATCAACGTGATACATGACATTAACAAGATGAAGGACAAAAATCATATGATCATCTCAGTAGATTCAGAAAAGGTATTTGACAAAATCCAACATGCATTTATGATAAAAACTCTCAACAAAGTGGGTATAGACGGAATGTACCTCAACATAATAAAGGTCATATATGACAAACCCACAGCTAACATCATACTCAACAGTGAAAAGCTGAAAGCTTTTCCTCTAAGATCAGGAATAAGACAAGGATGCCCACTCTTCTCACTTTTAGTCAATGTAGTATTGGAAGTCCTAGCCACAGCAATCAGACGAGAAAAAAAAAAAAAAAAGAAGACACCCAAATTAGAAAGGAAGAAGTAAAATAGTCACTGTTTGCAGATGACAAGATACTATATATAGAAAACCCTAGACTCCACCAAAAAACTTTTAGAATTAGTAAATGAATTTAGTAAAGTTGCAGGATACAATATTACAGAAATCTACAGTGTTGCTATATACTAATAATGATCTATCAGAAAGAGAAATTAAGAAAAAAATTCCATTTACAACTGCATCGAAAAGAATAAAATACTGAGGAAGAAATTTAACCAAGGAGGTGAAAGACCTGTACTCTGTAAAGTGTAAGACACTGATGAAAGAAATTGAAGATGATGCAAATAAATGGAAAGATATTCCACGCTCATGGATTGGAAGAATTAAAACTGTTAAAGTGTCCATACCCAAAAAACTTACCTATTCAATCCCTATCAAAATACTCATGGCATTTTTCACAGAACTAGAACATATAATCCTAAAATTTGTATGGAACCACAAAAGACCCCAAATAGCCAAAGCAATCTTGAGAAAGAAGAAAGCTGGAGGTATTACACTCCCTGATTCCAAACCATACTACAAAGCTATAGTAATCAAAACAGTATGGTACTGGAACAAAAGCAGACACATAGCTCAATGGAACAGAATAGAAAGCCCAGAAATAAACCCATGCTTACATGGTCAATTAATTTACAACAGAAGAGGCAAGAATACACAATGGGGGAAAGACAGTCTCTTCATTGAATGTTGCTAGGAAAACTGGACAGCTACATGCAAAAGAATAAAACTAGTCCACTTTCTTAGACCATATACAAAAACAAAACAAAAAACAAAAACAAAAAAACCTCAAAATGGATTAAAGACTTAAATGCAAGACCTGAAACCATAAAACTCCTAGAAGAAAACATAGGCAGTAAGCTCTTTGACATTGGTCTTAGCAATACTTTTTCAGGTATGTATCTTCGGGTAAGGGTAACAAAAACAAAACTAAACAAATGCTTTTGCACAGCAAAGAAAAACTAAAAAGCTTTTGCACAGCAAAGAAAACCTTCAACAAAATGAAAAGGCAACCTACTAAACAGCAGAAGATATTTGCAAACGATATGTCTGATAAGGGATTAATATCTAAAATATATAAAGAATTCATACAACTCAATATCAAAAACCAAAAAATCTGATTAAAATATGGGCAGAGGACCTGAACAGACATTTCCAAAGAAGACATACAGATAGCCAACAGGCACATGAAAAGATGCTCAACATCACTAATCACCAGGGAAATGCAAATCAAAACCACAATGATATATCACCTCACACCTATGAGAATGGCTATTATCAAAAAGATAAGAAACAAGGCCTTCCAAGATGGCCCACACTCTGTCTATGGAGTGTGTATCTCCTTGAATAAACCTTCTTTCACTTTACTATGTCTTGCTCTTGAATCCTTTCCTGCACAAAGCCAAGAACCCACACTTGGCGGCCATTCCAGGGACTCAGACATGACTTGGGATGTGACCATCCTCTCGCACCCCACTCTCTTTCCTGCAACATCTTTTCTGGCACCCAATGCGGGGCCTCAAAGGCCATAATCTCGATCCGCCTATTGGGCTATGGCTCCCCTCTGAAGGGTAGCTGGGACTTATCCTGAGCCATGTGGATTCAAGTAGCCCGTTAAGTGGCAGCTGACGTCGCCTGCAGGATCTGACAGAGACCAGTTCTCTGGCCGTGAAGAAGCGCACTGAGGCCAAGGCTTTTCCCCCTCAGTCGTTCTCATTCTCCTATTGCTATATCTCTTTGGACTTGAAAAGATCCACCCAGACGACCACCAAACATCCAAATTAAGACTGCATGGCAAGTAATTGACAACTTGGTTGGGTCTAAAGAACTCCTGCCAGGGGGCTTACCTGGTGGTGCAGTGGTTGAGAATCTGCCTGCCAATGCAGGGGACACGGGTTCGTGCCCTGGTCTGGGAGGATTCCACATGCCGCAGAGCAACTAGGCCCATGAGCCACAACTACTGAGCCTACGTGTCTGGAGCCTGTGCTCCGCAACAGGAGAGGCCACGATAGTGAGAGGCCCGCGCACTGCGATGAAGAGTGGCCCCCGCTTGCCACAACTAGAGAAAGCCCTCACAGAGAAACGAAGACCCAGCACAGACAAAAAGAAAAAAAGATAAGAAACAAGTGTTGGTGATGATGGAGTGAAAAGGGAATCCTTGTGAACTGTTGTAGGGAATGTAAATTGGTACAACCGCTACAGAAAATAGTATGAACGTTCCTCAAATAACAGAACTACCATATGATCCAGCAATTCTACTTCTGGGTATTTAGCCAAAGACAACAAAAACACTAATTTGAAAAGATACATGCATCTCAATGTTCATTGCAGTGTTATTTACAATAGGCAAGATACGGAAGTAAACTAAGTGCTCAGTGATGGATGAATGGATAAAGAAGATATGATACATACACACACACTGGAATTTTTACTCAACCATACAAAATAATGAAATCTTTCCCATTTGTGACAATATGGATGGACCTAGAGGGCATTACGCTAAGTGAAATAAGTCAGACAGAGAAAGACAAATACTCCAATTTTTCCTTGGATTGCCCCTCTCCCATTAGACGTGTTCCTACCAAGAATGTCAGCTGAGTACCCCACTACCGCCTCGCCACAGAAGTGAGTGCATTACCCAAGGGAGGCCGTTATGCTCTCTTCATTAGTAACATTAACCTGTAGTGGAATCATAAGAAGACAGAGGTGTTCAGAGTTGAGACATTCAAAAGGTAGTGCTAGGGCTTCCCCAGTGGCACAGTTGTTGAGAGTCCGTCTGCTGATGCAGGGGACACGGGTACGTGCCCCGGTCCGGGAAGATCCCACATGCCATGGAGCTGTTGGGCCCATGAGCCATGGCCGCTGAGCCTGTGCGTCCAGAGCCTGTGCTCCGCGGCGGGAGAGGCCACGGCAGTGAGAGGCCCGCGTACCGCAAAAAAAAAAAAAAAAAAAAAGACTTTCTATTACACTTCTGGGCTTCCCTGGTGGCGCAGTGGTTGAGAGTCCGCCTGCCGATGCAGGGGACATGGGTACGTGCCCTGGTCCAGGAAGATCCCACATGCCACGAAGCGGCTGGGCCCGTGAGCCATAGCCGTTGAGCCTGTGCGTCCAGAGCCTGTGCTCCGCAGCGGGAGAGGCCACGGCAGTGAGAGGCCCGTGTACCGCAAAAAAAAAAAAAATAGTGCTCCAGGGCCACCGATTAGTTCCCTGGATATTTTCCACCCTTTATTTCATTCATTATTCAACAAATATTTATGGAGAGCACCTCCTGCTACGTGCAAAGCTTTGTTGCAGGCAGTGTACAGACAAATTTTCATCCTCACAGAGCTTGCATTTCAGTGAGAAGAAAACAATAAATACGTAAGTCAAATATACAGTATATTAGATAGTGACACATGTTATGGAAAAAAATTAAACAGTGCTTGTGGGTAGGGAGCACTGGGGCTGGAGGTTGTAATCCTAGAAAAAGACCTCACTGGGGAGAGAGAGGAGGGAAAGTGGGCAGAGCAGGTCTAAGGATCAAAGGACTGAATAAATCCTGGGGCACAGAAAATGAGACTGAAAAGGAGCAGCCAAAGAGGTAGGGGAAAAAAACAGGAGAGTATGATGACCTGGAAACCAAGTGAAGAACGCATTTCAAGGAGGACAGAGTGAGAAACTGTGTTAAATCCTTCAGAACCATCAGGGAAGGTAAGTTGAAACTGACTTAGCAACACCAATAGGAGGCATTTCAGTGGAGCAGTAGGTGTAAAAGCCCGAGTGGTGGGACTTCCCTGGTGGCGCAGTGGTTAAGGATCTACCTGCCAATGCAGGGGACATGGGTTCGATCCCTGGTCTGGGAAGATCCCACATGCCGCGAAGCAACTGGGCCCATGCGCCACAACTGCTGAGCCTGCGCTCTAGACCCCATGAGCCACAACTACTAAGCCCGCGTGCCTGGAGCCTGTGCTTCGTAACAAGAGAATCCACCACAATGAGAGGCTCATGTACCGCAGCAAAGAGCGGCCCCCGCTTGCCGCAACTAGAGAAAGCCCACGCGCAGCAACAAAGACCCAGCGCAGCCAAAAATAAAAAATAAAAAAATAAATAGCCCAAATGGTGTAGGTTCAAGAGAGGATTTGGACATGGTGACACAGACAACTATTTAAGACATTCTGCTGAGGAGAGCACAGAGGAAAGGAATGGTATCTAGAAAGGGATGCAAGATCTAGAAAGGTTTTTTGTTTTGTTTTTTTTTGTTCTCCATTTGTAAAGGATCACAGAAATTATAAGTGCTGATGAGAAAGATTCAGCAGAAACTACAAAGTCAATGATGTAAGGAGATAGAGGGGGAAACTACTGGAGCCAAATCCTTCCGGATGCAATCGGGGATCAGCTCTAGTGCCCCAGTGACGGGACTGCCTTTAGGTAGAAGCACTGAGTGTTCTCCTGTCACCCATGGAGAGAAGACAGGAACATGGGCGCAGGGGTGGTGGCTTGTGGACGTTCTCCTGTCGCATCTATTTTCTCAGTGAAACAGGAAGCAAGATCTGAGACAATCATCTAGAAGAGAAGAGTGAATGGTGTAGGGACATGGAGTAGGATGTGAGGCACGTAAGGGCCCTTGAGGTTGTGTTCTAATGTCTGATGGTTCAACTCTGCTTTCAATTACTCCAAGAAGACTGTCAGTAAATTCCCTTTTTTTTTGAAAATTAGCCACAGTTGACGTCTGTTTCTTACAACCAAAAACCTAATACACCAATTCTTCCTTGGGGCCTTAGGATTACTCCATTTTCTCACTGAAATCCTGACTTTAATGAAACAGTGATTCTGTTCTATCAAATCCTATGCACCTCCAAGTGAACAGGAAGAGTCTTGCAGTAGACCAACAAGCCAGACGTGTTGGGTTCCTCTACCACCTTGCACAGAACCAAGAAATAATGATTTATACTTACAATACCAAAGTGGAAACACTAAATCAGCATGCTAATCTGCTTAAAGAAAAGCATTTCAATACATGTGAGAAAGCAGAAAAGATAGACACCAAAATTCAAATCGCCTTAACATTTCTTCAAACCTCCTGCCGAAGTGTCCACCAAGACAGAATGAAGACAAATACATGTACAACTGTTCTTAGAGCGTAGATTAATCCTTCATTACAGATTTCAGTGACTCAGGGACGGAGACCCATGTGAAGACTACACTAAGGGGTAAACCGGAGGCAAAGAGAACCGTTCTCACACTGGGTGAGACTCTTTAATCTGGGAATGGCATCTGAAAGGCAGTCACACTGAGTAAGAAAGAAGATAAGTCAGACTCTTCCACAAAGAGAAACATTTCAAAGATCACAAAGATGAGTGGAAATTTCCAGACCGTGCAAACTAAGATGACTCTTCATGATAAAAACGTGTCAGTCCCTCTCCAGGAAATTAAGAGTTATTAAGTTGCAGCAAAGACAGCTGCTTTTGAGATGAAATCAGCCTTGTGACACCAAGAAGCAGGAGGGTGAGAGTGAGAAGCTGCTGACCTCCCGTGGAAATCAGCGCCACACAGCTTGTTTCCAACAGGTGCACCACTCCACAGGGCATGTGACTCAGGAAAAGCTCCGAATACTCACAGGGAACTGTAAGGCTTGGTGTAAGGTGTGACCTGAAAGCAGATATCAATGGCTTTCTCCCAGCTGACCCAATGCTGGCTCACCCTTTGCTACAAAGACTGAGATAGATGCTCAGCCCTTTGGCCCAAACACACACAAACTGCCAAGAAAACAAAAGCAAAGCAAAAGTAAACACATGCACACATGCAAATCTCCCAAGTGGGTAAGAGCCATGTGTGCTGTTTTTGGCATTCAGCCCTAAGGGTTTTGCTTGCCAAGAACAGAACTGTGAAGAAAGCCCGTCCCTTGAATAAGAATGACTTGTTTTGGTTTAATCATTGGAACAATTTCTCCATCTTCCCTCACCTTCAGGTACAGCTCCATGACCCTCCTTCCTCCATCCCCTGATTTCTCTGACAGCCTACATTATACTACTTGCCAGATGCTCTCCTAAGAGATTTACGTGGATGAATTAACTTCATCCTCACAGTGACTCTAAGAGGGTAGGTGCTATTGTTGTCTTTAGGTTTCCCAGAAAGAAGAGTCTGAGGTGGAGGCTTATATGACACTATTCTATTCTACTAGGGGGTTCTCAGGAGGAGTGAGGCAGAGAAGCTAACCCCTACCTGCTTCAAGCACCAATACCTGCTCCATCTCTTGGGACCATCTTCCGAGAGGCTACCTAATGACTGCTATTCAGAAGGCCCAGCTCTCACCTCCCATTAGTCAAAGTTTTATTTTTTTAATACTCCTTTGCTTTTTTTAATACTCCTTTGCTTCCAGGCTGTACACGTGTGGATGGCACTTTGTGTCATGTCTCCCTTGGGTGGGAGGTAAGAGGCAGGAGGCACATGGTAAGGGCATGAGGCAACCAGCTATCAGGCTGCACCTACGTGAAACGAATTGGAGGCTACACAACTGGTCACCACAGTGGTGGCTGAAATACGCACAGGAGAAGCCAAGAGAATCTGACGTGCTAATTTAAATGTTTCTAATACAATTATTATATCTCCTTATTCAGATGAGGAAACTCAGGCATGAAGAACTGAAGTACTTCACACAGGTTTCAGAAGAGACGAGCAAAACTAGGCAGTCTGGCTCCAGAAAGTTCTATCACTGAGCTCTCAAGCACCTACAGATGAACTGCAATTACCCTGAAGTCTGCCAGCTGCCTCGCTGCAGCTGCCACACTTGAGCTACAATAGTTGTGAGTTGGTTGGAAAACCAGTCAGTGTAAGGAAATAAATATCATAAGTAATGCTCACCATGAAAATGCAAAGAGGATACGGCAAGAGAGGGCTTCAGGGCTCAAAACAGTGCAAGTGAATCAGTTAGTCACTGACGCTCCACCAAAGAGAGACATTTAATGAAACCACCCCCATGGCCAACACATAAGAAATCTGGCTCATAAGAGTGGAAATAAATGAAAGAGAGACTAAAAAAGACAGAGAAAAGATCAATGAAACTAAGAACTGGTTTTTAAAAAGATAAACAGAACAGACAAACCTTTAGCTAGACTCACCAAGAAAAAAAGAGAGAGGACTCAAAATCAGAAAAGGAAGAGAGGGAGGGAAGGAGGGAGGGAAGGGGGGAGGGAAGGAGCAGGGGAGGGAAGGAGGGACGGAAAGAAATCTGGCTCTGATAAGGGTTGGCAAAGAAGAAACAAAGTTGTGTCCATGCTTGTTAGTACTCTCACGTATATAAGACCCTGCAGTAAAAGGGGGCAGCCACTAAGAGAGGAAAACATAGCATCCTCTCCTTTGCTCCTCCCTGAATTTGAAAGGGAACTCTATAGGTGACTCCATGGGTTCAGAAAAGGAAGTATCAAAGGTGTATCAAAAACCAGGAAAGTCACTGAAAAAATTCACCCAAACAGAAGCAGAACAAATGAAAACAAACAAGAGACCCAAATCAAAGGGGCTCTAAGACTGCTGAGTGTTCACAGCTTGAAGCCGAGCATTTCCCCTTTCACGATGGGCATTTCTTATGATGTGAAAGATTTAGTTCCTTGAATTCAGGAATTTTGTTGATTTTTTTTAAAGCAAAAATTTAAACTGAACTTGTGTCTTTCCTTCTCCTAACCCTGAAGGCCACAAAAGAGAGAAATTCCTGGGTTGAAGTAAGTGAAAGTCTGGCAAGTAGGCTGAATAAGGGTTGAGCTCTGATTTCTTCTGCATTTCCATTAATTTAAAGTGCTAAGTTGCCTGTTTGCTTTAAAATATGTGCTTGTCCTCTTTGCAGTGTCCCTTTAGATAGATTTTCCTTTGACTCTGCCAACAATAGCTAGAGAAGGTCCTTTGAGAATCCCATTCTTAGTCTTAAAAAAATACACTCTTCTCCCTGCCCCATACACATAAACAGGCCTGGAAGCAGTACCTCTCACTTCTTCCAGGGATCTCCAATCTATCAAAAATAATAAATCTTTCAGGAAGAAAACAGAGCTGGTCAGGGAAATAATTCTCCCAGCCCATTTCTGTTTGTTCATTATGTGATCACCAAATATCAAGTCCCTTTTTTGGGATCAGCAGACAGATAGGTCAAGGGCTGAACACCCTAATGTCTACCCCATGGCCAGGCACAACAGGGACTACTAGGAACTAGGCAAACTGAAGAAGGCATGCCCAGGGGGATACGGTGTAGCCCTCACTTACTTCCAGCCAATTGCTAGCAAGGAGATCTGAATTTTTCCAAGTAAAATGACCCCTGTTAAAAATGTTGGAAACCTGTCCAAATTTTTAAAACAGCAATGTGGGGGACAACAATACCAAATCGAGTACGTGTGTGGGCTGCTCTGGCTAGAGGCCCTTGTTTGCAACCTTTAGGTAAGACACAAAGATAAAGGAAGACAGACTGCCTGTCCCCCGGGAGCTTATGATCTAGTAGGAGTGAGAAGATACATACCTTGTAAACTGTCCCACAGGTGGAATATGACACACGTTGAAAGACAGGAATAGGCAAAGGCTATGGGAGTTGAGGAAAGCAAGAGGGCACCTGAGGCAGAAAGGATTCTTGTAGGCAGTGGCATTGGAGCTGAGGCTGAAGAATGAAGTAGACTTTGGCAGGCAGAAGGTGGGGAGGGGCCATTCCAAACAGAGGGGAAAAAAAAAAGAGAGGGAGCGGGGAAGAGGATAGTTGAGAGATGGTTAAGAGATGCTTCATGCTTCTACCCAACAAATACTCATGCGCGTCCACTGTGCACCATGCAGTAGGGATGCAGTGTGATCTTGAGGGACACAGACAAGGCTGCAAAGTCTGAAAGGGCCCAGTCCGGAGAAGGTCCTGGAGGCCATATCCAGAGTTCTGTCTTAAGAGCAAGGGGAAAGCTGCCTTCGACGTTTTTTTAAGCAGGGGAATCACAAGTTGGGATCCGCAGTGTTCCAAGTTCCCCAACTACAGAGCATGCATTCTGCGGCCTGGCAGGGAGCCAGAGCTCCACCAGCTAGAGCAAGCCAGCAAGAGGCCTTTGCAAACAGTCTGGGGAAGAGATGATGACAGCTCAGACTAGGGACATAGTGATGGACACGGAGGAAAGTGGACAGATTCAAAAGATAGTGAGGGGTTAAAATCACCAGAACTATTGGTCCAGGGTAGGAGTCAGTGAGGTAGAAGCCAAATGGACCTGGAGAATGTGGTCAACGTGTCTCTGGGGGGCTATCAGGCCACAACACCCATGGCCTGGCAGCCAAGCAATTCTGTGCCGGCAGCCGTGGGTGTCTAGTGGTTACTAGAGAAAAGAAAGGTTCCAAAGCCAGGGTGTATGGCCGAGGGAAAGCTGCCAGAGAAGTTCACCAGAGCTTTCCATCTTAGAAAGACATCATCTCAAAAGTACTGTTTTCTTTTAAATGTGCTTTGTAAAATTCCATGGCTATTTTGTTTGGACTACTCTTGATGGCAAGGAAATAAGGAGCGCTTCTCGTATGTTCAACAGCTCTCCAGTAAGCTAAATCTTATCGTCTAGACTTGGGATGGAGGAAGAAGGAATAGTAGAGTATCTATAAGATATATGCTAATGCCAAGTAGTCACTTCCTTTTATTTTGACCCTTTCTTGAGAACTTTAAGGGATGCTGGTTAACTACCAGGGCCCATCCCCCTTGGTGCCAAAGCCTAGCAATGATTTTTTTTTTTTTTAATAACCACAGGCATCTTTACATGAACCCAATTCACTCTGCATCTAGATCATTAAGGAAATGTGAATACGTCCTTCCTGACTTGCAGGGATGCCTGGAAGTACTCAAACTCCAGTCACAGGAAGGAGAAAACAGCCAAGCCACTGGATGTTCAACCATGGATAACTTACAGCAATGGAGTCTACATATTATTTTGATAAGGTCTCACTTGTATGCCAAGCATTTGCCCCACAATATCTCTTCCTGACCCTTGCAATCTATAGAATTTTGTCCTTTTGGGAAAGTCACACGAAACAGATTATCCAAATAAACATTAAGCAATTGGGTAATGAAAAGAACAATAGAGAATCAGCAAGTGGCAATGGGACTAAAGTTGATTTTGCCCTCTTCATTTCTCTCTCTCACCCTCCATCCCCACAAGTCTTGGTATTTCAGGGTATATGTGCCCACATGGCAGGTGTATTCATCTCCCCTCCCAAATTGGCCTTCTTGTCCCACATGTCCTGATCCAGTTAGCACACCATGCAAAGATCATTCAAGAGACTTAATACTCTTTGTTAAATGTTATTTTACCTGGATTACTTGCAGTAGGCACTATGGGTTGCCTACTCAGAGCCCTGCTTTATATGGGTATCCATGCCTCCCACAAATGACCCAGGTAAATCCTGTTTGGGGTAAAAAATCACAGTGGTCCCATTCCCTTTGCTAGTGAATGCTTCAAACCAATGAGATGTGATAGGAAAGTCTATTGGAGAACTTCTGGGAAAAGTATCATCACATCTCTTAAAAAGAGACTCAGAGAAGAAATACAGTTACCCCTGAACCATACTTCTACACAGTTGCAAATCCTAATATAACTTTACAGTTGGCCCTTCATATCCGTGGTTCTGCATCCATGGATTCAACCATATTGCATTATGCATATAAACAGTGCATATTTAGTGAAAAAAAACCCACCATGTATAAGTGGACACCCACAGTGCAAACCCATGCTGCTTAGGGATCAACTGTAATACCTTTCTGCCCTGGACAACCGCTCATGTGCAGATATGCAACACAACATCTTATGATCCTGAAAGGAGTTAGCCAACACAGTGAAGCTGGCTGTGAGCAGGACCGTGGAAATAACACAAGTACTTCATGAGCCAAGAAATTAACCAACCCTCAGGACTGATTTTGTGTAATGACACAACAGATTCCCTTATTGTTTAAGCCACTATGAATTGGATTTTCTGTTTCTTGCAGCCCAAAGCTTCTAAAATGATACAATTCTTCTTTGGAGAAGCAAGAAAAGGGCTCTGGCTTCCTGACAACACCAGGCAACAAAGGAGTAGTTGCTTCAAAAAAGAAAAGAGACTAAGATTTATTTCTCAGTAAGTGTTTCGGGAAAACCAGCTGTGAAAAGGTATTGTTAATAGCCATTCCGGATGTGTGAAGAGCTCTTTGAAATCCTCCCATGCAGCATAAACACTGTAATAAAGTTCCAATGAGCCACTGTGAATGGTATGTGTGGGGATATACAACGTACTTGGAGTCATAATAGTATGCAAACATTGGGGAGCTACCACGAAATTAGTCTTTATTACTCATCTACTCTTATTTCCTTCTACAATTATAAGATTGGGAATTTTTTTCTTTTTTTGCCCCCTTTCTATCTGATGATAACACAGGCTCACGTGATTGGAAGGGAAGCCACAAAACCAGGTTCAGAGATGTTGAATGATTTCCACAAGGTCCCAAAGCCAGCTGGGGGCAATTTTCTTTATTATTAAAAATGCTTTGTGTGTGACTTTAAAACAAAGTCATTTGCTGAACACTCAATTTAATGAAAGGTGAATAATTGTAGAGACATGGGAAATCACAAGAGATTTTTTAAAGTAATTTAATTTTGCAAATAAAATCTCCTTTTTTGAACTCACTGCTTTGAGTTTCTTCTTCCCTATTTCTAATAACCTCCTAAATTCCAATCCATTCCTCTCAATACCATTTCTCCCTCCTAGAGAATCCCTGCAGATGGCCCATTCTCTAGGCCAGTGGTTCTCAAAAGACTGTTTGCCTGGGAAGTAAATTAAAAATGCAGAGTCCCAGGCAGAGTCCAATTCAGCAGATCAAGGCGGGGGCCCAGCAATGTAAATGTCAATGCAAACAAGCACCCCAGGTGAGTGTAACCATCCTTTGAGGCACATGACTCCAGACAGTATACTAGATTCCAGGTTCCAAATAGAAAGCATCTAATTTTCATAGTAGATTTAAGCTGGGACAACAAAAATATGTGCAGAGTTGCCTATAATTTTTATGTTCCCTCTGAGGTCTGAAACAAATCCAAGAGCTCTGTGATTTGGATGTACCCTGGTAATCATTTGCGTGGAGGTCTGGAGTTTTTATTCTTTCCCCTCTGAATGCATTTCTACTTGGGATTAGATATAAAATGTCTTAACTCTTCCTCCACAGCTAAAGGAAATCAATTTTGTAAAGTGTTTTAAAAGAGTACTTTAAAAAATACACAAAAGATCTTCCCTTTGAACCAGATGCCTGGGATGTACAGGGCAAACACAGTAAGTAATGAGAGAAGTAAACACCAGGTTTTCCAGCAGAACCAACCCTGAAACCAAAACTTAGGAAGGAAGCTGACCATTAAGTAAGTAGACCAGAGGAACAATAGCTCAGGCATATCCTTGGGTAAGTCTGAACCTGAGAAAACAGGAATGAAACAGACAAACCCCTTGTCCCAAGTTAACTTTCCCTTCCTGTTCGATTTTAAAATAGGACAGTGCTGTAAATGAGAATAGAGAGTTTACGTAGAATCTCAGAACTCCTCTGGGTGCCAAAACATTTTTTCAAACTGAAGTAAATACTCCTTACTGGATTCAGCAGTGCTCATTTATACTCATCTCCTCCAGGACATTTTAAATCTAGAGGCTCCAGAGACCAAGAACACAGCACGCTGATAACAGGAGTCTGTGTGTTCTACCATCACAACCAACTCACATTACAGCCATGAGAGCTTGTCTATATGTAGACTTCTTAATGATCACATGAACAAAGAAATGTCACTTAACCTCACAGAACCAAAGAAAATCACTGGTAAGTATCAAAGATAACACACAATGCTCCAGAAATGCTATAAAATAAATACTCCAGCAACAAAATTGGTTTAAATTCTTTAGAAGGCAAAAAGTCAAGGCCACAGCTTTAACATGCACATTCCAGCTGTACTTCTCCTTGGCTTAGGGACAAAGACTGAACTTCATGGGGTTGGGAGAGAAGAGGGTGGAACCAGAGGGAGAAAGTGAAGCATCCACCAGGAGATGAACAGGTTCATTGGTCCAATACCCACCTTAAGGGTTTTGGATTTTTTATTTCTATTTCTTTTTCTTTAGGATTCCTAACAATCCTCAGGGCATTTTTAAAATGGGAAGATTCAGTTCTGGCTTTACTGGATCACCAATGACTCTTGTTCTCTCTCAGTCCAATTAAGCTCTCATCACACTGCACAGCCTGAACAGCCCGACTGCCCTCAGCTGCTTCCTATTCCTTCTCTAGCTGCTCCCAGAAGCCATGGAGGCCTCACTAAGACCCAGTGGCCATTAAACAGTCAGGAGCATCGCCACACATGCTTGGCTGGAAGATGTACCTGGAACTTCCTCTGTTTTGGTGCAGGCCCTTCAAGAGTGCAACTAAGATCTAAGCCAGCTTTCCTGTTTCACAAATGCCTGACTGGGTTTGTGTGGAATAGGCACCACACCGTCATTTCAGAGCATCTGGAGTTACTTTTTAAAGCCCAGTTCCCATTATTTTAAACACACTCATCAGGATTCTTTGACATTTGGGGGGGAGGTGCATATACTCCTTGAAAATTTGCATGTTCTCAGCTACACTTAATTGTTTCTAAACATGCAGTTCAGAGATGGCATGGCAAGAAAAAATATGTGACCTGGAATGGAGTAACCCTTTACTCAGCCTAACTGCTTCTCACCAGCATGCAAAACTCTTGCTCCTTCATCATTAAGACCTATGGAAATCTTTATGGTAACATCTATACTCTCTCTCCAAAATATCAAGTGATTGGCAGAAACATGAAAACAAATCATAATCTCCCTCGGCAGAGTATCAAATAATCCCAAAGACATGACTTAATGCCAGAACAAAGTGTGGGTAAGAGCTGAAATTATAACACGCCAGTTCCACAGCATGTAGAGTTTAACAATCTAGGTTAACTGTTATAGTCTGTCTTTTCTTATGCGCTAGTCTCCAATAAAGAACATCCATCAAAGTTAAGAGAAGGTTAGAACATACACACATGTAGTGCCTGATACAGCAAGGGGTATCAGCAAGGCCAATCCAAAGCAGCTCAGGCAACAGTAAATACACAAAAAATCCAAACCATTCCAAGAGTATAAATATCCCTAGCAGGAAAATCAGGCCCCCACTGACTTTCTTTGATTCTCCTCTATTCTTTATACTTCTTCAAAGGCTTTAATACACGTAACATTTAAAATCAATGACATTATAGAGAAGGGGGAGCCTACTACCCATATCTGACAGATGAAGAAACTAAGGAATCGAGGGGTCAGTGGCTTGTCCAGGGCTAGTTAAGTGGCTTGTTAAGAACAGAATCAACTCCAGAAGCCAGGCCTCTTTATTCCAAATCCAAGGTCTGTAAACTTGTAACACATTCCTGTTTGCTCTTAATCATCACAAGAACATGTAACTCCTGAAAAATCTGTTTGGTGATCTGGTATCATGGAGGACACACTCCTACTGGCCTTGATCATCACAAGAACACAAACCCCCCTGCAAACTCTGCCTGGTGGCCTGGTGGCATGGACACCTCCCCAGCCTCCGCTGCAAAGCCCATCTGCCATGTGCTGCTGTTACCCACTGCAGTTAATATTTCCCACATTTCTTTCCTGAGCCTCCAGCATACCTATTGCAACAGTGGGAGAAGGAAACATAAGCAGAACTGAGACCAGCTTTAGTGCTAAGATAAGAACTTTCTAGGGCTGAGAGAAAGGCCAGCAATCAGTCTTAAACCTACTTTGCCAAGTGGTTCATGAGCAGCTGTAACATCTGCCTGTTTTTCTCTGGGAGCCGATGAACAAGGCTGTGGATTTCAGAGACCCGTGACTCCTGGTTCTCCAGCTCTGTGAAGGAAGGAGGGAGGCGATACTGGATCAGGGCCACAGTTAACTTAGTTTATAAGACAAAAATAAGAGGAAACCAAATATTGGGAACAAGAGACTGAGGATTTCTCAGAGGTATAAGATCCTGTTCTGTGTACTTGTGACTAGACTGACTAGATCTAAAAGTGCTTTTAATGCTGCTTTCCGTAACAGAGTTCATTAAGAAACATGACTGATCTCACTTAAAAAAATCAGAAATTACCTTCTGAGACCAACAGGCATCAAAAAGTTGAGGTTCTCAGCAAGGGACTTCTAGCAAGTCAGTTAACACTTCTGGGCCTCCATTTTCCCTTCTAGCCAGTGCTTAACACGATGATAGGTATGTGGCTGGTGCCCAATAAATGTTTGTTAAATAAACATGTGAAGGAGCAACTATGAAAAAAAAATGACCGTCAAAAAGTTCATGCCAAAATGATAATGTGATGAAATGGAGCCAGTCAACTGCATACTTGGAGCAGGAACAAACTCGGGAGCAGCTGGCTATACTGAGTGGCAGCTTCGTTTCAAGGAAGGAAGGAACTTTATGCACTCGTCAAGGGATAAGCAAATTGTACATGAACAGCCTTGCAAGGGTCTCAAATATCAAAATAACACCTCGAGACAGCATCAAAGACTTCAAGGGAAATATCCAGTCATTCTCAAGTCATGTGTGACAACCAGCCCGGGAGAAGAAAGGAATGGCAGATAAAGTGAGGAAATGTTTCTGCCAACCTATACCCTAAGTCATGGACTGTCACGTTCTCTTGGTTGAACCTGGGTACGTGGCTCCGTTTCTCTGGGAAATACATTGACGGCACTCATCACACCTATTTATAGGACTGAGGTGAGATTTAATTAGAGAATGGTTGCTATGGGTTTGGAATTTCTCAGAGGAAGAAATCACATAAACAGCATCTTCACTTCCAGCTTTCTCCCAGGTCTTTCTCCTGCTTTACGGGGACAGCTATGTGTGGATAAGGCCACCAGAACAGAGGTACTCCTAAATTAGGCCAGTAGTAGCTACCAGGGTAAACAAACTCTGACGGCTTAAAGGAAACAGGGAGAGGCACGGGCTATGCACATAATAGCAGGGTGGGGATTCATGCCAGACTTAAATCTGATAGAGAATCTTACTGCCCCTTACAGGTGGCCTGCCCCACATAGACAGAGTCCAGTATACTTAGGGTGGCTTGCACCTAAACCCTATGTATTTTAATACCAGTAATATGATGCTCAGGGCTTAGATGATATAGCTGAAGAATGATCAGAAGCTATAAATGCAAGCCATGATGGAAAGAGGACTGGGAAATTATATAAATGGTGCCAGATTCAGGGAAATACGTCCAATGCTCAATTTAGGTAATGGGCAGAGTCTGATTCATTCCGAAAAATGCTACTCCAGGGCTGGAAAAAATCCAAGGAGTTAGAACTCCAATAATCAAAATTAGAAAGGCAAACTTGCTTTTCTCACCTCTCTGTCACCCCCAAACTCACTTCTGAAGTTTCTCCCCTCAACTGTAAATTCAACGTGCTAGCAAGGCCCTCAGCAATCTGACTTGGTTTCGCTTTTATTCTGTGACAGGCTCATGAGTGTTTATGTGGGTAGTTTACACGCAGAATACAAGGGATTAGGTAATACTTATTTTGGGACACTGACTGTTCTCTGAAATAGAAAAATCTATTCCTTTCCCCTTAAAACTGTGGTGAAAAGAAAACTTACTTGCTGCTTTGATGAAACTTCTTTGAAACTGGTACATCATGAGTGGTCCTGGAAGCATTCTGAAATAAAAGGATACACACTAGTCAGCTTAATGAAAACAATCCTATTCTCGCTACCTAGCAGCCTAGAGGCGGCCAGACTGTATTACATTTCTCAAAGACAAAGATCACAGGCAAACAACAGCAACTCAGTTTAGCCAACTTAGTTTCCCTTCTGAAAGGGTCCTGAGATTTCACCTGAAATGTTCATTCTTTCTACTTTTTAAGGGAATGGATACAACTTATGTCTCATAGAGTCACAACCAGAAAAGTGCTAATGCAAAAGTCTAGCATAAACTGAGAGATTTCCTTTTCAGTCAGTGACTCGCCCTCCACAAGAGCATTTTAAGATGTGTCTGAGAAACAGGCAACTAACCCAACATTTGCGATCACCTGCTCTTATACTCTTCTCTTCCTGGCATCTTAGTCACTTCATCTGGATATACTATGCAAGACTTTTGTAGGTGTTTTTGTGGCAAATTCACTATGGAGTGTTGCTCCAGAATGCCAAAGGGCTAGAACCCTTAATATTAGGCATGATACCATCAAATTTTATTTGCTATTTAAAATATATTTATATTTTATACTTATTGTCCATTAGCTAATCAATATCAACATGCACAAATAAGTACCAAATACAAACCTCTACCATTTGGTTTTGTGTAAACTACAATGGTAGTATTTGGGATATGAATATGTTTTATGAATATGTTTAACTGTAAACTTGAGGTTTTTTTACTTATAGTCTAAATGATAAGCTTCTCAACAGATGATCCATGATTCTTGGTTCAGATTTTATTTTATTCTCATCGGATCCCCTGATTCGACTCTTAGTCATCACTTGCATGACATCTCACTCTTGACTCCAAGAGCCTTCCAGCAATTCCCCAACAGCCAATAAAACCTGCATCACCAATTCCTTTTCTGTGGCTTTCAAGCCAACTAAATCTTGACAGACCTGTACAAATGCTTATGCAATTCGTGATTATAGTTCTCCTCTTTGTTTAAGACTAGACCCCCACTCTCCTGCGTGAGAAGAACTACAGTGGAGAACTATCATACTCCTATACTTCACGTCCAGCATGGCTTTCAGTCTACTCGGGAAACTGAGATGTGAGCAGCTGGTCAATCACCCACTCCCTTAATAACCAAGGGAGGGGTGGGAGGTAGCAGGAATATTACACGTATTATTACAAGGAAAGCAGTCTCCTCTCCAATGAAGTCATATTCTCCAATCTAAGCAGAAGGAGTCAAAATGGAGCACCATTAAGTTCTCATTTTTGAGGAGGAATGTCAGCAGTATACTCTATCTGTGCAAGGCGCAGAGCTCCCCAAATACGTAGGGTATGTAATCACGCATTCTCAACAGAATAGGATATGCAATTCCTTGTTTTTTTAGCAGATTATTCGGGGATTGCAAGGAATTCCACATTTGAGGTTCTGTTAAAGGCTAATCGTCATAGTGGCTTCTCAGAAAGAGCAAAGCTTCCTAAATCACTCATGGCACCACTGCACAATGGCAACCCATCAACTAGGGATGATTTATAATCGGTTTGACCAGCTGAGCTAATTGCAGCCACACATAAGCTGTTTCCACATCTCAAACACCCACCCAACAGCTCTCTGGAGGCTGAAAATAAAACTTTCTTCCTGATTGCATGATAACAAGCTGGCACCATGCCCCACAAATGCAAAGTCCCTACCTTAGGTAGGTTTTCAAAGCACTAGTGATGGTCTTTATCTCCCACTCGGCACAGATATCCGTTTCTGTTTCAGAAGCTGTTTTGGGGTCTAAAATGAAGAAAAGACAATGGGTAAAACAGAGCAGAAAATACAGCTAAAAAACAAGCATACATAAAACCATTCAACCTCCCTACTAAACAAAGAAATCCAAAGTAAAAAAGGACACCTATTTTTTCCTCATTAAATTAGAAAAATGTTTAAAAATCCAAATATCTACTGCTGGCAAAAATGCAATGAAACTGATCCTCTAAGAAACTGCTGGAGGCAGATGAGATAAATGCAACAGATCTGAAAAGCAATTTGGCAATATGTATCAAGTCCTAAAAAGGTTTATACACTTTGAAGCAGTAATCCCACTTCTCACAACCCATCCTCAGGAAATAAGATAAGGCATGAGAAAGTTACACACATCCCAAATGTTCAACATACACTACTCTTGATAACAGCAGAACAATTTTTTGTGTTTTTTTTTGAGCAGAACAAATTTTAAAAGAACAACCTAAACAGCCCATAATAGAATGATTAAGTTCATCATGGTATATTCCTGATGGAATATCATGTTGCATTTACATGATAATGATAACTATATAGCAAAATGGAAAATGCCTGAATTATCATGTAATGTCAAGCAAAAAAAATTAAAAAAAGATTTAAAAGTTTGTGAGAAACTCAATTGAACAAAGGCTGAAAGGAAATACTCTACAATGAAAAGAGTGGTGAGGTTAGAGTGGTAGAATTGTGGTTTTTATATTTTCTAAACTATGACTTGATTCCATTACTTACTATTTTAAATTTCCCTAAACCAAGACGTGCAACAAAACCACCATAATGATATCAACTCCTGATCATTTATTTCTTCCTTTGTTTCCTCTTGTGTGGACTTCCAAACAACTGTGTGTATTTCAGATAAATGTGTAATGTAAAGGAAGAAATAATCCTTGCAGTCTTTCTGAGTGGCACACAGGCAGGCAAGAGTACGAGGCAGAGGCTGAAACTGTTTCACAAACCAGAAGACCTCCGTCTTCTGGCTGGCCAGGTGGTTGGAAGTAGAGTCTCCCAGGGCATTGAAGGGGGAATCCAGCTTCTGGCGATGTGCCTCCCAGCTCCCGTTCCTCTTTTCAGCTGGGCTGCTACCCTTTTCTCACACCTACTCAGAGGAGGCCCCACCCTTCCAGGGGTGGGGAATGAGATGTCTCTGGACCCCAGGACTGGTTCAGGGTGGTCCAAGACTGGGCAGCATTAAATCCAGGACTTTTCCAGGACAGGGGAAAAGACACCTACTGTCTCCTGCTGTGCTTACACTGGGAGGTTATACTGCTGCTCTAGGTGCCACAGCGTGAAGCGTGAGACGAGAGCCTGACAGACACAGCCAAGGTGAGAGAGGCAGAGAGAGCAGGTCTGGGTGACATGGTTTGAGCCCTTGCGTCTTGCCATGCCTTTTTAGTCACGTAAGTCAATAAATTCCCTTTTTCCTTAAGCTAGTTGAGGTCAGGTTTTCTGTTTTTTATAATTCAGAGGTCTAAATGATATAGTAGAGACAGCCACCAGACTGTCTCTTTCTGGAGAGTCTCTGAGAAGAAAGAGGTTCCTTTTGCAGGGCCCACAGCCTTTCAGCTGGGAAGGGGAGTGAGTCACAGGTGGGCACAATACATTTTCTATTAACTGGGAAAGAACCCACTTTCATCCTAGTAGGAAGAGGCCAAATAATCATGAGTGGCTTCAGGATTTAGGCCCTAATCCCCAAGTAAGGACACAAATCCAGCTGGTACCTACTGCTCTCAGTGTGTTCCCCTAACACACAATGCAAGATGAGAGGATAGGGCCCTGGTTCAATAAGTGTTTGGCTCCTAATGGCAGCATGGCTGTTTGTTTGCAGGTGATCCTGGGCAATAATGAAGCCTGTCTTGTCATATGAAACAAACAAGAAAGAACCTAAAGAGCATGATTTTATTTCTAGGGCCATAGAATTGTAAACTCCAGAGTTCAATCACAGCAAATTTCTGAAAAGTAACAAAGTATGGTTTTCCAAATATCCAAAACCTCTCCAGCTTTAATTCTTTTCTTGCTTTGCCATCTCCCACTCCTTTAATGGTTTCTTCCTGTGGAAGTGTATGTACCAAAAAACTTTGCTTAGTGTGACCTTTTCCCCTCTGCATCTCCAAGAAGCATGGAGAGCTGCCATAGTTTGTGGTTCCTGGACATGAGACAAATGTTACTGTACATTTTTCTGTGGAACAAACCAACTGCTACCCAAGAAGAGTGAACAGGACACTAAACAAGCAGGAGTTGGCAGGTCTGGGAGTTGTGAACTGTTCCATGAACCACATTTAGCAAACTAATGCTTAGCTTCCACTTATTCAGGCTCTGTAACCATAGAAATACTGTACAACATTACAGAGAGGAGAGTCAAATTACAGCCCAGCTAAAGGGGTTTTTATAGCACTGATGAGGCAAGGTTCATAACTTAAACATGTCCATTTTAATTAATTTAATGTCCAAACTAAATTGAATACAGCCTCCCAAGCTACCCCTTTTTCAGAAACTGTTGCCAATTGCCATCCCTCCCTATCGATGCTCCCTTCACTTACAGAAGCTTCCTGGCATATGATGCAGAGACGTATTTGACAATTTTCTTCAGAACTCAGTACATATCTCCTAACCAGGTCACTTGACCATTGTGGACTTAGTAACACTGACCAGAGCTAGAGGAGCAGTCCAATGTACACAAAGGTATCACGTGGATACAGTGAAATGAGTGCATTTCCTCTGTGAGCTATTCCACGTGAATTCAGAAAAACAGGAGATGTGGACTGGAAGTGGTGGTTACAAGGGAAAGTAGTCTTAGAAATGTCACCCTGGATCAGACAAGACCCAGGTCCACTGTTGTACTCCTGACAGAGACACTAAGGACCTTCTGGAGGAAGGGATTAGGGAAGTTGCCTGTGTACTCCTACTCTCCTAATGACACACTATAATGTATCAAAATTAAAGTTGATGTGCCCTGAACCAAGATGGCAGAGTAGAAGGACGTGCTCTCACTCCCTCTTGTGAGAACACCAGAATCACAACTAGCTGCTGGACAATCACTGACAGGAGGACACTGGAACCCACCAAAAAAGAAACCCCACATCCAAAGACAAAGGATGGTAGGAGGGGCGCAATCACAGTAAAATCAAATCCCATAACTGTTGGGTGGGTGACCAACAGACTGGAGAACACTTATGCCACAAAAGGCCACCCACTGGAGTGAAGGTTCTGAGCCCCACGTCAGGATTCCCAACCTGGGGGTCTGGCAATGGGAGGAGGAATTCCTAAGAGAATCAGACTTTGAAGGCTAGTGGGATTTGATTGCAGGACTTTGACAGGACTGGGGGAAACAGAGACTCAACTCTTGGAGGGCACACACAAAGTAGTGTGTGCATCAGGACCCAGGGGAAGAAGCAGTGACCCCAAGGGAGACTGAACCAGACCTACCTGCTAGTGCTGGAGGGTCTCCGGCAGAGGCAGTGGGTGGCTGCAGCTCACCATAGGGACTAGGACACTGGCAGCAGAATTTCTGGGAAGTACTCCTTGGTGTGAGCCCTCCCAGAGTCCATTAGCCCCACCGAAGAGCCCAGGTAGGCTCCAGTGTTGGGTTGCCTTGCGCCAACAACCAACAGGGAGGGAACCCAGCCCCACCCATCAGAAGTCAAGCGGATTGAAGTTTAACTGAGCTCTGCCCACCAGAGCAACACCCAGCTCTACCCACTACCAATTGCTACCATCAGGAAACTTGCACAAGCCTCTTAGGTAGCCGTATCCACCAGAAGGCAGACAGCAGAAGCAAGAAGAACTACAATCCTGCGCCCTGTGGAACGAAAACCACAGTCAAAGAAAGACAGACAAGATGAAAAGGCACAGGGCTATCTACCAGATGAAGGAACAAGATAAAACCCAGGAAAGGTCTTCCCTCGTGGTGCAGTGGTTGAGAGTCCACCTGCCGATGCAGGGGACACGGGTTCGCGCCCGGGTCCAGGAAGATCCCACATGCTGCGGAGTGGCTAGGCCCGTGAGCCATGGCCACTGAGCCTGCGCGTCCAGAGCCTGTGCTCCGCAACGGGAGAGGCCAAAACAGTGAGAAGCCCGTGTACTGCAAAAAAAAACCCCAAAACAAAAAACAAAACCCAGGAAAAACAACTAAATGAAGTGGAGATAGGCAACTTTCCAGAAAAAGAATTCAGAATAATGATAGTGAAAATGATCCAGGACCTCGGAAAAAAAATGGAGGCAAAGATCGAGAAGATGCAAATGTTTAAGAAAGACCTAGAAGAATTAAAGAAGAAACAAACAGAGATGAAGAATACAATAACTGAAATGAAAACTACACTAGAAGGAATCAATAGCAGAATAACTGAGGCAGAAAAACGGAGAAGTGACCTGGAAGACAGAATGGTGGAATTCACTGCCTCAGAACAGAATAAAGAAAAAAGAATGAAAAGAAATGAAGACAGCTTAAGAGACCTCTGGGACAACATTAAACACAACAACATTCGCATTATAGGGGACCCAGAAGGAGAAGAGAGAGAGAAAGGACCCGAGAAAATATTTGAAGAGATGATAGTCGAAAACTCCCCTAACATGGGGAAGGAAATAGCCACCCTAGTCCAGGAAGTGCAGAGAGTCCCATACAGGATAACCCCAAGGAGAAACACACCGAGACACATAGTAACGAAACTGGAAAAATTAAACACAAAGAAAAGTTATTGAAAGCAGCCAGGGAAAAACAACAAATAACACACAAGGGAACTCCCATATAGTTAACAGCTGATTTCTCAGCAGAAACTCTACAAGCCAGAAGGGAGTGGCATGATATACTTAAAGTGATGAAAGGGAAGAAACTAAAACCAAGATTACTCTACCCAGCAAGGATCTCATTCAGACTCGATGGAGAAATCAAAAGCTTTACAGAAAAGCAAAAGCTAAGAGAATTCAGCACCACCAAACCAGCTCTACAACAAATGCTAAAGGAACTTCTCTAAGTGAGAAACACAAGAGAAGAAAAGGACCTACAAAAACAAACCCAAGACAATTAAGAAAACGGTCATAGGAACATACATATCGATAATTACCTTAAACGTGAATGGATTAAATGCTCCAACCAAAAGACACAGGCTTGCTGAATGGAGACAAAAACAAGACCCACATATATGCTATCTACAACAGAACGACTTCAGACCTAGGAACACATAGAGACTGAAAGTGAGGGGATGGAAAAAGATATTCCATGCAAATGAAAATCAAAAGAAAGCTGGAGTAGCAATACTCATATCAGATAAAATAGACTTTAAAACAAAGAATGTTACAAGAGACAAGGAAGGACACTACATAATGATCAAGGGATCAATGCAAGAAGAAGATATAACAATTATAAATATATATGCACGCAAAATAGGAGCACCTCAATACATAAGGCAACTGCTAACAGCTATAAAAGAGGAAACCGACAGTAACACAATAATAGTGGGAGACTTTAACACCTCACTTACACCAATGGACAGATCATCCAAAATGAAAATAAATAAGGAAACAGCTGCTTTAAATGACACAATAGACGAGATAGATTTAAATGATATTTATAGGACAATCCATCCAAAAACAGCAGATTACACTTTCTTCTCAAGTGTGCATGGAACATTATCCAGGATAGATGACATCTTGGGTCACAAATCAAGCCCCAGTAAATTTAAGAAAATTGAAATCATATCAAGCATCTTTTCTGACCACAACACTATAACAGTAGATATCAATTACAGGAAAAAACCTGTAAAACACAGAAACACATACAGGCTAAACAATATGTTACTAAATAACCAAGAGATCACTGAAGAAATCAAAGAGGAAATCAAAAAATACCTAGAGACAAATTACAGTGAAAACACAACGATCCAAAACCTATGGGATGCAACAAAAGCAGTTCTAAGAGGGAAGTTTATAGCAATACAAGCCTACCTCAAGAAACAAGAAACATCTCAAATAAACAATCTAACCTTACACCTAAAGTAACTAGAGGAAGAAGAATGAACAAAATCCAAAGTTAGCAGAAGGAAAGAAATCATAAAGATCAGAGCAGAAATAAATGAAATAGAAACAAAGAAAACAATAGCAAAGATCAATAAAACTAAAAGCTGGTTCTTGGAGAAGACAAACAGAATTGATAAACCACTAGCCAGACTCATCAAGAAAAAGAGGGAGAGGACTCAAATCAATAAAATTAGAAATGAAAAAGGAGAAGTTACAACAGACACCACAGAAATACAAAGCATCCTAAGAGACTACTACAAGCAACTCTATGCCAATAAAATGGACAACCTGGAAGAAATGGACAAATTCTTGGAAAGGTATAACCTTCCAAGACTGAACCAGGAAGAAATAGAAAATATGAACAGACCAATCACAAGTAATGAAATTGAAACTGTGATTAAAATTCTTCCAACAAACAAAACTCTAGGAGCAGATGGCTTCACAGGTGAATTCTATCAAACATTTAGAGAAGAGCTAACACCCATCCTTCTCAAACTCTTCCAAAAAATTGCAGAGGAAGGAAAACTCCCAAACTCATTCTATGAGGCCACCATCACCCTGATACCAAAACCAGACAAAGATACTACAAAAAAAGAAAATTATAGACCAATATCACTGATGAATATAGGTGCAAAAATCCTCAACAAAATACTAGCAAACAGAATCTAACAGCACATTAAAAGGATCATACACCATGATCAAGTGGGATTTATCCCGGGGATGCAAGGATTCTTCAATATATGCAAATCAGTCAGTGTGATACAGCATATTAACAAATTGAAGAATAAAAACCATATAATCATCTCAATAGATGCAGAAAAAGCTTTCGACAAAATTCAACACTGATTTATGATAAAAACTCTCCAGAAAGTGGGTGGGTATAGAGGGAACCTACCTCAACATAATGAAGGCCACATATGACAAACCCACAGGAAACATCATTCTCAATGGTGAAAAACTGAAAGCATTTCCTCTAAGATCAGGAACAACACAAGGATGTCCACTCTCACCACTATTATTCAACATAGTTTTGGAAGCCCTAGCCACGGCAATCAGAGAAGAAAAAGAAATAAAAGGAATACAAACTGGAAAAGAAGTAAAACTGTCACTGTTTGCAGATGACATGGTACTATACATAGAGAATCCTAAAGATGCCACCAGAAAACTACTAGAGCTAATCAATGAATTTGGTAAAGTTGCAGGATGCAAAATTAATGCACAGAAATCTCTTGCATTTTATACTCTAATGATCAAAAACCTGAAAGAGAAATTAAGGAAACACTCCCATTTACCATTGCAACAAAAAGAATAAAATACCTAGGAATAAAGCTACCTAGGGAGACAAAAGACCTGTATGCAGAAAACTATAAGATACTGATGAAAGAAATTAAAGATGACACCAACAGATGGAGAGATATACCATGTTCTCAGATTGGAACAATCAATAATGTGTAAATGACTATACTACCCAAAGCAATCTACAGATTCAATGCAATCGCTATCAAACTACCAATGGCATTTTTTACAGAACTAGAATAAAATATCTTAAAATGTGTATGGAGACACAAAAGACCCCGAATAACCAAAGCAGTCTTGAGGGAAAGAAACAGAGCTGGAGGAATCAGACTCCCTGACTTCAGACTATACTACAAAGCTACAGTAATCAAGACAATATGGTACTGGTACAAAAACAGAAACATAGATCAATGGAACAAGATAGAAAGCACAGAGATAAACCCACGCACATATGGTCAACTAATCTATGACAAAGGAGGCAACAATATGCAATTGAGAAAAGACAGTCTCTTTAATAAGTGGTGCTGGGAAAACTGGACTGCTACATGTAGAAGAATGAAATTAGAACACTCCCTAACACCATACACAAAAATACACTCAAAATAGATTAGAGACCTAAATGTAAGACTGGACAGTATAAAACTTTTAGAGGAAAACACAGGAAGAACAATCTTTGACATAAATTACAGCAAGATCTTTTTTGATCCACCTCCTATAGTAATGGAAATAAAAACAAAAATAAACAAATGGGATGTAATGAAACTTCAAAGCTTTTGCACAGCAAAGGAAACCATAAACAAGACAAAAAGACAACCCTGAGAATGGGAGAAAATATTTGCAAACGAATCAACAGACAAAGGATTAATCTCCAAAATATATACACAGCTCATGCAGCTCAATATTAAAAAGACAAACAACCGAATCCAAAAATGGCAGAAGACCTAAATAGACATTTCTCCAAAGAAGACAAACAGATGGCCAAGAAGCACATGAAAAGATGCTCAACATCACTAATTATTAGAGAAATGCAAATCAAAACTACAATGAGGTATCACCTCACACCAGTTAGAATGGGCATCATCAGAAAATCTACAAACAACAAATGCTGGAGAGGTTGTGGAGAAAAGGGAACCCTCTTGCACTGTTGTGGAAATGTAAATTAATACAGCCACTATAGAGAACAGTATGGAGGTTCCTTAAAAAGCTAAAAATAAAATTACCATATGATCCAGCAATCCCACTACTGGGCATATACCCAGAGAAAACCATAATTCAAAATGACACATGCACCCCAATATTCATTGCAGCACTATTTACAACAGCCAGGTCATGGAAGCCACCTTAATGCCCATCGACAGATGAATGGATAAAGAAGATGTGGTACATATATACAATGGAATATTACTCAGTGATAAAAAGGAACGAAATTGGGTCACGTGTTGAGATGCAGATGGATCTGTAGACTGTCCTACAGAGTGAACTAAGAAAGAGAAAAACAAATATCGTATATTAACACATATATGTGGAACCTAGAGAAATGGTACAGATGAACTGGTTTGCAGGGCAGAAATTGAGACACAGATATAGAGAACAAAGGTATGGACACCAAGGGTGGAAAGCGGCGGGGTGGTGGGGTGGTGGTGGTGGTGGTGTGCTGAATTGGGTGATTGGGATAGACATGTATACACTGATGTGTATAAAACTGATGACTAGTAAGAATGTGCTGTATAATAAAATAAAATATAATTCAAAAATTAAAAAAAGATTTTTTTCTCTTCAACTGAGAAGGTAATATATGAACCGGGCCAAAACAAAAAAAATTCAAGCAAAACAAATAGATAAACATCAAAAGGTAACGCTTTCCTGTGCTAGAGATGACTCAATACTGGTTTTGTGCATGTATGCAATCTCTAACAGTATGTACATATACAAGCAGTTTTATGAATATGTACAGCTTTCTAAAAACACAAATGGAAGCACATTATAGATGTCGTTCTGTGAACTGCTATTTTCACTTAACAGTATCTTTTTTTTTTTTTTTTTGCGGTACGCGGGCCTCTCACTGTTGTGGCCTCTCCCGTTGCGGAGCACAGGCTCCGGACGCGCAGGCTCAGCGGCCATGGCTCACGGGCCAAGCCGCTCCGCGGCATATGGGATCCTCCCGGACCGGGGCACGAACCCGTGTCCCCTGCATCGGCAGGCGGACTCTCAACCACTGCGCCACCAGGGAAGCCCCATTTAACAGTATCTTAAAAAACTGTTCCATATAAGTACACCACCTTACAGTACTTCACTGTACCATGGTTAATGCCCCCATTCATGGAGATGAAGGTTGTTCACTGGTTGTTGCTATGGTAAACAATGATATAAACCACTGTTCCCTTGTATATGTCTTACCTAGAGAAAAAATTCCTATAAGTGGAATTTCTGAGTCAAAAAGTATGTGCATTTTTAATTTGGAAAGATACTGCTCAACTAACCTCTCAAAGGTTGTACCATTACATTTAAGCATGAGTGTGACTCCTTCCTCAAATCCTTGACAACAATGTGTAATCAAACACTTTGATCTTATTCAATCTGATAGGTTAAAAAAAAAAAAGTCTTCTGCTTTAATTTGCATTTTTTACTGAGGAGGAAAATTTAGAATCCTGTCCTATGTGTGTGTTTTAAAGTCAAGCTTACTGAGATAGACTCAACCTTTTAAAGTATACACTTCCATGATTTTTGACAAATATATATATAGTCATAGGGTAACCACCACCAGAATCAAGATGTAGGTCATTGTCAACACCCCCCAGCAAAAATTCTCCTGTGCTTCTTTCTCCATAGCCAATCCCCTCTCCCTCCATCTCTAGCCCCTGGCAACCACTTTCCATAGCATAATACTTGCGAAATCCATCCCTGTTGTTGCATAGGCCAGTAGTTTGATACTTTTATTACTGAGTACTATTCAATTTTATGGACATATCCATTGGCTACTTGGTAGACTTTGGGTTGTTTCCAGTTTCTGGCTGTTACAAATAAAGCAGCTGTAAATATTTGCATTCAGGTCTTATGGACTACATTTTCATCTCTTGGGTAAATACCTAGGAGTGGAACTGGGTATAAATATGTAGAAGTGGGTCATATGATAAACATGTTTAACTTTATCAAAACTTCCAAATGGTTTTCCAAAACAGTTGGGCCATTTTGCATTCCCACCAGCCAACAGGAGAACTCTAGTTGCTTCACATCTTCATCAACACATGATATGGTCATGTGTTTAATTTTGAAATTTTAGCTATTCTAGTAGGTGTGTAGAAATAACTCATTGTTAAAATTTGCTTTTCCTTAATGACTACTGATGTTGGTCATCTTTTCATGCACTTTTTGGCCATCTGTGTATTTTCTCTGGTGAACTGTTTGTTGTTCAAATTTTGTGTCCATTTTGAAAACTGGGGTGGTTACATTCTGACTACTGAATTGCAAGAGTTATTTTTAATACATTCTGGATACAAATCATTTATCAGATACATATTTTGCAAATATTTTCTCTTGTAGCTTGTCTTTTCTCTTTCTTAATATATTTTTAGGAGCAGAAGCTTTTTTTTATTTGGGTACAGTTCAGTTTATCAGATTTTTCTTTTATGGTTCCTGCTTTGTGTGTTTTCTTCTTGAAGTTTAATAGTTTTATCTCTTAGGTTTACGACTATAATCTATTTTATTTACTTTTTTTTTTTTTTTTTTTTTTGCGGTACGCGGGCCTTTCACTGTTGTGGCCTCTCCCGTTGCGGAGCACAGGCTCCGGATGTGCAGGCTCAGTGGCCATGGCTCACGGGCCCAGCCGCTCTGCGGCATGTGGGATCTTCCCAGACCGGGGCACGAACCCGTGTCCCCTGCATCGGCAGGCGGACTCGCAACCACTGAGCCACCAGGGAAGCCCTATAATCTATTTTGAGTTAGTTTTTGTATATAGTTTAAGACAAGGGTTGAATTTATTTTTTTCTCATATGGATGTCCAGTTGTACTAGTACCATTTGTTGAAACAAATGTCCTTTCCCTATTGAATTACTCTGACACCTTTATCACAGATCAATTGACCATATTTGAGCGGGTCCTATTTCTAGATTCTCCTGTCTGTTCCACTGATCTATATGTCATTCCAAAGAAAATATCGTCTTGCTTTCCTGCATTTAAACATTAGTTGTATTTTGTTTGTCTTTTTCTAAAATCTTCTTGAGCCTTTCACATCCTCCATCTCCATTACATCTTTGAGGAAGTTGTTCATGTAAGTATACTATCCTCTGTGTAAATTAAGACTTCTTTTTATTTATCCTACAGGCAATTCTTGCAAGGCTAGATTTAATACTTGGCAATTTGATAAGCCAATCTGCTTATCAAATTTTTTCTGATTACAAAAGTTGTACCTCTTAAAAACTTTAAACACCTTCCATATCTCGTGCCTAAGAATCCAGAGTACTTACAGCCACTTCTGTTCTGAGATCCAAAAGCTACTGCTGTCTCAAGTCCCTGTCTTAGGAGAACCTGCCTGAAGCATCCCTATAAGCAAAGATGACAGTGGGAAGAGCAGACAGGAAGATGAGCATCCATCTGTGGTCTCCATTCTCTGGCAAGTCCAGATTGTGGTTAATAGTGACCTTACTAGTTCCCAGAAGGATCAATCCTTCATCCAAGCAGTCTACTCTCTCCCAGTCCTGGTCATCATTTGTCTGCTCCCCTTTACTGGTGGCTAAAATTGGAAGTATACAACGTGCATGACTCTGCTGCTTCCATGAGGCTAGTCTTCAAACCTTGGGGCTGTTTCTGCAAGCCTTTAGGTCTTAGAAGTTGTCATGAAAAATATCTATTACTTTAGGGTTTCTTAGGGAAGAAGCTCTTGCTTGCTTTTATTTATGCTGCGCTGTGAAAGGGTGTGAGAAATGAAGGTCCCAGAGGAGTCAGAAGGATGGTTCATGGCTGGATCAGATATCAGTGGGTGAGGCATGCTACTGTAACTTGGTGCTTTAAAGCATCACAATTTAATACCTTCCATGTGTTCTCTATAGCACCAACCTTACTTTAAACATCAGTAAAACAAACAAACAAAAAACAAAATCAAAACAAAACCGGAAAACGTTACAGGATAAGAAGAGAAAAAATAGCAACACTAAACTTGCATTCCTTCACCACCACTGTGAGAAACTAATAAAGACACACACACACACACACACACAAAGGGACAGAACGTTTCAACAGCACAGAAAATGAGGCTCACAGTGAACGTTCTGCCTGTCCCCAGAGGAATATCCACCAGGCAAAGCTCAGGTGAAGCCCGGAGGAAGACCCACCTGGGGGAACAATGTGATAGACGACGGCCTTCCGCCCACCCTAAAGTATAGCCGAAGCCGCCCCAAGGGAGGGGTGCCATGCTGCACTGCTCCTACCCAACCAGAGCACAGCTCAGTATCCTGAGATTACAATCTGGACAGTGAAATGAAACTGGGACAGAAGTGGAGGGGTGTCTGCTTATATAAAGGGAAGTGAATTCAGACGGGGAAAGTCCTAGAAGAAATATGAGAGTGACAAGTGAAGAACCACAGCACACTTCAGATTAACCAGGAAGTAACTCCACTTCTCCCAGAACCATGACCAAGTAGCAGAACCAGAAGAAATCTTTTCATGAGTACAGGTAGGTCCACACTAAATGAAAGATTTAAGAGCACCAGAAAGTTGGATGGAACCATGCACAACAGTGCTCTAATATCATGTGAGAGGATGATTCTAACAGGACTCGGGAAAACTGCAGCAGAGCAAGGAGAATCTACCCACAGTGAAGTTAACTGCAAAGATTTATAAACATCTCTGTGTTTAGGTTTAATGAAAAAGAAGATTAAAAAGCTGATAAAATACTTGCTTTCATGAAACACAGAAACCAAAGCACTCTAAAAACACTTCAGAAAGCATCTGTTCTGTATTATAAATAAATTCAGAAAAATATGGATGTTGTGAAATAAGAAATCAAAGCAAAAAAAGAAACAGACTGAAATAATAAAGGTGATAGCTGAAAGGCAGAAATGAAAAGAGCTAAATAAGTTAGTAAAAACACTGAAAATTCCATTACGAAATTAAAATTTGCATTATAAGCAGCAAAAAAAAATCAGCCCAAAAGAAATTTAAATAAATGGCATGGATATAGGGTGCAAGTTTTAGAATTTTGCTATAATGAAAAGAATCAAGAGAAAAACAAACATTAAAAGATGAAAAAAGGAGACGATTTATTTTTTTAAAGACTGAGAATTACAGATAACAAACAGAAAAAGAATTTGTTTTCCTTTAGAAAAATACGTGTGAAAACTCCTTCACTGGACCCCAACATGTATAAAAGAATGACTATATGGTGATATTTAAAGTAGTGGAAAGGGAGAAATTTTCTCCTTACATGGTTATTTGTCAATCAGATAAGTATTTGAGGAAAAGGAGAGTTAGTTTCCTTTTTGCATGAATATATTCCAGATGGATTTTAAGGAAAATAAAAAGTTTTTGTAGTCCTGAAACGGGTAAGGTCTTTTAGGGCATAATCCATATACGAAAAAGACTGACTTCATAAAAGATTTGACTTCATGAAAATTTTAAATATTCATAAGACAAAACAAAAACAAAAGTACCATAAATAAAGTTCAAGATAATAATCTGAAAAAAAATATTGGTAACATAGCCTCCATACCTAAAAAGGTCTTAAATTCAAAAGATGAATACATCAATAGAAAAATAGGGAAAGAACACAAACAGGCAATTCATGAAAGAATAAAAATAGGCAAGAAACATAGGAAAAATGGCCAGCTTCCACCAGAATTATTTTTAAAAAATACTTATAATTTAAATGCAAAAAAGTAATAGAGTATGGCAAGGATGTGTGTGGTAAAGGACACTCACCGCAGACTTTGCTGACAGCAAATTTGGGAATATCAATTAAAGGCCTTGAAAACATGTACATTCCTTGACCCAGCAATTCAACATCTTAAAATAAACCCTAGGGCTTTCCTGGTGGCACAGTGGTTGAGAGTCCGCCTGCCGATGCAGGGGACACAGGTTCGTTCCCTGGTCCGGGAAGATCCCACATGCCGCGGAGTGGCTGGGCTCGTGAGCCATGGCTGCTGGGCCTGCACGTCCGGAGCCTGTGCTCCGCAACGGGAGAGGCCACAACAGTGAGAGGCCCGCGTACCGCAAAAATAAATAAATAAATAAACCCTAAGGAAATAATTAAATATGCATATAAAAATTAAAAATAGGGACTTCCCTAGTGGCACAGTGGTTAAGAATCCACCTGCCAATGCAGGGGACATGGGTTCAAGCCCTGGTCTGGGAAGATCCCACATGCCGCGGAGCAACTAAGCCATGCGCCACAACTACTGAGCCCGCACGCCACAACTGCTGAAGCCCATGTGCCTACAGCCTGTGCTCCGCAACAAGAGAAGCCACCTCAAAGAGAAGCCCGTGCACTGCAACAAAGAGTAGCCCCTGCACGGCAACGAAGACACAATGCAGCCAAATAAATAAATAAATAAATTTAAAAAATTAAAAATAACAACAGCTAATATTTAGTGACTAACGTGGAGGCTCTGGACTCAGCAACCCACATGCATCTTTTCATTTAATCCTCCCATTATTACAGAGGCAGAGGCTACTATTACAGATAATGAGATAGAAGACTAGATGGGCTTAAATAATTTGTGTAAAGTCAAATGGACAAGCAGTTTAATTATAACTTGCTTAACTCCAAAATGTACACTCTAAACCTCTGCTATCCTGTCCCATAGGGATGTTCACCTGAGTGCTTTCTAGAATGATGAAGAACTGAAATCAGTCTATGGATCTGGGAATAGGGGGCTGACCTACACAATACATGACCCAAAAAAGTCGCACTTTAGAGGAACTTGAGTAACATAAAATAGACACTGTATTGTTATGTGAAAGAAGACTGCTAAAAGCATTATATATGCACAGTGTGATTCCAATTTGTATTTTTTATGTTATATGATAGAATATTATATTTAAAAGGTGACAGTCATATGATGAAATGGTCAGTAAAGATTGTCTCTGGTCTGCCCGACTTTTATTTTTCTTCTTTCTACTTTTTCTATTTCTCCAAATTTGCTACTATGACCACTAATAACTTTTAATCAGAAAAAGGTATTTAAAATCTATACAGGGGACTTCCCTGGTGGCACAGTGGTTAAGAATCTGCCTGCCAATGCAGGGGACATGGATTCGAGCCCTGGTCCAGGAAGATCCCACATGCCGCAGAGCAACTAAACCCATGCACCACAACTACTGAGCCTGCGCTCTAGAGCCCACGAGCCACAACTACTGAGCCCATGTGCCACAACTACTGAAGTCCGCGTGCCTAGAGCCTGTGCTCCCCAACAAGAAAAGCCACCGCAAAGAAGAGAGGCTCCCACTTGCCGTAACTAGAGAAAGCCCGCACAGCAACGAAGAAACAATGTAGCCAAAAATAAATAAATTGATTTTTAAAAAAATCTCATAAAAAACTATACAGGGAGAGACAGACATGTACTGAACATGCATAGACAGAGCTGTCTATATTTTTTAAATGTTGAGCTAAACTTTAGAAAGATTTATCTTTACTTAACATAAGGGGGGAGAAAAAGTAAACAAACAAACAGTACACACATGGAAGCCACTCTATTTCTAGGAATCTACAAGTCTTCCTCCTCTTCACTCTTCAAAGACTAATGACCTCTGTTGCCAGGAGGAAGGGATGAGGGGCAGCACTTGGTATGACACTAGCAGGAGGCCACACCGCATATGCTATGAGAAATTCTGGCAAGCTTTCTTAAGGAATCCTAATCAGCAAAATACGATGTTCTCATAGTCTGGTTCTTCTATTCTTCCTCCTACCTAAAGTCCCCCAATGTATCAAGAGTACACAAAGCCAACTCCAAGTGATCAAAGGAAGCCTCTGGTTTTACTTAATTCTAACTCATATTTTCAGTAATAAAAATGCACTATTCCATTTCTGAGAGACTGACCAATAAGCCAAATCTTAGTACCTGGTACATAATAGGGCATCCAGTGAATACAGATCCCAGAATAGGGAATGAATGGTTCACACTCAACCCAGCCATGTCAGGGAGAGGCTTTGGAGTATAGGAGCCATATTTTTTTACACTCTTGGCTAACCCAGTATAGTACAAGTACCAAGAACTGATGAAGATGAGAGCATGTTCACAAAGGGGAAGGGAGACAGGGCTCTGCCTTCAGGTCTGGAGTTTCTCTGGCCTAATGGGTGATCCCTCAATTCCAAGATCTCATGTTTAACTTAATTGATCCCTCAATTCCAAGATCTCATGTTTAACTATCTCGTGTTTAACTTAATTGATAGTAAGAATCCCAGATACCATTTTCAACACTTTTGATTAGATCTTGCACTGTGGCCATCTCTCAACTCTGGCTGAACCTGAGTTTGGGATCCAGTTTATCTGTAATGCCTCCTGGCAGAGACAGCTGGCCTTGTGACTTTTCAGCTGCTGGTTTTTATTTCTCATGACATTTCTGAGATGTTCATGATTATTTTGTCTGTCCCTAGGAAAACTGAGGAAGAGAACAGGACAAATATCTTGTTCAAAGGTCACTAAGGGAAGTGATAAAAACAAGATCTTTTCATACCACTCTTTGCTTAGCACAAATGAGCTAAGATGGTCCTTTTTTAAATTAGCAAACCCATCTAAAATGTCGTATTTCTTTTCATTAGTGTCACCTTACATAATCATCTGCTGCCTCTGAAATCTCTCTGCCCCTTCGACTCCCCTGTATCTAGTTGGTTACAAAGTCCCGCTGATTCTCTTTCTCCAGTCATTTTGAGCCTGTCCTTTTTTCCTGACCTCAGAGCAGCTATCTCGTTCAGCCATTGATCAGGTATCCTCTGCCTAATCTACCCCAACTGTCTTCTTCCTCCGTGTGATTCCGTGATCAGATGTGTGCTCCACATTGCTGCTAGCATTATCCTCCTAAAACTGGCATCTGATAGAGTTACACCTATGTTGGACATACTTTTTTTTAAAAAATCACCCAGTAGCATTATTTCAGAAAAGCACTCCTCCATCATTCTATTAATAATCCTGCTCAGTCCCCAGGGTTCTATGGACTAACCCCTCACACACCCTACTTGCCCCACCACCACCAACCTCCTAGAGGTGGCATGGGATCACCAGAGACAGGCACAGGATCCAGGCCATGGGGATCAATCTTCTGTATGTCATGTGACTGGCCTGAGACTGTGAAATGAATCATGTGAATGGCCCCCATATGGACCAATCAAAGTCCACCCTGGGACCTTCTGTCAAAACCGTCAAGAAAGACACTCTCCTTTGAGTGATACAAGCTTCAAGGACCACTGAGGCTGGATTATCTGGGACCTTCCCACAGAGAATATAGTCAATACAAAGACAAGTAGAGCTTACAAATAATGAGAAGCCAGAAGAAAGGAGTGGGAAAGCCTCCAACAAATGTGGAGTCACCAGACCCTGCCATGCTTCTGCCATCTTGGACTCACCGGTAATGTGAACAAATAAATGGCTATTCTGAATTGTCTTCTTGACACTTTTGTATAAAAAGAGTACTAACACATATAACTCCACTACTCTGAAATTTTAATAGCATCTTACTTCCTACAGAGAAAAAAAAACCCCAAACTCCTTAGCACAATATTCAAGTTCCTCAACCAAAGGGGCCATTTCAGCTTTTCAGCTTTCACTCTCCTGTTCCAGCCTCAAGTACTTTCAAATATTAAAATAATACTACTACTACTACCAGTGAAATCAATACTCTTGGTTTATAACATGTCCTGAATCTGAATTAGTCTTCTGTTCTCTCCTTCACTACTCCATCTTCTAGATCCAGCTCCCACTGGGTGCCAGCATCATATTTTACATTACAGTTTTCACATACATGCATAACTCCCCCTACCTGGATACTCTGCAGACAAAGAATGACTCTTTCTAAAGTTTCATCTCTAGCACCTGACAATCTGCTTCTGAGAGCAGACACTCCACAAATGTTTGCAGCTCTGATTGGAAATGAAAGACTGAGGATTGATACCTGTTAGACTCTTCATTCTTTCTTACATTAGAACTTTTCAAAAATTAACCATATCACCGTACAACGCAGCAACTGCACTCTTGGGCATTTATCCCACAGAAACAAATTAATCTTCATACAAAGAGCTGTACACAGTGTTTACAGCAGCATTATTCACCCCCAGACTAGAAATAGCCCAGCTGTCCTTCATAGGGTGAATGGCTAAACAAACTGATCTCACTGCAACTACCATACATGAGACTTTGCTTACAAGAGGCGAGTAGCTCTCTCGAAAAGAGAGTTTTTCTGATCAACATGAGACGAGATTTCTATACATATGAAAATTATTTTCAGAAACTGGGATGGCAAAAAAAAAAAAATGACAAATACTAACAAAGAGAAGTGTCCCTGCCCAAAACACTGAGCGGGGACCCTGAGCGACAGTCTATCTCTAACAGTGCATGGCTAGGCTTCCATGGGGATGAGTAACAGCCACGGATCTGTGAAATCTGATCTGTTTGCCATTTAGATCCACGTGACTCACCGAGGCTGCCTGCATTCATATCTAAAAATACAGGAAATCTGCAGCCAAGGCAAATTTGGCTCACTGGCTCATGGGTTTTTGATTCAAATGCTGCACATTTAGAGATAGTGGTTTTATATTTATACCAGCCAGCTGCAAAGGAGCTTCTGCTGCTCAAATGACAGAGACTAGGTGGAAGTCTAGAAGCAAAGAGGATCAGAAGACTTAACTGCTTCTACACATTTTATCTGGGAGTCATGGGATGACACCTCCTCAGTCACGCGGAACATGAGATCTGAGGTCTTCTGCAGGCTACGAGGATTGAGCTTCCTTGGGCAATGGGTGTGCCCCATGAAATGCCGGTCTCCAAAGAGGACAGAGGGAGTCATGAGCTATTAAAGACAGAGTAGGGTGTGGCGGTCACATGAGTGGTGGAGCGCTACTTGGACTGGTGGTAACCAAGTCCACAGAGAGGGTGTGGAGCCTTGGACCGGCCATTTTTTGTTTTGTCCAATTCCATTTAATGTCTCTTCCAGTAATGCCTGTGGCCATGACCACTGGTGTGTGGGTCAGTTGATTTCTGGGATTTACCTCTTGGACACCCAGATTCCTTCTCAAGAGGCTCCCCCTTCAACCATTGGGAACTGCCTGGCAGAGCCACTGCACTCACCCATCAGGATACTCAGCAGCTTCTGCACTCTGGAATTGACCCCCACGATTCGGTAGAGCCCTTGCTCATTGATCCCTGAGAAGAGAAACAGTGATAATTTAATTAGAGGCACATCAGAACACAAGTCAGGCCAACCCAGCCAAATGCACTTTTTTTTTATTTTCTCGGGCCTTCTAAAAGCTGCTCTAATTAAAGTCCCCTGTCACTCAGCTCTGCTCTTAGCAAAGGAGTGGGATTTGGTACAACTGTCTAGGATTTCATGGATGTGCTGCACACTTCAGCCCTCGTATTAGTTCAGTCATCAGAGGGGCAGGAAACCTCCTCTTCTCTTGCCAAGGCAGCATCTGAAGAGTTTTGAAAGATGTGAAATATATAATTTTAAACATGTCATATTTAATCAGTTTTTTAATTTAAAAAGACAAAAATGAAATGATAAAAAAAATTTCATACTACAGAAAAGGATGAACACTTTACAAATTACTTTCACATAGAGAAGGCGAATATTGAGGTGTTGGGGCATTTTTAATTTTTGACAATATTATTAGCCCAAACTGAGAAATTAGAAAATCCATTTATTTGTGGTACAAATATTCTTCATAAAGAAAAAAGAGGGGCTTCCCTGGTGGCGCAGTGGTTGAGAGCCAGCCTGCCAATGCAGGGGACGCGGGTTCGTGCCCCGGTCCGGGAAGATCCCACATGCCGCGGAGCGGCTGGGCCCGTGAGCCATGGCTGCTGAGCCTGTGCATCCAGAGCCTGTGCTCCGCAACGGGAGAGGCCACAACAGTGAGAGGCCCGCGTACCGCCAAAAGAAAGAAAAAAAAGAAAAAAGAGGGTCACCTTTCTTGAACCCAAGAAAACATTCAAATAGACTAAAAGGGGTTTACCTTCAAACACCCAAACAAAGAACCAAAACTAACCCGCCTCAGTACTTTGTTCATTTAACTGCAAGGATTAGATCATCACTATATCATTTACATTCAGACCAAGTGATATGAAATGACTTTTCTCCTGCTGGTCCTAAGCCCATCATATCTGACACCTCTCAACTAACTGGTCTCTTGCTGCCTCTTATTCCCCTGATGTCCATTCTCCACCCAGTACCCAAAATGAGCTGCTCAAAGTGTCAATCAGTTCAAACCATCTCTTTTCTTAAAAACCTTCCAATGGCTTCCCATTGCATCTGGATCACAATTAAAACTGTAAGGCCCTACATGGTTGAGCACAGGCCCACCTCTGATTGCTGTATCAACCACCTTCATGCTGCTCCAGCACCAATGGCCTTCCTGTTACTCCAATATACAAAGCTCATGCCTCCAAACCTCAGCCTCTGAACAAGATTCCCTCTACCTGTAACACTCTTCTCCCAGATCTTTTCATCATTCAGGTCTCAGCTTACATGCAACCTCTTCAGTAGAAAGCATCCCAATGACCAACACTATTGGCCACTGCCTTACCCAGTTTTCTTTTCTTTATAGTAGTTAACAGTATCTGAAATCATCTTTCCTATTTGGTTTCTTGTTTGTCTTCCACCACAACTACCAAGTAAACTTTAAGTACAGTGATTCTGTCTTCTTTACCATTATATCCCCAGCACCTAGATCAGTCTACAATATAGGACAGAATGAATAAAACATTCATCAGTTTGGGCCCAAAACAAAATTTTCTGGAATAAACTTGGGAAAAGGCTGACTCTGCAGTGTCTTCAACAAGACTTCTACAAAAGTGGAACTGATAAACAAAAGGAAGTGGTCTGAAATGAGAGGATTTTACAGCTCAAATGGATTGTAAAAGCATGTACATCAGGACTTCCCTGGTGGTCCAGTGGTAAAGAATCTGCCTTCCAATGCAGGGGACGTGGGTTCGATCCCTCGTAGGGGAACTAAGATCCCACATGTGGCGGGGCAACTAAGCCCTCGCGCCACAACTACTGAGCTCGTGCACCTCAACAAGAGAGTCCACGTGCCACAAACCACAGAGCCCATGCACCCTGGAGACTGGGCACCACAACTAGAGAGAGAACCCACATGCCACAACTAGAGAGAAGCCCACGCGGCACAACTAGAGAGAAGCCCATGCGCTGCAACTAGAGAGAAGCCTGCGTGCTGCAACCAAGACCCGATGCAGCTAAAAAAAAGCATGTACATCATCCTGCCTGCTTCACCGGCTAGGAGACCCCGGGTCTCCTAAGGGACGGGCCCCAAGTTACTGAGTAGCAGAACCATTATTCAGTCATGTGGTGGCTTGAAGGGCTTATCCTTTCTGAAACATCTCTACTTCTTTTGTCCTTGTGCTTTCCTGGAGCTTGACACACTCCCAGCTCCTGCTGGATGATTAATGGACCTCAGAGAGTACGGGAAGTCTGTTCACCTCTGGTCACCACCAATATGTGTGTACATACACGTACTGCAGTAGGGAGACAACCCACTCCCTTCCAAGCATTTATGCAAAAATGGCATTTAACACACACCGTCCTTGACTCCTCTTTGTGCTAAATGAAAACTTCTCTAGCTGTTAAAATACATCATGTTCATCCTCAGTTTAGAGGGGGAGGGGACGAGGAGGCAGAGGCTAAGAGACCAGACCAACTGGTGACCCTCTTCTTCCTCTACTGCTTATTGCACATATTTTCTGGTTTTATATCAGAAAAAGTCATCCTCCTGAGCTATGGGTTTGCATTTATCACACAGATTCTGTGAAGGATTTTAAATGATTAGGTGGCCCTCTTGGTTTTGGCGGCTGAAAACTGAGAGACAAAGTGGTCGGCCCACCTCCGGCATGTACATGAACTTCATCGTAGAGGGGAGGGGACTTCTGTTTTGAACTCATTTGGGGCTCCATTTTTACACCTTTACCATTGTTAACCCTGTACCTCTGATTTCTCATTCTTTCCTTTTAAAATGATGAGCAAAAATCAAATGGCTGGTGAAAAATTACCTTAGTAATACACACTTTAAAAAAAAGTAGAAACTGCAGTTATGGAAACTAGGCAAATCCATGGAAGATAGTGAAAAACAGCAGAGACACCCACTGACAACCTGTGCAGGTATGATCTCTCCCCTCCCCACTATCCCCAGAACCAGTTCAGAGTGGGCAGGCTGGTTCGTAACTTGCATTTTTCACTTAATATATAATAATGAAAATCTTGGATTTCAATATATATATTTCCACTGCATTTTTAGTGATTCACTGTTTCACTGCATGCATGTAGCACACTGCTGATTTAACCAATTTTTGAGACATTTGGCCAGTTTCTGATTTTTTTGCCTTAACACCATAGTATAAACATCTCTGTGGCTCAAGTTGGCCCATGACCTTATTTCCTCAAGATCAGTCCCCAGAAATCTCGTCTACTACTTTACATTCTCTGCCTATATTTTACGTATCTTTGCAAGCTACCTTAACTCTTCATTGAAGGAAGGTACAGCAGAAATAAGGAAACAGCTATAAGAATGTTAGCACACATTAAAATAATTACCTTGGAAAGAATACTTTTTGACTAGGCACCTAGGAATAGAACTTATAAGGGTATTTTTTTTTCTTCCCCTCTACTCAGTGCTTCATAGCCTTTATAAACATGCTTATATTTCTGAACTGGCATATTTCTGTTTTAAAAGACAGAACTTCCTCAAACAAATAAAAAGGGCTGGAGGGTTGAGAGGCTGTAGAATAAATAAGATTCCCATCTTTGACAATGGTTCAAATCAAATCCAGTGGAAAGACAGTGATCAGCTTTTCTCTGCGTACAACAGACAGTGCATTCAAAGCTCGAAACTGCCGGAACTGAGGAATCCCCTCTGCGGCGATCTTTGCAGAGGGGACGGAGATCACGGGGACGAACCAGCTTCCCTGACCTCAAAGCGCTGTTCCTACGGACCCAGGAAAGGTCAGTGTTTGACAGGCAGGGCCTGACCGCAGCACCACGGCAGGAAAACAGGGGCCTGACCTCTTCTCCCTACCCAGATAGTGCCCAGGGCAGGGTTCCTAACCTGGGGTCTACAGAGCCCAAGAGGCCCACTACAGAATTCAGAGTGTCTATCAACTTCCATAGGAAAACAACCACACCTTTATTTCCACTAACCTATAAGTGAAATTAAACATTTCCTTCCACTGCAATATAAGCAACAAATCACAGCATTAGCAGTACCTGCAACTTGGTCAGAAACCACAGATATTTTCCGAACACATTACAGCTGTTACAGACACCCTGAACTATCACTATTTCTGCATTATGCTAGTTATCAGACCCACCACTGTAACTGAAAGTGTTAACAAAGATACATATATATTATTATACCACAACCATAGTTTTAGTATTTTAACTGAATTTCAGTAACTGGATTCCTTATAATCCCATGTATTTGATATGCATGCATTTAAAACAATCTTCTGATCAGCCAAAGAGGTTGACGACTAAATCAGTTGAGAGCCCCTCCACTTCAGAGCAACAGGCCTTGTGGAAACACACCGCCAATGGCATTTGGAGAGTTAAAGAGTCACTTGAAATTGGGAATCAGCAGGTAGCAGGTCTGCCACCTCACCAGATGCGTAACCTTCACTGAGAACAATGCCATCTGTTGAACTACTTTACCTCTGGTTTCCACAGCGTGGATGCATTTCCTGATTATGCTGAAGCCAATGCTGTCCAACTGTGCAGCTGAAAGAGGAAGAAAGGGGCAGTCAAGTTGCTAGCCGTGCACACCAACCCCGGAACAGTGCTTGACCAACCCAGAATGACTCAGTCCCATGGTGCGGCCATGTAGCCTTTTTATTTTTTCCACTGAAAGTACAGGAATGATTCAAAATGTAAAATTGCTGGCATTCATGAGGAGCTTACCATATGCCAGGTACAGTGCTAAGTACCATTTTGCACATACTATCTCATTTAATTTTCATGGTAACTCTCTGCAAGGTTATCCTCTATTTACAGCTGATGAAACTGCAGCACAGAGTGATGAGCACTTTACTGAAGGAGTAACTAAGCAAACTTTAAATTGTTTTGTTAGTATCAGGAGCTGTAGGACTAACTGCTTGTTGGTCTCCTTCAAAAAGCATAAAGTAAATGCTCAATAAATGTCAGGTAAGTGCTCCACAGAGCTCACCTTGTTTAATCCTAGCAAGTCCTCTAGGTTGGTACTATCGTGAGTCCCAAATTACACATGAAGAAACTGAGATTTGGCAAAGCTAAATATCTTGACCAAAGTTGCAGAGTTAATATGTGGGAGACTCGCTCCAGAGCCTGTACAACTTTAAATGCCTTAAAAGTGACTGAAAAATAAAATAAAAGTAAACATTAAAAAAAAAAAGTGACTCTGAGTTAAAGAGGGGAATAAAATTCTGCTCAGATGACTAGAAAAAAGGAAAAGTGACCAGGAGGACAATTAAAATAGCCAAGGACAAAGAAGCTATCTAAGGAAAAAGCAATAAGGCAGAAGAGCCCTCCTCTGTGTGGTAAATCAGCAGGTGGTGACAGGTTCTCCATCTGCTCCAAAACCCCCTAATGTCACTCAGAAAATAAACGGCAAATAGCAGCAACTTCTTCCACAGCATAGAACCAACTGCCAACCTGGCAACAGGGCTGGAAAACCACCAAAATTCATCCCCATGCTTTGGTTACCCAATGATTAGACGTGGGTGGTAATCTATAAGAATGGGTTCATCTTTGACCTCCTTAGGACATCAGGACAAGACATTCTACAAACCAGTGTTCCGAGTGGAAAAGGGAATGGCAGAAAGGAGGAAGGTGCGTATTTATAAACACTTGTCATCATCCCAGGGCAAGAAATAAACTTGTAAAATATGAGAACTGAGCTGAACTTGAACTCAGCTTGGATCTAACCCAAATGGAATCTCTCCAATTCTTAATATATATGGGTGAATGTAGGTCCAATGAAGAAAAAAATCCTTTAAAAAAATAACTGAAAATTCCCCAAATCAAATTAAAAAGGAATTCTAATTTCCCCAAACTTCTCTCCCCAAAAAGAATCAGCTCTTGCTCTTACATGTGTACTTATCACTTGGTGGTACTTATTAATAAATATACTTGGCCTCTAGGATAGTAAGTAAAGTACCAGAAAAGGAGGAAAACAATGTTCTTCTTCCTGGAGACCACCTGCTATACAAATCATTGTTCTTATACCCTTAGAACTATAAGGAGCCTACTAACTCAATCCCTTGCTTCTTCTAGTATGAACCAAGTGTTTACTCTGCAAATTGTGTTGTATCAAGCTTTCTGATTCAGATCGAGATCACTCTTCCAAACGAAACTCAACTCATACCACAGACTTTTCCCAAATTTTATAACAAACTGTAATACACAGCCTAAATATCTGTTGGAATCTAGGCAAGATTTTTTTAAAATAACGACCTTACTGAGATATAATTCACATATTTAAAGCTTACAGTTCATTAATTTCTAGTATATTTACAAATATATAAATCATCACCCTCTACATAACATTTTCATCATCCCCCATGAAAAACCTCATACATATTAGCAGTAACTCCCTATTTCCCCCACTCCCTCAGCTCCTAGAAACCACAAATCTACCTTCTGTCTCTATAGACTCGCCTATTCTGGACATTTCATATAACTGCAACCATATGATACACTGTCTTTTGTATCTAGTTTCTTTCACTTAGTATAATGTTTTCCAGATTCCTCTATGCTGTAGCATTAATACACTTCATTCCTTTTTATGACTAAATAATATTCCATTGTCTGGATATACCCCATTCCATTTACCCATTCATCAGCTGTTGGTTTCTACTTTTTGCCTATTATGAATAATGCTACTAGGAACACCCGCGTACAAATCTTTGTGTGGACGTATATTTTCATTCCTCTTCAGTATGTACCCAGGAGTGGAAGTGCTAGGTTATATGGTAACTCTATGCTTAACTTTTTGAGGAAATGCCAAACCACTTTCTAAAGCACTGGACCATTTTACATTCCCACCAGCAACATATGAAGGTTCCAATTTCTCCACATCCCTGCCAACGTCTGTTATTGTCTTTTTTATTACTGCCGTTCTGGTGCATGTGAAATGGTAGCTCATTGTGGTTCTGACTTGCATTTCCCTAATGACTAATGATGTTGGGCACCTTTTCATGTGTAGGGGAGAATTTTCATTCCTTTATACAATAGTCAGAACAGAGCCTACTGGCAAGTATTTGTTAGAGGGGAAATTACTTTCTATACTTAAGGAGGTTTCCCAAATGTCCATAATGTGATTCAATAGTCAGTTGAAGCCTTTTGGTTCTTCTTTTGAGATGTGCTTAAGAGGATCCTTGCATACGAATGATAGTCAAAGAAGTTTGGGAGATTAAGAACTGCAGTTGTGGACAGTGCTCTGGGGAGCACTTGAGACAGATTGCAAATTTGGAAATTTTAAGAGTAGGTTTGTGAACATGGTCTTGTTCTAGGCATTGATGAAGTTCTGTTCTGGACAAAGAGTATTTTGCTTCCTTAACCTGTGAACATGGATAAAAGTTTTGAAAAACTGGAAATAACCTGGCAGCTGACAGTGATGACCCCAGTGGCCAGAAGATATGTGCTCATAAAGCCACCAGCCCAACTAGCAGAAGAAATACGGACAAAGCTAGATATAACCCTGTAGAGACAAATCAGTCCTTGACCTTTTCTCATGGAACTGTGGGAAGCTGGATTCTTTTCTAGGTAAGTAATGGCTAATGGAAGAGAACACAATGGAACCTCCCAAGTATATCCAGAAAAAAACTAAATTCCACTAACCTACATTAACTACAATTATTTATTTTGGAAAATGGCAAAGCAACCCCCTGCGCCACCCCCCACAAATCTCTGAATAAATGTTCCTTCTTTGGTTTTCCCAACACTAGAAGTTCTCCATTTTGTTTTATACCAGCAAACCCCTTTTCTTTAAATAAATCTTACACAGATGCTACACATAAAGGCCTTCCACATTACATGTGTAACAGTATTTATTAGTATATATTAGTTGTCTAAGTCCAAATACATATAACAAATTCACATACTGCAAAGTCAAATGCTAAGAGCGCAAGGTAACTCTCTATTAGCCTCTAATGTGTTCAAGTCGTGTACTGATAATTATTGCAGTTTTATAAACAAAACTGGGTTCAGAAATAGAATTCATAGCAAACAACAGTTCCCAATAAGGAACTCATGAAATATAGTTTACCTATTGTTACTCCAAATCTCTGAACTAGAACTGGTATAAATTATTACACTGCTCCCTGCACTGGCACTTCCCTGTATCTCTCTGTCTCTGGTACCACCCCCACCACACACACACACATACACACGCACGCACACGCACAAACACAGGTTTGACTGCTACTCTCATCAACCTGAGCTTCCTGCTGATGTTATGATTAGGTTACTAATGATAAACAACTGCTTTCTTATTTAACATGTACCGAGTACCACCGATGTGATACGGACCATGGTGCATCCATAACCAGATCATTAGTCCTGATCTCTGCCCAGCAGGTACATAATCTAAGTTAATTGAGATCTCCTACTTGAAAAATCCAGTTTCCACTAAAAGGTTTAGAACACCATCACCACCGAGCAGAGTTTGCTAATGACAGAAAAAGTCTGAGCAGCCCGCCAGATGGAAGCGGCTGTCCTTAATCCCTTCAAGCAGGTGATTCAGCTCTTTTACTGAGCCCAGGCTCAGAAAAGGTCAGGGATTTGTTTGCAATTGCTGTATCCTTATAATCTCCAGAAATAATCTCTCATTAAATATCTACTTGCATTATTCCCTTAATTTGACTGGTGATGAATTGCTGCAGGGCCGGTGGCTTCCAGGCCTGACACCCACCGTCTGGCAGTTAAGGCTTGGACCAGCTTACCTTCCTGACTCACCCTCGAGTTCACCTCTGCCCAGGTTTACGCACAGGGCAGGCCAAACAGTTGTCGTATAATGAATGTTCACAGAGCTCGCATCGAACACCCAGGTTGACGCACCAAGTTAGAAAAGGGTCATCCCCTTAACTGTCATGTCAACTTTTGAAGCATTATTTGTCTGCTTTTAGAGAAAGGAAAGGGCCAGGGTCACACAAACCTATTTTCTCAAAGCTCTCTGGAGAACAGGAGGACATGAGACAGGTGGTTTGACTCTCAGCCAACCTGGAGAATATTAGGGCTGAAGCGGGAGGAGGATGCCTGGCAGACCTTTGGGGCTTATGCTTATCATGCACAGGGTACGAACTCTGAGAGTAAGGAGGCAGGTTAAATTCAGGAACTGACTGTTTTACTGCAAAGGGCTTAAAACAACAACATACTGTAAGGTTCAGTCAAATTGTTTAAAAGAAGGAGGCTGGTGGGCCAGGTACAGACAGGATTTTAGCATAACCTTCAATGCCCTGTTCTGTAGCTTCTAGTACCTCACACTACCTCATCTGACACTGCCTGGCCTTTAAAAACAAAACAAAACAAGCAAAAAACCCCAAAAGAGGCATGTAGGTGATGGTAGAGGGTGAGAACTCCAATAAAATCATGAGCCTAGGGGTCTTCCCTGGTGGCGCAGTGGTTGGGAGTCCACCTGCCGATGCAGGGGACGCGGGTTCGTGCCCCGGTCTGGGAGGATCCCACGTGCCGCGGAGCGGCTGGGACCGTGGGCCGTGGCCGCTGGGCCTGTGCGTCCGGAGCCTGTGCTCCACAACGGGAGAGACCACGGCAGTGAGAGGCCCGCATATCGCAAAAAACAAACAAAAAAAAAACAAAAAAAAATCATGAGCCTAACCCTCAGCACTCCCCTTCTTTCTTACCCCCCATATCCAAATTATCACCTCAATTTTACCTCCTATTGAGTCTCAATTTTATCTAGTTCTCTCTGCCTTCACCACACCCACCCTGGTCCTGGACCAGGTCCTGGTCATCTGCTACCAGGATGGTTCCAAGCCCCTCCTAACTGGTCTCTTCACACCTCCTCTGGCTCCCTCCAAGCTGCCCTCCACCCTGCAGCACCCATGACCTTGACAAAACCAGACCACATTACCCCTCTGCTTAAACACTCAGTGACACCCCACTGCTCTTGGGACGATAACCCCAGCCCTTAACATGGCCCACACAGCCCTGCATGGTCTGGCCCCAGCCTCATCTCAGTCCTTCCCCTATGTCTCAGCATCCCAACCACACTGGCTTCCTCTCCGAGTATCCAACTGACCACGCTTTCTCCTCAGCCTTTGCACAAGCTGTGGATTTCACCTGGGAGCCCCTTGGCCCAAATAACTCAGAATTCTCAGGTCTCCCCCATCAAGTATCATCTCCTCAAAAAAGCCTCTCTGACCCCTCCACCTAGATTAATGCCTCCATCATGCACTTGGATATAATGCCATCAACCTCTCCTTCAGAGTATGCAACACAATTACAGGTTTACCTTTATTAGTATAATGCAGGGAATTCCCTGGCAGTCCAGTGGTTAGAACTCCGCGTTTTCACTGCCAAGGGCCCAGGTTCAATCCCTGGTTGGGGAACTAAGATCCCACAAGCTGCATGGTATGGCATGAATGAACGAACGAATGAATGAATAAATGGTATGATCCTGCAAAAAATGTCTATCAAACTAGATATGCGCGTTCATAAAGGCAATGGTCCATGTATAACTTTACTTATTTATTTTATTCACTATTATATCTCTGTCTTTCACTGTCCCCTATAGTGCTAGAAATGAAGTGGAAGCCTGTAACTTTTCATTGGTGTAATTTTTCACTTTGGATGCAAGGATAGGTAAATTGGTGACTGAATGGCAGGAAGAGTTGCTGAGGGACAGTGTCTTAGAGTCAAAATTACCTTTCAAACTTCAACTGATGTAAACCCTATGAAAGTAGATGAGTTAAGTAAGCTTCTGGTCCTCAGCTATTTCATCTTTTGAGAGGATATAGAGGTTAAATAAAGAAATGAATGGCTTAATCTAACCACTTCCTTCCTTCCTGTATCAGTACAAAGAGGTATTACCACCAAACAGTACAGCCGCAAGAATCAGTCCTAGAAAAGGGAAAAATGAAACCTGTGCAAGCCAAGACATGGAATAGAAGAGATAAAACCAAGTTTAGGTTTCCTGGACACTTTTAGAAATCTTTTGCTTGCCCCCTGAGGCATCACTATCACTGTGCTGCATGTGGTATGAAACTAGGCTGCCTACTTCTTTTCACGTCATACTAACTGAGCCATCTAAACAGTCAGACAGGCCTGAGCATTGAGAAAGCTCTAGAAGACAAGAGCATTCCCCCCTAGAATTTTGTGCTACCCACTCTTCAGGTCCAGGAGCCCCTCTGCTAAAAATTACTGACCTGCTGTTGCCTATCTCCAAATCATCAGTATTCACAACACCCAGAAACTAGGCAACAAGTGGCCAAATCACCAATTCTGAATAGAAGGGACCTTTCCATATCATAGGTTGACTGATGGACATATAGTCTGAAAAAAACGATGCTTTGGGATATGCCCAAAGTTACCCCATATGTGCATCCCAGGAATTCTAACAGACCTCAAACCTCTCCTTCTCAAAAGGAGAGGAGCTGACCTACCTGAATTAGGCTCAGCATGAATTAGATGGAATTACCACTTTGCTAAAGCTGGTATTCGACAAGTTTTTCCTAGTCTGAAAAACTTCCCTAGGAAATTTATTCAACTTTCCTTTGATCAAAAAACCACCTTTCAAGTGTTTTTTTATGGGAGAAATGGAATTTGCTAGAAATAAAAACAAGAGAACTGAGACGTAAAGGAAGTCACTGCTGCGCTTTTAATGTGGATGGATACAGGAGGTTGTCTGGAGTTTCTGAGAGCGGCCCACCATTTTATGGACAGTTCCCAGGGCATGTTCTCACCACAGAAATTTACTCAATTTCCCTATGTAATTTGCTCTGTGATTTGCTCTTTAAAGCTCGGCCTGCCTGGCTCATTCTGAATTTAATCCATTTCAGCATCATTAAAAGCCATGAAGAAAAACACCCACATTGAATTGAATACAAAATCCCATCTGCAAAAGAGATTTCCAATTGGCTCACACACTCAGAGGAGCTCACACCCTTTCTCCTCAGCATGTGAAGCCCCATAGTTGCCAGGGCTCCCTGGCTGTGGCCCTTGGAAAACCATCCTCATGAAGCTTCCAGTGGGCCCAAAAAAGGTGTGAGTTCTTTACTTTGGCAATTACCCAGAGCCAGTTCTTTTTTTTTTTTTTTTTTGCGGTACGCAGGCCTCTCACTGTTGTGGCCTCTCCCGTTGCGGAGCACAGGCTCCGGACGCGCAGGCTCAGCGGCCATGGCTCACGGGCCCAGCCTCTCCGCGGCATGTGGGATCTTCCCGGACCGGGGCACGAACCCGCGTCCCCAGCATCGGCAGGCGGACTCTCAAACACTGTGCCAGAGCCAGTTTTTAATCCCAGATCAGCTCCCCAATCCTGTGTGCCATCCCACTCCACTGCCAACTGCCCTATACTCTGTTCCCCAGCTAGGTACTCAGGGAATACGAATGAACTTTAATATTGATTGAAGTCACACAGACAGAAGTGGTATGTACTGGAAAAAGAACAATGAGCTTTAAAGCCAGACAGACCTGGCTTAGAATCCGGTCTCTGCCACCTTAGGTGAGAAGCTTCACCTTCCTCACCTGTGTGGTCGGGATAACTCACCTAGGTGTTGCAAAGGTCAAATGAAATGCACAGCAACTGAGACTTACTTGATATTCAAAAATGGTCATTACCAGTACTACAATATTAGGATGTAGTAACTACAGTACATCATAATATTTGAATCAAACTTTCCAGTTGATGAAAAACTCTTCATACCCAAGTTCATGTTAACCTTACAATAATCCCATGGGGTACCTATTATTACTATTCTTACTAATAACTTCTTGCTGTGTTTCCACACAAGTAAGTATGATGAAGGACAATACATTACCATTTATGGAATAAGTTAATAAATTATAGCTTACTTGATTTTTCCAGTATATCTGTTAAGTTTTTATGATGAGAAAAGCCAGGCTCACGATGTTAAGTGGTACCAACAATGGTGACGGCAGTAGTAACGCTTACTGAGCACACAGCGTTGCTCTGGACTGAGCACTTAATTGCATCATATCATCATCATCACCATCCCTATTTTGTAGGCAGGAAACCTTGGTTCAAACAAGGCTAAGGAGCTTCTATGTGATTATGGCGTTAGTGAGTGGTGGAACCAGGATTCTAACTCGGGCTGACTCCAGGGCTCATTCTCTTCTATTCCCTGCTCTTCTGCTGAAGTTCACATAATTAGTCAGAAAAGGACTGAGGCTGGGGTCACATTTTCTGGATTCTGCCCTTTCTACTCCAGTAGCAGTTCCCAAATCTGGTGGACCACAGACCCAGGGGCATGCTTGTTGCAATGCAGATTCTGGGTGCCCCCCCAGAGGCTATGCTTCAGTAGGTGTGAGAATCACACGGGATAACACTGTACTGTACACCAAGCAATTAAAACTATTATCACTAAAGACAGATACAAATGATTACTGACTATTAATTAATGGGTAATATCTATTCCACAGTCCCCATCTGATAATAATGATTCACCAGTGCTATGTACCTCAAAATGTAATGTTGGCTTGTGCCATTGGGGTATATGAAATGATTCTAAGTAGTTCACAAATAAATATTTGCGATAGTTATACACTTATTTTAATAAGCATTATAAATGTATTGGTTTATCACACAAAGCACGATGTTTTTTAAATAAATGTAGTCTAAAAATAAATAAATAAATAAATAAATAAATGTCTAAAAAGAGTGAATTGATTTTAAAAAACAGTTAAGTAAATAATATTACAGGTGGCATATGTATATGTTAAAAAAAATAATGAAGGTGACAAACACATTTGGGAACTACTGTCCTAACTTGTACCACACACCACCTTCAACTTAGCTGAAAGGACAAGACGGGAGGGTACCACATTCTACCAGCAAGCTGTCCTATTTCAATAGTCATCCTTGATTCCTTGCTGTCTTTCACACCCCATATCCAATCTGTTAGCCAGTCCCATCAGTAATAACTTACACCTAGCATCCAACTACTTCTCACCATCTCCATTGCTAATACCTTGGTCCAAGCCACATCATCTTTTGCCTGGACTGCTCCAATGGCCTCTCAACTGTTTCTCCTTTTGCCCCCTACAGTTGATTCTCTGCTGGCAGCCAGAATCATCTTTTAAAAATATACATTGGCTCATGTCACTCGCCTGATCAAAACTCTCCAGGGACTTCTCATGACACTTACAACACAATCCCATCTCCTGACCACAGCCTCACATGGTCCAGCCTACCTGACCACTCTCCCTCTGGCCTTTGTCAATCCCGTCACAAGGGTCCTTCCTGATACTCCTTGAACACCGCTAGTTCATCCCCTCTGCCACGGGGGCCTTTGTACGTGCTGGTTCCTCTGCCAGCTCCTGACAGGCCACCCTCCCTCTGTTTGTTCAGGCTTCTCCTCAAATGTCACCTCTTAGGGGAGGCCTCCTCTGCTCCTGGTATCTAAAATAGCCACCCTTCAGGGGAGGGATGGACTGGGAGTTTGGGATGAGTAGATACAAACTATTACATATGGAATGGATAAACAACAAGGTCCTACTGTATAGCACAGGGAACAATGCTCAATATCCTGGGATAAACCATAATGGAAAAGATTTAAAAAATAATGTATATATATATGTATAACTGAGCCACTTTGCTGTACAGCAGAAATTAACACAACACTGTAAATCAAGTATACTTCAATTAAAAATAAATTAAAAATAAAATAAAATAGCCACCCTTCCCTTGTTATTCTCTATCCCTTTGCTCTTACTTCTTCATGGCCCTTCTCTCCACCAGGAAGCCTCCCTTTGTTTGCTTGCTTACTGTTTGCTGTCTGCTTCTCTCAACAAGGCAGATAAAGTCCCTGCCTGACAGCTTTACTGTAGCTTCAGTACACATTTCCTGAATGAAGCAACAAATACAACCCACATTTTCACCAGCAGAGACACCAGAAATCAATAGGTAGAGAAGTCCTCGCACTCTAGGAACATCAATGGGGAGCCGCTGGCTGAACACTGGTACCTTCTACAGTTCAGGGGCTCTGCAGGGGGAAGCACAAGACCAACAGGACTGACAGGGATCTCATTCATCCCCCGGCCTCTATGCATGAATGCCACCAATCAGAATTTTCTTCCCTAGCTAACCACATACACAGGAACCTATCTTCTTTTTCATGGTTTCTGGGGACACACATAAAGAAAAAATAAGCTGAGAGGGACTGAGAGTAAAGCAAGTAAAATAGGTAGCAGGAGACGAGATGAAATCCCTGCCTGGCCTGGAATAAACCTGCCAGCTCTCAGCCTGAGTCAACGGAGGCTCGAAGACAGCTGCAAATTGTTCCAGTTCTCAGCCAGACACAGGCAGCCAGAGTGGCTGCGTCTGGGCTCTTGCACAGTACAGGCTGAGGCCTGCAGATCAGCTTGGAGGGGTAGGGTAGGGAAGACTGTTTCCTTGTGGGCTTTTACATCTGCAATCTCCTAGTCCCCCTTAAAATTCCTAATCAGGGTAGCAGCGAAGGAGCACAGCTTCACACAAGCCTGGGTAATGAGAACCATCTTAATCAGGACCATTTGTCGCCTACCTGGGACTCTGGACATCCTGAGAATGAATTACAGTTCAGTGGCCTCAATTCCTTTCTGCCTTGAGGCCTGGGTGGCTGTGCACTGATTTCTCAACCAATAGAGATCACCGCCAGCTTTCCGAAGGTGGAAGTGTTTCAAGTGGAAAACCAATTGCCTCTGTCCAGCTAGACCCCTTTCCGGCCTCTACCTAACCGTCCTCCCATCTTATCTGCCCTAGGAACAGTCTAGCTATTTTTTTGATCACAAAAAACTCTGAGGCAATAAAAGGCAGGGAAAGAGATACCATTCAGAATCTGAGGCCTAAGAATTGCACCTGGAGTCACCATGAAGTTGTATGACGTGGGCATACATCACCTCTCTGACCCTTTTCCTCATCTCGAAGATCAGGCGTGGTAGAAATCAAATAAAGCGATGTCTGTGAAGGCACTCTGAGGAACTCTAAAAGAAACTGTCCAGTGTCAGGCTTTTGTAAAAATAGCCTCTGGTTTTGGATAATGATGATGTTATTGATAATAACAGCAGAGGGCAACATTTAATGACTGCTTAGAATACCAGTCACCACTGATTTAAGAATTTCCATTCTAATCCCATTTGATCCTCTCAACAAACCAATGATGTAGGCGGTAAAACGATCCTCATTTTACAGATAAAGAAACCGAGGCCTGGAGAAATTAATTTCCCAAGGCCACACGCTCAACAGGCCACGAGGCTGGAATTCCAACCTATGCGTGTAATAATATTCTAGAGCCAAGGTTCCCAACCATTACTCACTGTTGCCCCCCACCCCTCTGCTGTGGGCAACAGTACATGATAGCCTCCGCTAAATCTTACATGTTGAATGGGAGTTTCACACTCTGAACACTGATTAGGGTCGGAAGGAATGATCTTGAGTAACCATAAGTTTGCACTTAGGATGAAGCCTCAGTTTTCTCATCTGAAAATGGGGTCAATACTACCATCTGTCTCATAGGGTTCTTACAAAGATCAAATAATATAATGTAGGTCAGACACTGAGCACACTGCCCCCTACATAGTATGTGCTAATGATAATGTTTACCATTAATTATATCATTAATCAAGAGCCTGCACTTGGTGGCAGTGGGGAAAATCTTTCAGTCTCTGTCTCAACAGCCCTTACACTGGGCTTTAAGAGTTAAAGATGCCACCAGGGACCTGCTCACTGTTGCTTGGCTGAAGCCCAAACTGGGATGCCAAGGGGCAGCTGGCACCTGCCAGGCGGCAGCCTGCTATCTGTCCAGAACCCACACCACTGAGCGGAAGGGGATGTTAGGCCACAGCAAAGTCACATACTGGCTGCATCTGTCAGTCTAAAGTTGGCTGAGGAGAGGATGGATTTGTGAGGTGTCCTCTAGGACAAGCAAAAAGGCTCCTGACTGTCCAGGTAAGTCTGAGGAGCACCACAGCCAGCCATGTCCTTGGGGGATGGGGTGTCACCCAACAAAAGGGCCGGGAACCCAAAGAATAGTATCTCTGAGACAACAACCCATTCCTTCTCCTTCCTCTCTTGCTAGACCCCAGCACACTCAAGCTGGGGTGTTGCCACGCCACAAGAGCCACAGCAACCAGCTGTGCCGTGCACACAACTCATAAGGAAAGCAGGGTGCAGGGGGTCAGCACTTGGGGAGATAGAATGAAGCCATCTCCCCTGACTGTGGCTCAGGAGACGAAAGTGGTAGTGACGGAAACCTGCCATGGAGGGGAAAGGAGAAAGAAGGACCGAGAGGGGCTGGGGGCAGTGGGAAGGGAACACAGGCCAGGGAAGGAGTGAGCACCTGTCTTCTATCGGCCTGGCCTGGCAGGCGCGGAAAAAAACCTGGAGGGGAAGGTGCCCTCAGCTGACTGCCCCGTGGGCCAGTGCACAGGAGGTCAGGCTGCCATGCCCACTAATGCCGTCTATCCTTCCCAGGTTTAAGAGGGGAAATGTTCTATTTATAAGGCACCGACCAGTGGAGACCTGGCAGCCGCTGGATGGCTCTGATCCCATAGGGATCCTGGTTACCGGAGGCTGCCTTCCCCGGCCTCTCAACTGTGGGTATTCTTACAGCAAAAGGCTGAAGGCAACTGGAAGCAAAAGGCAAAAGAAAAGCCTCTTTCCTGCCCTTCGTTGCTTTCATGAGACTGCTGGACTTTTAGTGATGGCTGAAGGCTTTAGAACATTTTAAAAAGAGTGACCCATGTGATCCCGTCAAGCCTTCCCATGTGAGCTTCAAGACTCAATCTCTTTTTCTGTTTTACAGATCAAGGGAAGCTGAGACAGAGAGATGAAGGGAATGCAGAGACCACAGGCAGGGCAATGGGCAAGCAGAGCAAAGGTAATGAGGCCCTTCCCATCTCCTCCCCCAGGGCTCAATCTTGTCCTCACGAAACAAGAAAAGCCTTGACCCAGCACCATCAGAGAGTCTGACCTGAATAACGGCCGAAAGAACGAGCATGTGTAACGGAAACAACATATAAAGCAGCTTTGGTTGTGCTGCCAAAGGCCCATGGGAGAGTAGTGGGTCATGTTACAGTTCTGTACCTGGGAAGCTCGAGTCACTGAAACATGTGACTCTGGCTCTCCCAGCATCATGCATGACATGTGAGGAGCAACAGATGGCTCTCAAGAGGAGGCTCACTAAGAAGGAACATGGGATGGCCCCTCAGTGGCAAAGAGCCAGGTGGGTTAGGCATTGGAGGCTGATGATGAAACTCCTTCCAGCCCCAAGGGGTTGGCCACACAATGACAGATGGCATGGCAGAACAAAGATCTCATGCACATCAAGAATAGTGGGGGAAAATGATGTTGGCAATCAGGCAGACTCTGGTTTGAACACCAGCTCCACTACTTCTCACCTCTGGTACCTTGACTTCTTTAAGCTTGTTTGCTCACTTGCAACTCACTTGTGAAAAGTATTTCTGCAAATGGTACCCATCCATGTACCACACTCACGCTCCCTGCCATAACCTCATGCTGTCTTGAATAGACTAATATTTAAAAACCTATTTTTGTATTACGCTAAGGGTTAACAGACTTATAGCCCATGGGCCAACTTCACCACCGACTGTTTTGTAAATAGAGCCACCCCCTTCATTTCCGTATTGTCTACGACTGCATTCACACCACCATAGCAGAGTTAAACAGTACCGCAAATCTGAAAATCTGGCCCTTTCCTGAAAAAGCCGACCCCTGTGCTAAGCAGTAACATTTAGAAAACTGGGGCGGAGGGCGGGGGTATGTTTACTTGTGTCCCTCGCCACCAATACACATTAAATAAATATATAAATTTAAATGGCAACTGAAAATGTTTGTCCTGTCCTGTCCAAAATGATCTTGGGTATCACCAGCAGTGCACATACCCCACTTTGAAAAATGCAGTCGTGAGGATTCAGTGAATTAACATAAGGCATCGAGCCCGAATCAGCACGGGTGTTGGCTGCTGCCCTTTGTTCTCCTCCCCTGCTCCCCTCAGAAGCAGTTCAGCCAATCCATTGTGCTCTTTCCTCCTCTTATGGGAGAGGCATGACCAGATAACAATAAGGATAACAACAACGGTAATTAGGCACTTATTCACTAATATGCCAGATAATGTGCTGAGCTGTTATCCTCACAGCAAGGCTATGAGGTAGGGGTTGTGATTTATCCCCATTCACAGACAATGAAACAGAAGCTTAGAGAGGCCCAGCCCTGACCTGCAGTTCCATGGCCAGTGGGCCCGCACGATAATCTGCACCATTCAAACGGTAGCCTTCACGGAAACAAAAGCTTTCCCAGTCCACCCAGCAGGACCTTCCCACAGGAAATAACCTGAAATATGTACAAAGCCTGATGCACAAGGATGCTCAGCCTGATGTCATTTGTAAAAGGAAAACTCTGCAAAGGACATTCAAGACCACTGACAGGAAATGGTTCAAAAAATTAGGATGTAAAATTATGACAGAGCATTCAACAACCATTATAAATAATACTTATAAACAGCTTTCATCAACTGGGAAAATGCTTGAGAATTTTTAAAAGCAGAATCACAACAGCATATTCAGTATAATGCCAATTAAGTCAAAATACATATTGACATTTGCAAAATAAATATAAGACATCATGAAAAAAAAGGCAAGGAAGAAAAGAAGTATCTCTGGGGATGATATTATAGATGAGTTTTATTGAATTTTTGAAAATCCTTACAATTTCCTTAATATTCCACATTGAGTTCATAATATTTTTATAAGAAGCAAAAATACAACATTGTCAACCCCCTTAGGAATGAGGTTCAGAGATTCAATGTCTGCACCCTACAGATAACTAGATCCTTCTTCCAACTTTGCAAACTTTCACCTATCACTGCTCTTCCCCTCACTGCCACTGTGAATGACAAGTTGGCAAATTGCAGTGGGTTCTTGAGCATTATGCAAATACAAAGGATTTCTGCCAAAGTACTAGGTTAAAAACAAACTGGAAGGGACAAGACTCTTAGATAGCCTCATCCACCAGAGGGCAGACAGCAGAAGCAAGAAAAACTACAATCCTGCAGCCTGTGGAACAAAAACCACATTCACAGAAAGATAGACAAGATGAAAAGGCAGAGGGCTATCTACCAGGTGAAGGAACAAGATAAAACCCAGGAAAAACAACTAAATGAAGTGGAGATAGGCAACTTTCCACAAAAAGAATTCAGAATGATAGTGAAGATGATCCAGGACCTCAGAAAAAGAATGGAGGCAAAGATGGAGAAGGTGCAAGAAATGTTTAAGAAAGACCTAGAAGAATTAAAGAACAAACAAACAGACATGAACAATACAATAACTGAAATGAAAAATATACTAGAAGAAATCAACAGCAGAATAACTGAGGCAGAAGAATGGATAAGTGACCTGGAAGACAGAATGGTGGAAGTCACTGCCACAGAACAGAATAAAGAATAAAGACTGAAGAGAAATGAAGACAGCCTAAGAGACCTCTGGGATAACATTAAACACAACAACATTGGCATTATAGGGGTCCCAGAAAGAGAAGAGAGAGAGAAAGGACCCAAGAAAATATTTGAAGAGATTATAGTCGAAAACTTCCCTAACATGGGAAAGGAAAGAGCCACCCAAGTCCAGGAAGTGCAGAGAGTCCCAGGAGGATAAACCTAAGGAGAAACATACCGAGACACACTGTAATCAAACTGACAAAAATTAAAGACAAAGAAAAATTATTGAAAGCAACAAGGGAAAAATGACAAATAAAATACAGGGGAACTCCCATAAGGTTAACAGCTGATTTCTCAGCAGAAACTCTACAAGCCAGAAGGGAGTGGCATGATATACTTAAAGTAATGAAAGGGAAGAACCTACAACCATGATTACTCTACCCAGCAAGGATCTCATTCAAACTTGATGGAGAAATCAAAAGCTTTACAGACAAGCAAAAGCTAAGAAAATTCAGCACCACCAAACCAGCTCTACAACAAATGCTAAAGGAACTTCTTTAAGTGGTAAACACAAGAGAAGAGAAGAACCTACAAAAACAAACATAACAATTAAGAAAATGGTACTAGGAAAAGACATATTGATAATTACCTTAAACGTGAATGGATTAAGTGCTCCAACCAAAAGACACAGGCTCACTGAATGGAGACAAAATCAAGACCCATATATACGCTGTCTACAACAGAAGCACTTCAGACCTAGAGACACATACAGACTGAAAGTGAGGGGATGGAAAAAGACATTCCATGCAAATAGAAATCAACAAGAAAGCTGGAGTAGCAATACTCATATCAGATAAAATAGACTTTAAAATAAAGAGTTACAAGAGACAAGGAAGGACACTACATAATGATCAAGGGATCAATCCAAGAGGAAGATATAACAATTATAAACATATATGCACCCAACATAAGAGCACCTCAATATATAAGGCAACTGCTAACAGCTATAAAAAAGGAATTCGACAGTAACACAATAATAGTGGGGGACTTTAACATCTCACTTACACCAGTAGACAGATCAGCCAAAATGAAAATAAATAAGGAAACACAAGGTTTAACTGATACATTGAAAAAGACGGACTTAATTGATATTTATAGGACATTCCATCCCAAAACAACAGAATACACCTTCTTCTCAAGTGCTCATGGAACATTCTCCAGGAGAGATCATAGCTTGGGTCACAAATCAAGCCTTGGTAAATATAAGAAAATTCAAATCATATCAAGTATCTTTTCAGACCACATTGTAAGCGCAGGTATCAATTACAGGAAAAAACCTGTAAAAAATAGAAACACATGGAGGCTAAACAATATGTTACTAAATAACCAAGAGATCACTGAAGAAATCAAAGAAGAAATCAAAAATTACCTAGAGACAAATGACAATGAAAACACGATGATCCAAAACCTGTGGGATGCAGGAAAAGCAGTTCCAAGAGAGAAGTTTGTAGCAATACAAGCCTATCTCAAGAAACAAGAAAAATCTCAAACAATCTAAACTTACACCTAAAGGAACTAGAGGAAGAAGAATGAACAAAATCCAAAGTTAGCAGAAGGAAAGAAATCATAAAGATCAGAGCAGAAATAAATGAAATAGAAACAAAGAAAACAATAGCAAGGATCAATAAAACTAAAAGCTCATTCTTTGAGAAGATAAACAAAATTGATAAACCATTAGCCAGACTCATCAAGAAAAAGAGGGAGAGGACTCAAATCAATAAAATTAGAAATGAAAAAGAAGTTACAACAGACACAGCAGAAATACAAAGCATCCTAAGAAACGACTACAAGCAACTCTATGCCAATAAAATGGACAACCTGGAAGAAATGGACAAATTCTTAGAAAGGTATAAGCTTCCAAGACTGAACCAGGAAGAAATACAAAATATGAACAGACCAATCACAAGTAATGAAATTGAAACTGTGATTAAAAATCTTACAACAAACAAAAGTCCAGGATCAGATGGCTTCACAGGTGAATTCTATCAAACATTTAGAGAAGAGCTAACACCCATCCCTCTCAAACTCTTCCAAAAAATTATGGAGGAAGGAACACTCTCAAACTCATTCTACGAGGCCACCATGACCCTGATACCAAAACCAGACAAAGATATCACAAAAAAAGAAAATTATAGGCCAATATCACTGATGAATATAGATGCAAAAATCCTCAACAAAATACTAGCAAACAGAATCCAACAACACATTAAAAGGATCATACACCATGATCAAGTGGGATTTATTCCAGAGATACAAGAATTCTTCAATATATGCAAATCAATCAACGTGATACACCATATTAACAAATTGAAGAATAAAAACCATATGATCATCTCAATAGATGCAGAAAAAGCTTTTGACAAGATTCAACACCCATTTATGATAAAAACCCTCCAGACACTGGGCATAGAGGGAACCTACCTCAATATAATAATAAAGGCCATATACGAGAAACCCACAGCAAATATCATTCTCAATGGTGAAAACTGAAGGCATTTCCTCTAAGATCAGGAAGAAGACAAGGACGTCCACTCTTGCCACTATTATTCAACATAGTTTTGGAAGTCTTAGCCACAGCAATCAGAGAAGAAAGAGAAATAAAAGGAATACAAATCAGAAAAGAAGAAGTAAAACTGTCACTGTTTGCAGATGACATGATACTATACATAGAGAATCCTAAATATGCCACCAGAAAACTAGTAGAGCTAATCAATGAATTTGGTAAAGTTGCAGGATACAAAATTAATGCACAGAAATCTCTTGCATTCCTATACACTAATGATGAAAAATCTGAAAGAGAAATTAAGGAAACACTCCCATTTACCATTGCAACAAAAAGAATAAAATACCTAGGAATAAAGCTACCTAGGGAGACAAAAGACCTGTATGCAGAAAACTATAAGGCACTGCTGAAAGAAATTAAAGATGTAACCAACAGATGGAGAGATATACCATGTTCTTGGATTGGAAGAATCAATATTGTGAAAATGACTCTACTACCCAAAGCAATCTACAGATTCAATGCAATCCCTATCAAATACTAATGGCATTTTTTACAGAACTAGAATAAAAAATCTTAAAATGTGTATGGAGACACAAAAGACCCTGAATATCCAAAACAGTCTTGAGGGAAAGAAACAGAGCTGGAGGAATCAGACTCCCTCACTTCAGACTATACTACAAAGCTACAGTAATCAAGACAATATGGTACTGGCACAAAAACAGAAATATAGATCAATGGAACAGGATAGAAAGCCCAGAGATAAACCCACGCACCTATGGTCAACTAATCTATGACAAAGGAGGCAAGGATATACAGTGGAGAAAAGACGGTCTCTTCAATAAGTGGTGCTGGGAAAACTGGACAGCTACATGTAAAAGAATGAAATTAGAACACTCCCTAACACCATACACAAAAATAAACTCAAAATGGATTAGAGATCTAAATGTAAGACTGGACACTATAAAACTCTTAGAGGAAAACATAGGAAGAAGAATCTTTGACATAAATCACAGCAAGATCTTTTTTGATCCACTTCCTAGAGAAATGGAAATAAAAACAAAAATAAACAAAGGGGACCTAGTGAATCTTAAAACCTTTTCCAAAGCAAAGGAAACTACAAACAAGATGAAAAGACAACCCTCAGAATGGCAGAAAATATCTGCAGACGAATCAACGGACAAAGGATTAATCTCCAAAATATATACACAGCTCATGCAGCTCAATATTAAAAAAGCAAACAACCCAATCAAAAAATGGCCAGAAGACTTAAATAGACATTTCTCCAAAGAAGACAAACAGATGGCCAAGAAGCACATGAAAAGCTGGTCAACATCATTAATTATTAGAGAAATGCAAATCAAAACTACAATGAGGTACCACCTCACACCAGTTAGCATGGGCATCATCAGAAAATCTACAAACAACAAATACTGGAAAGGGTGTGGAGAAAAGGGAACCCTCTTACACTGTTGGTGCGAATGTAAATTGATACAGCCACTATGGAGAACAGTATGGAGGTTCCTTAAAAAACTAAAAATAGAGTTACCATATGACCCAGCAATTCCACTACTGGGCATATACCCAGAGAAAACTGTAATTCAAAAAGACACATGTACCCCAATGTTCATCGCAGCACTATTTACAAAGCCAGGTCATGGAAGCCACCTAAATGCCCACTGACAGATGAATGGATAAAGAAGATGTGGTACATATATACAATGGAATATTACTCAGCCATAAAGAGTAACAAAATTGGGTCATTTGTAGAGACGTGGATGGATCTAGAGACTATCATACAGTGTGAAGTAAGTCAGAAAGAGAAAAACAAATATCGTATATTAACACATATATGTGGAACCTAGAAAAATGGTACAGATGAACCGGTTTGCAGGGCAGAAATTGAGACACAGATGTAGAGAACAGATGTACCGACACCACAGGAAGAAAGTGGTGGGTGGTGGTGGTGGTGTGATGAATTGGGAGATTGGGATTGACAGGTGTACACTGATGTGTACAAAATGGATGACTAATGAGAACATGCTGCATAAAAGATAAATTAAATTAAATTAAAAAGAAAACCATACAAAATAATCTCAGCTATTTTAAAATCCATAGGGGAGATTATATTAAGAAAATATACTGGGCTTCCCTGGTGGCCCAGTGGTTAAGAATCCGCCTGCCAATGCAGGGGACATGGGTTCGAGCCCTGGTTCGGGAATATCCCACATTCCGCGGAGCAACTAAGCTCGTGTGCCACAACTACTGAGCCTGTGCTCTAGAGCCTGCGAGCCACAACTACTGAAGCCTGTGCACCTAGAGCCTGTGCTTCGCAACAAGAGAAGCCACCGCAATGAGAAGCCCATGCACCCCAACGAAGAGTGGCCCCCGCTCACCGCAGCTAGAGAAAGCCCAAGCACAGCAACGAAGACCCAACACAGCTAAAAATAAAATAAATATGTACAAAATAGGTAACTAATAAGAACCTGCTGTATAAAAAAATAAATAAAAAACAAACTGGAAGGAATGAAGGAATTAAGACCGGGAAGCAAAGAGGAAGAATTATATTTCCTTCTTCTGGAGAGAAGGGAGGGCACTTTTTAAGCCTCTCTAGCCTAGATGGAAGCCCATTCCAATTGGCTGTGCGCACCTGACTGCACATGAGTGCATCTGCAGAGAGCACGGGTACTACACACCCATAAATGTGTGATGGGCCATCGGTCTATCATCTCCCAGGGGTCTTAACTTCATCAGCAGACCATATACTCCTTAAAGGTAGAGGCAACTGTACTGCTGGTTGGTGTCCTCACCCCTCAGTACTCATGTCACCCAGGGCCACGGCCCTTAAGAATTCCAAGAGGTATTAGTTGAATGAAGCCTGGACCCCTACAGTTAAGTCTAGTGAGAGGTTCAGGTCGATGCAAAGAACATGTTCGACAAGAGTGGGAAGCAGAGAAAATGGCTGCAATATTCTTCTGAAAAGCCCGCTGGGGCCAACAGTGTGTGACAAGGCACACCTAGGGCAACTCGGGCATATTCCTTTTAAATGACCCAACTGACCCATGGAATTCGAGTTCATACTCACAGTAAGGGAAGTGGCACTAGAAGTCAAGATTAGGAGACATCCCTCTCTGTCTCAGTCTGTCAGTCTCCAAACAGCTGGCAAAGCAGCAGAAGAGCAGCGTTTCTGTAAACAAGCTAATATTTTCAGAGCTAAGTTGGCGGTGACACTTATTATTTAAAACTTCAAACTTGGTAAAGACGAACTCACACTAGAAAAGCCTGCCTTTCCCTTGCTCTCATGCACCAGACTGTCTACCCTCTCTGACAAGTTCTCGGCTTCCCAGCTGTCTCTCAGGTGGGACTACAGGACAACAGCAGCGGGGCTGAGAATAGGTCCCTTCCTAGGTCCCCCTTCTGCCTCTGACCTGGGCTCATTTCAAAGGAGAATGAACCAATTCTCATAAAGCCTTTGGGGAGTAAATCTCACAACTGCAGCCAACGTAAAGCAAGAAACAGGACATGTAGACTCAGGAGATACACATTAAGGTGGCAAAGGGTAAGATGGGAAGAGGAGGGGTCCCTACCCAGGGCAGAGTCCTGTTCTTTGTAATAATAAAGGGGAAAATCAATGACAGTCATTTGCCATTTAGAATGATCGACACTGGTGTGATCACCTTCTCAGTAAAGAAGCTTAGGAAGCAACAAACCAGACTTCCTTCTTCTCTATCTATTCTTACTCCCACCTTTTCCCTTCCCTCCACTACTGGGTAAGAATTTGACCAACTAGAGAAAACTCAGTGTCACTGATGTATATTCCTGACATTCCAGGAACAAACCCAGGGAAGGTTCCTGATGGCAGCCGGATCCACGGTTGAGTGTCTCATACGACTGCCAAAATTAGCAGATTGGTTTTTGAATTTAGTATGTAACCATTAACCTACCAAGAAAACAGAAGACTTCTAGGCAGAAAAGTAAAGGTCTGAATAAATGGAAAGACATTCAAAGCTCTTGGAGGAGGTGACTTAGTATTATAAAAGTGTCAATTTTCCCAGCTGTATGTAAACCAATGAAGTTAGAACATTTCTAAATAGACATTTCTCCAGACAAGACATACAGATAGGGACTTCTCTGGTGGCGCAGCGGTTAAGAATCTGCCTGCCAATGCAGGGGACACAGGTTTGATCCCTGGTCCGGGAAGATCCCACATGCCACGGAGCAACTAAGCCCGTGCGCCACAACTACTGAGCCTGTACTCTAGAGCCCGCAAGCCGCAACTACTGAAGCCTGTGCGCCTAGAGCCCGTGCTCCGCAACAAGAGAAGCCACCGCAATGAGAAGCCTGCACACCGCAACAAAGAGTGCAACAACGAAGGCCCAACGCAACCAAAAATAAAAATAAATAAATAATAAAAAAATTTAAAAAGACATACAGACAGCCAACAGGCATATGAAAAGATGCTCCACATCATTAACTAATAGAGAAAATACAAATCAAAACTACAATGATGCATCACCTCACACCAGTCAGAATGACCATCATCGAAAAGTCTACAAAAAATAAATGCTGGAGAGAGTGTGGAGAAAAGGGAACCCTCCTACACTACTGGTGGGAATTTAAATCGGTGTAGCCACTATGGAGAACAATATGGAGCCTCCTTAAAAAACTAAAAATAGAGTTATCGTATGATCCAGGAATCTCACTCCTGGGCATATATCTGGAAAAGACAAAAACTCTAATTTGAAAAGATACATGCACCCCAATGTTCACAGCAGCACTATTTACAATAGCCAAGACATGGAAGCAACCTGAATGTCAACAGACAGATGAATGGATAAAGAAGAAGTATATATACACTATAGAATATTACTCAGCCATAAAAAATATTGCCATTTGCAGCAACATGAAAGGACCTAGAGACTATCAGACTCATACTAAGTGAAGTAAATCAGACAGAGAAAGACAAATATTATATCACTTATATGTGGAATCTAAAAAGTAATACTGGGCCTCCCTGGTGGCGCAGTGGTTGAGAGTCCGCCTGCCGATGCAGGGGATACGGGTTCGTGCCCCGGTCTGGGAGGATCCCATATGCCGCGGAGCGGCTGGGCCCGTGAGCCATGGCCGCTGGGCCTGCGCGTCCGGAGCCTGTGCTCCGCAACGGGGGAGGCCACAACAGTGAGAGGCCCGCATACCGCAAAAAAAAAAAAATAAAATAAAATAAAATAAAATAAAATAAAAAGTAATACAAATGAACTTATTTACAAAACAGAAACAGACTCACGACACAGAAAACAAAATTATGGTCACCAAAGGGCAAAGGTGGGGGAGGGATAAATTAGGAGTATGTGATTAACAGATACTTCTATATATAAAATAGATAAGCAACAAGGATTTACTATATAGCACAGGGAACTATATCCAGTACGTAGTAATAACCTATAATGGAAAAGAATCTGAAAAAGAATATATATATATAACTGAATCAATTTGCTGTACACCTGAAACTAACACAATACTGTAAATCAACTATACTTCAATAAAATTTTTTTTCATTTTAAAAAATATGTTACTTGTAAAGCATACTGTGAGAAACAACATTCAATGATTAAACCATTACTAATATTTTTTAAAGTGTCATTTTTCCACAAATTAACCTGTACATTTCAATGCAATCCAAAATGAAAATTTTAAATTTTTGAGGAACTTATCAAACTTAAGCTAGAATTTATATAGAAGGATAAAGGTCCACAGTCAGCTATGTCAACCCTTAAAAAGGAGAGTAAAGAGAGGAGACTTAAACTACTAGATATTAAGACCTGCCTCAAAGTCATCATATTAAAACTGGAGAGGTATGAGCACAAGAACAGACAGACCAAGGAAATAAAGAGCTCAGAGACAGAGCTCAGATGTGCAAACTTAATACACAATAAAGCTGGTATCACAAGTCAAAGAGGGTGAGAATGGATAGCTTGGTAGATGTTGTTGGGAAAACTGGCTTTTCATGTGGATAAAAACAAAACTGAATCTTCATGAAACACCATATACAATGGTAGATATCAGTTGGATTAGAAACCAAAGTGTGAAAGACAAAATCATGAAGCCAATAAAAGAAAATGTAGGTGCATATCTTAGTGACATGGGTCAGAAAGGCCTTTTTCAAAACACAACTTGAAAATCGTAAACCAGAAGGCAAAAAATTTTTTGAATATATAAAAAGACTTTATACTCAAGGAAGGATATCACACATAATATTAATTGTCAGATAGCAAAATGGGAAGATATATTTAAAATACCTACAATTGGGCTTCCCTGGTGGCGCAGTGGTTGAGAGTCTGCCTGCCAATGCAGGGAACATGGGTTCGAGCCCTGGTCCGGGAAGATCCCACATGCTGCAGAGCAACTAAGCCCATGCACCACAACTACTGAGCCTGCGCTCTAGAGCTCGTGAGCCACAACTACTGAGCCCAAGTGCCACAACTACTGAAGCCTGTGCATCTAGAGCCTGTGCTCTACAACAAGAGAAGCCACTGCAGTGAGAAGCCCGCACACCACAAGGAAGAGTAGCCCTTGCTTGCCGCAACTAGAGAAAGCCCGCGCGCAGCAACAAAGACCCAACACAGCCATAAATAAATAAATAAATAAATAAAATCTACAATTAACAAGGAACTAATATGTAGAATACAGAAGGAACTTTACAAATCAGCAGTAAAAAAAAAATGGTAACTGCAATAGAAAAATGGGCAAAGGACACAAATAGGCAAAAAGCAGAAGAGGACACCCAGTAAGCAGGCATATGAGAGATACTCAAACACACTAATTATTAGAGAAATACAAATTAAGACAACAATGAGCTACCATTTTATATCTATTAGACTGGCAAAAAATTAGAAAGCTGAATATAATGAGAAGAGTTGGCAGGAATGGGGAAATACTCTTGTCGGGCTGGGAGGACTGGGGAAAGGCCAGTCTAGATCACAAGGTGACAGCCTTCCCTCAAACAAAGTACACACACACCCTCTGGCTAACCAGCAACTCTCCTTGAGGGTAAACCCCAAAGAGATTCTCACACAGGTGGACATGTACAAAGACGTTCCTCGTGGTATTGTTAGTGGTGATGAGGACTGGGAGGCACGCAGAGTGGAGTGCATCTCTGCACAGTGTTACACACCATGGAGTGTGCAGCAGATGGAAGCCACAGTCTGGAGGTAGACAGGGGAATATGGACGGTTCCTAACACAATGCTGAGGGGGCACAGTAGGAAACAGAACAAGACAAACATTTATGTAACTTAAAAACACAGGGAGGGCTTCCCTGGTGGCGCAGTGGTTGAGAGTCCGCCTGCCGATGCAGGGGACGCGGGTTTGCGCCCCGGTCCAGGAAGATCCCACATGCCGCGGAGCGGCTGGGCCTGTGAGCCATGGCCGCTGAGCCTGCGCATCCGGTGCCTGTGCTCCGCAGCGGGAGAGGCCACAGCAGTGAGAGGCCCGCGTACCGCAAAAAAAAAAAAAAAAAAAAAAAAAACACGGGGAGATAAAAGATACTCATTGTCCAAGAATACACTTTAAAGGTACACATTAGAACGGTGAAAGGGAAGACAGGAATAGGAGGTGGGAAAAGAACTAAAAGGGAGTGAGTGAGTGAATGAATAAATGAATGAATGAAGGGCGAAAGGGAGGGGCCTGTGATGATCATGTGCCACAAACCGGGGATTATGATTAATTCACTCACTGTACCTGAGATCCAAACAGAGAAGAAAAAGGAGGGGAAAAAGTCTCTGCAAAGAAATGTGCATGTATTTATCTGCTGCCATCCTCTCCTGGCAACGGGGCCATTTGGAAAATACCAACAGGTGCCAGACATTATTTACAGCCCTGTCTTATACCCCACAGGCACTGTACGGCCTGAGAGAAACTTCAAGAGAAAAGCAACAAATTCAGAAGTGTCCCCAAAGGAATTCCCTTTTGCTACCTGTCTCTTGAAAACGTTCTGGTTCTGTGATAAAATGTTGGCATTCAAATTCCCACCAAAATATTTTCTAGAAAGGAAAATGCTAGACATTTGGAAATGGCTATTAAAGGTGAAAAGTGCAATGTCTCGCTCTTAAATTCCTATCAGATTGACTTCTTACTTTTAAAAAAGTTTTGACTATCATATAAACAGAGTTGCAGAACAATCAGACCCTGGGCAATAGCGCCACCTGTGGCGATGAGCACAGTGAAACTGCAAATCACTGCCATGAGGAATATGAAAGGCACAAGCGCTCTGGAGGGGAGGGGAAGCAAAGCTAAGGCTTGTGTGATGTGAAGAGGGGTTCCTACTGCCAAAGGACGGGAGGAAGCACCAACCCAGAACAGTCCTCTGGTTTTGCGAGCTTGGAAATCAGTTAAAAGAACATCTTTTAGAATTGCAATACCCGGGACTTCCCTGGTGGCACAGTGGTTAAGAATCCACCTGCCAATGCAGGGGACACGGGTTCGAGCCCTGGTCTGGGAAGATCCCACATGCCGCAGAGCAACTAAGCCCGTGTGCCACAACTACTGAAGCTCATGCGCCTAGAGCCCATGCTCTGCAACAGAGAAGCCACCGCAATGAGAAGCCCATGCACTGCAATGAAGAGTAGCCCCAGCTTGCCGAAACTAAAGAAAGCCCACACGCAGCAACAAAGACCCAACACAGCCAAAGGTAAATAAATTAAAAAAAAAAAAAGAATAGCAATACCCTAGAAAAACTGTTTCTATCAAAAGTACTCCTGGAAAAGTGGGCAATATGTTTAACACATATTTTTCTTTCCCACTTCCTAAATGAAAGGGTAATAAGCCATTGAAGAATCATCAGAGACTCAAGGCAGCCAACTCTCGGCACCCTGTGGATAACGGGATGCCAAAAGCAAAATGTTGCAAGTGTCTGTGTTTCCCAAGATAGAACTTTCTGTATTGTTCTTTTCCTAGGGAGGCAGAATATTCTCATGGTTAACAGCAAAGACGTTACAATCAGACAGAACTCAGATTAAATCGTATCTCCTGAGTTCACCGACCTCAATTTCCTAATATACAAAGTAGGTCAAAAGCACCTACCTCAGTCAGTGCTGTGAGCTTTAAATGAGCTAATGTGGATAAAACACACTGAAACACAGTAAGCAGTCGATAAATGCTACCTATTAATCGCCATTATTGTAAAATACATACTCTTTGTCGACAATGCAAAGTACACAGAATATTTAAAGTAGAAGGTCAGTGTCTCGTAATAATCTGCCCAGGTCAGTGTCTCGTAATAATCTGCCCTCTATCCTGAGTAAGAGTTTAATGATAAATGTATTTCCAGACATTTTTTCTATCAATGTATCTAGATGAGTCAACTAATTTATTTTAATAAATGCATGGTTCTACAACCTGAATTTTAAAAAACTCAGTGAGTATACTGTGGATACCATTTCTGCAAATATACCAAGATCTCTCTTGTTCTGAAGGCTACATAGTACTTTATGATATTTTTAATGGACTTCCTATTGAACATTTAGATGGTCTCCAATTCTTCACTATTATTACCGATGCTCCAGTGAACTTTTTTTACAGAAACATCTTTGCACTCCAGCCTATTCTTTAGGACAAAGGATATTTGCATTTTAAAGGCTTCCGATACATATGCCCCAAAGGCCTTACAAAACAGTACAACCAGCTGCCACGCCCACCAGCAGAGTCATGGTCGTCTTTCAAACCTAGTGGCACTTAGCTCAAAGAGAGAGAAGTAGGTTGGTAAGGTCAAAAGTTACAGGCAAACTTCTGGTGTGGGGTGACGGGGGGGCGCTGGTTCTCCATTCATATGCATCTAGTCCCCCACAGTTCCTGGGTCCTTCATGATAGAAGTGTCTCCCAGGTTAGGGCATGGTGTGGGCATCTGTTATTTCAGCCTGCTTGGCGTCTATCCTCTCTTGTCCCGGTGGCTTCCCCTATCTCCCTTTGGTAAACTACCCTGCTCCCATTTTATGAATACTGTTGAAACCATCAATCAAGGTGTGTTGTCTTCCCCTGGGTAGGCCACAGCTAGACCACCTTGATGCTATCTTTCCTGGGAATCTGGACCTTCAGAAGAGTGAGGCAAGGACTAAAAAACAGTTTATGGGCTTTATCATCCTGCAAATATTATCCAGAAGACCCTTTCTCATTGGTCCCTGGGTCTCCAGAACTGGTCTGTTTTCAAGCCTTGGTTCTTCAGGTCTTCCTACCTTACTGTGAGTTACACTGAAGCCTTCTGTATTCCTTTATTATTATTATTATTATTTTGTACTGTTACTTTAGGCCAAGTTAACCAGAGTTGATTTCAGATACTCTAAAACAATCCCACCTGACACGGGGTGGGGGTAGGGGGGGATGACTTGTTTCCTTGAATATTTACTTGAAAAAAATTTCCCCTTGTTCAATTCCTGAAGGAAAAAAAAGAAACATTTTTTTCCTCTCCTAAAGGCCTTTTAACCTACCAATAGCATCCATTCCAAATTACTTAATATTTTATTTAAAACTTCTGGTAGAATCTGTATTTTGGAAGGAATGAAAGAAAGACAATCTCTGTCCTATAATGGATTTCACACACACTAAAAACAGCTCATCTTTTTGTCCACACGAAGAGGTACTGTTTTACTGACACTACTGGAATTCACGGTAGGGCTATATTGGAATTTTTTTTCCAAGTGCAGTTTACAAAGCAAATCTGAGGCAAGGGGACAGAATTTCCTTTGTACTCTGGTAGCAACGTGGCAGGAATTTGTTTTTTCCCCTGTGCACCAAGGAGATAATCAGCCCAAACACTCTAGCAATAGCGGTTTCATTTTAATCCCATCATCTTGACAAGGTTACAGGTGCCCTTGGAAATCATGATTAACCAGAGTGCTCAGAGCCAGTAGCAGGGGAAATGTGCTGTATATTCTACAGAGGCCGCCCAGGGTCACTCCCAGGAAAGAGGAATATTATTACAGGGTTCTTCGTCTCCACTCTTAACTCCTTAAAGTGGCAACAAGGAACACAGAGTTAGCTACTAAGCGATCACTAAGATGGTTCTGGCTCTCCAGTCCTTGGAGCGAGACTGTGAGGGAGGCAAAGTCAATTCTGGCTTCCCACAGGACAGGGCGCTGGGGGAGCTGGGTGTTATTGGATTAAGTGACTTTTAAGTGGTGACTGGAGCTACATTCTTAAGACAACAAAGGATTAACTGAGATAATGTACATAAAAATTCTTTGTACAGTGTGAAGGACTATACAGTGCAAGATGTCATCACGGCCTTGCCAGTCAGGCTCACTTGACTGTCCTGGAGTCACTGACGCCGCTGTAAGCTGGAGCAGAAGTAGCTCGACTGCACTGGGGGAATGGGGCGACCCAACATGCCCACAGCACCTCCTGGTGGTTCTTCCCCAGAAGAGCAACTGCTCCAGGCCCAGGCCCACCCCTACCTGTAGAAAAGTATCCAAGCAACATACTTACTCCCTTCGCTCTGGCTGTCTTTGTTCGAGTTGTAGACCTGGAAAACAGAAATAACATTTACCTGTGTGAATTTTATACTACCCTACAGGTTTGCTGAAGAAAACCATTACCTTCTCCTTTTCCCTGGTTTGTGCTAGACAATGGAAGGCAATTCTGGCCCCCAAATAGAAATCCCTTCTATAATTACCTACTTCCCAGTATTTACTTCAGCTCTTAAGTGTGTACACATCAGAATCACCTCTGGAACTTTATTGTAAAAAAAAAAAAAATCATATTTCTTCTTTAAAAAAAACCCAAACTTATGTTTGTATATAAACTAAAAAGGAAGAAAAAAATGTAATTAGTTACAAATCATTAAGCATTAACTGCACACCAGGCAATGTGCTAAGCAATTCACATGAATTATCTCAAATTATCTATGCAACAATTCTGTTGGGTAGGAACGGTTATTATCACTGTTTTACAGATGGAGAATGTGAGAGGCTTAGAGAGGTTAACTAAGGTCTCACGGCTAGTACGTGGCAAAGTCTGGACAGAGATACATTACAAACTCTTAAGTGCTAACACCTAACACTGGGGAATGAGACCAATCATTTTTTACTTCATATACTTCCATGAATTTGAATGTTATAAGGAGAATATATTACTTTTACAATAGAAAACCCTTTAATGATTTATAGAATTCATAAAAGGGAATGTACCCCAATAAAAAACAATGACACACTGAAAGAGTCAGCAAGCTTTTTCTTCTAAAGGACAGGTTGGTAAATATTTTAGGTTTTGCAGGCCAGGAGGCAAAAGTCAAATCAATGATATTATACAGGTACTTGTAAACCAAGAGAGAAGACAAATTTCCACAATTTTTTCTTGAGAAAATTCAAAATATAGTGAGTTTTCGAGATACAGGTATAATATTCCTAGCAGGTGAAAATCAATCTTAGGGTTTCATGGCTCTTTTCAGAGATGCTTGGCTTGGTTCATCCAGGGGTTAAAGAACTGGTTCTGAGGCGAGAGTGGTCAGTACAACCACTTGGAGTATCTTTTCCAAGGAGTACAATTTTTTGAAATACAGATTGACTAATCAGAAGAACAGAATTTTTTATAAAGGAAGGATAACATTTAGCTTAAATAGAGTTCAAAATGTTTCTCATCATCAAGTCAATTGCAAATGTTCATCTGTAAATACCATGTTGAGCTCATGGGCCACACAAAAATAGGTGGTGAGCTGGATTTGGCCTGTGGGCCATAGTTTGCGAATCCCTGATATGCTGACATTATTAAATAAGATAATAAAGCCTCTGCTTTAGAAAAAAAAATCATAGTGCCCAAATCTTTCTTTGGTGCTTATGATTCTATAGGTATGAAAAGGCATAGTATGAAACTGGTCATAACTTTAAAAAAAAAAAAAGGATATTCCAAATGATTGTGATGGCCACTGTTGGTTGAGAGCCACTTATTTAACCCTTTGAGGAACAGAGCCAAGCATCTCTGAAAAAAGAGCCATGACACCCTAAGGGGACTTTTTACCTGCTAGGAAATATGGGTGAGATGCTGGTCAAGAGCTGGGCAATAGTTCCAACACGGCCCCCCGATTGCCTTGTGTCACTGGGTAAGTCTCTCACCCTCTGTGGGTCTCTACTGCCCCGTCTATAAACTGAAGGAGTCAGCCAAGAAGGTCTTTGAATTATCAAACAGATAATTTAACAAACCACTCCATTTTATGATCATTATTCATTTCCTGAAGAAGACTACAAAGACACACAGGCACTTACTGAAGGTCAGAAAGATGAGAATAAAGGGGTTTCTGTACTTCAAGCATTATTGTCTGATGAATGAAAAGGCATCAGTTTATATGCATAAAAGGAGTCAAAAGACTGTGAGCCTGGTATGGCCTTTTTTAATTTTTTTTTCGGTACGCGGGCCTGTCACTGTTGTGGCCTCTCCCATTGCGGAGCACAGGCTCCGGACGCGCAGGCTCAGTGGCCATGGCTCACGGGCCCAGCCGCTCCGCGGCATGTGGGATCTTCCCGGACCGGGGCACGAACCCGTGTCCCCTGCATTGGCAGGCGGACTCTCAACCACTGCACCACCAGGGAAGCCCTGGTATGGCCTTTTGGAGGGAGGAAGGCCAGTGCGCTTGGCAACTAGTGCACAACAGAGAAGGGCAGGAGATGAGGATGTGGCACAATCCTGCAGAGCAAAGTGAGTAACCTCATAATAGCGAGGACCAGCCATTCACGGTCAATGGCATGCACTAAAATTGGACAGGTAGGTGAGGGAAACACAGGGGAAGAGACAATATCTGGGCAAGTATTTTTTCCAGCCATCCCTGCTCACTTCATGTCTCCCATTAAGTTCAAACATCCTGTCCCAGAGAAACCTGCTCCTGTTTCTAAATGGCAAAATCCAGAAGGAACAACAAAATACAGGGCTTTCAGCCCTCCTTAACTAGGAGGTGAATTTGCAGCAAATTACTTTCTTTTAATGTTTCCTGGGGCTCAGGAGGCCCAGTCCCAGAACACCCAGGCATTCCCCAAATCAGAGAGGCGATATCAATGAGCCAAAGGCACCAGGAACATGTGCCGCCCGATCCTCCGAGGCCAGGCCATTCATCTCTCTCTGGTTTGGGTAAATGAGCCAAGGAGAATGAGTTTGAAATGAAGCTAACAAACCACGCCCGCCAGGACTGCGTGACTACATGGCCCAACAAGGAAGGCCCGGCGTGGGGGAGCAGCCTCACCATCACACGGGCCAGATGCTGGCATGGAAACAGCACTAAGGGGCAATGGCTTTGTTTACCCAGCACTTACCAAGTGCCATACGTGACATCATCAAATCTTTTTAACAACCTGGGTTAGGTACTAGTGTTATTCCCATTTTACAGGTGTGGAACCTGAGGCCCAGAGAGGTTACATAATTTGTCCAAGGACACAAAGCTGGAAGGTGGTGTACTAGTCTATCTTGCCGTTGTACGGATGTTCCAACTGTCATTTACTTTTCCAGGCAGTGGCAAATGCACACAACTACCAAGCCATACCAGTAGTTTATAGTTTGTAAATACCTTCCATTCTGGCAGAAGCAGAGGGCATGCGATGCGCCCTTTAGAAATGCTCAGTCTGTTCTGGGGAAACCTTCTTTAGATCTCATAGTTGCCCACTAATGTCAGACTGAGGTTCAGAGACAAGGGCAATTTCCTAAAATAAAAGGTCTCTTTGGCAGTGGCTTCTGTCTTAGGATTGATTAGTAGAGTTATCTTAGGTTTGTATGCCTTCAAGTAAGCCTCTCAAGAGCCTTTGTCTAAAAAGGATAGAACTCAAATCTCCAGGATCAATTCAAGGGGACATGAGTCACTCAACAATTCCTCAATTATGGCTCCTAGGAAGACTCAATCAGTTAATACACAGTTTCAACAACCCAACTTAAGCTAAAGTCTAACCATTCTGCTTAGCCAGAGTACTCTAAGACCTGGCCACATGCAAGTCTCTGAGCCCTCTGGCTTTCTGTAGTACTTTCATTCAGGGATGCACTCGTTTCTGCTGAACACTGTGCATGAGAATTTAAATATCCACACCAATGAACACTTGTTTTCAAGTGCATGTTTCCAGAGAATACAAATTACATATGTTTACTTTATGTTATCAGGGTCCGTCTGAGATTCATTACAAAATAATTACAACAGCAATAACAGATTAATACAAACGATGGTGACAAAAGCCTTATTATGTGTCAGACACCACTCTGAGCACTCTATATGCATTTATCTTGTTTAGTCCTCACACCAACCTAATTATTCCTGACATATAGATGAGAAAACTGAGGCATTAGAGAGGTTAGGTCACTTGCCCAAGGTCAGGCAGCTGGAATTGGGCAGAATCCAGACAGAAACTCCTAGAGTCTGTCTCCAAAGCCCAAGCTCTTAACCACTAACCACGTGATACATAAGACAGGACGATGATGATGATGATGATGATGATGATGATGACGCTAAAGGTGATGAGATGTCATGCACAGCTAGGGAAGGTGAGTCACTGGAAGAAAGAATTTGCCACGAGTCGGAGAGAAAATGAAACTGGGGATGGCCTTTGATTCCAGCCTGAAGCATTCACCATTAATCCACGTGACCAGCTGGCACCTAACACAGAAGTAACACTTCATATTCTTTGAACCACAGGGCTCGATTCTGAAGATAAACACCAGGGCAGGAAAGTAGGTCTTTGATACAAATCACAGGGCACTGCAATTCTATGAGTCCTCACCCAGAAGCTATGATGGGAGTACAATTTAATTAAATCAAAGGAGGGTGAAGAAAGCTTTCATATGCTCCCTCTGCACTAAGACGTGATTTTGCAATCAATTGTGTTCACTGCTGAGCCAATTCAATTTACGTGTCCCTAGAGAATTAAGAGAGAATACAGAGTCATTTGGGTTCCCAGAATTTTTCCACGGGTGTCCTTTATTACCATTATCCAGGCCTTACCAAGAAAGCACAGAAAGGAAATTTTTTTTAACTTATAAATTAAAGGCATAAATAGAGCAATAATTAGACAAAGCAATCTCACTTTTCCCTCTGACACACAGCTGCATTAGCACTTGGCTACATCACACTTTGGATCAAAATCAGCACAAAATGAAAGTGTTGGAGAAATAGATTCATGGGCAAATTCACTAAAATCTGTTGCTCATTTTTCAACTGCACTTGAATTCACACCTAAGCTTTGTCATTCCCAGAGGTCTCTTCCAAGTAGCCTGGAACATCTAAACCCCTCCCACCGGCTTGTTCCTTGGATGCGCACGTGTGGGGACACACAAAACAGAGCTACGTGCCCACACCCCAAAACACTGCTCAAGCTGGTTCTACACCATCAGATATAATTTCTGTCCCTCCTCTCTGTGTGACACAATGGATCCGCCATCACTAGGACTTGCTCTTTTAAACTGTTTGTCAGGGGTAACAGGTTTGTGCTTATCTGCTGCTTAGGTTCAAAGTCCAGATCTACCAGTTACTGGCTACACAGTCCAATCATTTCATAATTCTAAACCTCAGTCTTTGCTAGTGTAAAATAGGGACATTAATGTTCCCTATCTCTTAGGGTCACTGTGAAAATTAAATAAGACAATAAATAGAAAACATTTAACACAGAGAGTAGAATACAAATTCTGTGGCCCACAGAGCATTCTGTAAAGATGACCCTTCATCACCATCACCAGGCCAGATGTTGGCATAGGAATAGCACTAAGTGGGAATGGCTTTGTTTACCCAGCACTTACCGAGTGCCATACGTGACATCACTAAATCCTCCTCTTTCCTTCTCTTCATATCAATACTTATCCCCTACGGGACAAATGGCTAAGGATGGGTATGTGGTTTGAGGGATACAGTGACATTGGCCTCATTAGCATTGAAATTTAACCAAATAAAAATAATTAAAGGATTAACAGAAAGCATAAAATCTAAAGTCAACTTTAGCAAGAGTTGTCAATGTTTTCTTAAATGGCAGATAAATATAAAAGTAACTACTCACCACAATCACTTTTCCACCACCGATTATGTGCCAGGCATCATACTCAGCATTTACATGAATTATTTTATATCATACTCGAGCTGATGGGGTACTACCACTGCCTCCACTTCACACAATCTTGTAGGCTAAATAACTTTCCAAAGGTTACAAAGGCAACAAGTGGCGGAGTCTTCTAGACTAGATCTGTATTCAACCACAACTTCATACGACTTCCCCACCCAGTCCCACTTTCCAAAGGAAAAAAAAGCTTGGTGACCAACAAAGAACTCAAAAGAAGCTAAGCAGGGCTTCCCTGGTGGTGCAGAGGTTGACAGTCCGCCTGCCGATGCAGGGGACACAGGTTCGTGCCCCGGTCTGGGAAGATCCCACATGCCATGGAGCGGCTGGGCCCATGAGCCATGGCCGCTGAGCCTGCGCGTCCGGAGCCTGTGCTCCGCAATGGGAGAGGCCACAACAGTGAGAGGCCCGCGTACCACAAAAAAAAAAAAAAAAAGCAGCTAAGCAGTAATTAAAATTGCAACAACACAACCATTATGTAAGAACAGAATTTCCACCCAATTTAAACTTAACAGTAATTCTACAAACTTCCATTAATACAAGTATAGCAGTAACTGAAAACCACAACCAGCTTGAGACACTTTGGGATACCCAAAAAACATCTCTCAAAAAGCTAAGAGCACACAGAGGGCAGACAGCAGAAGCAAGAACTACAATCCTGCAGCCTGTGGAACAGAAACCACATTCACAGAAAAACAGATAAAATGAAAAGGCAGAGGACTATCTACCAGATGAAGGAACAAGATAAAACCCAGGAAAAACAACTAAATGAAGTGGAGACAGGCAACCTTCCAGAAAAAGACTTCAGAATAATGGTAGTAAAGATGATCCAGGACCTCGGAAAAAGAATGGAGGCAAAGATTGAGAAGAGGCAAGAAATGCTTAACAAAGACCTAGAAAAATTAAAGAACAAACACCTAGAAGAATTAAAGAACAAACAGAGTGAACTATACAATAACTGAAATGAAAAATAAACTAGAACAGATCAATAGAATAACTGAGGCAGAAAAATGGATAAGTGACCTGGAAGACAGAATGGTGGAATCCACTGACGCAGAACAGAATAAAGAAAACAGAATGAAAAGAAATGAAGACAGCCTAAGAGACCTCTGGGACAACATTAAATGCAACAACATTTGCATTATAGGGGTCCCAGAAGGAGAAGAGAGAGAGAAAGGACCCGAGAAAATATGTGAAGAGATTATAGTCGAAAACTTCCCTAACATGGGAAAGGAAAGAGCTACCCAAGTCCAGGAAGTGCAGAGAGTCCCAAGAGGATAAACCTAAGGAGAAACACGCTGAGACACACAGTAATCAAATTGACAAAAAATAAAGACAAAGAAAAATTACTGAAAGCAACAAGTGAAAAACGACAAATAACATACAAGGGAACGCCCATAAGGTTAACAGCTGATTTCTCAACAGAAACTCTACAAGCCAGAAGGGAGTGGCAAGACATATTTAACGTGATGAAGGGGAAGAACCTACAACCATAATTACTCTACCCAGCAAGGATCTCATTCAAATATGATGGAGAAATCAAAAGCTTTACAGACAAGCAAAAGCTAAGAGAATTCAGCACCACCAAACCAGCTCTACAACAAATGCTAAAGGAACTTCTCTAAGTGGGAAACACAAGAGAAGAAAAGAACCTACAAAAACAAACCCATAACAATTAAGAAAATGGTAATAGGAACAGACATATTGATAATTACCTTAAACGTGAATGGATTAAATGCTCCAACCAAAAGACACAGGCTCACTGAATGGAGACAAAAATAAGACCCATATATATGCTGTCTACAACAGAACCACTTCAGACCTAGGGACACACAGAGACTGAAAGTGAGGGGATGGAAAAAGATATTCCATGCAAATGGAAATCAAAAGAAAGCTGGGGTAGCAATACTCATACCAGATAAAATAGACTTTAAAATAAAGAATGTTACAAGAGACAAGGAAGGACACTACATAATGATCAAGGGATCAATCCAAGAAGAACTGGAACAATTGATTGGAACAATCAATACTGTGAAAATGACTCTACTACCCAAAGCAATCTACAGATTCAATGCAATCCCTATCAAATTACCAGTGGCATTTTTTACAGAACTAGAAGAAAAAATCTTAAAATGTGAATGGGGACACAAAAGACCCTGAATAGCCAAAGCAATCTTGAGGGAAAAAAACAGAGCTGGAGGAATCAGACTCCCTGACTTCAGACTATACTACAAAGCTACAGTAATCAAGACAATATGGTACTGGCACAAAAACAGAAATACAGATCAATGAAACAGGATTGAAAGCCCAGAGATAAACCCACACACCTACGGTCAACTAATCTATGCCAAAGGAGGCAAGAATATACAATGGAGAAAAGACAGTCTCTTTAATAAGTGGTGCTGGGAAAACTGGACAGCTACATGTAAAAGAATGAAATTAGAACACTCCCTAACACCATACACAAAAATAAACTCATAATAGATTAGACCTAAATGTAAGACTGGACACTATAAAACTCTTAGAGGAAAACATAGGAAGAACAATCTTTGACATAAATCACAGCAAGATCTTTTTTGATCCACCTCCTATAGTAATGGAAACAAAAACAAGCAAATGGGACCTAATAATACTTAAAAGCTTTTGCACAGCAAAGGAAACCATAAACAAGATGAAAAGACAACCCTCGAATGGGAGAAAATATTTGCAAATGAATCAATGGACAAAGGATTAATCTCCAAAATATATACACAGCTCATGCGGCTCAATATTTAAAAAACAAATAACGCAATCCAAAAATGGCCAGAAGACCTAAATAGACTTTTCTCCAAAGAAGACATACAGATGGTCAAGAAGCACATGAAAAGCTGCTCAACATCACTAATCATTAGAGAAATGCAAATCAAAACTACAATGAGGTATCACCTCCCACCAGTTAGAATGGGCATCATCAGAAGATCTACAAACAACAAATGCTGGAGATGGTGTGGATGAAAGGAAACCCTCTTGCATGGTTGGTGGGAATGTAAATTGATACAGCCACTATGGAGAACAGTATGGAGGTTACTTAAAAAACTAAAAATAGACATGTAAAAGTATGAGATTAGATCACTCCCTAACACCATACACAAAAATAAGCTCAAAATGGATTAAAGACGTAAATGTAAGGCCAGACACTATCAAACTCTTAGAGGAAAACATAGGCAGAACACTCTATGACATAAATCACAGCAAGATCCTTTTGGATCCCAGAGAAATGGAAATAAAAACAAAAATAAACAAATGGGACCTAATGAAACTTCAAAGCTTTTGCACAGCAAAGGAAACCATAAACAAGACCAAAAGACAACCCTCAGATGGGAGAAAATATTTGCAAATGAAACAACTGACAAAGGATTAATCTCCAAAATTTATAAGCAGCTCATGCAGCTCAATAGCAAAAAAATAAACAACCCAATCCAAAAATGGGCAGAAGACCTAAATAGACGTTTCTCCACAGAAGATATACAGACTGCCAACAAACACATGAAAGAATGCTCAACATCATTAATCATTAGAGAAATGCAAATCAAAACTACGAGATATCATCTCACACCAGTCAGAATGGCCATCATCAAAAAATCTAGAAACAATAAATGCTGGAGAGGGTGTGCAGAAAAGGGAACACTCTTGCACTGCTGGTGGGAATGTGAATTGGTACAGCCACTATGGAGAACAGTATGGAGGTTCCTTAAAAAACTACAAATATAACTACCATATGACCCAGCAATCCCACTACTAGGCATATACCCTGAGAAAACCATAATTCAAAAAGAGACATGTACCAAAACGTTCATTGAAGCTCTATTCACAATAGTCCAGAGATGGAAACAACCTAAGTGTCCATCATTGGATGAATGGATAAAGAAGATGTGGCACATATATACAATGGAATATTACTCAGCCATAAAAAGAAACGAAATTGAGCTATTTGTAATGAGGTGGATGGACCTAGAGTCTGTCATACAGAGTGAAGTAAGTCAGAAAGAGAAAGACAAATACCGTATGCTAACACATATATATGGAATTTAGGGGAAAAAAATGTCATGAGGAACCTGGGGGTAAAACAGGAATAAAGACACAGACCTACTGAGAATGGACTTGAGGATATGGGGAGGGGGAAGGGTAAGCTGTGACAAAGCGAGAGAGAGGCATGGACACATATACACTACCAAACGTAAGGTAGATAGATAGTGGGAAGCAACTGCATAGCACAGGGAGATCAGCTCGGTGCTTTGTGACCGCCTGGAGGGGTGGGATAGGGAGGGTGGGAGGGAGGGAGATGCAAGAGGGAAGGGATATGGGAACAGATGTATATGTATGACTGATTCACTTTGTTACAAAGCAGAAACTAATAAAAAAAATGACTCAGTAAAAAAAAAAAAAAAAAAAAAAGAAAAAGAAAAAAATAAAACAAAAAAAACCTAAAAATAGGATTACCATGTGACCCAGCAATCCCACTGCTGGGCATATACCCAGAGAAAACCGTAATTCAAAAAGACACATGTACCCCAATGTTCATCGCAGCACTATTTACAAAGCCAGGTCATGGAAGCCACCTAAATGCCCACTGACAGATGAATGGATAAAGAAGATGTGGTACATATGTACAATGGAATATTACTCAGCCATAAAGAGTAACGAAATTGGGTCATTTGTAGAGACATGGATGGATCTAGAGATTGTCATACAGAGTGAAGTAAATCAGAAAGAGAAAAACAGATATCGTATAGTAACACATATATGTGGAACCTAGAAAAATGGTACAGATGAACCAGTTTGCAGGGCAGAAATTGAGACACAGATGTAGAGAACAAACATATGGACACCAAGGTGGGAAAGTGGCAGGGGTGTTGGTGGTGTGATGAACTGGGAGATTGGGATTGACATATATATACTAATACGTAGAGAGTGGATAGCTAATAAGAACCTGCTGTATAAAAAAATAAATAAAATTAAAAAAAAAAAAAAGCTAAGAGCACAGACAGAGAGAACTGACAGCTTTGCTCAGGACTGTGTGGTAGGCAAAGGTTTTGAGCAGAGCACCACATTCGAATACTAAGCAAACTCTATTAAACAGGATTAATGTAGGAACTTTTAGTAACACCCACCAGAAGTTACCAGTAAGACACCCTTGGCCTGTGTAACACCAACCAATAACGGACATGAATTTTTGGATCAAGGAGGCCCTCTCTTCTCATGGTGGTCCACAGGCCACAGTTAGAAAAGCTTTCAAGAATGAACTGTTTCAAATACAAGACATGACACCATAAAACTACTAGAAGAGAACATAGGGAAAACATTCTCCGACATAAATTGTACCAATGTTTTCTTAGGTCGTCTCCCAAGGCAATAGAAATAAAAGCAAAAATAAACAAATGGGACCTACTCAAACTTATAAGCTTTTGCACAGCAAAGGAAACCATCAACAAAACAAAAAGACAACCTACGGACTGAAAGAAAATATTTGTGACCAACAAGGGCTTAATTTCCAAAATATACAAACAGCTCATACAAACTCAATAACAAAAAACAAACAACCCAATCAAAAAATGGGCAAAAGACCTAAATAGACATTTCTCCAAAGAAGACATACAGATGGCCAATAGGCACATGAAAAGGTGCTTAACATAACTAATTATTAGAGAAATGAAAATCAAAACTACAATGAGGTACCAACTCACACCAATCAGAATGGCCATCATTAAAAAACCCACAAATAACAAATGCTGGGGAAGGTGTGGAGAAAGGGGAATCCTCCTGACATGTTGGTGGGAATGTAAATTGGTGTAGCCACTATGGAAAACAGTATGCAAGTTCCTTCAAAAACTAAGAATAGAATTGTCATATGATACAGCATTCCCACTCCTGGGCATATATCCAGACAAAACTATAATTTGAAAAGATACTTGCACCCCAAGGTTCATAGCAGCATTATTTACAATAGCCAAGACATGGAAGCAACCTAATGTCCATCGACAGATGAATGGATAAGAAGATGTGGTACATATATACAATGGTATATTACTCAGTCATAAAAAAAGTATGAAATAATGCCATTTGTAGCAACACGGATGGACCTAGAGGCTATCATTCTAAGTTAAGTAAGTCAGAAACAAATACCATGTGCTATCACATACATGTGGAGCCTAAAATATGAAACAAATGAAGTTACTGATGAAACAGAAATAGACTCACAGACATAGAGAACAAAGTTATAGTTACCAAAGGGGAAAGGGGGTGAGGGGGATAAGTTGGGAGTTTGTGATGAGCAGATACAAACTACTATATATAAAACAGATAAACAACAAGGTCCTACTGTATAGCACAGGGAACTATATTCAATATCCTGTAATAAACCATAATGGAAAAAAATTTAATTGTTTGAATCTTCAGCCTGTGGGGATAAAACCAGTTTGAAGAGCTCAGAGTAAATGAGGATATGTCTCAACTCGAAGGTCCAGAGCTGGGGAGCTGGGTATTGGTTTCTCCTTCTCCCATTAGAAAGAGGACTCTTGTCACCACAGCCCGAGTGACAGAAAGTGCTCCAGAGAAGGAAGTAAAATGGCTGCTGCTGCTTTTGTAATTCTCACCTGGCAACGCTTCCTCTGGCTTGCCTTTTCCACGGCTACCGGTATTGCATTTGCTGTCTTAGGGAGGCTCTTTTGAAAGAGAAACCAATAAAAATATATCTGATGGCTCTTCCCAATGACCTGTTCCTGAACAAACCTGAAGACCTTGCTCTTGCCCTGCAGAATTACATGCAAAGAGGTTTAGTAACTGGAATATAGCAGACCACTCAGTAAGTACTGATTGGATGAACAGTTTGTCGGCAGAGGAATGAAAGAGAGATGGAAATTTAAAAAAAAAATCCTCATGTTGAAGCAAGGAGGACAATGTATTGATGCATCAACCAGACAGAAAAAGTAAGCCAGGCCTCCCTGGTGGCGCAGTGGTTGAGAGTCCGCCTGCCGATGCAGGGGACACGGGTTCGTGCCCCGGTCTGGGAGGATCCCATATGCCACGGAGCGGCTGGGCCCATGAGCCATGGCCGCTGGGCCTGCGTGTCTGGGGCCTGCGCGTCTGGAGCCTGTGCTCCACAACGGGAGAGGCCACAACAGTGAGAGGCCCGCATACCGCAAAAATTAAATAAATAAATAAATAAATAAATAAATAAATAAATTAAAATAAATAAATAAAAAGTAAGCCAGATCTATCATTTCCAGGTGGGTATATCTCATTCTTCTAAACACCTTGCAAATTCTCTAGGAATCTCTACCTTAGAGAGAAAGGGAAATACACAATTCAGGTCTTATTACGAGACAAGATACAGTACATTTATCTTATTTGGCTCGACTCAAGGCTGTCAGAATCCCTCATACAGCCATTTATTTTCTATGGGACACCGTTGAATGCTAGCTCTACACCCAACAACTGACAGCAAATGCTACTAATAGTCCATGGGGTCACCAGGAAGGGGTCACTGTAGCTCAAGGTACCGAGGATCCCTCCCCCATGCAACAGAGGCGCCTTAGGACAAAGGCAGTCTCGGAAAATGGCCCAGCACAAGTGGCTGTGCCCCCAAAGCCAGCTGGATAGTCTCTTGATGGCCCCTGAAGACTTGCTCACCAACACACCAGCAAGCCAGTGAGTAAAAATGACCACTTGCTGTTCACGATTATGACAATGACGATGCATTCTATTAGTTCAAGCATTGCCTGCTGCTTTGCACCTAGGACTACCAAGGGCTTACCTCCTGTACAATTCCTCAGTAACAGTGCGGGGAAGCAAAGTGCTCAGAATACGTGCTCCCAGCTCCCTCTGCTCAGCAACCATGTTCCTCTATTTCCAGGGATTCCACCCTCATTTTCCTTGGGAGCCACCCCACCACACTATTGGCGGGGGCTGGGGCCGAGTCCAACTTCATCTTCAGGTTTGGCCAGGGGATCCAGACCTGGCATCCTAGTGTGCATGTGATTCGCCCCAGGCCAAATGCAGTGAACAGGACTTGTTTTTAATGCTTTTTATCACAACTGTAGGGAACGAGGTCTTGTCATGTTGCTAGGAGAACAGGATACATGCCTGGAGCTTTTGTGGCCAACCCTTGCCACCAGAGGCAAAGCCTGAGTAAAACAGGCCAAAGGAAAGTGGAGCTGTGATAGGAAGGGAGACCAGATTCTGACGGCATTGTCTGAGCCTCAGAATGCAGCTCAGTGTCATCCCTGCTCTTTCCATGAGTGAACCAAAACATCTTTTTTTTCTTTAAGTTGTGTTTCTACTGCTTGCAGCCAAGAGCCGTGGCAAATACCAAAAAAGTTCATGAGAGAAAAGCCTAGTTAAGCTTCATAGGGAACTCTAGAATGAAGAACAAAGAAAAATAAGCAACAACGTAGAGGAGGAAAGAAAGTAAATTCATTCATCGTTGAGTTCCCCCCTTCCTCCTACCTCACATATCTGTCCAGTAACAAGATTTCTCACTGTCATGTATCCTGAACCTATCCCTCATCCCCATTTCTTTTCCTACTGCCTGAGGTCAGGTTTTGTCTTCTCATCTGGATCTCGACATTGGCCTTCTCCCGGTTCTCGCTGGTCCCTCTCTCTTGTCTCTGCTCTAATCTATCAGACACATAGCTCCCATGAGATGTGCTGCCCTAAACTACAGCTCCGGCTGGAGAAGAGAAGCCTTCAAGACATCACAATACTGGTCTTCAAATACTTGAAGGGCTGTCATGTCCAAGAAGGGGAAGACTTACTGCTCTGAATGGAGATTAAAGTCAGGGTGGAGTCCCAGGAAGGCAGATTTCAGCTGGATGAAAATAACCGACAGTTAAGAGCTCTTCCTGGTCTACTAAAGCAAGCAGACTGACTGAATGTCATTCCCACACAAAGGGCTAGGCCCCATTTCCTCCAGAAGGCGGACCTAGGCATTCCTGGGCTGACACATTCAGCTTCATTTGAGGTTTCATTATTGTTAGCCTGTCCTTTCACCTGTACAAGACTTGGATGGATTCCAGAACAAGGGGAAATGGAGTTGGTTGAGGCAAAGTAGGTAGACAGAGTGTGCTGAGGGCCCTGGAGACTTGGCATGCAGGCCTGGTTCCATGGGCCTTTTTAGCTGTGTGCCTTTGGATGGTTATTTAACATTTCTGAGTCTGTTTTCTTATGGTGAAGGAGAGCTAAGTAATAATACTTTGTGGGAGTATTGGGAGAATTAAAAATAGTTTCACAGTGCCTGAAAGTGCTAAAAAATGGCATCTCCCTTTCCTCTGCCTCCACAAAGGGTTCCTACTGGCTGCAGACCTCCCTGCCATCTCCTCTCTCTGACCTCTCACTGCTCTAACAGGCCATTAAATTCTATAGAATTTAATGCTTCAGAACACAGCTTTTCATTTCCCATTATTTTTCATCTCCAAATAAATCCCCAGTGGCCAATTCTGTCTTACACTTCTATGGGGGTCCACCCAGCATCTAACACAGACAGGGCTGGGCATATATTCAGTCCAAGAAATCGCTCCTGACTGAGGGACAGGAGCTTAAGACCCAGGATGCATGTTCTTTTGTCTGAGTCTTCCTCAGCGGGTCAGAAGCCAGTCATAATGACCTTGATAAGCAAATTATCCTTATAGCTTTCTACTTTGAGTGTTGCTGGCACTTACTACGAGAAATCTCAAATGAAGCTGATAGAATTCCAAGGGAAAAGGTGAAACAGCTCCTCCTGGAGCATGCAGGTGGTACGGTCCACCCAGATATCCAGTGAAGGGGTAGGCTAATTATTTTAACCTATTTCCAGGCCTGGTAAATTAAGCACGAGCAAAACGTTTCTGGGGTTACTAACACCGAATGTTGTGGGTGAGTGCTCCTCCTCCCCCACAGGACTTCGATTTGTATGCTATACAAACACTGTTGCCATAGTTATAATTCAGGAAGCTTTACTGTTTGACCTCAAGAAAAAAATCAACCTCAAATCAGGATAACACTGACTCTCGAGACCACAATAGATCATCAGCGGGTGAGACCTGCCAAATTCCTTCAAGATTCTAGAAGGAACTACTGTATTTTGGGTAACAAGCAAGCAACAAGAAGAGGAAACTCTGCAACATTATGCAATTTCCTTGCATTTCATATTCAGAAATCCTGAAAACCCCTATAAGCAACTTGCCTAACTTTCAACCCCAAATCGGAGTCACAGCCAGTGTAAACAAAAACTGGACACACAAGAGGAAAAAAGTAATGTACAGAAAAATATTGCAGGCAAATTTTAAAGGCAACAGAAAGGACACAAGCTCACTCGATATCAAATGCATGACAGTTAAATAGACAGCGTGTGAGCTGACATGTATGTGGAATGTAGCTGGCTCATAATGGGGGGCGTCTTCTGGCTTTAACATTTCCTGGCTTCATGCTCATGTAACATTAAAAAGGGTGTGAACCCACTAGCCCATCAGCATGGTGTTTCCATGTGGAGAGGAGGGATCACCTCCCCATCCCCCAGACAAAGACTGAAATCTTAAACAGAGGATGTCTTTCTGTGTTCCTCTCTCCCCCAGCTCCTCCCTCTCTCTCTGTCTCTCTCTGTGTGTCTGTGGAAATAGTGACACAGCGCCATCAACAGAAGAAGGAACCTTGTTCTTTTGTGCTTTGGAAAACTGCAAATGAGAAACTCCTTGGTCCAGTATACATGATCCCAAAGTAGGAGCATGTGAGGTCCTGCTGCCGGACCAGGGACCTGCCCAGGAGGAAGGACAGCCAGAGGGTGAGTCACTGCACAAAATCCACTCCTTTCGACTTCCAGTCCCTCTGTCCTCCAGAGGACTTAAGGCAAGTGTCTTTTACACTGATCTCATTAATCCTCACAATGTCCCTTTGTGAAGCAGGTGGTGAATTTATTCGACACAGACACAGGTGACTAGTTTCCTTGCCTCAGACGACTGCAAGGTCAGAGTACTGCATTTCTAGATAGATGACTCAAAGCTGAGCTCCCTCAGATGCAGGTCCTATCCTAAATCTAGGAATAATCCTGATGCCAACCCATGCATACGCAGCAAGGTTTCTGGGAATAGTCACTCTGATTTCCTTGCTCTGAAGCTCGTAGAAAGGGGATCCTCTATGACATGAGGAATCTCTGTATTTTCCTACAATCTCCAAGGAACAGAGTGGGGTTTGCAAAGTAGAAGAGCAGATTCTAGAATTCTTTCTGGTTTTACAGAGGTTAGAAGTTACTAGGCTGAGCCCTTCCTCATCTCCACACAGTGTGAAAGGGAGGAAGTTACTAGGTTAGAAGTTACTAGGCTGAGCCCTTCCTCATCTCCACACAGTGTGAAAGGGAGGAGGTTTATCAAGATTCCACAGGGCTTCCCACACAGTGATGGGGGTAAACGGTCATGTTGGGACCTTGGAAAATGACCTCCATTCTACAGGTGTTAACATACTGTTAGATTTGCCTTATCACATATCTGGCCATCTCTCTCCCATCCACCGATCCATCTTATTTTTCGACAAATTTTAAAGTAAGTTGCAGACATCAGGACTTCTCATCTAAACACTTCAGTAAGCTTATCATTTACTAAGGTTCAACATTTATCAGTCTTTGTAAGGCAAAAGTTACCTACAACGAAATGCACAATTCTTAAGGGAGTGGTGACAAAGCCATATGTGCACGTGCCCTGAACCCCTATAAAAGTAGAGACTCTTCCATCACTTCAGTCAGTTCTCTCAGGCCTCTTTTCATCTTACCCCCATACACACACACAAACACACACATGCATGCACAACCATTGTTCTGTTGCATTTTCATTTGCTCCCACCATTAGTTTTGCCTGTTCTAGAACATTGTACAAATGGCATAATACTGAATGTACTCTCTATGGCTGCTTTATTTCACTCAACATAAAATTTTTGAGATTCATCCATGTTGTGCCCTAAATTAATACTTTTGGGCTTTTTAATTGCTGAGTAATATTTTATTATTTGAATATATCACTGTTTATTGATTCTCCTGTTCATGGACACCTAGGTTGTTCCCCCTCTTTGGCTATCATAAATAAAGCTGCTCTGAATGTCTTTGTGTAAATCTTTTTGAGGACCCCTATGTTTTTATTTTCTCTCATGTAAATATCTAGGACTGGAATTGCTGTATTATGGGGCAGGCTTTTAAAATTTCTTATTAAATAAAAAGCTGCCAAGCTCTTCCCAAATGCTCGTTTTACACCATCACCAATAATGTATGAGAGTTCTGAGCACTCCACATACTCACCAACACGTGGTATTGTCAGTGTTTTAATTTTAGCCATTCTGGTGGGTGTGTAGTAGTATCTCATTATGGTTTTAAGATGCATTTTCCTGATGACCAGTGGTGTTGAGTACTTTTTCTTGTGCTTACTGGACATTCTTAATCTTCTTTCATGAGGTGTCTCCTTAAGCCTTTTGCCCATCTTTTAATTGAGTTGTTCCTTTTATTACTGAGTTCTATGAGCTCTCTCTACATTCTGGACATAAGTCCTTTGTCAGATGTATGTTTTGCAATATTTTCTCCCCTTCTGTGTCTTGCCAATTGACATTCTCAATGGTGCCTTTTGATAAGCACGTTTGTAATTTTAATAAAGTCAAAATTTTCATTTTTTGGTAGGCCTATTCCTTTCTGTATCCCTATTAAGAAACCAATGCTAACCCCAGATTGCAAAGATTTTGTCCTGTGTTTTCTCCTGGAAGCTTTATAGTTTTAGCTTTTATGTTTAAGTTTATGATTCATCTTGAATTAATTTCCCTAGTTCCCCTAGTTTGTAAACATAATTTACAGCTGCTTCTGAGTCACAGCCCGGATTTAGAACTCACTGGCTTAAAATACAAATTTAGGACCAAGTAGCCCTAACCAGCCTTGCTCCCCTTCTCCCCACCCCCTGGAAAGTTGTCACATGGAATTGATCCATATCACCTCTGGGGGTCTGCACACTATTAACTGATATGTGCTCCCTACCCACTCAGCTCAGGACAAGTATATGCTGAACTTTGTAAAGACCTATATATAAGCTCAAGGCTAATATTCAGGAACACGGCTAACTACATGGCTACCTGTAAACTATGATCTGAATAGGCAGGGAACCTGGGAGCCAACAAGTAGAGTGGTCTTGACCAGCCACTGACTTCTTGTGTGACCCTGATCAAGCCTCTCCCTCTTCCTGAATCTTATTTTCCTAATCCACCAAAAGAGAGGCTGGAAGTAGATCTGCTTAAAAATTCCAGACTCCCTTACTTCCTAACCTTTTTACTATCCCACCATCAAAAATAAACTTCTCTGGGCCTGAAGGGCTCATGTCAAGACACCATTCACTTTAAGGGTTTCCCATTACAATGGAAGTGTAGCACCTTATATCTTATCAGCAACCTGTTAAATTGGAATTTGCTGACAATTAAGAATGAGGTCCTGTAAGTTTAGAGGAACAGAGAGTAAGGACTGAAAAGGAAAAGGAGGCAGGGTTGGAAGGCTGCTGATCAAAGGCCAGCTCAGCTTACTGAACAATATGGTTTAAAGCTGACCAGGAAGAAAGGGGTTGTTATCAGTGTTCACATCAAAAGCACAAAGTGCCCAACCCAAGCCTCTCTTGCTTCTTCTGCAGAGAGAGCCAAAGCATGCCATACACAGGGCCACCAAGCTCAGTTACGAGCTCAGCCAGCCACCAAAGTCAACTGGGAGGGTAAGCCCGCTGGGATCCCCTCCCTAGGGTGGCGGACGTAAGAGATTAGGACATGCCTTACTTCTGACCTGAATTTGAGAGCATGGCAGGTGAACACGCAAATCAAAAGCCGCTTCTGGGCCCTTTCCTGCAGCTCTTGATATGGTTGATATACACTTGATAGCCTGTGTCCTTTAAATGTTCACTTCGCCTGAACCTTTCCGGCCCAGCTCCCCAGGCAACTCTGTGGGTTCCTCTGTTCTGAGCTAATCTTTCTTAACTTGGATAAAAAGGGATTTGTACACAAATATTATATATGAATATAAAATCATCACAAATGCAGTCATCATAAACATAAAATAATTATAAATATAAACTATACATATATATTTACACACACAGTTCATTCTCATTATTCACAGTAATTATGTTCTTTAAAGTCACTACAATTAGCAAACCTGAACCACTGCTCCTAGGGGACATGAGTTAGGTTCCTATGAGCCTCTGGTCACAATATTTTCATCAACTGATCAATACAGAACCCTGTTTTATGTGTGTTTCTGTTTCAAGACACCTTATCTAATATATACCATTGATTCATCACCATTGCACTCATGGCTACAGCGCTGTAACTGAGGCCTGAACGAAGCTCATCTAACACGTGTTTGCTCCGTAAGGCATATCACTGTCTTCTTCCGCTTAGGAACAGTAGTTGGCACCTTTCGCACTGTGCAGGGGGCCATTTTAAACAGTGAAATCACCAGCAAAAAAGCACAAAAACACAAAATATGTTGTACTAAATAGCGAAAAGAACACGTATTTACAGTATGAGGGCCAAAACAAGAAGCCAGAGGGTTACCTTGTCCACCCTCAGCTGGGAACATGTGGGTTAAGCAACTGAAGTTTTTCTTTGCTCTGCACATATCTGCAAATGACTGTGAAAGCACCACAAGCGTTGACTTTGGGGTACAAGGAAGTTTTAGAAAGTAGGTGAATTCACAAATACGGAATCTGTGAATAACAGGGATTAACTGTTATGTACATACACACACATATACATGAAATATCTTGAGCATACATGATGAAACTACAAAATGACTAAAGTCACCCAGGGACTCATGATACAGATTTAACAGATATTAGCAGTTTTCTAAATTTGTTTCTAATTGAGACCTTAAAGAAACTGAGTATCATACCCCTTTAACCTGTCTCTGTCCCTTTCTTCCCCTACCCCAAAGATGGTATGTTCCATTCCTACAAGTGTTTCAATACTTCTACTACATGTGCACATGTCCACAGACATTATTTTTATGGTTTTAAAATGTACATAAATAGCTTATACCATACATGTATCTGATCTTGCAACTTGCTTTTTCACTTACTATTATGTTCTTAAGATTTATCCACATTGATACATGCAGATCAAGTTTGTTCATTTTATCCACTGTAAAGTGTGCCATTAATAAGGCATCGTATATTTATCCATAACAATATAGGTTATTCTCAGTTTTTCACTATTACAAACCATGCTGCAGTAAACAACCTTTTTCCATGTCTCCTTTTGTACTCATGTGTGAGTTTCTTGGCAAGAGTCAGCAAACTACAGCCCGAGGGTCACATCCAGTCAGCCCTGTGTTTTGTAAGTAAAGATTTTTTGAAAACAGCTACGCTCAATCACAGATTGTCTGTGGCTGCTTTTGTGCTACGACAGCAGGGCCGAGTCGTTCCAACACAGATCATCGTAGGGTATGTGCATGTTCAACCTTACTAAGTTTTGGATGGATTTTCCAATTTATACTCCACCAGCAGCATACTTTGAGAGTTCCTTGGCTCACTCTAAAAATTCCCAAAGCTCCTTCCTTGGCTCTCTTTACTTATTCCAATCTCTTTCCATACACAACACCTGGAAATTTCATCCATTTCCACAGCTTTAACAAATGCCTCTATGCAGATGGCTCCCCATCTCTAAACATGTAACCCCAACCTCGCCCTGGCTTTCTGAGGAGCACACCTCCATTTCTCACTACTTGCTGGTCATCTCCATCTCGGAATTTCCCTGAACCTCAAACCCAGCATCTGTTCCTCCTCTCACCGCCAAGAAGGGTTTCTTGAGACAATGGGAGGAGTACACCTTAAAACTTGTGAACAAGCAGCTAAATTAGAACTCGTTTTCAGTTGGCTGATACAAGGCCATTTAACAGGAAGACGAATACACAAACCTATTCTCACACAGCAACTCTGCTCCTTTCTAGTTGTGACACCTCTCCGTGCCTCACTGCCCCACCTATTAAATAGGGATTATTCCACTCAAACCGAAGGATGAGACATCAGCAGAAAAGCTGCTGGCATAGTGCCCAGCACAGAGTACATGTTTAGTAAAATGCTCAGTAGTTAATAATCATTGTCTTGGTTAATGGCATCACTTTAATCTCAGTAACTTGGACCTAAAAGCTGAAAATTCTGTCTTTTTAGTCCCACATCTAATCAAGTGACAATTATATTTTGTTTTCAAAGTGATGACCATATCCATTCCTTCCTTTTTAGTCCCAAGACTACTTTTGGGGAGTTAGTACCCCTTGGAATGTCTTCAAACTGGTTTGACTTTTGCCCTCCCCCTGCCAACACGTCCTTCATGTAGCCAAAGCTCTGAAATCACTTCTGCTCCAAAACCTTTATGGTCAGATCACCCCTGACAGTATAATGTCCAAATTTCTATGTGAGGCCTCTGGCAGGCTGGCCCCAACATTTCTATCTTACTTCCTACTTTCTCTTCCCCAACCTCATGCCCCAGCTACACACAACAACTGGCTATTTCCTACATCTGCCCCAGGCTGCTCTGTCTAAGAATCCTTGTTCCTGTATTTCTGGCCAAGAAAGCCCTTCTATTCATCCCTGCCTATGCAGGGCCTTCAAAGCCCTACTTATATGTACCTCTTCTCCTAAGCTGTCCTCAACTCAACTCCCTTGTCTAAAATCATCTCTTCTTTTTCAAAACACTGTGTTCACACCTCACATGCATCACTTCCACTCTGAAATAAAGGCAAGGCGACAGATTTATCCCTGTAGATCCCAGAGGCCCTTGTGCACAGCTGGCATTCAATAAACATCTGATGAATGACATGATGAACCAAAGTCATTTAAAGTTCTGTCAATGCACATCCTAGACTCAGTTTACATTAAGTTAAAAAGTGCCAATCCAATCACCCAAACAAGTTACGATATTAAAAATGAATCTAGGACTTAGAGAACCCTTCAAATCTGGGAAGAGCAAATTGCGTCTGTATCAGCATTTTAAGTATCAAATTGCTCACTTATAGTTTTGCTCACACCAAGAAAGTTAAGCAGTCAGCATCAGGACAAGGCACAGAACCTAATTTCCTCACACCCAGAAGTGTGTCAGCCATGAAAAAAAACAGGGTCGCTTAAAGTCGTGTGGCAGCTCACGCGGTTTCTTCTATGGCAGCTAAACTTTACATACTCCATGTGCTTAAAAATCACTGCTACCGGGATTTCCCTGGTGGTTCAGTGGCTAAGACTCCACACTCCCAATGCAGGGGGCCTGGGTTTGATCCCTGATCGGGGAACTAGATCCCACATGCCACAACTAAGAGTCTGCATGCGGCAACTAAAGATCCCACATGCTGCAACTGAAAGATTCTGCATGCAGCAACGAAGATCCTGTGCCGCAACTAAGACCTGGCACAGCCAAATAAATAAATATTTTTTTTAAATCACTGCTACCCTTCTTAAACCATCTTGGAGCACTTCAAATCAGTTCAGAAATAAAGGCTTTGTGATAATAATAATCATCTGGAGAGAAAAAAATCAAGGTAGGTCTCCACCTTACACTGTTTTGATGCCAAAACAAATCTCAGGTGAATATTTACCTTAGAATGGAGATGCATTCAAGCAAAGATAAAATACTTAAGGTGGCTCGTAGCCTTAATATATAAAGAGCTCTTATAATCAGTAAGAGAAAGGTAAATAGAAAAACAAATGGAACAAAGGATAAACTATTTGCAAAAGGGGGACAAGTATTCAATAAACATGGAGAATATTCAAATTAGACAGAAAACAAACTGAAATTATAACAATGATATTATTTTTTAGTTTTTGAAAAAATTAAAAGATTTTTAAAAAATGGTAACAGTATAGATGTGGGCTCAGGGAAACAGACATTCCCGTGTGTGACTTACAGAAGTATAAATTGACAGTCTTCACTGAAGAACAAGCTTCAAAAATGGATCCATGTGTTCACCAAGTACGACACCTCTATGAATTTATGCTAAGGAGAGAATCATAGACAGAAGCCCACAAAGGAATTTTAGTGAGTACAGAAACCTCCCTGATATTATATGTAAAGTGTTATGTGTTTATACATTTTTCTGAGGAGAGTGCACACAATTTTCTTAATATCATCAAAGGAGTTTGTAAGTCACCCGAGAACTTCTGGTTGTGGAATAATCTTTAGAAACAAGGTGTGATGGACACTGCTAGCTGTCTATAAAATGTCCATTCTTCCCTTCTTCCTTAAGAATGGACCCCTGATTATGTAGACGCAAAACGTCACTCAGCTGAAAACACTACAATTCTCTTAGGTAAGAATGTGAGTCAGGTCCGGCCAATGAGACACAAGCAGATGCAAGCTACGGATTTCTGGAAAACTTCTGTTCCTCTGACACACACATCAACTCTTCTTTCTTCCATCCTTCTCCCTGCTTGAACCCCAGACACAAGGCAAGGAGGTGCAGCAACCATCTTGCAATCATGAGGTGACAAGGAAGACAAAAGCTTACAGCCTAAGGATGGAGAAGCAGAAAGATGGAAAGAATCTGGGTCCCTGAAGGCTTCACAGAGCCACCCATCTGTCCCAGACTGCCTATCTTATGTCTTAAAGCCTAAATATCCCCCATTTCATTGGTGGATTTTCAGTTGTTGACAGCAAAACTCATGGCTAAACTAGTACATATGAGAAAAATATAGTAAATTAAATGAAAATCCTACTTACAGTACAATATGTGTAAAGTGATCCATTTTGTTTCCGATAGAAAATAACGTTGAAAACACAAACGTCAAAAAGTAGCCCCTATTCCCTGTGAGTGAGATGAGTGATACTCATTTTCCTCCTTATGCTTTTGGTCATTTTACACATTTGACCATTTTTAAAACAACAGAAACAAAGGATTAGCATCTTTGAGCCTGATTCACCATGGAGTAGCATGGAGGATCAGCCTCAGAAATCAAGGACAAACACAATTATCTCCCTTTCAGATGAATTCAGATTCCTTCCTTCTATTCCCCAAGAGACTCCACGGGTCTGCCAGGCTGTATAACCTCATTACTCCTGTCCTGCTGTCCTTCCCACTCTTCCCTGTTTAAACAGCAGAGTTTCCCTGTAAAGTCTGAAAAGTAGTGACAAACCCATCCCACCAAGAGACATCCCCTCTCCTGCCCCAGAGGGTAGCCGGCAGCCATGTTTAGGGGATCACTGCCCTGATTCTGCTCTACTACTCTAATTTACACAGCTAAATGAAATGACTGTTCTCATTAAAAACGAGCCCATGTCTTATTGCCAGTGCAAGCATTCCCAAGTGCTCCAAAGCTGAGTTTGCCTGGGCCAGCAGCCAGCCATCTGCACTGCTCCAACAGCTTATGTAACTTGCTGGGTTTCCACCTTTGGCTTGGGGGATGAGGAGGAGTGTGAAAGGCAGGAAACGGACTTAGATGGAGCTGTCAGTCCATCATGTCTGAACAGCCTGCTAAACATTTGGTCACAGGGCATTTTTAGCCTTTGAAATCAACATAAAGTGAACTGGATCGAACTAGCTTACATGCAGCAACAGCAAAAAAAAGGAGTCTCAGGTCAAATGGATTGGAGAAAAGGCTTCTGAGTGGGCTAATACAATGAGAGCCTCCAAGAGTCCCTTTTCTATGTCAACAGGCTACAGAGTAAAATACAGGCAGGTGCATAACTGTAACAGACGATAGGAAAATGGGAATCTTTCCCTTAGTCAATAACTTGTGAAGTTTAAAAAGGAGGGGGAAGTGGGCTTCCCTGGTGGCGCAGTGGTTGGGAGTCCGCCTGCCGATGCAGGGGACACGGGTTCGTGCCCTGGTCTGGGAAGATCCCACATGCCGCAGAGCTGCTGGGCCCGTGAGCCATGGCCGCTGAGCCTGCGCGTCCAGAGCCTGTGCTCTGCAACGGGAGAGGCCACAACAGTGAGAGGCCCGCGTACTGCAAAAAAAAAAAAAGGAGGGGGAAGTGCTGAATTAGCTCTAAGCCAGGTTGGGGTGTGCTGACACCATATGTGACTCAAGTACCTTCTCCCCAACCAGGGACAAAGGCAACTCCAGTTTGATTCTGGCCCGCAGCTCTGGAGGAGGAAGAAGCAATTAGTCCTTTTAAATAGAAAGTATACAGAAAGATCACGTGATTGAAGATAATTCTGCCCTGGAGAAGAGTAGCCAACCCGCTGCTTATAATGATTACCAGGAGCACACTCAGCCCTTCAAAGAACTTGCCAAACATTAACGTGTACCCTACCTAATAAAACAGACTTTAGGAAATCTCATCCTGAGGGGAGCCCGTGGCTTCTCCACTTCTGCGATATGCATGCACCAGTAGAGAAAGACCAGTAGAACATTTAGACTGTATTTGTGGTTTGGGGTTGTTAATGCTTTGTCAATTTGGCCCAAGTTGCTGCTACAGGGAGAGATATTTTTTGTTGTTGTTGTTGTTTTTTGCGGTACGCGGGCCTCTCACTGTTGTGGCCTCTCCCGTTGCGGAGCACAGGCTCCGGACGCGCAGGCTCAGCGGCCATGGCTCACGGGCCCAGCTGCTCCACGGCATGTGGGATCTTCCCAGACCGGGGCACGAACCCGTATCCCCTGCATCGGCAGGCGGACTCTCAACCACTGCGCCACCAGGGAAGCCCCAGGAAGAGATGTTTTAAGAGAGTCAGTATAGCAATAAGGGAATGGGTTTGCATCTAAGTTCAGCTGTTAGTTCTGACACTTACTATCTATGTGACCTTGGGTAATATTCCCCAATATTGAAAACAGAGATAGTTATAGTACATACCTCTGCAGAATACTGTTACAATTAAATGTGGTAATACATGAACACATCTAGATGTGTCTGGCATATGATAAATGCTGAAACGATGGAGTAACTACTTATTATTACTACTTCACTGGAGGGTAAGTTTCCTAAGAGCTGGAATCAGGACTTTATGGTTATGATTCCCTAGAAATACTCTAGCACAATGTCTAAGAAGTAGGTACTTAATAAATGCATTATCCACCTTACTCAAAGTGGAAGAAAAATAAAATGGTTGGGCCAGAGCTAGAATGAGAAGTTCAGGAGCTGAACTGTCCATAGAATCAGGGTGATGGCCCAAAGCCCTGCCGATAAATGGCTAGGACAGGCCAGGGTAAGAATGGACAGCAGGACAATTCGACCAGACAGATAGAGTGGGAGAAAGGAGTTGCTTGACCACTGGGGCTAAAAATGATTGAATGCTCACACACTTATAATACCCTGAGCTCCCAAAGGAGCCTCCCCTGCCTCCCCCTCATCACCACTGGCATGGCTACTCACGTATAATATTTACTGATCACTTACTGTGTGCCAGGCATCGCACCTTAAGTGACACATATCTCATTTAATCCCCCCAACACACTGCTGAGACAGGTACTGTTATTATCCGCATTCTAAAGTGAGGAAATAGGCTTAGAAAGTTACTTAACCACCCAACTCGCAGGTCAGTGAGGCTGGGACTGGAATTGGTGGTGTCAAACACCAACATCCACGCCTTTTATAACTAACCAGGTGACACTGCCTCCACATGCAGCCTCTCTATCTGCATTTTTCTCCTCCTGGTGACTACTTGCCTTTACAGAAAAGACAAGTTTGCACTGGGAAAAAAATGGCCAAAAGACTGTATGGGCATTTCACAAAAGAAGATATCCAAATGGTCTCTACATCATTACTCATCAAGGAAATGCAAGTACACAGCTAATGAGATACTACTATATACACACCAGATTGGCTACAATTAGAAAGATGGTCAGTTCCAAGTGTAGGTGAGGATGTGGAACCATTAGAACCTTCATGCACTGATGGTGGACAGGGAAATGGGTTCAATCCTTTGCAAGACTATTTGGCAATATCTACCAAGGTAAACATAGGTCTATCCTGTGATCCAGCAATCCCATTCCTAGGGATATACTTAAGAAAAATGAGTGCTGATGGCCAACAAAAGACATGTACAAGAATACTCCTAGAAGCTTTACTCATAAAAGCTCAAATTTAGAAACAACCCAATGGTCATCAACAAAAGAATTAAAAACTTGTGATATATTGCCCATGGTGAAATGCTTTATATCAACAAAAAGAACAAACTAGTACTACATGCAAGCATGGGTGAACTTCACAGACATACACTGAGGGAAAGAGGCCACAAAAGAGAGTATATGCCACATGATTCTGCTTACAGGAGGCTCAATAGGGAAACTAATCAATGTTTATGGAATAAAAACAGTGGTTCCCTAGAGGGCGGGGGATGAAGGGAGGTACTGACTGGGTGCACTAGGGAGCCTTCTGGGCTGGTGGACATATTTCATATCTTGATCTGGGTGGTGAATATATATTTATAAATTTGGCTTGAAAGTGACAGTAAAGCATGACCCCTTGAGTTGATATTTCTCTCCAGAAGACCTTATTCTGGAGTTTCTAGATACTGGTCAGGCAAACAGGACTCTGCCAACCTCCCACTCCCTTCTCTTCCCTCCCCTCCTACATGTCTAACACAGGGACTGCAGGATTAGCACCTGGGAGTGGGCTCACAGTGGGGCAGTTTCCCTTAATTCTTACACAAATACCCTCTTTGCCCCCCATATAAATAATGTAGCCAGAATCAAATCTGGGTACTTTGTCCCTGAATTTTTCTTTTCCTTTTGATGGTGTATGGAAGAAATGTTTATATCTTTGAAAAGCTGTAAGTCTGCTCCTGCCATTTTCTTCTCCGGGGCTTGACAGGGCAGTCCATCAGTGGCATTCTTAGTCCTCAAGAGGCACATCTGTGTGGGTTAAATCCTAAGTGAAAACACTGAGTCAAAAGGAAGACTGCAGTACCTGCTGGATGCACCTCAGTTCCCTGCAGGAAAGAATCTGCTTTCTGGGCAGACTCACTCCAGCTGGAGACACAGATAAAACTGGAGTGGAGCAAAACCCAGACACCAGCTGGGACCTCAGGATTTACTAGACTTAAGAGAGGAGGGGGAGTTTACTGGTTTGCTTGCTCTCTCTCTCTCTCTCTCTCTCTCTTTTTTTTTTACTATTATTATTTAAAAAATTTTTTATTTTAATAATTTTTTTAAATTTATTTTTTCTTTCTTTTTTTCTCCCTATTCTTCTGAGCCATATGGCTGACAGGGTCTTGGTGCTCTGGCCTGGTATCAGGCCTGAGCCTCCAAGGTGGGAGGGCTGAGTCCAGGACACTGGACCACCAGAGACCTCCCGGCCCCATGTAATATCAATCGGTGAGAGCTCTCCCAGAGATCTCCATCTCAACACTAAGACCCAGCTCCAACCAACAGCCAGCAAGCTCCAGTGCTGGACACCCCATGCCAAACAACTAGCAAGACAGGAACACAACCCCACCCATTAGCAGAGAGGCTGCCTAAAATCATATTAAGTTCGCAGACACCCCAAAACACATCACTGGACACGGCCCTGCCCACCAGAAAGACAAGGTCCAGGCCCACCCACCAGAACACAGGCACCAGTCACCTCCACCAGGAAGCCTACACAAGCCACTGAACCAACCTCACCCTCACTGGGGGCAGACACCAGTAACAATGGGAACTACGAACCTGCAGCCTGTGAAAAGGAAACCCCAAACACAGTAAGTTAAACAAAATGGGAAGACAGAGAAATACGCAGCAGATGAAGGAGCAAGGTGAAAACCCACCACACCAAACAAATGAAGAGGAAATAGGCAGTCTACGTGAAAAAGAATTCAGAATAATGATAGTAAAGATGGTCCAAAATCTTGGAAATAGAATGGAGAAAGTACAAGAAGCGTTTAACAAGGACCTAGAAGAGCTAAAGAGCAAAGTAACAATGATGAACAACACAATAAATGAAATTAAAAATTCTCTAGAAGGAATCAATAGCAGAATAACTGAGGTAGAACAACAGATAAATACCTGGAAGATAAAACAGTGGAAATAACTACCACAGGGCAGAATAAAGAAAAAAGGATGAAAGAATTGAGGAGTCTCAGAGACCTCTGGGACAACATTAAACGCACCAACATTCAAATTATAGGGTTCCCAGAAGAAGAAGGGAAAAAGAAAGTGGTCTGAGAAAATATTTGAAGAGATTATAGTTGAAAACTTCCCTAACATGGGAAAGGAAATAGTCAATCAAGTCCAGGAAGCGCAGAGAGTCCCATACAGGATAAATCCAAGGAGAAACACGCCAAGACACATATTAATCAAACTATCAAAAATTAAATACAAAGAAAAATATTAAAAGCAGCAGGGAAAAGCAACAAATAACATACAAGGGAATTCCCATAAGGTTAACAGCTGATCTTTCAGCAAGAACTCTGCAAGCCAGAAGGGAGTGGCAGGACGTATTTAAAGTAATGAAAGGGAAAAACCTACAACCAAGATTACTCTACCAAGCAAGGATCTCATTCAGATTCAGTGGAGAAACGAAAACCTTTACAGACAAGCAAAAGTTAAGAGAATTCAGCACCATCAAACCAGCTTTACAACAAATGCTAAAGGAACTTCTCTAAGCAGGAAACACATGAGAAGGAAAAGACCTACAAAAACAGGCACAAAACAATTAGGAAAATGGTAATAGGAACATACATATCAATATTACCTTAAATGTAAATGGATTAAATGCTCCCACCAAAAGACACAGACTGGCTGAATGGATACAAAAACAAGACCCATATATATACTGTCTATGAGAGACCAACTTCAGACCTAGGGACACATACAGACTGAAAGTGAGGGGATGGAAAAAGATATTCCATGCAAATGGAAATCAAAAGAAAGCTGGAGTAGTGATACTCAGATCAGATAAAATAGACTTTAAAATAAAGACTATTACAAGAGACAAAGAAGGACACTACATAATGATCAAGGGATCAGTCCAAGAAGAACTTATAACAATTGCAAATATTTATGCACCCAACCTAGGAGCACCACAATACATAAGGCAAATGCTAACAGCTGTAAAAGGGGAAATTGATAGTAACACAATAATAGTAGGGGACTTTAAAACCCACTTTCACCAATGGACAGATCATCCAAAATGAAAATAAATAAGGAAACACAGCTTTAAATGACACATTAAACATGATGGACTTAATTGATATTTATAGGACATTTCATCCAAAAACAACAGAATACACTTTCTTCTCAAGTGCTCATGGAACGTTCTCCAGGATAGATCATATCGTGGGCCACAAATCAAGCCTTGGTAAATTTAAGAAAATTGAAATTGTATCAAGTATCTTTTCTGACCACAACACTATGAGACTAGATATCAATTATGGGAAAAAACCTATAAAAGATACAAACACACGGAGGCTAAACAATATTCTACTAAATAACCAAGAGATCACTGAAGAAATCAAAGAGGAAATCAAAAAATACCTAGAAACAAATGCCAAGGAAAACACTATGATGCAAGGATGCAGCAAAAGGAGTTCTAAGAGGGAAGTTTATAGCAATACAATCCTACCTCAAGAAACAAGAAAAATCTCAAATAAACAACCTAACCTTACATCTAAAGCAATTAGAGATAGAAGAAGAAAAAAAACCCCAAAGTTAGCAGAAGGAAAGAAATCATAAACATCAGATCAGAAATAAATGAAAAAGAAATGAAGGAAATAATAGCAAAGATCAATAAACTAAAAGCTGGTTCTTGGAGAAGATAAACAAAATTGATAAACCACTAGCCAGACTCATCAAGAAAAAAAGGGAGAAGACTCAAATCAACAGAATTAGAACTGAAAAAGGAGAAGTAACAACTGACCCTGCAGAAATACAAAGAATCATGAGGGATTACTACAAGCAACTATATGCCAGTAAAGTGGACAACCTGGAAGAAATGGACAAATTCTTAGAAAAGCAAAACCATCCAAGACTGAACCAGGAAGAAATAGAAAATATAAACAGACCAATCACAAGCACTGAAATTGAAACTGTGATCAAAAATCCTCCAACAAACAAAAGCCCAGGACCAGATGGCTTCACAGGCGAATTCTATCAAACATTTACAGAACAGATAACACCTATCCTTCTCAAACTCTTCCAAAATATAGCAGAGGGAGGAACACTCCCAAAGTCATTCTACGAGGCCACCACCACCCTGATACCAAAACCAGACAAAGATGTCACAAAAAAAGAAAACTACAGGCCAGTATCACTGATGAACATGGATGCAAAAATCCTCAGCAAAATACTAGCAAACAGAATCCAACAGCACATTAAAAGGATCATACACCATGATCAAGTGGGGTTTATCCCAGGAATGCAAGGATTCTTCAATATATGCAAATCAATCAATGTGATACACCATATTAACAAATTGAAGGATAAAAACCATATGATAAATGCAACAGATGCAGAAAAAGCTTTCAACAAAATGCAACACCCATTTATGATAAAAACTCTCCAGAAAGTAGGCACAGAGGGAACCTACCTCAACATAATAAAGGCCATATACGACAAACTCACAGCCAACATCGTTCTCAATGGTGAAAAACTGAAACCATTTCCTCTAAGATCAGGAACAAGAAAAGGATGCCCACTCTCACCACTATTACTCAACATAGTTTTGGAAGTTTTAGCCACAGCAATCAGAGAAGAAAAAGAAATAAAAGGAATCGAAATCAGAAAAGAAGAAGTAATGCTGTCACTGTTCACAGATGACATGATACTATACATAGAGAATCCTAAAGATGCTACCAGAAACCTACTAGAGCTAATCAATGAATTTGGTAAAGTAGCAGGATACAAAATTAGCACAGAAATCTCTTGCATTCCTATACACTAATGATGAAAAATCTGAAAGAGAAATTAAGGAAACACTCCCATCTACCATTGCAACAAAATGAATAAAATACCTAGGAATAAACCTACCTAAGCAGACAAAAGACCTGTATGCAGAAAACTATAAGATACTGATGAAAGAAATTAAAGATGATACCAACAGATGGAGGGATATACCATGTTCTTGGATCGGAAGAATCAACATTGTGAAAATGACTATACTACCCAAAGCAAACTACAGATTCATTGCAATCCCTATACAACTACCAATGGCACTTTTCACAGAACGAGAACAAAAATTTCACAATTTGTATGGGAACACAAAAGACGCCGAACAGTCAAAGCAATCTTGAGAAAGAAAAACAGAGCTGGAGGAATCAGGCTCCCTGACTTCTGTGTATACTAAAAAGGTACAGTAATCAACACAGTGTGGTACTGGCACAAAACCAGAAATATAGATCAATGAAACAGGATAGAAAGCCCAGAGATAAACCCACACATATATGGTCACCTTTTTTTTTTTTTCTTTTTGCGGTACATGGGCCTCTCACTGCTGTGGCCTCTCCCGTTGGGGAGCACAGGCTCCGGACATGCAGGCCCAGCGGCCATGGCTCACAGGCCCAGCCGCTCCGTGGCATGCGGGATCCTCCCGGACCGGGGCACGAACCTGTGTCCCCTGCATCGACAGGCGGACTCTCAACCACTGCGCCACCAGGGAAGCCCCTGGTCACCTTATTTTTGATAAAGGAGGCAAGAATATACAATGGAGAAAAGACAGCCTCTTCAATAAGTGGTGCTGGGAAAACTGGACAGCTACATATAAAAGAATAAGATTAGAACACTCCCTAACACCATACACAAAAATAAACTCAAAATGGATTAAAGACCTAAATGTAAGGTCAGACACTATAAAACTCTTAGAGGAAAACATAGGCAGAACACTCTATGACAAATCACAGCAAGATCCTTTTTGACCCACCTCCTAGAGAAATGGAAATAAAAACAAAATAAACAAATGGGACCTAATGAAACTTCAAAGTTTTTGCACAGTAAAGGAAACTATAAACAAGACGAAAAGACAACCCTCCGAATGGGAGAAAATATTTGCAAACGAAGCAACTGACAAAGGATTAATCTCCAAAATATAGAAAAAGCTCATGCAGCTCAATATCAAAAAAACAAGCAACCCAATCCAAAAATGGACAGAAGACCTAAATAGACATTTCTCCAAAGAAGATATACAGATTGCCAACAAACATATGAAAGGATGCTCAACATCACTAATCACTAGAGAAATGCAAATCAAAACTACAATGAGGTATCACCTCACACCGGTCAGAATGGCCATCATCAAAAAATCTACAAACAATAAATGCTGGAGAGGGTGTGAAGAAGAGGGAACCCTCTTGCACTGTTGGTGGGAATGTAAATTGATACAGCCACTATGGAGAATGGTATGGTGGTTCTTTAAAAAACTAAAAATAGAATTACCATATGACCCAGCAATCCCACTACTGGGCATATACCCTGTGAAAATCATAACTCAAAAAGAGTCATGTACCACAATGTTCATTGCAGCACTCTTTACAATAGCCAGGACATGGAAGCCCCCTAAATGCCCATCAACAGATGAATGGATAAAGAAGATGTGGCACATATATACAAGGGAATATTACTCAGCCATAAAAAGAAACAAAATTGAGTTATGTGTAGTGAGGTGGATGGACCTAGAGTCTGTCATACAGAGTGAAGTAAGTCAGAAAGAGAAAAACAAATACCATATTCTAACACATATGTAGGGAATCTAAAAAAAAAAAAGGTTCTGAGGAACCTAGGGGCAGGATAGGAATAAAGACGCTGACGTAGAGAATGGACCTGAGGACATGGGGAGGGGGAGGGGTAAGCTGGGACGAAGAGAGAGAGTGGCATGGACATATATACAGTACCAAATGTAAAATAGATAGCTAGTGGGAAGCAGCTGCATAGCACAGGGAGATCAGCTCGGTGCTCTGTGACCACCTAGAGGGGTGGGACAGGGAGCGTGGGAGGGAGACACAAGAGGGAGGAGATATGGGGATATATGTATATGTATAGCTGATTAACTTTGTTATGAAGCAGAAACTAACACACCATTGTAAAGCAATTATACTACAATAAAGATGTTAAAAAAAGAAAAAAGAAATTTAAAAAAAAAGTATCTCTCTTCACATAGGCCTATATTCCTTTAAAAAAATTTTTTTGTCAGTTAATATTCAATTTCTTTGTGAGTCTTAAGTTTCAAATAAAGAGATTACCATGATTTCAAAAAAAATAATAAATAAAATAAAATAGATAGCTAGTGGGATGCATTGCACAGGGAGATTAGCTCCGTGCTTTGTGACGACCTCGAGGGGTGGGATAGGAAGGGTGGGAGGGAGATGCAAGAGGGAGGGGATATGGGGATATATGTATACATATAGCTGATTCACTTAGTTATACGGCAGAAACTAACACACCATTGTAAAGCAATAATTCTCCAATAAATATGTTTTTTAAAAAAAGAGAGGAGAGGGAGAGAGATAAAGAGTTTCTAGTGGAAACTGCCAAGGTGACATGTTATTAAGGAGAGAAAAATAGAGGAAATATTAAGAAAAACTTCTTATAAATGCCCCCCAACTTACAATAATTTTATTTTTTGACAAATAACAACCATCTATTATGATACTTAACAAGATTAATGATAATTCCTTAATATCATCTGATAGTCCACACTGAAGTTCCCACAACTGCCTCCAAAAACTCTTTTTGTAACTGTTTTGTTCAAACCAGGGTCCAACCCCGGTCCACACACTGCATTTGGTTAGGTGACAAAAGTCATTTTTGTTTTCAACAGTCTCCCCTCCCTTTTCCTTTACTATAGTGTTGCTGCACTGGAGGACTTTAATCTAAAATGTTTTAATTCTTTAAAAAAAAATCCAAAAGAAATTTGGTAAACTTTTGTTTTTTCAGTGTTTTTTGTTTGTTTGTTTTTGCTATACCACGTGGCTTGCCGAAACTCATTTCCCCAACCAGGGACTGAATCCTGGCCACAGTAGTGAAAGCCCGGAATCGTAACCAGTAGGCCACCAGGGAACTCCATTGGTAAAGGTTTTGATTTGAGAAAGCCGACTGGTCAGACAGGTTAGCTATCATACCACCCATTATGCCTCTTTGTATTTTCTTCCCAATTTCAACCCTTACAAGAAGGGCAATACTCTCTTCTTGACATAAAGCTCCAACAATAAGATCATAACGTTTATAGGGTGTGCACTAGTGGCAAGTACTGTGCCAGGGAATTTTGATGGATTATCTCATCTAACTGTACAAAGAACTCTATGAGGTTAGTGTTATAATTATCCCCACTTAACAGGTTAAGAGTCTGGGACACAAGATAATTCAAATAATACGTGATGAGGCCCGAATTCAACTTCAGGTTGTCTAAAACCAGACCACACACTTCATCATCATTCTCTACTGGTGTTTCAATTTTGAGTTTGAATAGCCTAGATCAAGGTTGGCAGGGGCTACTGGCTAACCCTGGCCAGTAGACAGGGATACAAGTAAATGGAGAGCATGCCTTTCTCCAAAGGGAACCAAGGATTTCTCAGACATTATCTCATACCTCCTCATCACTGGAGAGAAAGAGAGGCAAAGAAATGGGAAAACACATTTGGGGTAGTACTGCTATTGAGGGAAACTGCATCCACTGAGGTACACCCACTGATGACCTTGAACCTCAGGCATGCCATATAGCCCCTCTGAATACAGCTAAGACCTAATGAGACAAAAACCTGACCCCACTGCAATTAACGCAGAAAGGAAAATTTTAAGACTCAAATGTGCTCATTCATGGGAAGGTCTGCAAGAGCCTAGGGATGAAATGGAAAATGTTGTCAAGATGTCAGAGTCATTGAAAATAAAGTCAGAGTGGTCAAGAGGAACCGGATCACCTTCCCATGCCTCTGCAGGTGATCCATCAACCACCTGGCCAAGCGCCTGAGGAAACCTTTCAAGGTAACACTCATGTTTTTCATGCTGGTGAATTTACCCTGGAAGGAAAGCAGTAATGGTAAAAACAGAAAAACACAAGATACCAGAGGCTCACTGAACTGTGCTAACGATGTCCAGCCTGGGGCATCTCTGACTCACTGACTTCCTCAGTGAATTTCTGTGGTCAGGGGAGGAGAGCAGATCTGTCTCTGAGGGGACCAAGTGTGAACTGTTTCTGCTTCTTTTCCCTACCACCTTCCATCTTCTTCCCCAGCCAGAGATGGCTAGGGCCTCTGGAGGCAGCTGCAATGGACCCTGCCAAGTGGAGAAAGTCAAGCTCACAAATGTCAGTTCCTAACCCAGGAAACTGCAGAATTCAGCACAAAGACCTGAGGCTAATATCCAAAGATCAGCATCATACAGGGGGAAAAAAACGCACCTGGGCTGACCTGTGGCAGCCCTGTGACCTCCAGTACAGTCAATTCAACAAACAATTTGCCAACCTTCTATGTGCCTTTGAAACAAACCAAGAAATGTAAAGAGGATTCTTCCTTTGCCTCCTATCTTTGCAGCATCAGGTTAATTGATGACTGTGCACCAGTAACGAAGTGTTGTGCATCTGTTTTAAGTTCCCTTTATTGGCTGAGCGATGCCACAAAACAAATGGCACAGATCACGAACCAAGCAAAGCCAGAGTCTCAAGGACGAACCCAGGGCTTATGTGTAACTTTTATACAGCTTTCTTTACCCATCACCACCCATAGCCCCCTATGAAGCACATCTATATGACCCTTTTCAGTTGCTCATTGAAGGCCCCATCTATCTGTCCCTCAGCCTGCCCAGGATCTAGTCCCCTTTCTACTGTTAACACTCCTCAATTTCCCTTTGGGGAACCATCCCTTCCCTCATCTCTATGTGGTCGGGTGGAGCCAACCCTTGGGCTGGCACAGGACTCAGGTCTGGCCCAACAGTCACAGTGACCACTTCAGGGAACAGACCTGGTCCAAGCCAATGAAATGGTCAGCCCCGGGACTTCTGCTGGAACTCCATCTCTTCTGTGCTGAGCATGCTACGTGAGTAGAGTGTAAACCAGGAGCTGCTGCTGTACAGGGGCCTCTGTGTGTGTGACACAGTGAGAAGCACCTACCTGAGCACAACGCCAAGCCAAGAAAAGCAGGAGCTGACAGGTTCAGACTCTAAATCCTCTGTAGTTCACACACTACTTAAGTTGATAAGCTTGTTTTTAAGAGCTGAAATTCCACCTACAGGGAACCAGATGTCTGTACAGAACTGTCTTTCCAATCTAGTTGAGTAAGTTCTCAATTTATATTTTTGGCATGTCAAAAATATCTTTCCCTGTCAGGATATCTTATGAACCCTGCATCTTTCAATACACAGTCTTATTGGGTGTGCTTTTTATTCCTTGGCTGAATTTATGTTGAATGGATATATTTATTACATATGGATGTTAAAGACTTCATGGAGACAATACAAAAATACAGTAATGATGACTGGGTCAAACGTCCTGGCGTGACAGACACCATATCCCTGGGTTACTTTCAGGGTCAGCAAAAGCACAAACCAAGAGGATCTGTCCTTTCCTCAGTCAAAAGCCCCTGCCCCTAAGAAACAGGAGCTGCTCTGCACAGACTGCTAGTATGACATCAGTTCACTTATTTCCTTCATAAACTTATGATTTCCTTAAAGGAGGTGCTTTTTAAATGTTTCACATTCCTATTTCAGGCAGATTTTCAAAAATGCTTATAAGGAGTAAAGCAGTATTATGGAATTATCACCATGCAATAAAAATCTGCAGAATCCTTCATGGGAAAGGACTGTCAGTGAAGTGAAATAGAATATGGTGATATCAAATCTTAACTTGGGTATAAGGTTCAAAAGCTAACGTTTAAGGCAAAACCCAGATAGAGTGAGAATTTCTCTTGCAAAGCCCTTAAGCTGTGCACATAGCGTGATGCACTCTGCTTTGTTTAAACTGTACTGTACTGCCCATCAGTCAGTCCCACAGAGGCTTTCCCCCACTTGGTGGCTCCCTCCGCTGAGCACCTGTCAAAGCAGTTGCTTGTGTTCAGAGGCCACAATGAAGTGGTGTTGCTTGCAGGATGCTTACAGTTGAATTCACTTAAGATAAATGCACGTACCTCAACTAATTTCATTATGCTTTCACTTAACACTATCCATGTCACCCACAACACAAAGACTGGAGTTGCCTTCACCCTATATAGTCCTTTATTAAGCAATCTTAGGTACCTGGGATAATGAAGTTATACACTGTAGAGGGGCGGGGGGCTGTGTACATGGGAAACAACTAAGGAACAAAGCCAAGGCAAATTAAAAATACTTTGTGACTAGTAATTAATTGTGTGTAAGAGACAGGGGTCATATCAGGACCATCTAATCTGGTGGTTTTCAACCTATTAGTACAGAATTCTTTTTATCAAAAATCTACCAATACATTGGCTCAATCGAATGTGAAACTTCCATACACTAAAAAGATGAAAGCGAGGCAGCTCTGGCAGAAGCTGGGAGAAAACCTTCTTTTCACCTCAACAACCATAGAATCCCAGAGATTCCTGAAACATACTTTGAAAAACTACCGATCTAGGGCTTCCCTGGTGGCGCAGTGGTTGAGAGTCTGCCTGCCAATGCAGGGGACACGGGTTCATGCCCCGGTCCAGGAAGATCCCACATGCTGCGGAGCCGCTGGGCCCATGAGCCATGGCCGCTGAGCCTGCACGTCTGGAGCCTGTGCTCCGCAACAGGAGAGGCCACAACAGTGAGAGACCCGCATACCGCAAAAAAAAAAAAAAAAAAAAAAAAAACTACCGATCTAGAGATTATTCTCCCCACCTTTCATTATTGCAGGCCTAGGGAGGGTAAGCAACTTTTCCAAGGCCATGCAGTTAATGCATCACTGGGCAAGACACTGACTTTCCTGACTCAGTGTGCCACCATATCCATGACAAATCGGCCCCCTCCACTACCCCCCACCCCATCCATAAGATGTGATATTTCAAAACTGTGTGCAAAAGGCTAATGGAGATTTGGAAAGACTAAGGTCAGCTGTACCAGGTGAGGCAAGACTTTGTTTGGTGCTAGATCTTATAAAGTAAGTTAGAACTGAACTAATGGAAAAAGCCATTCAGGTGAAACGCAGAGTGTGAGAGTGGAGATGCGTGTCTGGGAGAAGGGTGGCAAGTGAACTGAATGGAAGGTCTTGGAAAGGGACAGAACCTAAAGCAGGAGGGGAGAGAAGGAGAAAGGAGCGGAAGGAGAACACGTTAGGGATGCTAAATAGCTCAGGAAAACCTATCTCCAAAAAGACCAGCTTCCCTGAAGACACGCCTGCCGAACACATTCAATAGTCCTCACGAGGAGACAGTGTGTGTCTGGAGGGAAAAGCACAGGCCTGGGGCCTGCATCACAAGGCCTGGATGCAGGAGGAGGCTCTGCTAACTCATCCACAGAGGATGAGTGTGATTATAACTACCAACAAATTAAATGAGCTAATGTTTAGAAAAATACTTTGCAAATGTTAAACCAGTATACAAAGTTACTGCATTTAAGAACAGAACAGTAAACAATCATTGCATGTGAATTAATCCATTCCCATGAAAAGCCAATGTCAAAAGGGCTCTTGCCTCCAATTCTCCAACATTAACAAGGCGTTTGTAGGCATCAGCCTGCCAAGATTCCGAAGTCAGGAGAACGAGACACAGAGAACCAGAGGCCCGCCCGGCCGCCCGCCCGAGGGTTCTTGGTTACACCGTTTCAGATATTGCAATGAGGCAAGCCAAGAAAAGCTCCACTGGTTATTTGGGTCAGAGACACTGAACTACCCAGATATTCAAAAAGCAACCACTGAAGTACAGACAAAGAAGATAGCCAGGGGAGTACCAAAATCAGACCCGCCCCCTAAATATACCAGAAGCAATCAGGGTAAGAATAAAACACTATATATAAAATAATGTAATTAATCAAATAGGAAATAAGACAACAAATGGACTCTAAACATGCCATAAGGATACAGAAGGGAAAAGTTAAAAGTGTTAGGGAATTGCCTTCTCTACAATAATCTCTTCAAAATGTAGGTGGAAAAGGAGAGGGAAGGGATTAGAAGCCAACAATAAACACAAAAAGCCAAGGAAGGTCAAGGAAGCAAATTTCACATCCTCTGCCAGCACTCTCCCCACCACCACCCAAAAGCCAAAGGAGAGTCTTTTTTGGTTTTGTTGCTGACCTACTTTTGAATATCCATGGTATAAATAAGCATAGTTTCATAAAGCCTGGGAGGAGGGAGAGAAAAGAAGAGAAATGTCCTCTGTCTTAGGGTAAGTGACAGAACTCACTCCTTCAAAACACACTCATGGTTTTCATTAAGGAGTTCAAAGGGGCTTATTTTATTATTTAAACCTCCCTTTTACTCAGCCATAACCAACGGGTATTATTTTCAATACTGTTATTTTTTACATAAAAGTAATACTGATACATGGGTTAAAATCAAACTATATAAACTATACATTTTTATACAATAAAAAATGAAAAGTTAAAGTCCTCTAGACTCTCTCACAAAAGATGTAACCTTTAAATTTTTTAGTATCATCCCTGGAAAAGGAATTATTTATATACTAGGAAGGGCACGTGCGCCTACTCATAAACATCGTTTTATTTACTCAAAGGAGATCATATTACTCAAAAAGTTTTGGATGTCACCATTGTCACATTGCTTTTCCCATCAGTACAGGCAGGCCAGCATCAGGTCAAAAGCACTGCACAGTAATCCGCTGTATCGACGCACTGTAACGGAATAAACCAGTCCCATGCTAATAAGGCATGTGAGCAATTCCTTTTTTGTCTGTCTGTCTATCTGTCTATGTATCTGTCTGCCTATCTATGTATCTATCCATCCATCCATCCATCCACCTACTATATTTATTAGCTTTTTCAAACAAGCTGCAATGAACATCCTTATCTGCATCCCTAGCATTCACTCTAAGCCACTCTGAGCTGTAAGGTTCTGTTTTCATCCTGCAGCTAACTCTCAGTTAACTAACTGCACTAAAAAGGTCGGGAAATACTTCTCTAAAACAACCCAAAAATCAATCCTTAACACCAGTGAAAACTTACTGAACTATGGTGTAAAATGGAATAAATGAAAACTTACTTGGATAATCTGATATCCAATATATAGAAATATTTACCACTTTTAAAACATCATAGAAAAAAAAATACAATATAAAGATTTGCGAACAAGCTTTTGTCTTTTTAAAAAAAGATCCAAGGCGGTAACAATCTTTTAAGGCAGTCCCTGTTGTCTCTAAGTCCCCTATTCAGATGAGTTTTCTTTTCCTCCAGTGTTAGAAGGGAGTCTAGGGGCTGCAGCTTGTCTCTGAGCAAACCACTCTCTTGAAACAATCTGGCATCAGAGGCTGAGAGGGAGCAGGCCTTCCAGTGACTGAAGGTGAGCCAGCCAGTGCCCCTCACTGCTTCTCACTTACTCTTCTTCTCCATCAAGTGACCTCAGCACCATGTATCGCTGCTTAGTATCCTAAACCTCAGGTATCACATAGTTATAGGAAATTAAGTTAACCTGCTTAATGCCAGTTCCCTCAAATGTCTTTCTCCCAGACATGACACAGACATCTGTTTGTCTCAGATGTCACTCATCAGAGAGCCCCCCCCACCAACTTCCCCCAGATCAGCCTGGTGCTGAACTGAAACATTTCAGGATATGGCTTCTCTAGGCTTCAATTTCCTCAAATGCGACACGGGGACAATAACCGTACTGACCTCACAGGACCATGAGATAACACATGTGACACTCTGGGTGGAAAGAATGGTACACAATAAGGGCTCAAAAGGTGTCGGCAACTTTTGACATCATCAGTCTCAGTTTTGAAAAACGAGCAGGCACAGAAAAGAGTGCGCTGGCTCTGACTACCAGAAGAAATAGATTTTTGCTTAGAGATATGATTAAACCTGCTCAAGCTTCCTGCAGTATGGCTAATTAGTTATACGCTGGGGCCTCCTCAGCCCAGGAGATAGCAGCTAATCCAGGGCTGCAATGAGGCAAGGACACAGCTGACTAGAAAAGGGGTGTGTGGCGGGGTGTCTCCATGGTGCAAAAGATAGTGGGTGACACTTACTGACTATGGCCAAGTTCCAGGCAATTGGAACCTTTTAGATGCTTTCCTTCCTCTGCCATTTCGGTTTCTTCACAAAAATGTTATTTTTATTTTATTTTATTTAACCCTGGTAAATCTGCCCTGCTAAGTAATCAAGAGTTTACAGTAAAGTTTCTAACACAGTCCCTTGCAAATGTGAGGTGCTAAAGAGAAACACCTATAACTTTCTTTCTTCTACCTAGAATATGTATCAAACACACATAACACCATACCAAGTGTCATTATAATGCACATCTCTGACAAAAATGACTTTTAAGTCTATACTTCAGTCCTCAAATTCATTCAAACTCAAATCTCCAATGTCACCTAAAGAACTTATAGAATCTTGGATTTCACCAACGTGGGACTGAAATCTGAATTTAAACAAAGAGAATCACACAAAGTTTCAGATAAGAGTATTCTTATCCTGAAAATTGGCTAATTTAGTCTTTGACTCATTCATTCATTCCAGACTTAGTTAGGCACCACCTTCCCCAGAAAGCCTTTCCTCCCTTGCCCACCCATAACTTACAGTAACATTCACAGTAGATTACTGTTGTGGTCCTTGTTCTGATTTGCCCCACATCACTCCCCCTTCTCGTAATGGCACCTCAATGTCCTCAACTGTCATGTAGATGGTTCCCGACCTTCCTACCCACATGACCCAGATCTGGCCAATCAACATATTCTGTCCTTCCTGTCTGTGGACACAGACAGGGCTGAGCATGGAATGCAAATTCAAGACTTCTGTTGGAACTCCAGGGGAGATGGGGGAAATAAGGTCTTCTCACTAGGGTTGCTGGTGATGATGATGAGGCAAGACTGGAGCCACCAGGAGTGGATGGCTGTTAGTTCACACATGCAGAGGTGCAACCTACAGATGAAACCAATAGAGAGGAAAACGGAAATAGACAAAGTCTACCCCTGGAATTTTCAGTACATATGCCCAAAACTTCTCTTTTCTGCCTTGGGCCAGTTGCTGGTATTTGGAAGCAAACATGCTCACAAATACAGCTTGGCTCCATTGATTTCTTCACATGCCCATCTCCCTCCACAAGATCGCGAGCCCATGAAGGGCAGAAACTATGTTTTACTGCCTTTCTCTGCCCATAATTAGCAGAAGGCCTGGCTCAATATGTGTGGCAGCACTGTGCTCAGAGGGGATTTTCCAACAACCAACTATCCTATTCAAGAAAAGCTTCATATGCACCGGGTTCATTAGCTTAATGTGACTAACAGAATGCACAAAAGGGATCTGATTAGGGGCTGTTTATACACACTGATGGAAAACAAAATGCTGCATTCTTCCCTTTTGCTACAAAAGAGCCATCATTTATTAACTCTCTATATACATCCCAACCTCAAACTATCAACAACAACAACAAAAGCCACAAAGTTTCCAAAGCAGTGTCACTGAAACACCATCACTTGAGAAGAGCAGAGCGACCACAGCAGGAAGGCAACGAAAGCAGAGGGAACACCTTGGTTGGGTGCCCCACTTCTCAACCTGTAAGCCTCACCCTCAGGGGAGCGCCGCTCTGAACATGTCTGCGATCTTCTGTGGAGATGATCCACAACTGGGTTACATTTTTACTGGGGTCTGAGATGCCACAAAGGTGGAGAACCACTCCCTAAAGGATACAAACGGCATTTATGGCATTTTGTTTATCTTCCCTTGCTAATTCAGTTAGGTGAAAATGACCGTAACTCAGGGAAAAAGACAGGAAATAAAGACAAGAAATAATTCAACTGGAGCTCTTTTACCCACAAAAGATAAAGAGTCTCCACAGAAGAGGCCAACATAAAATCAAGCTTTATTTATGTGTTTGTTTAAATCTGGCCTCTGGTGGAAGAGGGAATAATTTCTCAAGAGTAATTGTCTCTAATGGAATGATCAGTGGCAGCCTGCAAATGTCCAGCTGGATGGAATTGGAAAAAAGCTTCATCCTCACCCTGCCCAGCCTGCTAACCTATAAAGGTTTCTTCACAAAATGGCCAGCCTACCTGAAATGAGGGAATGGTGTCATTTATTATAGTGGAAAATAGGAAACAAACTAAATGTTCATAAGAAAGAAGGTCATTTAAACATTATAGCATAAGACAGTGCAATCAACATGATTCATTAAACAAAGATTTACTGAACATCTATTATGTGCCAGCGCTCTGCTGGGAAGTAGAGACACAACTGCAATCTAAAAGCTCTACATCTAAATTCATTAACATGGTAAAATCTCTGTGACAGCCATTTAAAGAGCACACAAACCAAAAGAGCACACAAAACACAATCCCATTAATTAATACACACAAACACACACACAAACACATGCATGTAAAGATACATGTACAGAACAGTGGATAAGTGCAATTCCATTAGTAAGTATAACTGTATTTAGAGAGGACTGAAATGATAGTCACTAAAATGTTACTTGCGGTCATCTCTAGAAGGTGGAAATTTCGGTAACTATTATCTTCTTCATATTACTTCCACCATATTATCGGGATTTTTAAGAGTGAGCGTATAATTTGCATGTTAAAAATTTTTTTGAAACGTATCACAAAAAACCCAAGCTGGAGATCTAATGTGATTTTTTTTTTGAGAAAAGAGAAGCCGAGGAGAAGTTGTAGGTCTTTATTTTTAATAACTGAATAATAATTGCTCACCCCAGGGGCTATGGTCCCATATAACAATATATAAGAGAACGGGCTGTCATACCAGATGATCTGGGCTCAAATTTTACCTTTGTCACTTATGAGCTATGTGATTTTAGGTAAATTAGTCTCGCTGTGCCTCAGATCCCCAAACTGTAAACTGAGGCTAGTAAGAAGACCTACCTCATAGAGTTGCTATGAGGATTAGATGAATTAATAACAAAGGGGGAAGAGGTGATGATGATGCTGTTGGAGAAGAAGGAGGTCAAGCTGCCTCAGACATGAACAAGGAGCCCTCTTTGAAACATTTCTAAGTACAAGCCTGACTCAAGCCCTTCCAGCCTTTCTTTGATTCATTCCTCTCGTAGCAGCAAGGTCCACATCTTCAAGGGTATCAGGAGCTTCTAGAAAACTCCTGCTCATCATTAGCCCCATCAGTTTACCTCCCTCCCAGCCAGTATAATCCACATCCATGCACTACCTTCTCCTACCTCCATAGCTACAAGTATGTTACTTCTCCAGCCTTGAAATTCCTCTGTTCTCCAACAAACTGGGCTCTTCCCTTGTCTTTGTGGTGTGCATTATGCCTTACCCAAGTAGGTCCTCTTAGTTCTAATTACTGTTTTATTTTCCTTCCCTTTCCTTTCCTTTCCATCCCTTCCCACTCTTCATATTTTAGTGCCTAGATGGGTCTTTAAATATATTGATGTTTGAGGCATATTATTCTTCTTCACTACCACTTCAACCTTAAACTCCAATCTTCCCATCCATCCAGCCATCCAGCCATTCACCTACCCACCCTTTAGTGATTAACAATAGTAAGACAAGCATTGTGCTGGGTGCTAAGCCAGGGTGGGCAACTGAGACTGGGAAGTACCACCACACAATCAAAAGTTAAATTGATACTGCACACAACTTCTCACAACCGTGTAGTTTAATGGCTCTATTAAGAGTCCAATTACTTGACTACCCTATACAACTGGAGTTGACTTTGTCTTAGACTTTGTCTTAGTGTCACTTGTTTTAATACATATGTGGTCAAGTTGTATCTTTTTTTCTTCTCCTGAATTTTATTCCAGACAAAATATTATAGCACTAAAAGAACATTAAGAAGAATAAATTTTGGAGCTTCCCTGGTGGTACAGTGGTTGAGAATCTGCCTGCTAATGCAGGGGACACGGGTTTGAGCCCTGGTCTGGGAGGACCCCACATGCCACGGAGCAACTAGACCCATGAGCCACAACTACTGAGCCTGCGCTCCACAACAAGAGAGGCCACGATAGTGAGAGGCCCGCGCACCGTGATGAAGAGTGGCCCCCGCTTACCACAACTAGAGAAAGCCCTCGCACAGAAACGAAGACCCAACACAGCAAAAATAAATTAATTAATTAATAAACTCCTACCCCCAACATCTTAACAAAAAAAAGAAGAAGAAGAAGAAGAATTTTTGTTTGTTTTTTTGTTTTTGTTTTAATTTTTTTATTTTTTTATTTTTTTTTATTTTTTTATTTTTTGGCAGTATGCGGGCCTCTCACTGTTGTGGCCTCTCCCGTTGTGGAGCACAGGCTCCGGACGCGCAGGCCCAGCGGCCATGGCTCACGGGCCCAGCCGCTCCGCGGCATATGGGATCCTCCCAGACCGGGGCACGAACCCGTATCCCCTGCATCGGCAGGTGGACTCTCAACCACTGCGCCACCAGGGAGGCCCAATTTTTTTAATTTATTTTTGGCTGCGTTGGGTCTTCGTTGCTGTGTGTAGGCCTTCTCTAGTTGCAGCGAGCGGGGGCTACTCTTTGTTGTGGTGCGCGGGCTTCTCATTGCGGTGGCTTCTCTTGTTGCGGAGCATGGGCTGTAGGTGTGCGGACTTCAGTAGTTGTGACACACGGGCTCCGTAGTTGTGGCTCGCGGGCTTTAGAGCACAGGCTCAGTAGCTGTGGTGCACGGGCTTAGTTGCTCCACGGCACGTGGGATCTTCCCGGACCAGGGCTCGAACCGTGTTCCCTTCATTGGCAAGTGGATTCTTAACCACTGTGCCACCAGGGAAGTCCCAAGAAGAATAATTTTTTGGAAAAGCCACCACCCTGACAGCAGCTGTTTTATTTTCTCATATCTTCTCTGTGTTTTTGTACGTGTGTGTGTGTGTGTGTGTCAATTTACACAGTTGTAATCATAACACACAAACTCTCATATTACTTTTCTACTTATTGAGTAAGCACTTTTCTGCATTCATTATTTATGGTTTTAAGAGCAGTATAAACATTCAAAGAGTTGTCATACCACAATTTATGTATTTATTGCCCTACTGATGAAAGCATAGATGACTTCCATTTTAAAAGACAACTCATTAGGCACGCTTGACTGACAGGCGGAGGTGGCGCGGTTGCTACGGCAGGTTCCCTGCCAGAAGCCTGCACTCACCCCGGCCCACTGCAGCCCAGCACTGTCGGCCGTCACCGGAGAATGCGGATGCTGGCCGCTTCCTGGGACTGTCGCTTTGCACAAAGGTAAGCCCAGGCCAGCATGGGGGACTCCAGGGACCTTTGCCCTCATCTTGACTCTATAGGGGAGGTGACCAAAGAGGACTTGCTGCTCAAATCCAAGGTAACATGTGGTTCAAAAATGAAACAACGTAAGAAGAAAAATGTCAAGAAGTATCCCCCCACCTGCCCTGTGCCCAGCTTCTCCATTCTACCCTCATGTAACCAGGGACATTAGTTGCTTTCGTATCTTTTCAGAGTTTCTTTATGGAAATACTTATTTTTCATTTTCCCCTTTATTACATAAAAGGTAGTGTACCGTAAAAAAAAAAAAAAAAAAAAAAGACAACTCATTGACGGGTTATCTTCCTGTGTATATGCTTTTTGTTCTTTTCAATTATGGACTTGGAATAAATATTTCCAGCCCTGGGATTATCAGATCGAGGCTATGAAAAAAAAATAAAATTAAGGCTTTTAATAGCCATATGGCTATTAAACTAAAGAGTTTTAACAAGTAAACGTGCCTACAATCAACACTATTATCTACACTAATAGAAGGAAGCAGAGTTGAAGATAATCCAAGTTATTTCTATTTACAATTGGGAGGTCAAATATTTACCCATACTTTTACAGATTATTTATCTTCTTAATTACACTTCACATGCCAACAGAAGGCATGCAGATAAAAAGAGATCAGGTATGTCAAAAGTACTCTGAAATATTAAAAGACCAATACAAATTTGAATGCTGCTGGGGAGCAAGAGGACATCAGTCCCGGAATTCTAAGAAGGCCAGAAGTCATCTACACACAGATACCTGAGAGCTGCCTCTGTACGTATGTACGCACGCCCTCTGCTATGGTATGCTGTGAATGCCATTGGAATAGCTTTCCTGTTTGTGACTCCACTTGGTTCTGAGTCCTCCAAGAGTAAAAGGCAAGTGTGTGTCAATATTTGACTCCCTTCTGGATTTTTTTCTACACCAGCCCAGCCATACAGAATCATTGCCATTCTGTATGCTGCAAAGCAAATCACTAAAAACAGAAACCAAACTGTCTAAAATGTAAGGGGAAAAGGACTGGGAGAGAAAATAAAATAAAATAAAATAAAAGTCTTATATTAAAACTGTCTACTAAAGATTAAACTAAACTACAAATTTTTACAAGCCCTTTAAATCACCATGCTCCTCCTATTTACATTGCATGCTTTTCAAAAGCTCGCCTCTACTCCCAAGTGCACATAAAACTGACGAAATCACCATGGCTGGATCTCAGCAGTACCCTACACTCAGCCTGCATCCCCACATGTGGCACCTATGCTCCTGTGCAAGACATGATTTCATTTGGCCCAGGGTGCATCCTTGAAAAACACTTGTGTTACAACGTAAGAAAGATATTCCCTTGCTATTCTTTCTTAAGCTTTGTGTACATCTAAAAGAAGTCTCCACCTGGTACTGGCATGTCTTTAACATTTAACAGTTGCTAACACTCTTTTTTTTTTTTTTAAACAGAGAGAAAAGCTGGGCATAAACTAAGAGGTTTTAGCAAGTAAATGTATCTAGTTAAAATTTAACAATATAGGTTTGTCTCCATTTTATTTATTTTTAGGGTTCCCTTATATAGGAAGTGATACTAGTTCACCTAGTGAGAAATATATATATATATTTTTTTAAATAAATTTATTTATTTTTGGCTGTGTTGGGTCTTCGTTGCTGTGCTTTCTCTAGTTGTGGCGAGCTGGGGCTACACTTTATTGCGGTGCACAGGCTTCTCCTTGTGGTAGCTTCTCTTGTTGTGGAGCCCAGGCTCTAGGCACGCGGGCTTCAGTAGTTGTGGCATGCAGGCTCAGTAGTTGTGGCTCTCGGGCTCTAGAGCACAGGCTCAGTAGTTGTGGCACACGGGCTTAGTTGCTCCGCGGCATGTGGGATCTTCCCGGACCAGGGCTCGAACCCGTGTCTCCTGCATTGGCAGGCGGATTCTTAACCACTGCACCACCAAGGAAGTCCTGTTTCTTTTTTAAAAGGAAGTTTTGTTATGTAAAGAAGGTGAAACGAATCAAAGACAATAGGACAAGGGTTATGGGAATGTGACAAAAATGAAGAAGGATGTAGAGAAAAACTGAAGTTTGGAAAACTTCATTAGGCCTATTTACATTTTATACTTGTCACCTTTTGTATGTCTTCATCTCTTCAGCATAACTGTTATATCCTTAAGTGGAAAGGGTTATATTTTAATATCATGTCTTACTTCAACTGCTAGGAAACCTATATAGAAGCAAATCATCTAGCATTTCTAATTTCCGTCAGTTAAAACAAAAAATTAAAACTAGACATAGTGAGTCCAATGAAAACACTGTAACTTCAGATTTGTTTTATCTTGATTTCTCATTGTTCTTTTTGTCCATTTAAAAAATCATTATAAGAAGACCAAAAGAGAACCCTCAGAATGGGAGAAAATATTTGCAAATGAAGCAACTGACAAAGGATTAATCTCCAAAATTTATAAGCAGCTCATGCAGCTCAATAACAAAAAAACAAACAACCCAATCCAAAAATGGGCAGAAGACCTAAATAGACATTTCTCCACAGAAGATATACAGACTGCCAACAAACACATGAAAGGATGCTCAACATCTTTACTCATTAGAGAAATGCAATTCAAAACTACAATGAGATATCATCTCACACCAGTCAGAATGGCCATCATCAAAAAATCTAGAAACAATAAATGCTGGAGAGGGTGTGGAAAAAAGGGAACGCTCTTGCACTGCTGGTGGGAATGTGAATTGGTACAGCCGCTATGGAGAACGGTATGGAGGTTCCTTAAAAAACTACAAATAGAACTACCATATGACCCAGCAATCCCACTACTGGGCATATACCCTGAGAAAACCATAATTCAAAAAGAGACATGTACCAAAATGTTCATAGCAGCCCTATTTACAATAGCCCGGAGATGGAAACAACCTAAGTATCCATCATCGGATGAATGGATAAAGAAGATGTGGCACATATATACAATGGAATATTACTCAGCCATAAAAAGAAATGAAATTGAGCTATTTGTAATGAGGTGGATAGACCTAGAGTCTGTCATACAGAGTGAAGTAAGTCAGAAAGAGAAAGACAAATACTGTATGCTAACACATATCTATGGAATTTAAGAAAAAAAAATGTCATGAAGAACATAGGGGTAAGACAGGAATAAAGACACAGACCTACTAGAGAATGGACTTGAGGATATGGGGAGGGGGAAGGGTAAGCTGTGACAAAGTGAAAGAGCGGCATGGACATATATACACTACCAAACGTAAGGTAGATAGCTAGTGGGAAGCAGCCGCATAGCACAGGGAGATCAGTTTGGTGCCTTGTGACCGCCTGGAGGGGTGGGATAGGGAGGGTGGGAGGGAGACGCAAAAGGGAGGGGATATGGAAACATATGTATATGTATAACTGATTAAATTTGTTATAAGGCAAAAAATTAAAAAAAAAACCCAAAAATAAAAAATCTAGATTGCAAAAAAAAAAAAAAAAAAAATCATTATAATTTAACTTTGTTTATCTTGACTTCTGATTGCTTTTTGCTCATTAAGGGCTTGGAACCCTTCAGCTTTCAGGTTTCCCCCTTGTTAATTATTTGATCATCTGTAATGGATATTGTAGACATTCTAGTAAAATAGACAGGTGATCCCTTTATAATGTATGACTATGTGGAATCCTTTTGACATTTAAGTTATTTTGCCCCTAATTTATATTTCCAAGATATTCAGACATTAAAGGTTAATTAAGCATTCTCTGTAGTTATGTAAAAGGTTGTGCCCACTCTATTCTACCCTCAGGTCATCTGGCTTGCTTGTTTTGGGGTTCATGCAGCTTCTCTTACCACTCAAGTAGAAGCAATGCTTCACACATAAATAGCGATATTTATCAACCGGAGATTTAAAAAAAAGAAAAGAAAGAGGAAGCAAGACTGTCACCATTCAGTCTTGTTAGTCAAAAAAGGAAAATTCTTGCAGATCTTCTGGCTGGCAGCCCCTAAACTGGGAATATATTAAGACTATAAAGATACCAAATATAAGTCATCATATCACTGCCCAACAATGCAGATGATCTGGAAACTTGGCAAAAAGGGTCTTGGCTTTTCCTATTCTTTCCACCCCCCCATTCTTCTACATAGGCAAGAGCCAAAAGCAACCCCACCCAAACAGTACATTCCTGTTTACTCAAGAAAACTCCGGAGGGGAGAGGTGAGGGGGGGTTAAAGAATGCAAAAAAGCAAAACAAACAAAAAACTGAAAGCAGTTTCAAGTTTGTCAGGGTAAAATTCATGTGGAGGTGCCTAAATGAAAGAAGCCTCAGTAGAGAAAGAAATATCTGGCATCATCTGTAGAAGATAAGCACAGGAAAGTTTTATTTGGGAAATAATTTCCATGTACTTTTCCACCACCCGCATCTCTCCTGCTTTGCTTGAACATTTGAAGTTACTCATTAAGTCAGTCTCGATACCAGCCACAAAGGTATCTTAAAGGGTAAATGATTTTTTTAACAAAATCAGGAGTGCTGAGGGTTAGGAACATTGGCCAGAGCTCAAAAGATGTGTAATTTCCACTGGGAGGTGAATCTGTCATCATTTTTGTTTAATAGACATTGAAAATGAAAACAACAAATCTGGAAGAGAATCTACAAGCAGAAAAACTATTAACAGAGTAAGGAGGGTGAACTGAAACAGTTCAAACCGGACATTAGAAGACTATCAGTAATGGAATTTCAAGAAAGGCAAGACCTCTAAAAGTTGAATATTTTCAACACAGACCAGTTCCTTGTGGGAGGATGGAAAATATCAAGTGTTGGGGAGGTTAATCTTAGCGCCTCCTCTGATTAACTGTATGACCTCAGGCTAGTCATCAAGCCATTCTTACCCCTATTGCCAATCTGGTCATCAGGAATACCAATAGGTCCAGTGACAGGCTGAAACTGCCTAAAATTAACAGTGCTACTCCTGTTACACCATGATTTCCCTTTATGACAAAGGAACATTTAATGTCTCCGGACGTCTTTAACATTCAACAAATAGTGACTGAGTGTCAACCATGTGCTGGGCTGTGATCTAGACACTGGGGAGACAAAGGTGAGTGAGCGAAGGTCTAATTCAAGGAGTGTCATCTTAAAGGTGGGAAACAAATCATAAACAAGCAAATGGAGTAGAGTGTACCAAAGATACACAGGGTGATGGGACAGAAGGTACCAGAGGTTAGGAAGAGGCAAGATGGTAATGCTACAAATAGGGCAATTAGGAAACTACAAACGTGCAATTTAGGCTGATATGATGAAAGAGTGAGCTATGTAAAAAAAAAAAAAAAAAAAAAAAACTGAAAGCTGATTGGCAGAATGGTTTGCGTAAAGGTCCTGAGGAGGGAAAGAGATTGGTGTGCTTGGGAACAGAAAGATGACCAATGAAGCTGGCCTTTCTGGCCATACCAGGAGTTTGGGTTTTATTTTAAGTGAGCAGGAAGCTACCGGGGTGCCACGAAAAGTGGACTACTTTTCTCATTAAGCTTAGCCTTTTTAGGTACCAAAATGTTAAACCATTTTTTGACAGGAATTTCTTTCACATTAGATCACAGATTTTCTTTTCTGAAACTGAGGATTCGGAGCTTAACTTTTTCTTGTTGACTTGGGCTCAGTATCCATTACTCTTCAGTGCTGTCATCCACAGGGAGAACAGAGGCGTTTGACCCAAGATCACTGGGCTTTTATAATCCAACTTCTTTCTTCTTCCTCTGCTACTAAAAGTCACTCTCACTCCATCAGGTTGTCCCAGCTGCCTTACTGGAAACAACTTCAGCTATGACCATTGGGCCATGCATTACACTGCCTCTTCTATGCAATCAAATGCACAGATTTTGTGACAGTTATTGCTGCCTAAAGGCTATTTCCATCACTAGGCCCTTGGAATACAAGGATAGATCAACCCCATATAGTTGCCTCTATTTCAAGGTTCATAAAAGTGTCACAGATGCCAGGGTTTGTCCAAAGTGGGGCCACCAGATCAAGCGGATATGGTAGGCAGAATTCTAAAGACGGCTCCCCCAAGACTGGTCCTGTGGTTCTTCAAACACTAGCCTAGGTACAACTGTGACAGAGTTTTCTCAATTAAAGTCCCAAGTCAGCTGAACTTAAGACACAGAGATGATCTGGATGGGCTTAATCTAATCACAAGTCCCTTAAAACCAGAGAGTATTCTCAGGCTGGTAGCAAAAGAAAAAGAGAGAGTCAAAGTATAGGAAGGATTCCACATGCTGCTGATGTCTTTAAAATGGAAGAGGCCACGTGATGAGGAGTGGGGGGCTGCCTCTGGATGCTAGAGTGGGCCCCGGCTGATGGCAATGTGGCGATTATGGACTCAAGTCCTACAAACACAAGAAACTGAATTCCGCCCATCCCAGGGTTGAGTTTGGAAGAGGACCCTGAATCCAGAGAACACAGCCAGCTGTCACTTTGATTTCAGCTGGAGCAGAGAACCCAGACACACCATGCTGGATTTCTGGGCTTCAGAACTATGAGCTGATAAATGGGAGTTGTTTTAAGCCCAGTTTGTGGTGATTTGTTACAAAGCGACAGAAAATTAATATACTGGGTGAAGCAGGTATCCAGTCTGCCAAATAATGATAAAATGAATAAATAGATGAGCTCTCACTATACCTTTCCTACAAATGTCCATGTAAGAGCACAGCATAATGAAAAGCACATAAAATTAGGAGCCAGCAGCCCTGGGGTCTAGTCCTGGCTCTGCCACTAAGTACTTGCAGGATTCAGCATGGAATTCATTCTCCTTCTTGGCCTTTCTTCTACAAACAAGGGAAATGTTCATGCTGACTGTTAGGGTCTCCTCCAGCTCTGACATTCTATGAGATGAATCATTCCTTATTACACGAGAAAAGTGAAAAGTGAACTAAAAATAAACGTGCACATTTTTCTCTATATATTTTACTTTCAAATGATACTCATCTTTTCCTGCGTACTAGTGTACCTGTGTTTCGGGTCACAATATTTAAAGACGGTTGCAGAACAAAAATCTTCAATACTTCTTATTGTAAATATATTCAACATATGATTGCTGCATTTATTTTTAGCACTGGTTGTAAGAGCACCTCAGAGGCTTTTCAATCTCATAGTTAACTATATATTTAGGCAGTCTACGCAGCTCATCTTTGTGTAAAAGCTGAGTCAACACAATCCTAAAACTTATTTAAAACACAATCTGGATGCCAGATTAGGGGTTGGGGGGAGGGAAGATAGATATCTAAATACACAACTTAAAGCCTAAAAAATGTTCCCTGAATGAAAAATGACCGTACATGTTTGGGGGCCTCTGTTCAAATTCTCGTATCTATCCTTTGAATTTATCACTACTGATTCATATTTTAAAACAAACAGAGAGAGAAGGGCCCTTACATATATTCCCCTCTTATTTCAAATGTGCTCATGCCATGTTAAAGTTGCAAGTCATTCTGAACTGAAACACTATGAAATAAAAATCTCTCTAGAAAAGCTGTGTGGAGCTTATGTCGCAGTTCAAGTACTTTTCCACATTGGAAACCTGAGCATGTGCGAATGAAAAGATAGTGTGTGAAAGTGGGAGGAATTATTGTGGGGAGAAGAGAGAGAGAGAGAGAGAGAGAGAGGGTTTTGCTGTGTTTAGATAAGCACAAGTCTCCTAAGCAGTTCAATTGCTAAATTCTCTGCACTTCAAGCTGAACTCTGAGTTGTCACGTAAGAGTGCTGGAGGACTTCCTATAAAAAGCAGGGTGCGCTGCAATAAAAGAAGATACTTCCCAATACAGGGCATCAGGGTATAAGAACAGGGCAGCACAGAAATCTAGATCAAACCAGAAAAGAGACCCTTCTTAGTGAGGAGGACCTGCCTGTCTGCATGCATTGTGTGCATGTATCAGAAGGAGGGCCTCGTTTTCACAGGATAATTGGTACAAAATCAAAGCCACAAGGTGAATATCTCTAACATGGGGACCAACATTTTATGATCAAATGGGGGTCTTAGGTGGGGGTGAGGGGGTTGATCAGGACTTTATCTAGAAAAATGAAATAACAAATAATCAAACTAAGCTTCCTTTACGGCTTCCCTGGTGGCGCAGTGGTTGAGAGTCCGCCTGCCGATGCAGGGTACACGGGTTCGTGCCCCGTTCTGGGAGGATCCCACATGCCGCGGAGCGGCTGGGCCCGTGAGCCATGGCCACTGGGCCTGCGCATCCGGAACCCGTGCTCCGCAACGGGAGAGGCCACAACAGTGAGAGGCCCGCATACCGCCAAAAAAAAAAAAAAAAAAAGCTTCCTTTGTATAAGATTTAACTTTTTTTAAAAGAAGTTTTTAGAAAATCCCAGATTTATTAGCTTTTACATTCATGACAAAGTTGTATTTTATTTTTTTACTTTTTATTTATTTTATTTTTGGCTACATTGGGTCTTCGTTGCTGTGCGTGGGCTTTCTCTAGTTGCGACAAGCGGGGGCTACTCTTCGCTATGGTGCGTGGGCCTCTCATTGCAGTGGCTTCTCTAGTCGCGGAGCACAGGCTCTAGACACATGGGCCTCAGTAGTTGTGGCACACAGGCTCAGTAGTTGTGGCTCACGGGCTTAGTTGCTCCGCGGCATGCGGGATCTTCCCAGACCAGGGTTTGAACCCATGTCCCCTGCATTAGCAGGCGGATTCTTAATCACTGCACCACCAGGGAAGCGCCAAGATTTAACTTATTTCACCTGTGCACGAAATCTTAAGTAACTTGATGAGAAGTAAAATTTTTCGGACAAGATGCTATGATAATGCCGTAAGATAGTCTTTAAGTTCAACTTTAACTGCACAATCAAAAAGATGGTCATCATTGCATTTAAGAGCCTCATCAATTTTCCCAAGTTCCATTCTTAATCCTTTGATTCAAATCATTCTCATTTCAAGTGTCTGTCAAGTTGCCATCCTCAGGTGTTTTCTCCTCATCAGCTGCTAACTGGCCTAACATCCCCAGGTCCTCCTTTGTCTATGACCAGGCACAAGACTCAAAAAGGTCTCAATACCACTCAGTGTGACTCAATACCACTTCCGTGGACTTCATAAAATCCTGCAGCTTTTGTGAGATTTACAATTTCCCTGTGCCCTGCTTTTGAATATCTATCTGCCATTCAGAGTGAGACCAGGACACAGACAAGATGTCTCACAACAAACAAAAGTATGAAGGGAGGAGGACAATGGGTTAAGCTGTGACTAATTTTATTACTGGTCTGTCATCAGTTAATGTTTTCAATGAATCGTAACCTCTGCTTCCATAGGTGAGCTCCTAACTTCAGGGACTCACATAATGAAAACATAGACAAATACTCCTACCCGCATAATTATGCCTAAAGCCATGACTAGCTTCATTACGTAGTGTGGATTTAAGCATTCCCAACTAATCCTCAGTTGTCTTCTAAAGTAATAAGTACAAGAAGCCCTCCAGAGACTGTTCTAAAGAAATAACTGGGCTGGCTGGATTCCACTCCTTGCCAAAGCCAGGATTCGGGCATTCCGAGTGAGCCAAGCCAAGGACGCAGCAAGCTTTACAAGGATTCACTCTGAGTATGCTACGTGGTGCACGGGGACAGCCTGAGCCATGTCCTGGCCGGAGAGACAGGCTTCGAGGACACTAACATCTGGAACCGGTCATCGTCTACTTCCACTCTCCCTTTTAGAGGCCTACAGAGTGTTTAGCGTTACTAACCTAAACAAGGTTCCTGACACAAAACATTGCAAGATGTCTTCTTCAGTCATTCCTTGGACAGCTTCCCCAACGGGGTCAAACGAGGACATGCTACTCTACAGTGTGTGATGCTGGAGATTTGAACCTGGGCGTTTGCAGAGGACCCATAAACGCCCGTTAATATTATGCCAAAACTTCTTATTTGGATATTTTCGTTTTTCACATAGTCCACAGTATCCATTGGATTTTTAAAACAGTCTCTCGGGCTTCCCTGGTGGCGCAGTGGTTGAGAGTCCGCCTGCCGATGCAGGGGACACGGGTTCGTGCCCCGGTCCGGGAAGATCCCACATGCCGCGGAGCGGCTGGGCCCGTGAGCCATGGCCGCTGAGCCTGCGCGTCCGGAGCCTGTGCTCCGCAACGGGAGAGGCCACAACAGTGAGAGGCCCGCGTACCGCAAAAAAACAAAACAAAACAAAACAAAAAAAAAACAGTCTCTCATCTCCCTCCCCTGTTCCAATACCTCCTGTCTACATAATTTTCCTCCAGGCCAATCCCAGTACATCACTAGGAGTTTATATATAGACCATATTTCCTCAATTCTAGACACTTTTTTCCTGAAATTGGAATGCATCTCATAATCCTTGTTTATATTTAATAAAATGCTTCCTTCTTGCTCGCCGAAAGTGATTATTAAACTGATAGTGTGCCTCTGAATTGATGTCATTTAAGCTATATAGGAATTAGCCCTGTATCAAATAGATCAGTAAATAAACAAATTGCATGTTCCTAAACAAACAATAAAAAACCAAAAAGCCTAAGACGGATACTTCAGTGTCCCCATGAGGACACAGGGTGGGCATCAAAACACCTGAAACACAACTGAGCTGATGTCCTATCACCACTGGATACTAGTCAAGTTTCAAGCACTTTCTCAATGTATCCTGAGTGGACTACGTCCCAGATACTGTACTACTGGAAAAAGTTACTGATCTAGGCAGGAAGACCTGACAAGTTCCTAAGAGGGAGGATACAGAGATCCCAAAGGGAAGCTGGTAGGCGGAACTAACAAGGAAGCTGAGTGTTTTGGGGACAGAAAGAAAAGAGACCTGGAGAGAAAACAGGCCCAAATGAATGACTCCAGAAGGGCTGAGGTTGCATAGAGGGTAATTCATCAACTTGTTAGAAACCATATTATAACACAGAGGAGAGGTATCCTTGTGAATTTTCAATTATAAGAACAAAGAGACTCTACCAGAAGCCAAGAAGGTGGATGTAGGGACTCTGACATCAGGAGCAGAGGAAAAAAAGCATAGCCTGATCTGAGCTCTAAATTGGTGAACATTATAATAAGTCCTCAGAAAAAAATCCCATTTATGGGGCGTAACATTCTTCTACTTCTTAGGAAGAGTGCAATTAACAGATCTTGACTACTGTCTGGTAGTCTGTAATAACCACCCCAAAGCCTAGATAGCCTTTCCCAGAGATGGGCTGCAGAACTAGAACATGTAGTGTTCGCAAATCCCTTGTAAAAGCCCCTTTGTTTGGACACTTGCTGGCCTTGTACCATCTGTAAAAGGATAGGTGGAAACATGCCCCTCAGTGGTCCGAAGGTTCGCAGGAATCTCTTGTACCAAACTGAGACAGCTCTGCAGCCCCATCCCAGGTGGACAGTTGAAGCTCACCTTCAGGCAGAGGGAATACCTAGTCACAGCATCTTACAGCAAAACTCTTTTGGCTGGTCTCTTGTCAACTGGTACTCCATCGTAAGTCCTACCTCACAAAAAATAAAAAGAATTAAAGGACAGTCTTGTCCATATACGACAGGCTGCCTCAGTTTTGGCAAGTCCTGAAATACTGAACTAGCAGGACACAGACAGTGTCCCCCAGGGTCAGGACTTGAAGGGCCAGCCAGTTAGAGAGGATGGAGGTGGTGAAACCAGCAGGTGCTTGAAATAGGCTGGCAAAAGCTCCCAACTTATGGGAAATGAGGCTCTGAAGCTATGAAACACCACATCCATAAACATTTGGTGCACAGAGACTCTCCTGCGTGGAGGTTCTAAAAACAAAAAAAGTTGTTAAGTTGAAAACAACTAGCCACTGTAATGCACAGGACTGGAAAAAGGTATGACAAGAGATGGGAAAAGGGAACTATTTATGGCAGGTGTCTATGAGGGCAGGTGTCTAATCTGTTGGCTTGTTAATTAATTCTCTCAATGCCTACATAGTGGCTGTACATACTTTATACCCAATACATGTTCACTGACGTGAACTCCAGAAGCTCAAAATGTTGAAGAGCAGTTTATATCCTCTCATGTGTCAATGAAGGAGAGTGACAGTGGGAAGGGACATCCTGGGTGGTACGGGGTGCTCAGTTTATCAAGTTACACCACAGCACAACTTCAGTGCACTGGCTGGGGCAAGGTGTTAAAAGCTACATCCTCCTCTCTGTGCCATCTGGCTGCTACCATCTTAATAAAAACACACAAGCAAATACAGTAACTGCCAAGTGCCAATGAATGGGATCTCTATCATAACTAGGCCTAGGATAAGTTGAACTAAAACAAGGGCAGATTCGCAGACCTTACAATCATGAAGTTGACTTCCTTGGTCAATAACTCAGACTGGCTGTCAATGCCAGAAACACAACACTTTGATAAGAACAATGCAACCAAACAAGAAATAACATGGAGAAAAGAAAGAATCACCTTAAGCATTTCTTGTTTGAACTGGGAATAGAAACTGAAAGGAATAGAGTTGTTCAGGAAAAAGAAAATGCAATGGTGATTCTACTTTTCTTGCAAGCAAAGCTTTTTAAAGCTATTCAAAAATTTAAAAAAAAAAAAAAAACCACACCACTAGCCTGAGTATAATTGTTAATTGTGGCAGCCACAAAAAGGAAAATACAAGCACTAACCAAAATGAGGTAAATATCGGTATCAACCTAACACAGAAGCCCAATGGTGTGACTGAAAACCACCCCCCAATGCATGTGCGTACCCTCTCTCCCTCTGCCTCCGGTTCTCTGCCTGTCACCCTCTCTCCCCCTTTGCTTCTCTCGCACACAAACACACACTCACTCACTCTTCAAAGTTTGCCCTTTGTATAACTCATCTATAATAGAAATGTCGTTATATTTTATCTCTGGGCAAGCTCAAAATGCAAGCAGACAGTAGACAAATGCACTTAGCAGTAGCCTTCCAAAGTCTCCTTCATGGACCCAGACCAAACAATATGCCATTCCTTCACTGGGTATTAAGAAGAGAGAGCTGGGACTTCCCTGGCAGTCCAGTGGTTAACACTCAGCACTTCCACTGCCATGGGCCCAGGTTCAATCCCTGGTCAAGGAACTAAGATCCCACAAGCCGTGTGGTGCAGCCCAAAAAACAGCAACAAAAAGAAAAAAATTAGAAAGAGAGAGAGAGAGCCCTCCCCCAAATATTTATCCTCATGAAACAACGAGGTCCACATGAAATGACCAGGTGGCAGTGGACCACAGTGCCCCCTGACAAACTAAGAAACGCTATGAGCGTTTTTCCTCAGCACCCCACATACAGACATCTTGCATGCCACTTCAAAGGATTCACAGACATTACTGTTACACCCCTCCTCTAGTCCATCCTCAGATCCCAGAGTTAGCATCACTGTTCACCGCATCAGTGGAAGTGACTCAAGTTCTAGCTACCTCCTCACACTTCAAACTTGCCTTCTGTGTCTAATTCCTCTGCTTGTACCAATCCTCTGTGGATTGTGATGAGTACACAGACCAAGTCAACTACATGGTGGATGGAGTTTAGAACAATCTACTGAACAGTCTTCAACCCAGTAAGAATACTGACTAATACACCTACCCAAAGAAATAGCACACATTCCGTTTATGGTGAGAGTGATAACGGCTCTGGTCCTGAGCCTGCTCACATGGAGGAAAGTATTAATCACTAGGCCTCTGAGCCCTTTGCAAAAAAGACTGGACAGTAGTACACTCTAAGTAGCCCCATCATTCTGTCTGCCAAGATACTTTAATGGTATCTGGAAATTAAACCTCAGGACATTTCCGTGCTTGCTTAATGTACTGTTGCCATGTTGACATAAATGAACAAAACTGGCCTGACAATTTGAGAATCACATTTTCCTCCAATTTTTAGCCCCAAGGTTTTTTGTTTGTTTGTTTGCTTTTTAGTATTACTATTTTTGCTTTCTTGCTTTCTATCCTATTCCAAACTCTGCTCCAAAAAATAAATAAAAATAAGCACATCATACTTAGGATTTTATAAATCATTATAGTTCCACTGACTATAACTAACCCAAAAGGCAGTCAGTCTAGAGTCGGGATAGACCTTGCAAGTCTCTAGACAATGACGTAATCTATGTGCAGGCATATATAAAATCTAAAAGTCTCTAGAATTCACTTTTAAGTGGACAGCTAATTTTTATAGAATTGATGTGAAACAGTGTGTCATCTCCTCAAGTCTCATAAGTACTATTACTCTCCCCAGTTTACAGCTGGGTAAACTAAGGTTCAGAGATGTTAGGTAAGTTGTTCAAGGGTCCATGGTAGACTCAGGATTCAAATTCAGATTGGCTGACTCCAAAACCCATGCATTTAACACTTTTCCTCCTACCAGTAAAGTGAACAAGGACAATAGGAATCCACTTGCATACATAGTGAAACCCATTTGTGGAATTACAATAAATGACTATTGTCAACTTCTCTATTGTACCTTATCATTGCAGGTATGTGTGTGCATGCACGCATGTGCATGTGTATATACACACACACGCACACACTTTTTCTTAGGGTGTATATATATATATATATATATATTTTTTTTTTTTTTTTTTTTCCCCCCCTGTACTCGGGCCTCTCACTGTTGTGGCCTCTCCCATTGCAGAGCACCGGCTTCAGACATGCAGGGTCAATGGCCATGGCTCATGGGCCCAGCCGTTCCACAGCATGTGGGATCTTCCCGGACCGGGGCACAAACCCGTGTCCCTTGCATCGGCAGGCGGACTCTCAACCACTGCGCCACCAGGGAAGCCCTAGGGTATATATTTTTTACATTATAAATAAAGGGCCAAAGTAAAGAAATCATCTCAGGAAATGGAAGGCTAAGGTCAGCCCTAACCTATCACTCTTAGCTTCTTCAGCATGGCCACAAGGATGCTAGTGGTCACAGGTTCTCCTACAGCATGGCAACCTGACCACTAAAAAACATAGCTCTGAGCATAATTATGCATTTTGCATAAATTAAAGGAAAGCCAGCAGCAAGAAGATACACACACACACACACACAAATACATACACAAGTACATGGATATACTAATATTATATATACATATGTGTGTGTATCTATCTATCTATAGATAGATAGATAGATACACATATGAATCCTAACTTTATTGTTAGTGCTACAGACAGTATACAACAGTTAGAATATTACAAACTTCTCAACCAATTCCAGATCTTTGGTCTCTAATAAGCCTTCTAACCTGAGACTTTCTCTGATTCAGGACACTGACTTCTGCCACATACCAAAAATCACTAAGAAATGGAGAAGAACTCCTGAGCAGCATGGAAGTAAATGTAGTTAAATTCAAAGCCTGTGGCTAAAAAGAGGAACACACTCCTGGGTATTCTTTTCTTCATTCATTCATTCATTCAAAAAGTATTTACTTAACATGGTTCTCAATCAATATGCTCAGTGATATTTGGCCTGGGGCTATTCTAGTACTAGAGATATAGGGAAAAACAAGAACACCAAGATCCTTGCCTTCATGGATTTCTATTTAGAGTGGCCCAATAGTGACCAGAACCCAAGACATTCAACAAATGAATTCAACTGTAGAGTACATAACAGAACCCAACTCAACTCACTGCCCCCGAGTTAATTCAATGAGTCATGAGTGCTTATGATGCACTCCAACCACTAAGCACTATAGGTAAATAATATTAAAGACAGAATATAATCGCTCTCTGCCATAAGTAAGTCAACATCCTCCTGAGATGACAACACACAGAGGTGTGAACTAGGTGGAGAAACTGCCAAAGCCAGGTATCATAATCCATCCAGATGTCTGGCAGAGCCAACAACCACTAGGAGAAATATGGCATTCATTTCTGCAAAGTAGTTCCAAGAGGGAAAGTTAAAAAGTACTCCAACATATTTCAACACTATGCATCCCCTCCCCACAAATAAAAAGACAAAACCAAAAAATCCACGTCCGTTTACCCCAAGAATGTTGATGATTTCCTTAGTCTGGCGGAAGTAAAGCTCCCTTAAGATTTATGGTAAAAGCAAAACTAATTAGCAATGATTAATTATAAGAGAGCATGTTTCTAATCTGAGAAATCTTAGCTCAGCTTCTGGTTCCCCTCACCCCCTTCTCTTCTTGCCTTTAAAAACAGAGGTAAAGATGGGGGGAAGCTTGCTTTTCTGGGCTTTGGGTCAAGACCACACAGCACGCGGGAGCCATGGCAGCTGGCTGGGGCCTGGCCGGGGCCACTCTCCTTCTGCTCGGCCTTTGGCTGTAACCACTAGACCACATGTCTGTGCTATTTTCCCAATGACCAAAAGGAAAGATTTTTAAAAGCATATTAGAAAAATGGCTTTGCTTTTTGGATTTGTTTACTTGTTCTGGTGTTTTCTTCCAGGATGGTGGGCCAGGATTTTGGGGAACACACCTAAAAAGAATGCAGTCACAATGGTATCATGAGCCTTCCTAACTTGACCATACTGGAGCCCGATTCAGCAAACCCAAAGATAATCTCACAAAAAATGCTTATCTTGTTCCACACCTCACCACAACCTAACTCACAGACCTCCTAATATTCAAAATGCCTCCAAATCCTTCTTCTGTCCATACATTTCTAAAAAATACCACCCTTGACTTAAATCACTAGGAAATATGACCACTTTCTGGCTTTTAGGGTATAAGAGAAGGCTGCAGAAATAGACCTAAGAACAGTTCAATCATTCTTCAAATGAACAAAGTCATTCAGAAAAGACCTCTCTTTTATCGACTGCCTTTCCTGCAGAAGAAAAAGAAACTGAAACTACTCCAGCCATAATGTCCACTCCCATGAATCCCTGCCATGATATCTGAAAGAAGGCCAACAGTAATTGGTGCTGCTGTGAGATGCAGGGGGTCCCGCTACAGAATGTCTATTAAGACCATACCTCTGGACGTCTGCTGATGGTAATGTTCCTTTAAAAAGCCAAACCTCTAAACTGTTCCAGTTTAAACGAAACTAAGGAGATGTGACATGGTGGAAACCTGGATTAGAAAAAAATATTTTAGTGGGACAACTGGCAAAATTTGAGATCTGTAAAACAGATAATAATATTGCATCAATGTTAATTTCCTGGTTTGATTCTGTGGTTATGAAAGATGTAACATTTGGGATACCTGTGTAAAGGGTACTCTGGAATTCTTTGTACTATTTCTGTGACATTTTTATAAGTCTGAAACAATGTTAAAATGAAAAGTTAAAAAAAAACAAGCTAATACACACACACACACACACGTACAGCCTCTGATAAATTCCTGACTTGCAAAAACATCACCTTGCAGATGGAGGAAACAAAATAGGGAACTTTTAATTTGGCCTTAATTCTGACACAAATGAAAATCTAACTGGTGACAGAAACCTTCAGAGTTACAGCCTCGCCTATGCCAACCTCTTCAGAGAAGGTCAAGCAGTAGTTAACCTAGGCCACAAAAATGGAGGAAAGGGGCTTCCCTGGTGGTGCAGTGGTTGAGAGTCCGCCTGCCGATGCAGGGGACACGCGTTCGTGCCCGGGTCCGGGAAGATCCCACATGCCATGGAGCAGCTAGGCCCGTGAGCCATGGCCGCTGAGCCTGCGTGTCCGGAGCCTGTGCTCCGCAACTGGAGAGGTCACAACAGTGAGAGGCCTGCGTACCGCAAAAAAAAAAAAAAAATGGAGGAAAGAACTTCCAGAAAATATGAAATTATGTGTAGCATTAACAAAATAGGGAGAAGGCAGAATAGTGACTGCCCTCTAGAATACAGAGTGGCACGCATCTTCTATCTCTTCTCAGAGATGGACCCACAGGCAAAAGGGCTGAAAGGGACTCACACACTAGCCAGGTGGAGGGGCACACTATCTCCAGGCCCTTGGCTAAGAGCCCTTGTAGCTGTTAGAGACTGCATCTCCCATGGCTCCTTGAGAAGGCAAGAAAGATTTTCAACCTGGGAGTTAGACGGGCCTTGTTAGCACCTGGGGGCGTCTGACAGGTTGCTGACCGCTGCTGGAGTACAGAGGTGCAGGCATCCTGAGGTCCCCATTCAGATCATGCAGCCTCGTGGACCTGGAGAGCAGCAGCTCAGGTGGGCCTAAGAAGGACCCTTTATATTCACCACTCTGAACCTGAGCAGCAGGGGTTGGTTGCCAACAAGAATGAAGTGAAAAAGTCCTATCAACCAAGGAAGGGACACCTGAAAAAGTTAGGTTTCTACCATGGGCTTTAGAAAACAGAACTAAGAGAAATGATGGGTGTGATCCCAAGGCCAGAAATTTGAAAAAGAAATACTACTACTACTATATATAGCATGAATCATGTGCCACTGTTCTATGTACTTTACATACATTACTGTATAAGAAAGGAGAAATATGTACGGCTGGGAAACATGAGAAAAGATTTTCAATCCCATTAGTAATTTTGAGAAATGCAAATGAGACAATTCTCCACCATCAGATTGACATACATGTACATACACACCGAGACCCACAATAATACAGTACTGGCAAAGGTGTGGAAAAAATGGGTACCCTCATAAGATGGAGCATAATTTAGGACTTTTCTGTGGAGAGAGTAATTTGTCAATAACTATTAAAACATTAAATGTGCATATACCATTCAACCAGCAATTCCATTTGGTAAGTATCCTAGAAAAATGCTCCAATAGGTAGACAGTAAAGTTCATAACGAGGATTTCATTACACCATTGTTTGTAATGAAAAGCTGAAAACAACCTAAATGTCAAAGACTGTCTACTAATCCATATTAAATCTATACTAACCCAAAAATTCTACAAAATAGAAGAATTTATTTCTAGATGTACAAGTACAGGAATAAATACTCAGAGAAAATTCTAGAGGGACACACACTACACGTTTAACTCTAGAGAGGGACTTTTCTAGAGTTAAATGTGGCTAGGAATGAAAGGTTCCACAACCCAAGTAACTAATGCCAGTGACAAAGGAAGAATGAGAGATGACTAAAAGAATAAACGTGACTCACAGGGACCTTCTCCATTATTACTTTTGTTTAATAACAAAATTAGCACATGCTGACTGTGAAAAATTCAAACAATTCAGAAGTCCTTCTCACAATGAATCCTACACCCTCTAAGGTTAAACTAAAATAACAAAGACAAAAATAATGACAGGAGAGTAAAGGAGGACACGTTATAACAGGGGCTCAAGCCTAGAAAGGCAGCAGTGTGGAGATGAAGCCGACAGTGATCTGAGGCTTGCAGAAAATGCTGAAGACAAGCAAAAGGGCCTTTATGTTCTATGTAGACCCAAAAAATGAGCAAAGAAGTGAGAATATTAAACAGTGGATCTGTGCAGGTCTATAAAGGTAGGTGGGGAATCACCAAGAAACAGCTTCAGTTTAGAACACATCACACCAAACCAATACTTTCATTTTCCTTAGGTTCATTCATCTGATTATCTGACAAGTGGATACTAAACTCTTACTCTGTGACAGACACTATGTATAAAAGATACAAAAACCTTTAAAAAAAAGTGACAATGGTCTTGTCCTCTGGAAGATGGCTATCCAAGCAAGAGGACCGATATTAATCAAATAATCACACTAATCGATGTACAATTATAAGCTGGGACAAGGGCTTGGAAGTCAGGAAGAAAGTCTCTCAAAACATCTTTGCAAAGAAATGGAGAAATGGGGTCCATAGACAGCATACAAGGGTCCATGAACTTCAATGGCAGGGGGAAGAAAATAAACCTTTATTTACATTAGCCTCTAACTGAAATTTAGCATTTCCTTCAAATATGAACGTGGGCAACAACCACATTAGTGTCAGCAGTATCTGCAACTTTGTCACCAGTAGAAATCACAGATATCTCATACTGTTACTGTTGCTGCAGGTAACTTGAAATATCATCTATAGAAGTTGTCAGACTGCCCTCATATCTTATTATTTACTGTGGTAATAAAGAGGTATATATTTATTTTATCACAAATGGTTTTAATATTTTGATAACTATATTTCTATATTTTTTCCTTTGTAAGCCATATATTTTATACATTTAAAAAATTACTCTGAGAAAGGATCTAGAGGCTTTACCTAATTTCCATATGCATCCATGGCACAAAAAAAAGATTAATGGTCACTCAGCTAAATTCTGGTACAAGTAAGTAGATATGTATCTAAATGAACTATACAATCAAGGAATTCAAATAACTTCAAATCTACCCAAACAGTCTCAAGTAATGGAAGCAACATGGTTCACGAAGAAAAATAACCTCAGTCATCCTCAACCCCTCCCCTTAGTTTTGACTCTAGTTTTTCAACAAGTATTTGCTGAGTGCTTACGCTGGGCCAGCCGCTGTGCTCGGCAATGGGGAAACTGCAGCAAACAAATGAAATTTCTATTAATGTGGCCCTTCCTCATCTTGGTATCCTCATTGTTCACCAAGGTAATTGGTGGACAATCTATAAATGTTTGCTAAATGCTAAACGAAGAATGCTTAGGACCTGAGTAAGCACCACCAGTGTGTTATTAAACTGTAAGGTTCAAGCCAAAATCTTCTGGCCATCAACATTTCCATTTCTTAGAAGAGTTTCATCAACTCTCCATCACAAAACAATTTCACCTAACCTCCTCCTCTTTTCTCCCAACTTGTAGCTCAGGCTCCTCAATTAACTATTCTATGATTTTCATGAGAAACTGTTCTTCTAAAGGACATCTAACCAAAGGGAACAAGGAAAGATGTGAATATTACTAAATTTCTTTTAAGACTTGAGCACACTGGTGTGATAGTATATGTACTGTTATGAATTCTACCTATATAAAAACACTCACATGATTCAAAGATGAAGCTTGTGACCAGCTTCTTAACTCAGTAAGAGAAAAAGAAACACAAACAAGTAACATGGAGGTATAATCCAATTTCCCAGCAGCCTGGGGCTGAGTGGGGGTGGGAGGTGGGAAAATGGAAAGTAAATTAGGAACCTTGCTTTCACACGCTTCATCAGTTCACTCTATGTGACATTACAAAGAAAGCTTTCACAAAATGGGCGGAAGTATCCTTCCAAACCACCCTTCTACTCAGAAAGAAGTGAGACCTGCATCATCACACAGGAGCTTAGCAATTCCACCCACACCTTCCTAACCATCCATACTCCTTTGATTGCTTATTTTACTAAGAAAGGAAAATGTAAGCATCAGCGGTAGAGAGATGAGCTGAGCCTGGCATACAACTGGGATTACAAATTACCAGGCCTGGGCTGCATCGTAGCAAATGAGGCTAAAGATTATTTCATGCTTGTCCAACTCATAGCCTGAAAGTTCAGACTGACTGCTAAATGAAATCACATTTTCCATACTAGTGAAAGCAGTTCCTGCCCTGCACTTTGGCGAGCCCGGGCAAGGTGAGTAAGTAAACTCTGTGCTTAAATGAGCCAAGTAATTTAGAAACGAAGCTAGAAAGAGAATCCAGGTATCCCTGCCCCTGTTCTCCAAAAAGATAATAGTAAGAACTAACTTTTAAAGAGCACTTCACCATGTAGAGGCCTTGTGCTAAGCACTTTACCTATATGTTGGCCCTTACAAAACAATCTTATAGAAAGATACTATTATTATCACCATTTTGTAGGCAAAGAAACATGCTCAGAGGGACTAGGTCATTTTCCAGTGTTAGAGAGCTATGAGTGGTGAATAGGGATTTAAAGCCAGGCTGCCTCTGAGCCCACATTCTTAACCACCATGACATTCTGCCTCTGACCATGGGATCTCACCTGAACAGTCATCAATTTTATTTCTTCCTTTAAAAAACAGCTCACTCTTTTGGATATCAGGTGCAGACTGTAAGATGCAATGCAACTGACCATTTATCCTATGAGTTCTTTAAGAACTGACGGACTGGAACTTGGGCTTAGCAGAGAAAGGTTGAGAGAAGGGCACACTTTGTTCAGTCTCAAAGTCCACAAGGACTAAAATGGAAGATTTCCTTAAAATGGAGGTGAGCAGAAGGAAGCCATGCTGTCTTATCCACTTGCTAGAGGAGTGGTTTTTCCTTAGTCTCCCCGTTTTTCCCTTCTTCCATAGCATCAGCCACAACAGAGGAGCTCCACTTAAAAAGGATGGGTAGATGCCATTCAACTATGACTTCCTAATAATTCAGCAGTGCATAGGTTGTAGTAAAAAGAGCACAGAGCTGGAAGCTAGGAGACCTGGATAACTGACCCAAGATCAACCACTGACTGGCCTTTTTAGGTAGTGTTCCCGCTTATATAAATAAGGGTGTGATACTGGCCTGGCTGTGGGCTTCATTCTGCTGCACAGTTAGGAGGTTGAGCCATATGAATTCGCAAATATCTGGCCATTTTTGACTTACAAAAGTGGCAACTTCATAGCTTCAAACGAATATATGTGATGCTACACCACCTGTTTCTTCCCTCTTAATTTAATTCCACGTAATTCTGGCATCTGCCAACTTTCTAACTTTCTGGATGTCAAAAGGGATTCAAGGGGCTTCCCTGGTGGCACAGTGGTAGAGAGTCCGCCTGCCGATGCAGGGGACATGGATTCGTGCCCCGGTCCGGGAAGATCCCACATGCCGCGGAGCGGCTGGGCCCGTGAGCCATGGCCGCTGAACCTGCGCGTCCGGAGCCTGTGCTCCGCAGCGGGAGAGGCCACAACAGTGAGAGGCCCGCGTACCGCAAAAAAAAAAAAAAAGAGAGATTCAAGAACTGGCTCAAAGTGGAGAAATATTTAATTTTACTAAAGAATCTTTGGGTATGAAGGAAGACTAATACCTCTAAAATAAGGAGGTAAGAGAAGCAGTTCCAGACACACAACACTAATCACAGCTGCGGGAATATATGGGAACACAGTTCAAAGATTAGAGTGGTCCAGGTTCTGAGACTCCAGGTTACCCTATTAGTCCAACTGACATGCTGAGTCATTTTTCCATATAGGGGAGAGAGAATAATAAATACATCAGGTTGGGTGTATATATGTGTTGGTAATGATGGTAGACTGGTACTGATTCTAATCTGCTTGTTTAATTTAGTGAACATGCTTATGAGCAATATACAAAGAGAAAAGGAGAGAACTTCAGTTATAAGGAGCCAAGAGAAAGGAAATTTGCTGTCTCTAAAATTTCTCCTGGTTGCAGTATTTATGCAGCTTGAACTAAGGTTCTGTGTCCCATTTAATATGGAAAGTCTATTCTCAAGCCTGAGACAGTGGCCACAGAATATTAAAATGAAAGCTTATGTGGCTGGAATGGTGACTCTATAGCTTGTCAACCCAGATTTAGTAGAAAGTGAAGAAAATCAAGCAGAATCATTTCAATATCTGTAGGCCTTTTTTCTTTTCTTACCCTACTGCACTAGCTAGGACTTCAAGTACCAGGCTGAATAAGAGTGGTAAGAGTGGACATCTTTGCCTGGTTCCCATTCTTAGGGAGAAAGCATCTAGTCTTTCACCATGAAGTATGATGTTCAGGGTAAACTTGAGGTTTTCACTCCTGGACAAGTATCAAAGAACAAGCTCTCTGAACTGAAAATTTAATGGAGTACAGATATCAGAGTTGGGAGAAACTGTGTCATTTTTGTCTACCTCATGTCTACTGCCCTTCCTCACATAATAACAATGCTTTGATTTCTCCTCAGGGGAAGCCAACCTTCCTCCACGGTTTATACAGTTCTAGTGCAGTGAGCAGGTGAGTCACATCTGGTCAATTCACCTATCCCAGCCTCTAGTCCAAGTATTTAGTCCACTAAATAAATTCAAATATGGGACTTCTTTGGAATTATTAGGCAAAGCTCTCTTTCTACTATACTTAGAGACCAGGGATATCAGGCCATGACTGAAATTTGGCCTTCTACAGGTTTTTATAAATAAAGTTTTATTGAAATGCAGCCACACTCATTCATTTACATATTGTCTATGGTTGCTTTTTTTTTTTTTTTTTTTGCGGTACACAGGCCTCTCACTGTTGTGGCCTCTCCCGTTGCGGAGCACAGGCTCCGGACACGCAGGCTCAGCGGCCATGGCTCACGGGCCCAGCCGCTCCGCGGCATGTGGGATCTTCCCGGACCGGGGCACAAACCCGTGTCCCCTGCATCGGCAAGCGGACTCTCAACCACTGTGCCACCAGGGAAGCCCTATGGTTGCTTTTAAGCTACAAGAGCAAAGCTGAATAGCTGCCATAGTGACTATGCAGCCCCCAAATCTTAAACTACTTACTCTCTGGCCCACTACAGAAAAAGTTTCCTGGCTCCTGTTCTTGATAATAAGATGTAAGCCTGGAACAGTTAGGAAGCGTATCACCACTACACAGAAAGAACCTCTTGGAAATGAATACAAAAGAAGAAACCAACTCCAAATATTATGGAAGCCCCTGGATTCAGATGGGCCAGAACTACTATACCCCAATATTTTTCAGTTATGTAAGCCAATAATTCCAGCTTTTTCTCAGACAAATTTGAATTGGGTTTCCTTCACTTGAATTCGAATTCATCACATGGATCAAAACCATAATGCTCATTATAGAAACACAACTCTAATTTCTTCCTCCATTATATATCCATCAATAACATAAAGACATTTGACTTTTCTTTAGACTAGAATGTCACTGGGTGCTAAAAACTGTAATTTATTTAACAATTAACTAAAACATTGTAAAATCAACTGATTTGGGGTTCATTTACGGTTTTTTTTCCAACCAACCATCCTGAGGTGTTATTGAACAATGCAAGAACAGAAAGGGTGGAAACCACGATTACCAACGGCTCCAAAAAAAAAAAATAAAATAAAATATCCAACACTGAATAATCAATCACAGAACAACCGAGCTGTAAGTATAAAAACAAAAGATAGGTGCTTCCATTAACATCTCCCTGAAGTAAGGGAAATACTCTAAGATCAGCTAGAGAAAGAGGTTTCTGCCCCCTTACCAAAGCCAAAACTCCCAAGGGGACAGCTTTAACTAATTAGGGAGATGGTGATTAAAGCCGGAGCTGCTAATTGTCTACTGGGTATATATCTCCGGTAATGCTCCCTAGAGGCTCTCAGCAATGGGAGACAAAATTAGGCCTAATATTCCTGCCAATTATACTGTCATCACATCTCTGTATTTCTCTCTCTCTTTAGGAAACTTAAAAGCACTCGGAGGTGTGGTTTTCAATGCAAACTCTATGTTGCTGAGAGGAAGTAAATTTATATTATGTTTAGAAAACAATTATTTGTGCTTAAACTTGTTTTAATGTGCACATCCTGGAGCAAGGAGATGTCTCTCTCAACAGCACACTTTCCATCTGCAGAGGCCAGATGTTAATCTACGGGAAAACTAAGGTGGTTAGTAAGAAAACCAAGCATATGCAGACAGAGAGCAAATATCAAGCAGTGGGAGAGGGAGGTGGGGAGGCTTAAAATGCAGTGAGTGGAGCAATTTTAGAACTCCAGCTTATCGGAGGGAACACACACACACACACACACACACAAAAGTGGGTTTTTCACTCATACGAAGAATAGTATGCCCTGACAGGATTTTTCTTCCTGGGTATTTCCTCCCCTATAGGTTGAAGAAACATTCAAGAGAGTCAGAGAAAGTACTGTAAAAATGTACTGAGTGAGGACTCTTGGAAGGCAATTTGACATTTTACCTCTATTAAAGATGAAAACCAAAGACATTTAGGGCTAGATATGGGTTCTAATTCTAGCTTTGCCACTGTGGTGGAAACTGTGAGCCACCCCACAGTTTCTGTTCTTCCTCCTTGAAGTGATAAGATCCCCTGGGCACCGGCTGGGCCCATGGCTGCCTATGTTCAGCCTACTTTTCTCATCCTCCTTGGTAGATATATGTGGCCACGTAATTATTTGGGGGCCAACAGAAGTGAGATGTGCATCTTCTGGCTCCCAGATGCTCTCATCTCCATTATCTGCCTGGAAAATGGAAATGAATGGAACATGGAAAGCCATGGGTTGAGGATGGCACTGATACCAACCAGGGTTCTTGGCCTTCCCCAGTGAACAGAAATTGACTAGAGGCCAGACAAGAAATTCAGGCAAGGCTTTATTGGGTCCACTGCTGCAGCAGGTGAGAGGGAGCGAGAACAAGTAACAGGTCCCTGAGGGGGGTCAAGATTGCTCCTTATATGGGGTGAGGGTAGGGGTGTGTCCAGGGGTCAGGCTGGAGGGGTAGCTTAGGTGGTTTGCCCACCCCTTAGGTGGTGTTGTGTGCAGGGGGTACGCACAGTACCGGGTTTTTGCTCCCGACTCCCTGCTTTTGCTCTGGGTTCTTCAAAAGTGGCTGTGAGGTTTCTGGCCTCTTTTTATCTTTTGTCCAGAATTTGCCCCAACTGCACACGCACCCAGTTATTTTCAGTCCCTTATAGTTTCTTTGTATTTTGTTGCTCGAGAAGAGGTGTGTCCAGGTGCAAGCACTGAAGCAAAGGGCCCCAGGTCCCAGCCTGTCTCAGAACAATGACCCTGTTAGGCACAGACTGCTCACTTCTGAACTCTGAGACAGAAATAAACTTCTATCTTATTTAAGTCACTGCACTTTGAAGTCTCTCTGTTACAGCGACCTAGCCTGTACCCTAGTAATATAGCCACTTACAATCTGTGTAACTTGGGGCAAGTTATTTAACCTCTTCTAAGTTTCGGTTTCCTCATCCGTGAAATGGAATCATAACATTTACTTTGTAAGGCACTAAGAGGAATAAATGGGTTAAGAGACATCATGTGCCAAATCTGTGCCTTACACACAACTAACGGTAGGTGACAACAGCAAAGATATGAAGGACTACTTAGGAAACTGCTTCCAAAGGCCTATGACATCAAGCAGCTATTGTGCCCACAAAGCCCCGAAGGTAGAAATGTATATCTGCTTTTGAGAGAGCTATCAAAAGTTATCAGGGGCTTCCCTGGTGGCGCAGTGATTGAGAGTCCGCCTGCCAACGCAGGGGACATGGGTTCGTGCCCCGGTCCGGGAAGATCCCACATGCCGCGGAGCGGCTGGGCCCGTGAGCCATGGCCTCTGAGCCTGCATGTCCAGAGCCTGTGCTCCGCAACGGGAGAGGCCACAACAGTGAGAGGCCCGTGTACCGCAAAAAAAAAAAAAGTTATCAGTAACAAAGTATTCAGGGAAAATCAGGGGTATCCTGTATTATAGCCCAGCAGAAGAAGATTAAATAATGTTTAATTAACTACAGTTTAGCAAACTGCACCTAAATCTTTAAATAGTTCTTTAAATCTTGCTCTGTATTATTAAATGTTATACAAACACTAGTTATTTGCTTATGCTTAGTTGCCTGTATTGAGTTCCATGTTTGGATACAAAATACCTGAGTAGAAAATGACATGAATCGATACAGACCACCTAACCAGTGTAGGCTAAGAAAGAGACACACAAATGAACTGGAATCATCTATACTGGACACCCCACTTGATGCACAGAGTTCTACAGTCAACAGAGGCTATGCATGCCTCATGTCCCTTGCACATATTTCCCCCTTTTGACAGTGCCTTCATAAGTGATCATTATTGGTCCAATTATTGGCCCTCTGACAATGTGGATTCTTTTTATCTTTTACTGGTAGGACATGGTTAGACCGTACTCTTACGACTTCTGTAACCTTGAGATTTGCTGAATACTGGGGTTGAGAGCCTTGGCCGCAAAGTAAGATGACTACTGTGACTCTAGGGACTTCCCCCAAGGTTTCTCCATGGGTTTCTCATGTCACAAGATGCAGAAAAACCACAAGATTACATCACCCAGCAAAGACCAGCATCTCTGAAATGGGAGCATGGATCACATTACTAGACTTAACTCCTTTCGTGGGCCCGGGTAATCCCACTGCTTATAATGGGATGTGAGCCAACTATGGCAATGGGAGGCTGAACCAGAGGGCAATGAGTAAAGGTTCTACACCATCTGTATACACTTTTACCATCATCTAACCTGTTAAAATGGATCTGAGGTAACGCTTCGCGCTGCACTTTGTGGAGGCATCGATAGGTATTCAGTAAGCCAGACTGGACTGTGCTTCCTCTAAGAGTCCTCAGAGCACTATAATTGCCTCAGTGAAGGAGGGGTCTCTGGTGTGGCATCGTGCAGGACCCATGCCTTAGACTGAGAGGTCAAAGCTCAGGAGTTGCATCTACACAGAAGCAGTGTCAATATCCACAAACATCAGTCCAGGAATAAAAAAAAGTCCTGCTGGTACATTGGTCTCAAGAGCCCAAGGCTTTATTTAGAGCAACGGCAAAAATCACTGCACTAAGGAAACAACAAACAACTCGGGACCTTTATTCTTGCTCTACTTCCCTGAATTGTTACTTACAGGTTCCCTTCCATCCATGGCTTCCATCCAGAGCCTCCGGTCCTCTTCAGACAATGCCTGCATGGTGATAACTCCGGGCCTGCGGAGAAATGAGGACACAGATGTGAACCCAGCGCCACAGGTAGAGAGATCCTGATGAAGGTGAGCCTTAAAGAAACATCTAAGCGACCGAGTGAGAGCCTGCTGGGGTTGACGGCACAGAGAGAGAGAGCACCCCTCAGCTCTTCAGAGCCATCTTCCAGCCTCAGAAAGCAAAGCTATCACCCCCAAATCCCTCTCAATAAGCCCACCTCCCTCAGGGAGGTGGGAGGAAACACAGAAGACAGGACTTTACATACAGGTAAGGGACACAGAGGAGTCAAGTGATTCCCTTCGGCGTTTGAGATCATATTCATTCCTCTTCTCCAAAATGCTTACTAGGGTACTTTACTCCCAGTAGGAGTACAATAAACACGTTCTTAAGTGAAGAGAATTACTGGACTCAATAAAAAGAGGGGGGAACATCCACGCTGGAGGGATCCTGGTCTAATATCTAGTCCAATGATTCTAAACTGCTTTTGACATGAAAAAGTCTTATGGGGGTAATGGGTGTTATAAATATGATTATACTAAATGTATACAGCATTTTTTTTTTTTTTTTTTTTTTGCGGTATGCGGGCCTCTCATTGCTGTGGCCTCTCCCGTTGCGGAGCACAGGCTGCGGACGTGCAGGCTCAGCAGACGTGGCTCACGGGCCCAGCCGCTCCACGGCATGTGGGATCTTCCTGGACCGGGGCACGAACCCGTGTCCCCTGCATCGGCAGGCGGACTCTCAACCACTGTGCCACCAGGGAAGCCCTATACAGCATTTTTAAGTGAATCTTTACCATGGCAGATGCTAAGGTCTTTACATGCATTAGCACTTTTCACTCTCTCCTTGAAATCTGCTTGTTCTTTCAAACTGAGCACAAACCCTTCAGAAAGCATGCACACCATATCAAATGGTGTTTGTTGCGTACCCCTTACAGATGTCACACAAGAAGAGGTATGTGCCACAAACATGAACTTGGGAGAAGGGGCTACAAGCCCTCTATGCTCATTAATGCAGGAGTTCTTGACTTAGGGTCCACAGATGGGTCCCAGAGAGTCTATAAGCCACCCTCCCCCACCAAATGTATATGTATTTTTCTGGACAAACAATTCAAACTGCAACCCACAAATAGTTAAGAATTAGTGACTCAAATCCTCATCTTTAAAGTTTGAGAAAGCCTAAAAGGAAGGCCGAACTCCACTGAGCAAGAATTAAGACTGCAGCACTGCTCAGGATCACAGAAGAGTGTGCACACACACACATACGCACACGCACGCACACACACACACACACACACAGAAACGAGCTCCGCGATGCCCTGCGCAGCACAAGCCTGGGCCCACAAGCACCAAAGCCTGTTCATTCAACCCACCTACAGTCACTGTTCCTGGCTTATTTCCATAGTTCCAATGAATAGGCTATAGATCTATTAATACTTACGTTGAATGTATTTTAAATATCACATTTGTTTCTTTTCAGTCATCATCCCTCAACATCCCTGAAGAAAAAGTTTTCAAAGATGTGAACATGTAAGTAGAGACAGGCCGGGGATGAGGGGCACTGGGGTGCGGGTGTGAGTGCGTGAGGTGGTGAACAAGGCGGGGGGTGGGGGTGGGGGGACAGAGAGACAGAGAGGGAGGAGCAGTGGGGGGTGGGAGGGTGGGTAAGAGGGTGGATGAGAGGCAGGTGATGGGATGGACGCTGACTCCCGAGAGGGCATTCACTCCCGTAAAGGCCACACTGGGTGCTGGCACCCAGACAGAGTGACTCAGAAGACACAGTGACTCCCTGCACCGGCCAGGACACTCCCTCTTCTTCTCAGAAATTCTCATTCTCAGACCCAAGTGCCCATTTCCCACCACTATCAGCACATCCAGTGTGCCTGACCCGCTGGGTATATGCAGACTGCTTGCAGCCACAGACCTATGGCCGGGGGCTGGGTGGACTGATTCTACTTTTCCACTTTAAAGCCACACACAAAGCTTTAACGGCTTTGAGATTAAAAGTCTACAAAGCTGCAGTCCACTGTGGAACTCTCTAGTCCCTGGGCCTGGACCTCTGTGTGTTGCTCTAAACGTTGCTGTGCCTGGACCCCTGGCTTCAGAATCATGCATGCCCTTAGCATAGAGGTGCCCAGCCCAGCCTCGCCTCACTGAACCTGAACTTTGGGGCTGGGCCTGCGAACTTGGATTTTAACCATCTCCCCAGGTGATCCTGAGGCACAGTTAGGTCTGAGGCCCCTCTGCCCACCCAGACGCCCCCCTTTTTCCTTCCTGTTTCCCTCACACTGGAGAGCAAAGACACCTTCCTCTCCCCGCTGGGGTAGAACTACTCTCTACATGCCAACGTGTCTCCAGTTCATTTCCTGCTAGGTGTTCACCAGCAAACAGTGAGACCACAATAGCCGCCTAGCAGACCAAGGTCTCAGGGACCTCGCAGATGTCACATCAATTTCATGGCACACGGTGTGAAATTTCTACCCAGAGCCACAAAGAGGAAGTTCAGACAAACTCAGAGGCTGTGAAGGGTGGGCCACTTGGCCTTAGTAACCAGGAAAGTCAACAGGATTTGTTTTCATTTCGAGAAGAAATATCAAAATATACATTCTTTTCCACATGTGGTTTTGTTCTCCTTTTTTATTGTGTGAGGGGGTGGTAGAGAGCTGAATAAAGTAGATTTAACACACTTGATTCTAATCCTATCACCCCAGGTTCAGAAAACTTTCTCTTAGCCAGGTGTATGTACATCTGGATCTGTATGTACTATCCTTTCTAGGCATCTAGAAAACACTTACTCAGCTTCAAATTTCTTTTCCTTTGTTACAACTTAAAACACTATTACATAAATCTCTTATGTGTGTAATTCCTAGAACCAAGGTAAATGGGTCAACTTTATTTTGGAATCAAGCAGTTAACTTCCTTTCCATATTAACCATCCCTATGCCCCTACTAACCACCATCCCTCAAAACAAAAGAAGACAAGCAAAACTCTCAATGGCCCTACACGTTCCATGTCAGTCCCTGTAAGACAGTATGCTTTCATTCAGGTATCAATTTAGTTCATTTCTGAAATGCACTTGGCTTTTCATAACGAAAGTGGAAAGAAAAAGAGAGGGAAAGAGACAGAACTCACGAGGTGGGAGTGTGGAATGAGAAAAGGAAAACATGACACAATAAAAGAGAAATGGAGTAAATGATCAGAGCTCTTTCCAGCTCTGCAAAGAATTGTGACCCTCAGATACAGAGAACAAACTAGTGGGTACCAGAGGCGAGAAGAGTGAGAGGGGGGACAAAATAGGTGAAGGGGATTAAGAGGTACAAACCACGAAATAAGTCATAGGGATGTAACGTACAGCACAGGGAATACAGTCAATATTTTATAATAACTTTGTATGGTGTGTAGTCTATAAAAACATCAAATCACTATGTTGTACACCTGAAACTAATATTTTAAGTCAACTATACTTCAATTTAAAAAAAACAATTGTGACCCTATCAAATATAATAAAAGAACAACTACAATAATAATAACCCAGCACTGTGTGCCAGATAGTATGCTAAGCATTATCTATTAATTAATTCATTTCATCTTCACAACTACATCATGAGGGAGGTATACTCTCATTATACCATTTAGCAGATGAGAAGATCAAGGCTCAAACAGGTTAAGTACCTTGTCCACAGTTACAGAGCCAGGATCTGAACCAAGCAGTCTAATGCTTTGCCCTCAAGCACAAAGCCACGGGAAACGTGGAGATACTGCGGCCCCCAGAGAGCTCGTGTTGACCACCCACGTCCCTTGCCATCAAAAGGGACTAGACGCTCCTGCAAGGCCTTTAGTGAGCTCCTGCCTGGGATCAAATGAGGGTGAATGATAAAGAGCTCTGTGAAACCTAAAGTGCTTCATAAATATGAGGGCTCAGAACACCACTGTAGGCAAACAGCCAATCCAAAAACAGGAATCCAATAATGGCCAGTGTGACTGTGGCTTACTTTCTATAGCAGTGGTTCTCCACATTTTTTTCTGCCTCTAAATACCCAAGAGATGGAAAGGCAATGAGTTTTGTAAAAGAACACAAAAAGCTCTAATCACAAAAAATAAGGATAAATTGGACTTCACCAAAATAAAGAACTTCCAGTCATCAAAAGGTACTATTGGGCTTCCCTGGTAGTGCAGTGGTTGAGAGTCCGCCTGCCGATGCAGGGGACATGGGTTCGTGCCCCGGTCCAGGAAGATCCCACATGTCGCAGAGCGGCTGGGCCCGTGAGCCATGGCTGCTGAGCCTGCGCATCCAGAGCCTGTGCTCCACAACGGGAGAGGCCACAACAGTGAGAGGCCCACGTACCACAAAAAAAAAAAAAAAGGTACTATTAAGAGAGTAAGAGAAGATGTTTGTGATTTTTATCTCCAATGAGATGAATATCCAGAATATGCAAAGAATGCCAACAAATAAATAGGAAAAAAAATGAACAACCCAATTAATAAAATGGATAAAAGACTTGAATAGGCATTTCATAAAAGAGGACACACCAGTGGTCACAAGCATAAGAAACAGGGTGAAGATGATGACTCATCAGGAAAATGCAATTAAAACCACGATGAGGGCCTCCCTGGTGGCGCAGTGGTTGAGAGTCCGCCTGCCGATGCAGGGGATACGGGTTCGTGCCCCGGTCTGGGAGGATCCCATATGCCGCGGAGCGGCTGGGCCCGTGAGCCATGGCCGCTGGGCCTGCGCATCCGGAGCCTGTGCTCCGCAACGGGGGAGGCCACAACAGTGAGAGGCCCGCATACCGCAAAAAAAAAAAAAAAAAAAAAAAAAAAACCCACGATGAAATAAAACCAACACCCTTCTGAATGGAGAGCATTCAAAAGACCACCAATAACAAGTACTGGCAAGAATACAAAGTTGTTGGAACTCTCATACATTGCTAGTGAGAGAATACAGTGATAAAACCACGTTGGAAATATCTACTAAAACTAAGTGGACACCTGCCTTCTGATCTAGCAACTCTACCTCTAGATGTATCCCCTAGAGAAATGAGCACATACGTCCACCAAAAGACACATTCGAGAATACTCAGTTTTATTCATAATGGCCAAATTTTGCAACAACAAAAAGCCAAATACCCATTCATAAGAGAATAAACTGTTGTATATTTAAACAATGGAACAACAGACAACAACAAAAAGAACCAACTACTGCAACATCATGAATGAATCTCATAGACTTAATAATGAGGGAAAGAAGCCAGACACAGAAGACTACCAACGATGTGATTCCATTTATATGATGTTCAAATACTCACAAAAGTCATCTGTGGTGACTGAAGTCAGAACAGTGATTTTGTCTTGGGGAAGGAGTAGGGGCAGTGAGTGGGAAGCAGCCCAAGGAGACCTTCTAGGATAACAGAAATGTTCTATAACTTGACCTGGGTGGTCACACAGGTGTGTGTGTGTCTGTGTGTGTGTCTGTGTGTGTAATGTCATTAAGCCATAGACTTAAGATTTATGCATTTCACTCTGATTACACCTCAATTGAAAAATAAAAGTTTTAAAAAACCTAAGATGTACTACTTCTCATCTAAGCTCAGTAGTTATCCTGACTCCAGTGCCTCCTAGCAGACAAGTAATTGAACTACTCTATGCTATTCTTTAAAAGGCAGATAATGAGTGCCTACCTCATGGGGTTGTTGTGAAGGTTAAGTGAAATATGTATAAGGCATTTCAAAGTGTCAGACACACAGTAAATGCTCCAAAAATTAGTTGTTATCACAGGGGCAAATGAGCGGCAGGTCAGTGGAAGGAATGGACGGCAAACGTCACTAAAGTCAAAATTATGGATGGACGGGCCTCCCTGGTGGCGCAGTGGTTGAGAGTCCGCCTGCTGATGCAGGGGACACGGGTTCGTGCCCCGGTCCGGGAAGATCCCACATGCCGCGGAGCAGCTGGGCCCGTGAGCCATGGCCGTTGAGCCTGCGCGTCCGGAGCCTGTGCTCCGCAACGGGAGAGGCCACAGCAGTGAGAGGCCCACGTACAGAAAAAAAAAAAAAAAAAAAAAAAATTATGGAGGGAGAAGAGCAGGTTAAAAAGGAAAAGAAATGAGCCACGATGCTTCTGATACACATGACCCCACCTCCAGAACACTGTCACACAGCACTGAAAAATCACACCTCTACCAGAAAGCAAGCCAGGCCAAAGACTGACATACAGGTTCTGACATCACAGCCATTTCCTTTTTCCTCCTGAATAAAGCATCACAGTGGCTTACTTTCCCCTTTTGGAATTAATGTCCAATAATTGATAAGGACAAAGAAGGGGCCTTCAGCAAATTCTAGAAAATCTGGCAGGGTGTTCCCACTACCCACCAGATGATAGAAGGAACAAATGACTTACAATCCTTTCTGTGGCTCAGTCCTAAAATTCTACATCAAATACAGTACCTCCAGTTCACTCTGAATATGTCCTTGGTTAGTGCTATATCCGAATCAGCTTGAGAAGCATGAACAAGGATCTGCAACTTTCTCTAAGTACCTCACCTCTCACACTACATAGGCAATGCAGAAAACAGTTATTCACCTATCACAGGGCAAACTGCTACCCACCGCCCTATCTCCTTCCAACTCTGGCCTCCACAAAGGGCCCTCATAAAGCAGTACATAGTTTATCCGCACATCCAGGAACCTGGGACTACTGATGTCAGCTCACAGCCTTCTCATCAGCCAGGAGCAAGCAGAATCACAACCAGCCCTGATTCCAGGCTTACTCGACAACCTCCCTACTCTAATCTTATTCCTGAATCTGAGTCAACAGTGGTGATCTCAGTGGCTTCACAATTCACCCACTTCCTATTGGACCAGGAAATGCTATTACTAACTCACTCCACCCCACTGAAACAAACACACTCAGAATCTAACAGTACCATTCTTTCTAAATCGACCTCCAAAGATCTTGCGTTTACTCATTCATAAGACCATAAATCTTCTGCTGGCAAGAGTTCATTCCCCAGCTTCTATCCACACTATGGCACATTTAAGGGTCAAGTTCAGAGTAAAAGAAGGACTGTGGCATCCATAGAAACACATATACTAACAGCCTGTACATGAAACCTACCTCACTACGTTTAGATAGGAAGTCAGAGGGAAACAATGAAGGTCTGGAGAATGGACTGCCATCCACAGGTGAAAAGAGATACGCAAGCGCCAAAGGAAGTGGTCCTTTGCTTTTAAAGTGCTACTTGGAAAACGGGTCCCTAGCCGTTCCTTGGCAATTTTAAGTGTTCAAGGTTTCAGTAGATCTTCATTTACACAAAGATATGGCCAATGCAGAATAATCCTGGAGAATGACATCTCTTCCGTGTGTGTATGAAATTACAGAGTCAAACATCTATAGTGACCAGGCAAGTAAGCAAAATGAGTGAAACTGGATAAGATTCTTCCCTGCCCCAAGGAAAATAGGCTTGGTCTCATTTTCCTTAAAACATGCAGCCTGTTATTCTTCTACACTTTTGCTTTCTGATAGAGTCATAGGAACAAAGGGGTTCCCCCTCTATGAGAAAAACAACAGTGCAAATGCAAGGCAAAGTGGCAGCTGTCCCCTGTCATCATGATGGGGGACCACAGGGCATGGTGGAGACTGCAGCCAAGTGAAGAGCACACACCCCACCCAAAGGAGGCATCCGCCATTCAGCCGTATAAAATAGCTGGCACATGGGAAGTCACGATCAACATTTACAGATTTTTCCCATTTTAAAATGTTGCCTTAAACAACTCAAGCCAGACCAAACATGTCTGTGGACCATCAGCCTGCGATTTCTGGGGTCTGTGTTCATCCTTCTCTGCCCCTCCCACCTGAGCTCCACCCCAGGCCAACACCACATGTTATAATGTCATCTCATGCACCGGGACCGACAATGATGCATGTCTGTATTCTTTTTTTTTTTTTTTTTTTTTTTTTTTCTTTTTGCTGTATGCGGGCCTCTCACTGTTGTGGCCTCTCCCGTTGCGGAGCACAGGCTCCGGATGCGCAGGCCCAGCGGCCACGGCTCACGGGCCCAGCCGCTCCGCGGCATATGGGATCCTCCCAGACCGGGGCACGAACCCGCATCCCCTGCATCGGCAGGCGGACTCTCAACCACTGCGCCACCAGGGAGGCCCGCATGTCTGTATTCTTGATGCACCTCACAGTCCAACTCAGCAGAAGCCTTTCCAGTTCATCAATGAAGGGGGAACCTGGGATACTTTCCCATTTTTTCCAATACTGCGGACCCAGTGTCATCACAGGAGGGCAATATTCATCTACTATCTGGAGACAAAAACTTATGAACCTGCAGAACTCTGCATGCTCTGAGATAATCAACCATTGATGATCCTTGTGCATTACATATCCTTGCACATGAGAATAATACATATGGCATGGTAACCTGGGTGGGGTACAGGTGAGAGAAAAAGAACGTGAGAGGGAAACCAGACATTGCAAACCAGTGGCCCACCAACTGCAACTAAGGTTTACTGAGTGTTTATTATGGGCCAAGCACCGGGTTAAGGACTTTGCTTGCATTATCATTTGTTCCTTGCAATGAAGTAGTACTATCATTATACTTCTTTTAAAAATTGAGACTCAGAAATGACTTGAACAATCTTGCACTGCTAGGTAGCAGGAAAGCCTCAACTTGAACCCAGTCTGCCTGACTCTAAAGCAAGGCCCAACTTTAAGCACAACACTGTACTGCCCCCTTGTGCAGGCAGAGTCTGTGCCCTGGGGATCCAGGGTGACCAGTTCCTTAGGAGGAAGGAGGGAGGGAGGGAGGGAGGGGAAAGAAGGCACTTCTCTCTTTCATTCTCTCTCTCTCTCTGGAGGAAGGAAAGGGGAGAGGGAGGAAGGGACTTCCTCTCCCCCGCCCCCCACCCCAAACACACATACATACACACACACACGCTCACACACACACATACCCCTTAAGAAGTTTTCAGAAGCAGGCTTCTAATCAATTATTTAGAAAGGATCTGATCCTAATGAATGAATGAACCATAACCTATTATAACCTAAAGCAGCGACGTCCTGGGAGGAAAGGTCCTAAAATAATTAGGACCATAGCAATGATAATAGTCTGAAGAGTAATATGGCCAATCACATCAGATAATTTCCTATACTTTTATTTTAAAGGAGACTGAAGTCATGAAACATCAGGAAGCCCAGACAGAAACATCTTTGGCACATTAAGTAAGTTACACGGTCTTAAATGAAACATATTCAGTGCCAGTGATGCGCATGCCATGGGCACCGAGGACACAGGAGTAAGCAGATTTCAACGCCCAGCACCAGGAGAAAGATTATTAATTGCCAGATGGGTAACACTCAGGGGGAATGCAAACACTTGCTATTTTGATAACAAACTATGAAAAATACTCTAATTCAAGAAATCTTCTAGGTCATTTATCAATTTTTCTTTGTTAGTATTCTATCTCATGATGATCAGACATGCAGGTAAGTGGAGTTTGCTGGTTGAACCATCTCTTTTCTTTGGACTTACGTAACAGCACAATTTTGGTTTCGATTTTTTAAAAATAAACTCATTTTATATTTAGAAATTGGCAAACAAACTGGTATACTCAATCAATAAAACTCCAAATTTCACTATGCAGGCTAAAGAATAGAAACAGTAATAAGAATAGAAATAAGTAACAGAAGTAATATAAATAAGGTTGCCTTACTTCACACCACAGTCCATTAATGAACACATCCCGCTCTTACTTAAACCAGAATCAAACAGCGAATACTTTCTCATTTCATTTTTTAAAAGGGAAAAAACCCAGTAATTAAAAAAATACATGAATTCTAAAGATTCTAAGAACTTCTTAGCTAGCTCATTTTACAGAACAGCCAAGGAGCAATTCAGAAAGTACAATATTCCCCCCACACCCCCACCCAAATCATGGAAGTCAGAGCAGGAGAACACCCTCTGAGGAAGGAAAAAGCCATTTCCTCTCCAAAATGTCAATGGCACTGAGACCAGCACTCTAACCAACCAGCAGGAAGGCAAAATCAAATATTATTTCAAACAAGGGGTGAGAAGGGGAGGGGAGGGGAAGTTTGAAACCAGGAAAAATGGATTCATCTGTTGCAAAAGATAAAGACAGGCCACACCAAGAGGGAAAAGCAGGACTGGCTGGTTCTCAGCACACACACTGGAACGTCCCAATCACTCATCTGTTTTCATCATCCTCAAATAAGCTGTCCCTGAAGCAAAGAGCCCGACACTTGAGTTCGGAAAGCAAGGTTATATGTAATGTTTAAACAGAAGTTACATTAACTGACCATGCTTGCTTCCGCAGGAAACTGGGTATGAAATGATCTATCACAAAAGGGTGGGAGGAAGGAATTTCTAGAGAAAGAATGAGTCACTTAGAATACCCTTCCTTTAAGAGGTAATATTCACATGATGATTTCTTCCACAGAAACACACACACACACACACACACACACACGCACCACTGACTACTAAATGTCAATGTATAAAGGACAGCTAATTTTCAACGGGACCAGCTAATAGTTACTAATCCATATACAAAACTGCCATCTAGAGGCTGAGCACTGAAACAAAGTCTGTTACATAAGATGATTCTTTTTGGAAAACACACAGTCTTAACACTCACACAATCTCACGAAGACACAAACAAGTACATGCACACACACCACATACCAAACTAAGAGTATTATTTTAACTTAAAATTAGTACGGTTTCCTTTTGAGACCATAAATTGGAAGGAGGGGCTTAAACCTTTTATCTTGTATAGGAAATGTAGATAAATAATGGGTTATCGCATATATAGTTTGAAAACAGATTCTTCCCCTGGCAGCCCCTTTGCAGATATACACTTAAAGCACCTGTATTCACCCTCAGCTTATAGATGACTTGAAGAGTCATGGCACTATAGGAAAAAGGCATGCCATCAAAATGAAACAAACGGGCTCAAAGAAATACCCTCCAAAGCTATGGTTCACCATTAAGAACAAGGAAGTCCCGGGTTTTAGGGTAGAGCGAAAAACTTCAAAGGAACAACCTCTTCCGACAGAGAACTACCATCAGGGAAGAATATTACAGCATTCCACCTTCAAAATAATCCTGCAAGGTTAGGTATGATTAGCCCCACCTTACAGATGTGGTTAAACCACCAGCCCAGACTCACACAGCTAGTAAAGAAGCAGATCTCAAATTCAAACTTAGGGCTGCCTCGATCTTTTACCAGCATCATGCAGCCTTCTATAAAAATGGACTTGAAATAAGAGTGGTGACTCATTGGAGGGTTGTGGTAGATTATTCAGATTTTCCATTAATCTTTCTAGCCGCCACTATTCTTACCAATCTCCCATTTTCCTGTTTGTTTGTTTTTTTGTCTACCTATACAGAAATGCAGATTGTGTGTGTACTTGCTCAAATTTTAGTTTAAATATCAACTAACATGATTCAGCTCCTGTAGTCTCTTACACAGTACTTCACCAAAGTCCCGAAGGAAAGAACAAAATAATCTAACTCAAAAATTGCATTACCATAAAAAACAAAATTGAACAACCACATGCACACAGTACTGGATTAAAAGCTGGATAAAATGACGTTATTCTGCCTCTGGGAGCCAATTACCTGAGACAGATATTTAGAATGGAACAGTTATATAAAACATACCTAATTAAACAACCAGCCAACCAATACAAAGAAAAGCTCGTACACTGTGCAAATACACAGTACACGGTGGGACGCGAGGATAGAGTTGACAGTGGGTATGACATGCCGGGCTGGGACTGGTTCAGAAGAAAGCTGTCTCTCTTTACCTATTCGTGGAAAGCTCACAGAAGGAGGACTTTGGATTTGGTTTGCAAGAAAAATCAGATCACTTTTAAGAAGGAAAGTCCATTAGATTCATAATGCTTCATTAAACTTTATATCTCCACGGTCAGCAGAGTCTCCAGTATGTAGTTATGGTTAATAAATGAGGAAGGGAGGGGAGGGGAGAGGGAATGAAAATTCAGGGCATTCTAGTCATGCCGTCATTCTCTGTAAGAGTAGAAGGGTGAAGTCCTTCTGTGTGTTACATCCTCCCTACAGCATTCTGGTCCTCCAAGTTTGCTGGAACACTCAACATACTAGTATTTATACCTTCAGTTGCAGGAATGTATGTGTATGTGTCTGCCCATTCTACAGTCAAGGGTAAGATCCATGAAGGCAAGGACTATGCTTGTCTTGGTCCCCGTGACACCACTAGCACCCAGTACCCCTGTCACCCTAATAAGTTGTCCTTTGCTGCCCACCTCTGGAGAGTACCAAGGGTGGGAATGGGGCACTCAACACTCTACATAACGTCTTCAAGTGTATGGACTTCTGTTGGGGTCAGCTAGTCCTGGAAAACATAAAGCATTCTAATTATTTCCTTTCCCCAAGTACAAACACCACCCCTCAAGAGACTACATTGATTCAGTGCATCAAAAAGAAGCCTTTTGTTTCTATTATTTTCCATATGGTTTAGTGGTCCCTCCTGGAAGACATTTGGGAGAAAATACACATGTGCACATACATCTGTGAGACATCTCTTAAAGATAAACAAATGCAGAGATGCTGGGAGATGACTACCACCATGATTCTTTAGCTTAAACAAATATTTCCCCTACATTTGCTCATTCATTTCCATAAGTTACTGCACGGTGGAGTTAATTGTTCAAAGTGACTGAAGACAGACATTGGCAAGCATCACACGCCACTACCCCTAACGGCTGCTTTTAGATGAAGTCCCATTTTTACCCAGGAATTTTACACTAAGCTCCCTCAAAAAGAGTTAACACACTTTAAAGAAAAAATGATAAATCTATTCTTTAGTCCCTTAACCAATATAACATATAAACTTTCAAATGTTTGGTTCTATGGTAAGGTAATACAAAGGCACCAAAGAATGCTTCTTTATTAAGGGATAAGAAAGGATGACTTTTTAAAAAGCTAATGAAAGCTTAGGCTGCCGTAAAGAGTATCCAGAATACGGAAGATAATTTACCTGAGAGGGTTGCTTTGTGAAGTGGGGCTCCTTGTCAATTGGATTGTTTAAGGAGTGTGTGTTGGGCCATCCATCTAAAAGGCTGTCGGGGGCCCCTTTTATGGCTGTTTCAGTGAGAAAGGCCCTCTTATTCAATACTGTATTGGTTTGCTAGGGCTGCTGTAAAAAGACCCACAAACTGAGCGGCATAAACAACAGAAGTGTATTATCTCACAGGTCTAGAGGCTAGAAGTTCCTGCTCAAGGTGTCAGCAGATGGGTTCCTTTTGAAGTATGGAAAGGAGAATCTTTTCCATCCCTTTCTCCTAGCTTCTGGTGGTCAGCCAGCAATCTCTGGCATTCTTTGGCTTGAAGACACATCACCCTGATCTCTGCCTTCATGGTCACATGGCATTCTCCCTGTGTACCTGACTGGCACTGGCTCTGAATTACCCCATTTTATAAGGACACTAGTCATACCAGATTAGGGCCCACCCTAATCACCTCATTCTAACTTAACTACCTCTGCAAAGACCCTATCTCCAAATAATTTTCATTGTCAGATAGTGAAGATTAGAATTTCCACATACGAATTTGGGAGGTACACGACTCAACCCATAACAAGTATCTTCTAGGAAAATAAGAAAATATTCTTCTTTGGAGAATGCTGTAGCAACACCCACAACTACTACAACCCACACATGTTCATTTAAAGCTATGTAATATTCTAAATGCTAGAGTCCTGAAAATGAATTGAAAAACAAAACCAGAGGGGAAATTCAAAGAAGCATCACATTGATTTGATGGACATGACACCTCGGTCTAAGCAATTTTTCAGTTTGGAACTGAAGTCACAAGAATTTCTACTAAGTTTCATTTTTCAATGTTGCAAACAATAAAATTCTCTTCAAAGAAAGCCAAAGGCATGAAGAGCTAAAATGAGCTTGTGCAACATTTGCTCAGAAAAGTCCAGGGGTCTTCAGCATCTTCTTAGGTCTGAACCTCCCCCCAAAACTAGTACTGTGAAAAAGGCAAAAAAAAAAGGCAGACACTAGAGAAAAGGGATAGATGAGATGTAATTATGTAGAGTTATACAATTATGGAAGTCAATATGGAAGGATGGAGGATACAGAGAAGGGAGTACAGGTCTAGTTTTGTGATGTCAAAGTTGTAAGAGAACTTAGATGTAAGAATTAAAAGTAACGTTCTGAAATGTATTCACGGTATTAAAGAGGATCTTTGACACAAGAAGTTCAAGAACTATAAATCTAAATCCCTAAGCTCTGGATTAACCCTTAATTTGATTTCTAGCTCACTCATGGGTCAGAGTCACATCAGTTCTTCCCAGAGGATGGAAATGTCAGGGATTAACCACTTTCCAGCAGGATTTGAGGATTAACAAATTGACGGCAATGCGTTGGGATACAATGAAAACAATCACCTGATAAATGGCACTATTGCTTTGATTTCTTACTTATGCTAGTCTCCTGAGATAAGCAGAAATGAGTGTCATCTTAAGAATAAAAGGTAAAAGGTAAAAGAAGAGGTGTACAAAAAATACATAGCATTTGGGCTTCCCTGGTGGCGCAGTGGTTCAGAGTCCGCCTGCCGATGCAGGGGACACAGGTTCGTGCCCTGGTCCGGGAAGATCCCACATGCCGCGGAGCGGCTGGGCCCGTGAGCCATGGCCGCTGAGCCTGCATGTCCGGAGCCTGTACTCCGCAACGGGAGAGGCCACAACAGTGAGAGGCCCGCAAAAAAAAAAAAAAATACATAGCATTTATGAAACTATGTGCCCTGTGCTTGGCCTGTGCTCTCTCTGCAGTGCCTCTTGAAACTGTTAGTCACGCAAGGGCTCTCTGAAGGGTACAGGGCAGGAAATATGGGAACAGAAGCAAGTGTGCTGCTTTAGTTCACCCACCATTAGTTTACGTACCAAATGCCAATGATTAGAGTGAGAAAGCCCTCCTCAGATTTCACAGTCAGCAAGGTGACTGTCAGTGGTGGCCCTGAAATCCAAGTACAGATAGCACTGGGCTTATCACTCGAAATGTTTCTAAAAACCCTGAGTTTTGAGGCAGCAAAGTGCCCTACAATGAGGTCCTACAACCCTCAGTTCAAATCCCACCTGAAACTTGGTTAAGACTCACCCTCTAAACTGTAGATTCCTCCTCAGTACCATGAGATACTTGGAGCACAAGCTACCCTGGGCTGTAGTGAGGATTACATGTGAATTATATGAAATACATGAACAGTGTTCAGCTTCCAGAAAGTGCTCCCTTACTGCTGGTCCCCTCACCCCACCTCCATAGTTAACTAAAAAAGTGGGTTTTATTGTGGTTATCGTTGTTGCTTTTTTTCCTGGTAACCTGTAACAGAGGCTGGTGATCACCTTTACTACTAGCTATATTCTCCTCCACAAGGCTAAGAATTAAGCTCCTTAGTAAAGAAGCCTGAGGGTTTTTTATTTTTGTTTTGTTTTACTGTTGCTTGTTATGTTTCTAATAAGGAAAATGCTTTCATGTGCTCTGAGAAAACTGTACTGCAATATGCCTGCTGTTTAATGTACCAATTCTGACTAAGAATAGAGGATAACAGAAGAGCTTATTCAAAAAGTGGATTTCAAGGTCTCTCTTGCAGAAAGTCAGATTATATAGGTCTGGGGCCTATAGCTGTAGTTCTAACAAGCACCGCTGTGGATGCTGAGAGTGAGTGGTTCTCACCACACAGTAAGAGACACTGATGTCATCAGCTTGCAACACTGACCCCCTAGAACATCACTTCCTAAAGGCTACAGCTTCTGCTACAGAGCAACGTGAAACATCATCACTGAGCCTGAAGGATAAAAGTATTCAACCTTAAAACCACACATCATCACATATTGTAAGTCAAATAATCCACGCTTTAGCATGTATTAATATTTTGATAGAACAAAACATTAACAGATACTACATAATGCTTATCCATGCTACAGTTAACATAATCTGGGAACATTCTAAAACCTCATGCTGTTAAATATAACCATTCCCTCTTTTACTTTCACATACCCTAGGTGCTAAACTTTGCATTTTGCCCCTCTGCCTATCCAGCTCAGCAGGTAGAAGCTGAGAAGTCTGTGGAAGGTTGAAAAGACAGCAGAACAGCTAACAGCACATCCCCTCCTTGCTAAAGTACGCTAGTGAAAAAGCAAGGTGTAGGAGTCTTCCAGAGAACGGGACTCCGGGCAGAGTTCCCAGGAATGCCTCCCCTGAGTGTGTAGAAATGCCTTTTCCCTCTCACCTCAGTCCCTTCCTGGATGTGGGGGGAAAATGCAGAAAGACACTAAAGAAAATACTGCCAACAGTAACCTAATCTTTGAGACCAAAGACGACAACCTATACAGAAAATGGAGAGAAGGGGTTTCATTGATGTTCTGTGTTATTTCGGGTGATGGCCAGTCAGGTGTGACCACAAAAGGAGACACACAAGGGGCTCAGGCAAACCAAGTTTCTTATATTCACAGGTGTTAGAAACAGGACACTTGGCACACCACACAGGGCCACATGGGAAAGCACCAGCATCATCCAGGAGGCAGAAGTGGTCGGAGGGGAGAGCCTAGACCACGACCTTTGTTAAGAGTTTCTGCAGCAAAGGCAAGGCAGGGATAGGTAAATCGTTTAGGAGTGGTTGGTTTGAATAATTTCACAGGTGCTAATAGGCTGTGGGAGTGGCCCCTATGTGTCTGGTAGAGGAATATTGCCTCCTGGGCTGTTGGAGCCAGTAGAGGTGCTGTGGCTCTGGACCGGAAGTCCACACATCAATGGCGCTCACCACACTGAGCCCTTGGCTGACTCTAAGAACTGGTCGGCCCCGAAAGGGGCAGGCTCTCCCCAGGCAGAAAGCATCACAATACGCAGAACATCAAAACTACAAATAAGGGCTTCCCTGGTGGCGCAGTGGTTGAGAGTCCGCCTGCCGATGCAGGGGACACAGGTTCGTGCCCCGGTCCAGGAGGATCCCACGTGCTGCGGAGCGGCTGGGCCCATGAGCCATGGTCGCTGAGCCTGTGCATCCGGAGCCTGTGCTCCGCAATGGGAGAGGCCACAACAGTGAGAGGCCCGCGTACGGCAAAAAACAAACAAACAAACAAACAAAAAACTACAAATAATACAACAGTACTATCTACTCCCCTCCTGCTTATTAAGAGGAGATTTAGCAGCCTCATTCTGCACCACAACTGCAGCCCCTCCACGTCAGGCCAAGGGAACCAGAGATGATGACCTAGAAGCAATCGACTTCCCAAACCCACTCAGTATGCTGAATGTGACACATTTGCTCTCAGCTTATAATTGGGATGTGCAAAGCTTTTCTGGGCATAATACAGGGGGAAGGTGGTAGGAAGTGTTGGTAAGGGTGGAAATGAGATGGAGGAACCATGGTGAGTTTTAATTGCCTAAAAAGCAACTCTCGGCAACTTCTGGGAAACTTCTGAAGAAGAAAACAATTCAGCTTCAGAAAGAATCATTGACCTCATTTCCAAATCTAACAAGAGCTGCAATGCAGGGCACTGCCCTCACCCAGGCAGTCCTGCAAACAGACGATCATCTCTGGGAACTATTCAGCTGACCAGCATCAAACAACTGGCTCCATTTCCACACAAGCACATCTGCTAATCCATCTTTCATGGATTCCAACAATATGAACTCCAGTAAATTCCATGCTTAGAATAGAAGAGATGCCTACAAGGGCTTAAAGCATCCTGACTCAGGATTGGTTTAAAGTCAAGCATCATCTTAGTTTGAGGCACACTTTTTGCAATCCCCCTTTGCTACCCCAATTCAACCTACCCCACCATACAGCCCTTCTCCACTCCCTTCCCCTCTCACAACCCACACATGGTGAACGATTGGGGTACTCTCTTTTCTTTACAAATGATATTGACTAAATTCTGCATTTAGAGTCTAGCTTTTGAAATATCAAGTCAGGTAAACATGCAGGACATGTTAATTAACAAATAATAAAGGCTAACTGTTGAGCTTTTATTATTTGCCAGTCTGCCAAGTGTTTTATATGCCTTCTCTTCTTGAATCCTGACAATGCTAGGAGCCAGGTACTATAACCATCTTCATTTTCCAGAGAATGAAATCAAGGCCCTGCAAGATTAAGTGACTTGCCCAAAGTCACACGGCCACTAAGCACCAAAGCCAAAATTTAGATCTGGGTTGCCTGACTTGAGAGCCAAAGCTGTAATAACTAGACTACTAATGAGACACGGTTAGCTTCCATAAACGTCTGATTTAGGCTAAACAGGCATGCTCTCTCCACGGGTGCTCTAGCAGCCTCAGGGGCCACAACATAGGGACACACCATGCCACAAGAAGGCATTTCAAACTGGCAGCACATGGAGCAGCACAGGCCAGGTGGTACTCGCGCTCCAGATCCTCTAGAGCTGCTGTAAAGTGGCCACAGGTAAACATCCCAGAGAGGGTAGATACTGGCTTGACAAAGTGGTGTAGCTTTTTAAAAAATAAATAAAATAAAATAAAGGGGATAAATTAACAGCATTATAGGACAATCATGCTGAGATTTAAGGATCTTTGTGCTAGCATTGCTGATCCTGAAGAGACAGCTCAAATAAGCTTAACTCATGGCTTTCATTCAAAGAATTAACCTGTTGCCAAGTAAAGTGTCTCAAAGAACTGGAATGCTGTCAAACTAGCTTAACACCATGAAATGGTACAACTTAATGAGACTGTAAATCTTGAGGAACACAACACAGAGCTCCCTCTCCTAAAACTGATGTCGAAAGCGGTTTGCTTTCTTTCCTGGATGCACACACACAGTGGTAGGCGAAATACTGTAACTAAAAAAAAATTTTGTTTTTGAACATCTTTATTGGAGTATAATTGCTTTACAACGCTGTGTTAGTTTTTGCTGTATAACAAAGTGAATCAGCTATATGTATACATATATCCCCATATCCCCTCCCTCTTGCATCTCCCTCCCTCCCTCCCTCCCACCCTCCCCATCCCACCCCTCTAGGTGGTCACAAAGCACCGAGCTGATCTCCCTGTGCTTTGCGGCTGCTTCCCACTAGCTATGTATTTTACATTTGGTAGTGTATACATGTCAGTGCTACTCTCTCATAAAAGCTTTTTTTTAATTGATAGAACTTCTTCCACTTTTCCCTTTATCTAACTCCTTTTGAATCGTTACATAAAAATTTTTAAGTAAAAAATCTTAAAGAGGGCTTCCCTGGTGGCGCAGTGGTTGGGAGTCCGCCTGCCAATGCAGGGGACACAGGTTCGTGCCCTGGTCCAGGAAGATCCCACATGCCGCGGAGCGGCTGGGCCTGTGAGCCATGGCCGCTAAGCCTGCGCGTCCGGAGCCTGTGCTCCGCAACGGGAGAGGCCACAACAGTGAGAGGCCCGCGTACCGCAAAAAAAAAAAAAAAAAAATCTTAAAGAGCTGAAACAATCATGCTAAACAGTTTTCTTTAAACATATATTCATCCTCCTGAGACATAACACACATTCTCAAGAAGGGAAGCCCTGACATTAAAATTAAACCAACCAATCAGGGGCTCAGGGCTGAATCTATAGGATGGGGAGGCTATACTGATTCTTGCAAATCAGTAACTGGCCTGAGGTCTATATGGAGAAGGGAAAGAGGGGGGAAAAAACAGAAAGTTTTGAATGAATGGAAAAGAAATCCAAATTCGGCAATGTTTGTTCCTGAGAAAAAGTGTGACAACTACTCACCTGTCTACTGCTTCCACGTCAAAGCAAAACCGCTTCTCAATAGAGTCTGTTTTCCGCCGTGTGCAGGATTTGAGGGTGACTGATTCATCTTCTCCCTGTTGGGAACACACAGACTATCAAGATGAGGCCAGAACTCGGGCCATGCTCCTCTCCAGGACAAACGTGCCACATAAACAGAAGCGAACATTTCATCTTCTCAAACCTGAGTGTTCAAGACCACAGGAGGTGGAAGGTTGGTCATAAACCTTCTCAGACCACAGCCTCATGCAAATAAAATCTGTAAGCCATGTTTAATACTTAGAGCCCAATGTCTTGAGTATTAATAGATCATGATGGTACAGCATCAACCCATGCTAGGTTAAATTCTTGTTGATATTGGCTTAAATAGGTTGAATTTATAGATTTGATAAGAGTTGAAACAAGATTACCTTGAGGTCTCCTTCCAACTCTGGACTTCTATGACCTTGGTTCAATGGTCACTTCTCAGGGAAACATTTCTGGACTGGGTCAAACACCCCCAGACATGTTCACATAGCACCATGTACCCCTCCTTCCCTCACAGCACTGATCACAGGTAAGATTTGCTGTTGCTGTAAGTGATGATTCAAATAATGTCTCTCTCCTCATTAGGCTCTAAGCTCCTTGAGGGCATACTGTACTGTGTCTGTTTTTGCTTACCCTTGTGTCCCCAGAGACCAAACAGGCCCTGGAACAGAGTAGGTGTGCAATAAATATGTTTTAACAGCTTTATTGAAGTATAATTTTTAAATGTATAATATACTGCACATATTCAAGCATACAACTTATGAGTCTTGACATCTGTATACATCTGTGAAATCATCATCACTATCAAGGTAGTGAACATTTCCATCAGCCCGAAAGTTTCCTGGTAAGTCCCTTTGTAATCCATCATCCCTCCACCCAGTCCATTCCCAGGCAAACACTGAATCTGTTCTCTGTCATCACAAATTAGTTTGCATATTCTGTAACTTTATACAAATGGAATGCTCTTTTACGTCTGACTTTTTTCACTCAGCATAATTCATTTGCAATTCACTCATGTTGTACAAATCAAGTTTATTTCTTTTTGCAAATGATATGACCAATAAGGGGTTAATATTCAAAATATAAAAACAGCTCATGCAACTCAACAACAAAAAAGCAAACATCCCAATTAAAAAATGGACAGATGACCTGAATAGACATCTTTCCAAAGAGGAAACGCAGATGGCCAACAGGCACATGAAAAGACGCTCAACATCACTCAACATCAGAGAAACACAAATCAAAACCACAGTGAGATATCACCCCACTCCTGTCAGAAAGGCTATGATCAAAAAGACCACAAATAACAAATGTTAGTGAGGATGTAGAGAAAAGGGAACGCTTGTACACTGTTGGTGGGAATGTAAATTGGTGCAGCCACTGCATAAAACTGTAAGGAGGTTCCTCAAAAAACTAAAAATAGAACTATCATATGATCCAGCAATTACACCCCTAAGTATATATCCAAAGAAAATGAAACATTAATTCAAAAAGATATATGAACCCCAATGTTCATAGCATTATTTACAATTGCCAAGATATGAAAGCAAGCTAAGTGTCCATCAACAGATGAATGGATAAAGAAATAGTGGTGTACAATGTTCACTGCAGCTCTGTTTACAAGAGCCAGGACATGGAAGCAACCTAAGTGTCCATTGACAGATGAATGGATAAAGAAGATTTGGCACATATATACAATGGAATATTACTCAGCCATAAAAAGAAACGAAATTGAGTTATTTGTAGTGAGGTGGATGGACCTAGAGTCTGTCATACAGAGTGAAGTAAGTCAGAAAGAGAAAAACAAATACTGTATGCTAACACATATATATGGAATCTAAAAAAAAAAAGGTTCTGAAGAACCTAGGAGCAGGATAGGAATAAAGACACGTAGAGAATGGACTTGAGGACACGGGGAGGGGGAAGGGTAAGCTGGGACAAAGTGAGAGAGGGGCATGGACATGTATACACTACCAAATGTAAAACAGATAGCTAGAGGGAAGCAGCCGCATAGCACAGGGAGATCAGCTCAGTGCTTTGTGACCACCTAGAGGGGTGGGATAGGGAGGGTGGGAGGAAGACACAAGAGGGAGGGGATATGGGGATATATGTATATGTATAGCTGATTCACTTTGTTATACAGCAGAAACTAACACACCATTGTAAAGCAATTATACTCCAATAAAGATGTTAAAAAAAAAAGTAGTGGTACACACACACACACACACACACACACACACACACACACACACACACACACACACACACACACACACACACACACACACACACACACACACACACACACACACACACACACACACACACACACACACACTGGAATGCTACCCAGCCATTAAAAAAGAAACTTTGCCATTTGCAACAACATGGATGGACTTGGAGGGTATTGTGCTCAGTGAAATAAGTGAGAAAGAGAAAAACAAATACTGTATAATATCACTTATCTGTAGAATCTAAAATATAAAACAAATGTGAATAGAACAAAAAAGAAATAGACTCATGGACACAGAAAACAAACTAGTGGTTATCAGTGGGGATAGAGAAGGAGGGAGGGGCAAGATAGGGATAGGGATTAAGAGGTACAAACTACTATGTATAAAATAAACTACAAGGATATATTGTACAGCACAGGGAACATAGCCAATATTTTATAATAACTATAAATGGAGTATAATTTTTTAAAATTGTGAATCACTATGTTTTACACCTGAAACTTAGGTAATATTGTAAATCAACTATACGTCAATAAAAAAAATAAAAATTAAACATTAAAACAAAAAAGGCAATTTTTAAAATCCATGGTACAAAAAAAAAGAGCTTATTTCTTTTTATTGCTGGGTAGTATTCCATTGTACAAATGGAATGCAACAGTTTTATCACGCAACACTAATTTATTGTCTAAAAACACAGAGGTTTCTGCCCCTGATTTCTTCTCTTCCTGTCACGTAGGAATTTTTTAGGGTTCCTTTTTCTCCTATATCTGCCAATCTTTCTTCCTAAACTAGGGGGGAAATTAGCAAACTTGCCTAGTTTGTTGAATAATAGGAAATGTGACTACGTATGGTAAAACTTAACCACCCACTAATATCAGAATAGCGCACAAAACACAGCAGACCTAGGAAGAGACAGTTTATATTCACAAGTCTTACATCTATTGTCTTTTACTGAATGGCTAAGATTAATTTCTCAGATTGAGAATTGCTCCTTCTGCAACACATAAATGTATGACTGGAAATGCCCAAACATATGGACTTCTGACCATGTTAATGTCTAACTCTATTTCTGATTTAATGGCATTGGACTACCTCTCACTCTGAAAGCTTAGGGGGAGGTATCCCTGAGAAATAGGAGAAAACAGGGGAACTATAAAAGATTGTCAAATATAAGCAGAAATAAGAAGAAGATAAGACGCTGTTCCCAAGAAGACCGTTCCATATCAAGAAAAAAATCTATAAAGATCTGTTCAAGTACTCGCGGTTAAAAAAACAGGGGATGGAGATAACAATCACTTAAACAAATAAATGAAGAGTTACAACCATAACAAACACTACAATAAAAGAGGCAAGCTGCGCTACAAACGCCTACATTAAGGGGATGTGACCTCGGCAGGAAGGTCGGCAAAGGCTTTCTTGGGCTGAGACCCGAAGATCCACAGGAGATAAAACCAGGAGCACAGATCAGGGGTGGAGAACAGCAGGTGGAAAGGCCCTGTAGTGGGGGTCCATGGAGCCCTGGAGGAACTGAAGGGAAGCCAGTGTGCCTGGAATCCCTGTGCAAGAGGGAAACTGGGCTGAGAGAGGGCTTGAGGGAAGCAGGGACCAGATCATGCAGACTGTGGTCTGTATACTGTGAGCAGTGGGAACATATGAAGGGTTTCAAGCCAGGAAAGGGACGGGGTCAGCTCTGGGCTGCTCCAGGGCTCCCACAGAGAGCACCCTCATCTCACAGGATAGAACGCGGGGAACTGTCTTTCACCACACACAGGCCTTGTCTCCAAGAGGATGCAGAAAATCCGCTCACATCTCCTGGACTGAAGCTAAGAGAAAAGCAGGTACTTTCAAAGGAAAATAATCCAAATGAAAGGGACAGGGAAGGAGAGACAGGGTGGACAAAGAGCGTGTTAGGAAAAGAAAACACCCTATATTCTACATTAAATCTGCCGCCAGCTCCTAGGAGAGCTTTGTACAAGCACACATACAATGACATCACATGACTCTCCTGTATAAATAGAGAAGACATCACCTCTGGACAGCCAGTCTTCACATTTCCTCACCCTGAGGATGAGGAAACAGAATGGCGTCATGGAAAACTATTATCTTACACATATACAGTATTATTCTTTTATTATGATGATGAACCTCAGAATCAGGAGATGTAGGCTCCAGAATCAGGGTTTGAGCACTGGTTCAAAGTAACTCTTTCAACATACATCCTTAGAAATCATTCTCTCTCTCCGACCCACAATCTCCTCTTTTGTAAAGTAAGAAAAATGGATAAAACAGGATGATAAAGGACAATATTTTAGAAAAATATAAAACAAAATCTAAATATAAGTAATTATTACTAGAAAAATTATTTCATATAATATCAAGCTCCTAATATGGCAGCCTCTATTATGTGTCAGGCTCAGTCCCAAGAAGTTTACATACACTAATGCATATAAGCCTCTTAACAACTCAGTGAGGCATTTCCTATTATCCCACTAAAGTCTAAGGAGTCCCAAACACACACCATAATTCGTCTGCCCTTCACTTTCAGCGTGGTAAGAAAGGAGTAGAGAAAATACAACAGAGTTCTTCACTCCAGGTTTAGGAAAGCACAAGATAAATGGTCCCAAAATAAAGACTGTGTGAGAGAATAACTCAGTGAATCTGATTTCCAGAAGGACTAGGAGTTAGAAAAGGACTATGACTTGGCCCAAGAAAGGCAGACCTAACTCTATTTCCATTTCATGAATAATAAGGAACTCCTATTAACGGAGATTTTTAATACTCCTTCTAACTCTGTAATTTCTCTATGTTTTGATATTTTCACATATCTGCTTCCCTGAGATTATTTATAAGTCAACTCTACCACTAACAAGACACATAAAAAGAGCCTTGGCTAGGGCTTCCCTGGTGGCGCAGTGGTTGAGAGTCTGCCTGCCGATGCAGGAGATGCGGGTTCGTGCCCCGGTCTGGGAAGATCCCACATGCCGCGGAGCGGCTGGGCCCATGAGCCATGGCCGCTGAGCCTGTGCTCCGCAACGGGAGAGGCCACAACAGTGAGAGGCCCGCGTACCGCAAAAAAAAAAAAAAAAAAAAGAGCCTTGGCTTTTTTTGCCTTGATACAGGGAAGGACAGAGATCCTGATCAACTCCTGCGTTGTGGTCTAAGAGAAAGAAAGCCAGGAAGAAAAACTGGAAGTGGCAGAGAGCAAGGGGACAGCATGGGGGAGTAGCTAACAGTAATGACAACAGCGTCACATCACTGACCTGGGCAGTCCAACCTCAGGGCCAGTGCTCTTAGCCTCTACACTGTAATGCCCGCACATATGCAAACCCAACAGGATGCACAAAAATTTGCCACAGAGAAGAGGGCCAGGGTTGGAATACTTACAGAGGACTACTTTATCAACAGATTAGACACAGCCGAAAAATTATTTAAACTAAAGATAGAACAAAAGAAATTATCCAGAACGGAGTCCAGAGATTCAAAGAAATGCAACATATAAATACTTTTGTTAAAAAATATTTAAATATCTCCAGAAGGAGATACTAAATAACAGAAAGAATGGGGAGGGGGGCAAAATTCAAAATGATAATTGGTGAGAATTTTCCAAAGTTACTGATCAGACACCAATCCTCAAATCCAGAAAGGCCAAAATGCCTAAGCACAACAGATTGGGGGAAAAAAGAAAAAAATTCACAGAAAGGATTATCATAATGAAATGTAGAATACCAAAAGAAAAAAAAAAGAAGATATTATGAGGAGCCAGAGAGAAAAGACAGATCACCTAAAAAGAAAACGCAGACAGACAGAGTGCTCCCAGAGGAAAGGAGAACCACTGGGGCACAGCAAGGAGCTCCCAGCAGTGGGGACCCCGCAGATGCAGCCTGACTATCTCCTCCAAGGACGGCCCACGAGAATATCTTCCATCCCACATGCTCTTCAATGCAATGTGACTTTGATACTCCCTTCATCAAGAGGCAGGGCCTATGTCCTCTCACGCTGAAACTGGGTGGGCTTTTTTATGACTGTTTCAACCAACACATGGGGCCAACCTAAGGCAATATGACTTCTAAGCCTCGGTCATTAAAAGGTTTTGCAGGGTCTGCTTTTGTTGCTGGAATATTCACTCTTGAATCCTTTAGCTGCCCTGAGGCTGCCATGCTGTGAGGAAACCCAGAATAGCCCACGTAGAGAGGCCAGAGGACAGGCCCTGAGACTATACAGAGCAAGAGGGAAAGAAGGAAGAGAATGGGAGAGGAGGTCAGGAGAAAGGAAGAGAGCTATATCTGACCAGCCCAGAGCTGCTTCAGACCCTTATGATCCAGCTCCAGTCATTATCTGATTGAAACAGCATAAGAAACCCTTAGCCCAAACCATCTATCCAAATGCTCCGCAAAGACCTTACCCACAGAAACTGTAGGAAATACTAAAATGACTGGTGTTGTTTTCAAAGTTGCTAAGTTTTTTTTGTTTTCAAAGTTTCAAAGTTTTTGGGTGACCTGTTACACAGCAACAGATAATTGGGACATCTAAGCTGCCAACTGGCAGCCCTCTGGGTGTTGGCTGAGAGTGACAAGAATCAGTTTCACAGGATGAGGTCATCCAAGAATTTCTAGCATCTAAACACATTATACACACTTAACACTGTATATATGTGAAATACAAAAAGCTTTCTTAATTGCAGCTGCCAATGTAACTTAGTGCTCAAAATAATCATCTTGTTTTATTTACTTTTTCAGGTGCCATGCCTCCTGGAACTACTGTATAAAAATTAAGAAAATTACAGTGAAAATTGGAGGTGTTACTTCAAACATGCATTATACTCATCATATGTTAACCAAGCACATCAAGCATGAAATTTAAAAGTGAACTCACCCCCTTTCCTCCTGACTTTTGGTCAAATGGTACCATGGTGATTTGTTTGGAATCCCGTTGATATGTACAGTAGTGCTTCACCCAGGAAGTTCCAAAATGACCTGCAAGGTAATATTCCCCATAAAACATCTCTACACGTCCACTGCATGCTGGAAAAACACACAACCAGTAACTCACAATGCTCACCTATCCTTAAACTGTTTCTAGGAGCGATATACTCTCCACACCAGCTAGACGTGAACAGGCAGAAATCTGATTCCACAAGGTGGAAATGGAACCGACCCAGGGCTTTCCCCAAGGACCAAGGAAGACTGTTTGCCACTAAATGCTGCATCCGATGGGTCTTAAAATATAAGGGAAGTAGAGGTTCCCTGGGGAAATTAATTCACTTTCCCATATTATCAATCTCCAACTGAAGTTTCCTTTCTCTCCCCTGACAGGAGTAAGATGACTGAGAAGGAACACAGAAAAGCCCCTCAAAGTGCTTGTCACCGTTCCCATCTGGTGTGATGGCTTCATGCTTCCCACACAGCTGTTCTGCGACCATGTGCACCCACGTACAGGGGTTCTGACCTACTTCCAAACCCCTAATTTTTACTTTAGCAGAACTCAAGAAGATCTGAAAAGCAGACAAGGAAAACCCAGAGACACCAGACATGTGGAACAGAAGTAACTGTAAATGCTCAAATGTAATCTAAGGAGTTTGTCCCTCAAAATTATGCCTCAGGAAAGAGGTAGATGCCCTACAGACAAATCCTGACAGTATCTGATTTTATCAGGTGCCTGGCCAATTACTTTATTTCAAACAACAAAGTACTGTTAGAGAAAGAAGGCATGATTGGCATTATTAGCCTGCAAGGACCTCAATCAATATGAGTTCAGGATGCTTATAGAGATCACATAGCAGATATGATTAAAAAACAATAATGACAACATGAAAACAGATTTAGCAGACATTTAATAATTATTTTTCAGGGTATGAATGCCCATTGCAAGTGTTGGATGTCACTTAGTATACTTAAAAAGCAACAGAGTGTCTACATTGGAGCATCAAGGACAAATGAAAACACCAACCATTCAACTGTGGTTCTGTGGCTTAGACAATAAATTCCAGTGACCGCACAACACAAAGATTTCAAAAGTGCTGTATCTTGGACACTTTGAGCATCATAATAAACAAGGACAGTAATGGATTTAGCCTAATGAACAAAATGGGAACTCTGAAGTCCATACTGACAGTAGAAAGATGGATGGATAGACAGATGAAAGAAAGAAAGAGAGAGAGAGAGAAAGTTAGAGAAAGAAAGAAAGGGAGGGAGGGAGGGAGGGAGGGAGTAAGGAAGGAAGGAAGGAAGGAAAGGAGAGAAGGAGGGAGGTAGAAAGGGGGAGGACGCTTCCTTATAGCACACCGAAAGGCAACTAATAAATGTGGAGGGAGTGGCAGAGCTGCAAAATCACCATTTTGCAACCATCACAGTAAAGGTCAGTCCAGGCCAGGATTGTCAATGGATGCTAACTCTATGGGAGGCGAAGTCTGATGAGGGAAGGGCACGGTCTTAAGGTGTCCGCCCCACAGACCGCTTATCAGTTACAAGGGAAACAGTGACGGCACAGTGGGGAAAGCAGAAAGTACCTTGACTGGGTGATCAAAATCAACAAGACCACGGAGGGCAGAGGAACATCCTTTGCTCCGGACGTGGTACCCAGGAAAAACACAGCATTACTTATGTAGGATTTGACCAGGGATGCATGACCTGAATCTCATCATGAGGAAACATCAGACACACCCTCAATGAACAAAATTCTATACAAGAACTGGCTGATATTCTTCAAAAACGTCTATGTCATCAGAGGAACTGTTCTAGGGTAAAGGAGACTAAAGTCGTCATACGACAACTAAATGCTGTACAAGCTCCTGTACTGGAGGAAAACAAAATGCTCTATAAGGGCATCACTGGGACAAGACAAAATGGGAATATGAAATATTGTTTAGATGAAATATCTTATCAATGTTAAATTTCCTGGATATGTAACTGTGGTTACATAAATGAACGTTTTGAGAAAATACACACTGAAGTCAAGAAGCATGGTATATGCAACCTGTTCTCAAACGGTTCAGAAAAAATTATAATGTGTGTGTGTGTGTGACTGTGATATGCACACACACCCATACAGAGAGAGAAAGAATGATCTAACTGGAAAAATGGTAAAAATTCGTGAATCTGGGTAAAGGTCATATGGTCGTTCTTTATACTATTCTTGCAACTTTCTGTAAGTTTGAAACTACTTCAAAATAATAAGTTACAAAAACTTCCAAATTAAAAAAAAAAAGCTGTATTCTAATGATATGCTCTGGACCACTGTGTTGGAGAATCAAAATATGGTTCTAATGATAATCAAGACATTAATGTTGAAAAAACACATGAAGTGTTTGAATAAAATTGTACAATGTCATGTGAGTGCTTATACTGACTTTACACGTAAGTGACCAATATTAATAAATTACGTGTTATAAGTGGACACTGAACTGTATTTTTATAGTCCTAAAAATTTTTATTTTCAAGTTGACTTAAAACTTTTGGGGGTGGTCTTCTCATTGGCCAAAGAAGATAAGACCATATATTCAGGTATAACACACAACTAAAGTAGCTTCTGTTTTTTACAAGCCTTAGCAAGCTCATACCTGCAAGAATAAGGGACACAAAACTCTCATCACAACCGATGCTCCAACCTCCAACCCCATTACTACACCTTTGTCACCAGGGAACAATTTTAAGTCCAAGGAAATTTTTGAGTAATCACTAAATAGAATAATCACTGAAACTGAGTGTTTTGTTCCATTAGGAAGCAGATAGGAGTGAAGATATTTAACTAATCCTAAATCAACAGTGCCCAGCCAGAAAGCACAGGTGGGAGACTACAAGAAGAGCTACCCATTAAAGAAAAACAATGCACTTTCTTTAATCTCTAGCACCGCACGCGTGAATTAAGTCTGGGAGTGCAATAGCCCAGTGCACGAATCTGAGTCATCGTTGAAAACACTGGGTTAGCAGCACCTGGCATTTCTTTTCTTGACATCATATGGGCAAGTCAATGGCTCTTCTTCCTGGCTCCTGAAGTGAGCTTTTGTTTCTACTTTTCCTAAAATTTAAGTGTTGGAACGACAGGGGTTGAGGAGAAGAGAGAAAGGGCCTAAGTCATGATTGTTTGGGCCTTGCTGAAACAAGTCTCAAATGAAAACAACATCACCAACTATTAAGTCTACCGAAGGATATGACAATAAGGCCCAGCCAGCCAGACCTTTCCAAGGCCTCTACACCAAGGGTATGGTATATAAAGCTATACTGAAGGTACAGGGACCTCAAGAGTAGAGTGACACCAGGGAGAGAAGTGGCACCGCAGAGCCTCAATGAATTCCATGTTGCAAGGAAATTCCCAGTTACAAAGGAAACATAACACATCACTGGGAGGTAGACAAGACCTTGTGGACAGCATCTCTCCCCTAGGAAACCTAACTATAAAATCACTCTCCTTCATCAAAATACGTACTCCAGGCCAGGCACTACTGGATACACCCCCCAGCTCCTGGGAAAAAGGCATGAGTACACCCACACTGCTGGCCAACCCAGCACTCACGTTTCTCCTGGACGTAGAGGTACCCTTCCATGGTGTAGGGACTGATGGTCTTGTGGTCGAGGGGATTCTCTTTCATCTTCTTCATCAGGGATTCCACTTCTGACCTGGTGCCTTCAAAGCGATTTCTTGTCTAGGGTGAAAGGAATTTTATTCAAATCAAAGAAATGAAACCCTGTTCCCATCTCTAGCACTTCAGAACATCAACCTACAGAATTCTTAGATCTAAAACCAGGTAAGGAACATTCAGCAATCTAGGAATCAGGCAAAAAAGTTGCCTTTTAAGAAATATACTTTGGCCTTAAAGCCCTATGTCAGAATGACTCTCAAACTCTAGGGACCATCAAAATCACCTGGGGAACCAGCAGGAAATGCAAATGACCAGTTCTCACCCCGAAAGATAAGTTTAGCGCCTCTCAACCCAGACATGCGCATTTTTAACAAGCATCCCAGGCCACTCTGACTCAGATGGTCCACAGCAGGGTACGCCCTCCACCTCCCTCCAGGACAGAGATGCTCTTTCTCCAGCTGTTGGCTGATGGCTCCCTCCTCAAATGGAGCTGCTTCACTTAAGGTTACCCCTCCCCCAGGGCACCCTGCACCCAGCAACTAGGCGAAGCCAGGGGCCACAGGGGCAGGGTCAAGGGACCATCCCAGCTCCAGGGGGCCCAGGGCATCGGCTGAGTCCTCACCACTCAGCTTCTCCTCCGGCAGGGCCTGCTGCCCTCACTCTGTCACAGGTGCTTCTGCCAACACTGCCTCCCGGGGACCTGCTCTGTATAAATCTCCACTTCAGAGTCTGCCTTCTGAGGGACCCGGCCCAAGGGAAGCCATGCTTTGTGACAGCTCATCCAAGACCCTGCAAATTCCTGTTCTCTGAGGCACTGCAGAGAACCATGAGGGGGCAAGCTCAGGCTTCTGAAAGCGTGCAGTCCAACCCGCACGGACATACTTGGGTTTATTTGGACACAGGATCATCCAGAGACAAAGACAACATGCAGATTAAAGTGGCCCCATCACACAGGGAAGAAGGGGGTTTGAGCCCCAGTGACCGCTAACCAGAGTCCTAAGCAGGATTCTGTGCACCCAAAGGTCCTGCTGCTTACAATGTGGGAAAGGAGATTGGGAGTAGGGCGCACCTACTTGGATTTCCTGGCAGCCTCACTGAGAGTTGAACAACAGCACATCCTTTGAGCCCAAGGCCAGCATGTGTACCCCATCCCCATCCCCTGAACACACACACTCTGTGGTTTTATGGGACCAGGCAGCTAGATGCACAGAGGGAGGCTGGGCTGGGTGGGGCTGGGACTTCCACTGCCAAAGGAAATCCTGAATCTGGCGTTACAGATTTAAAACATAATTGGCAGCAGCACTTCCGAGAACATAAATAGTGCTTTGAAATAATGCGGGAGAGGATGATGCTCTAACCTGGGACCATCAAGCACCCTAGAAATGCCTGACCCCCACTGCCCTTTGAACCCAAGCAAGACCCATCCTCCCCACCTGCATCTCAGTCCATTTAAGTGATCTGTATGCAACCAGACCCATATTTTGTTTTTCCTTCCCTTAGTAAGGGAAAGGAAGCCTGTCCCCGCGCCTACTCACGTTCTGTATGCTGATAGTCAACTGCGTCTTGAAGTCGTTGAAGTCCTTGGCCAGTTCATAACCATGGTGATAGAAAGTGAAGAGTCCTTGTAGGAATGCCAGTAGCTGTAATGAAGGCAGAAGGGCAAACTTCACATAAGCAGGTTCAAAAGGTATTATGGAGCTGTATCTGAGTTCCCAGCCCCGGTTTGAAAGTCTAGAATAAGGTAATAATAATGGCTATCGTTTACTGCGCACTTCTTATATGCCAGGCACTGTAACTTCATATGCCCTGTCTCACTAAATATTCATAACAACCTATGAAATGAATACTGCTATCATCTCCAACTTATTAGTAAGGAAGCAGATTCAAAGAGGTTAACTAACTTGCCCCAAAACACACAGTAAGTGGCAGCCAGGATTTGAAACCAGGTCTCCTGGCACCAACAGCCAAGCTCTTCCCCTCGGAGCCTCATCACCTCCTAAGAAAATCGCTTCTTCAGAAGCTGAAGACCAGGGCTCCCACTCAGTCTCCTTCTAGTATATTCATAATATCAGGTTATCATGCAGAAGGGTGTGGTTATATTGATAACCAACAAGGAAGGGAGAAAAGGAAGCCGGTGTGTCCTGAGTCTGCAGTCTAAAAGGCAAAGTCAAATCAAAGAAAATCATCCAGATCAGATTTCAGCTCAAGTGTGTTTCTGTACTTTCCAGAGGCTCTCCAGAAGTAAATGCTCTGGATTCCTTTATTAAAATAATCTCATGTTCCCACATTTTCATTTAGGTGGTTTCCCTAAATTCTCACTTAAAAGTGTCACAGGGCTTCCCTGGTGGCGCAGTGGTTGAGAGTCCGCCTGCTGATGCAGGGGACACGAGTTCGTGCCCCGGTCCGGGAAGACCCCACATGCTGCGGAGCGGCTGGGCCCGTGAGCCATGGCCGCTGAGCCTGTGCTCCGCAAGGGGAGAGGCCACAACAGTGAGAGGCCCGCGTAACAACAACAAAAAAAAGTGTCACAGCCTAAAAGGTAAGCCCATTCCTTGTTTAGTCTTGTCTTTAGTGAAGAGTGAAAACATCTGTTCAAGACAATTCTCACAACATGCCTTCGTATACTTAAAAACCATTCATGTCCCTACCCTAGCCCCTGCCAGCCTCCACTTCTCCAAGGTAAATAAACGTTCCTGCCCTCTCTCCTCTCACTGCCCATATGTAAACTTCACTGCTGTTATGCTTCCCTGGCCCCTTCCCAAGCTCTACATATCCTGCCTCAGTCCCAAATCTCAACCTGAAGACAGGATTATAGTTAAAGCCTGAACAAGGTTCAGAAGAACCAGAACCTCACCTCCATCACAAGCTCAGTTCGACTACATTTGGAGACCAGCCCCATTCTAACTTGAACTTCTCAATGCCAACTCACACCGTCTGAGTTGTCCCCTCTGACCTGCCTCAAATACGTGTTACACCAAGACACAGCTGCTTCACTTTATATTGTTGTGTTTAATCTTCTAGTCCTTAAATGAACATACCTTTACTTATTAGACACAATCTCACTTTGTTTCACCTATTCTCCTTTTTTGAGAAGCAGCCCTAATAATGAGAGTAAAGGAAACTCTCACACTTTGCTTGTGGCAGGAACGATAAGCACCAAGGTAGATACTGACCTGTCTTCAGACAAAGCCACATGCCCAGCCCACTTTATCAAAGAGCTCTGCACTGGAAAGTCAGGCAAAACCCCAGCTTATAACAATATGATCCCTTGACTTCCTGCTGCCTTTGTCCCTGGAGCATCTGTTCCCTTAGATCCTTACAGGAGGAGAGGGAACAGGCACTGCTGGGTCCTCTGGCTATAAAAACATCTAGAGGCACCATATATACATCCTTCACCTAAATTAAGGAATCGGTGGTAAGCCACAGAGAATCACCAAAGACTAACAATGAACTCTTTTCTTCAAAGATGACCAAAGTCTTTGCAAAGTCCTCTATGTAAAATACATTTTTGAGAACGTGGCCCACACTTTTCCTTCTAAATGGCTCCAGTAATGGAGAAGAAGGAGCTCTTATGCCAAACCTAGTGCCAGTATTCACAAGGACAACAGTCCTTTCTCATCTCTTCCCTCCCTGTTGTCCTTGAAGGCTGTGCCCCATCACTTTTCCAGACCACTAAGTCACCCTCTATTGGAGAATAATGCAGAAGATAAGCAGCTGATTCTCGAGTCATTCCTTCTATTAACGCTGATTTATGCTTCACTTAAAGTCAACAGGGCCTCTCTTATTCAGGGTAATTAACTATCTCAAACAGCTTGCTAAGATGCCACCTGGGTATACACACAAACACTCCAAAGGCAGAGAGCTGCCAATGTTTATTTTGGTTTTCACTTCCTCTGGTATCATGGCTGATTGTCCATTTTTTCTAAAGGAAATGATGCCTTAGGTATTGTTATCTTTGGGCCACTTCCTTCCTTCTCCCCTCACAGCATCTTTCGTCCCCTCCCCTACCTCCCACACACTGTATGAATCTTTGAACCTATGACCCCAAGGGAAATGAAAGTCCACTGCTCGGGGAGCTGGGCAAGGCCCACAGAAGGACCCCCGAGATGGAAGGATATGTCTGCCTCAAAGAAATGGTTCTACTCACACACACAGAGGAAGCTCCTGCTGTAGCCTCACCTGGTTATCAGGTAAGAGAAGCCAGCACGTCCACCCAGGCCCCTCCCTGGACAGCCAGACACGCAATCACAGCATGACAAAGGACGTGCCAGAGGAAGACCTTCCCAAGCCTCCTTTGCCTTCTTCCCCTTCCTTGTTTTTCTCTGAGAATAACTGTAAGAAAAATTTATTCCTATTTCCTAGCTGATAACAGATTTTTAAAAAAATAATAAAAATGTAACTGCGTTATTAGTGATAGTTACATTATTCTGGACTACATGCTAAATTTAAGTTTTTTCCATTTATAGAATAGAGCTACTGTTTTGGGTTGAATTTTTTCCCCCAAACCCAAAAGATATGAAGTCCTAAACCCTGGTATTTCAGAATGTGATTTTATGTGGAAATAGGGTCTCTACAGAGATAATCAAGTTAAAATGAATCCATTAGGCCCTAATCAAAAATGACTGGTGTCCTTAGAAAGGGGGAAAATTTGGACACAGTAACAAACACAGAGAGAAGATAGTCCTGTGAAGATGAGGAACTGAAGTGATGCATCTAATAAAACAAGGAATGCCAGATACTGCCAGGAAACCACCAGAAGCTAGGAAGAGGAAAGGAAGGATTTTTCCTGACAGGTTTCAGGGGCAGCAGGGCCATGCTGACCTTGATCTCAGACCTTTAGCCTCTAGAACTATGAGACAATACATTTCTGTTGTTCTGAGGCACCCAGTTTGTGGTACTTTGTTACAGCATCCCTAGCAGAAGAATACAGCTACCAAGAACCATTCATTCACACTGATGAAGAGAAGGTCAGCCAGTAAAGGGATGAAAAGCTGGGCTGGGTAAGCCAGGTAGCTCCCTTTAACTTGTCTTTAACCTATTACTGCAGTGGATTATGGCAGAGATTGAGATCATCTATGTGATGGGCTTAATTAGCACAGGCGTGCTGGCAGGGGCTGCTCAGCAAGAAGGACAGAATCAGACCGATGTGTCAGAAGAGGCACTGTGCTGACAGGGTCAGGACAGGCGATGCCACTGACCAAAGCGAAAGAATGACAACCTGCAATGGGGCGGAAGTCGTGAGAAAGGACAGGAAGGCACAGCACCAAGAAATACTCTGGAGGCGAAATTCAGAGGCTGTGGAGCGTGACGAATGTAGAGAGTGAGCTCTCTGCGGCAGTAGGTAACCTTCAATAATGAAAACTCAGGGAACAGACGGAATATGGCTTCACCTTCAAGAAGTCAGTTATGTCATTATCTGCGATCCCCACCTCCAGAACATTTAGTACCTCAACAAGAAAATTAAGGTTTCCAGGGCACACAAAAATATACGGTTTAGATCCAAGAAATCTGATTTTTCTTCCTTAGCATACTAAAATTTTGTTTCTTTTTCTGAAGGTCAATAACTTCTGGCACTTGAAGTTACTTTCTAAGAAACAGATGAACATAGTCGATGTACATGGAGGTTCCCTGAATGGCTGGAAGACTCCCTTGACTGCAACCAACTCAACACATGAATATCCACACCAGGCACCCCAACAATTTAGTTCAATTGATTTTTTTGCTTGTTTCCTTTCCGCCCTTAAGTAGTCAAATGCTGTTTCATAGAGTTTAAGAGTCAGACCACTACAGCTCTGCTATTTACTAGGTGTGACCTTGCAGAAGTAAATAAATGTGCTTCCATTTCTTTATCTGAAAACAAAAACAGTACCTACCCTCAGAGATGATATAAGGATTGAATGACATAATGTGGTAAAGCACTTATTACTCACACAGAACATGACAGTTTCAGCTGATATCATCGACTGTTATTTCACGTTCTTCTTTTGTACAGTCTAGGCCAGTGGCTTAAACTTTAATGTGCAGCAGAATCGCCTGGAAGGCTTACAAAAAAATAGATGACTGGGCCCTACCTGCAAATTTCAGGTGTGGGGTAGAGCCTGAGAATTTGTATTTCTATGACTTTGAGAACCAGTGATCTGGTCAGTAGCTTTTTCATTGTGTGACTCTCTTCTCCCTACCCACAGCTCCAGCCACTCACCTGCCTATCGACAGGTTTGCTCAGAAACAAGAACTTCTATAGAAAAGTGAAGGTCACATATCTACATCCAACCTCTCCGCCAACTCATTTAACTTAACTCAGGACAAGCCCCTACCACTTTCTCTTCACTCTAACATGAGACCAGACCTTTTTTTTCATTAGCTCTTTAGGTGCCTCACTTTATGACTTCAAAAACATCTGCAAACCACAATGGTTCTCTACTTTTTAAATCCCTCTGGTACATCCATCCTATGCATGCTGGCACTGAACTGCTTGCTACCTTGGCTAGCTCTTTACCATAGACACTGCTTCCCCAGGGAGACTGTGAGCTCCTCAGACAGAGCAGCTGGGTCATCAGCATTTTCTATGTTATTCAGAAAATAAATGTTTTTAGATTTACCAAGACTATATTAAACCAAGTAGGCCCTGTTAATACTGGCACTTGACTCATTTGCTCACTTGAGGAGACCCTGGGTGGCCAAAATTGATATATTCCTCTACTTCAGAATAAAAAATAATTGCTAACTGGGTCCTAATAAGCAATTATATAATAACTGGGTGTTACTTAGGTTAGCTCTATTCTAAGCATCTTACCTGGATAAACTCAGGTAATCCTCCTAACATCTTTATAAGATAAGTGGTATTATTATACCTATTTCACAGAGGAGAAAACTAAGGCTCAAAAAATAACTTCCTCCAGAATGCGTAGCTGGAAAATGGCTGAGCTGGGATTTAAATGCAGGCAGTCTGGTTCTAGAGCCCTTGACGATGATGCTACACTGCCTCTCAAAAAACCTAAGACACTGATATACTACAATAGCATGCCAGGAAACAGTACGATAAATCCTTATAGATTTCTTTAAAAAAAAAAAAAAAGAGGAGGAAGAAAGGGAGGAGGAGGAGACGGTGGGGGAGGAGGAGAGGAAAGCCCACCTAGATGAGCAGAGTCAAACAGCTGAGCCCAGCCTAGGCTGGATGAACCCCACAGATGCATAAGAAATAAACGTCTATTGTTGTATAAGGTTTTATGGTTATTTGTTAGCCAGCAAAAGCTAACAGATACAATATCTGATTCACTATATGGAGACATCAAAATGGACACACAAAAAAACAACTCAAAAATAGGATGGGTCAATTAAAATGCAACTCATCAAAATCAGGTATTTATAGAATAATACCGACCAAAGTATACGTAAAGATTATGAGAAGCACACTGTTTTTTTTTCCTCTAGAAATTCTAGTAAAAGTAAAAAGGCCAAAGGCTAATTCTTCATGACAGTGTTTGAATTCCTGCTCCAGCCACGAGAGAGATGAGACTTTTTTTCAGTCAACCTGTGATTGAATGGCTGGTTTTAACACCTCTCGGCCCCAAGCAGGGAAATCAACAAGCTTGCTTTCTCTGACAGATGGCTTTCCCCATCTCACAGACCCTGCAGAAAGATGTGGATTTTGACCTGAGATCTTGGCAGAGATCACTGCTAGAAAGGAAGCTGGCTCTAAAGTTTCCATTATTCAGATAAGACTGAGGTAATTAATAGCTTGGAAGAATCTGCCAGATGACATGGCTGGAAGTAGACTCCCAAGATCAAAATAGCTCCAGCAAAGTAAAAGATGGACGCAACAAATTCCAAGGCCAAATGGAGTCTTGAAACTACCAGCAAGTCTACGTGCCTAAAAAGCATCCCCAAAGTTTATAAATTAGAAACAGAGCACAGACATTCTCGACCAAAAAGAGTGGTCATTTTCTTTCAGTTTCTTATAGTTTTGTTATTTGCTTAAGAAAATCACTTTCGTAAATCTAGGTAGGTAATCTCATTTGTATAGAGACCTCAGGCTTGGGTCTAGATCAGAGGTTGCATTCAGGTGAAAAATTCAAGATCTGCAAGAGTTTTCAATTGAGGCCCACATGCTCATTTGGTGTTTCCATGGATTCTGAACACTAGTGCCACAGAGGGGTAGAGCAATACCACATCTGCACAAAACCACAACCACACTGGGGTGGCCTAAGCTACAGCCAGACGTGTCCCCACATTGCAACCCTTCTTGCCCACTGGAACATTCTGTCCAAGTCCAAATCCCATCACGATTCACTCAGAACAATCTCTGCGCTGCTTGGTTATAACAAACTTAGAGTGAGAAATTGCTTTATATCGCATCTTTTAATACCTGACTGGGATAAGGAGGGGCTTTGAACTTAGGAGGCAAAAAGAGAATGGTTTCCTTGGGTTACTGCTACATTTGCGTTATTTGAGGGAGAGAAGCGGGGGAGGAAGGAGGAAAGTTAAGATGTCATCACTATTGTTTGGCAAGATGGAAACTCCTCCCCTCCCCTACTTTGACTTGGAAACCAACCAGCACAACGCAAGGTAGCTAGAGGACGGAACCATTGCTGAATGCTCTACACCCATGTCTGTGGTTGTACTGGGAAGAACCCAGGGTAGCCAGTTGACCAAGCACTGTTACTAGCAGAAGGCACAGCATCAGGGCTGGTCCATCTCTTCATTAACAACTTAGAGCATTTCATCATCTAGGTAGTTGGAATGAGGGCGGGGGGGTGAAAGTCTGGGTACACAATGAAACCTTGAGCATCTACTTACAGGCTCCACGAACTCAAACATCTTTCTCTCTTGGACTTCTTGCACCTTGAAGACATACTCCAGGGATACTTCATAGAAATGCTGCCGGACCAGGTCCACTTGGCTGTCTGCCTACAAACAAGATGGAATTTCAGAGAAAAATCAGGTCAGTATCTGAGGAGAGGATTCAGCAAGCAGGCAAAAAAATCTCTGGAGATGGTTTTTAAAAACAAATCCAGTAGCATGAAGCAGAACTAAGAACAATGATCATGGTTACCCTAGCGCTAATTTTGTGCCAGGAACCATACCCATAAAGCTGTACATCATTATTTTATTCAATCCTCATTATACTTTCAGTTATTTAACCCTCATTAAGTTCCTAAAAAGAAAATATCTTTAGGGGCTTCCCTGGTGGCACAGTGGTTGAGAGTCCTCCTGCAGGAGACGCAGGTTCGTGCCCCGGTCCGGGAAGATTCCACATGCCGCGGAGCGGCTGGGCCCGTGAGCCACGGCCACTGAGCCTGCGCTTCCGGAGTCTGTGCTCCGCAATGGGAGAGGTCACGGCAGTGAGAGGGCCGCGTACCGCAAAAAACAAAACAAAACAAAACAAAAAAAAACCTTAACTGGGGCTTCCCTGGTGGCGCAGTGGTTGAGAGTCCGCCTGACGATGCAGGGGACACGGATTCGTGCCCCAGGAGGATCCCACATGCCACAGAGCAGCTGGGTCCGTGAGCCATGGCCGCTGAGCCTGCGCGTCTGGAGCCTGTGCTCCGCAATGGGAGAGGCCACAACAGTGAGAGGCCCGCATACCGCAAAAAAAAAAAAAAGATATCCTTACCCCTAATTTACAGGAAGTAAATGAAATCTGCTAACATTAAGGAACCTGACATAGTTGGTACAAGGCAGAGCTGGGATTTCTGTCCTGGCTGATCTGCCTCCAACACCCCTGCACATTCCTACACCATTAGACTCTACCACCTCTCCACACCCTAGGGCCGACCGAGGTTCCGTGGAAGACAGATTTTTAAAGAGAAAAAGAAAACATGCAGGGCCATCCTCCTCCCATCCTTCTAAATGAAAAAACAAGCCGACGGGGGCAGGGGACCTCAGAAAAGAACATTTTCACACATCGTACATACCTTCTTTGGACAAGGATGAACTATTAGCTTACCCCTAGAAGAGTAATTACATTGCTGCCTCGGAACCTCACCTCCCTCTCTGTGCAGGTGTGTGGGCTGTAAAGGCCCACACCTGGCTACAATTAAGCCGCTGATCTAGGATCCAGAACCCAGGGGAAAAAATGAGCATGTGTGGAGTAGCAAGATGCTGTGCTAGGAAGTACCTCAACTATCACTATAAAGCTCTTACCCTTTCCACTATTTTCTTTAGAAATGAAGTATGTCATTCGATAACATACTTTACAAAGACAAAGCCCCCAAAGGAGTATTTCTTTCGGTGTTCCTTTGTCAAGATTACTGCAGAACAAAACTGGGACAGACCTTTTTTTTTTTTTTTTTTTTTTTTTGTGGTACGCGGGCCTCTCACCGCTGTGGCCTCTCCCGTTGCGGAGCACAGGCTCCGGATGCGCAGGCCCAGCAGCCACGGCCCACGGGCCCAGCGGCTCCACGGCACGCAGGATCCTCCCGGACCGGGGCACGAACCCGCACCCCCCGCATCGGCAGGCGGACTCCCAACCACTGCGCCACCAGGGAAGCCCTGGGACAGACCTTTTACTTCATTATACCAAATATGGTATTGCTAACCTGACATATTAAGGAGTTGGCAAATCATTCATTCATTCATGGAGTTTACAGCATAATGAGGAAAAGAGATAATTAAATAATCATGTAAATAAAAAGAAAATAACAAACTCTGGAAAAGCACGAGGTGCCATGAAACAATCCAAAAGACTCCATTCAAATCTCCTGCAAGCAACTTCCTCGCGGGGCAACTTCCATACTACTATGCAGAAGGCAGTCCCCTAAGTAACAGCTGCACAAAACCAAAATGAAGGGCTACGCCTGGGGGCATCACCTAAGCCTCCAAGCAGGAGAGCTGATGTCTGAGCACTGACACAGCTTTATTTGGAGACCGGGTTTCAGAAAGTGCTTGCACCACGCCCCCTGCCAGGTGTAGCCAGTGGACCAGTGCCTGACACACCTTCCACCTGGGCTCCTGCCGGCTAAGGCCCGTAAGTCCCTGTAGTCCTTCGTTTCTCATAGTGCAAATCCAACACACTTACACCTAGGGACGCATCTATTTCCCAGACCTCCCCCACACCCCTGATACATCCTCCCTGCTTGGGCTTGCCAAGTGAGACACAACAGAAATAAAAGTCATTCGGAAAAGCTGCAAGTTAGGCAGGGCTGGAGGAGCCAGGAGCAAAGTCCTCTGAGAAGAAGAGCAGAGCCCAGCATCAGTGAGAGAGCCAGGAGAGCAACAACCTGGGTGGGAGTTGCAGTTCTATCATTTTCTAGCCGGTGGGACCCGCTCCAGTCACTTATCCTCTCCGGGTCTCTTCCCCACACCTGAAGGCTGGAGATGCTATGATCTGCCCTTGCTCTGAGTAGAGCTGTTTCAAAGACAAAATGAGCTAAAAGATGTGGACATTTGAAAACCAGGAAGTGTTCTGTGCACACTGGGGGTTATCACCAGGGACATCTGAGCAGATGGGCTGTAATCCCTGCTCCTACCCTAAGCCAGCCACATCTTCTCTGGGCGGTTCCAACCCTCTCCTCACTGGCCTCCCTGCTTTCTTTCTCTGCTCCCACAATCCAGCCTCCACCCAACAGCCAGAATACCTTTCCTAAAATCTCCATCAGCTGTTCTCACAACTCCTTCAACACCTCCCCCTGGCCTCTCCCATGGTCTGAAGACCCTGAGGAACCGGCCCAGCCCTCCTTCCCTCCCCCTCTCCCACTGAGCTCCAGCTGGGGCTCCTAGCTATCCTCCGACACTCCAAACTCTTTCTTGCCATGCAATCTTTGCACTTGCTGTTCCTTCTGCCTGAAAACCTCTTTCCCTAGATAAATATTCAATTTTTTAAACTTTAATGCACAGTAAGAAATACCTTTTACATTATGACCCAATGAACAAACATTTATAATTAGGTGCAACACACTTTCATATTTTTCACTCTATTCTAGCCTACTCTATGTCATGACCCAGTAACTCAGATCTTATGACACACTCACAATTTAAAGAACATTGTCCTAGCTTTTCACCCAGCTTGCTCTTTCTCTTCCTTCTGGTCTCAATTCAAATGTCACCTCTTTAGAGAAGCCTGCAATGACATTATTTTAGGTATGTTACCCCGGGGAGTCTCTATCCCATCTCCCAATTTATTTCCTTATCACTACATGAAATTCTTACTTATTTCTCTCTCTTTTCATGTATTGCCTATTAGAATATAAAGTCGATAACAGTAAAGGCCTTGCCTCACTTTTCCATTCCAGATCCCGGAACAGGGCCTGGCCCACAGCAAACATGCAACTGATGCTTGAGGAATAAATGAATTGATCTCTATGTGGCCCAGCACTGAGAAGAAAAGCATAACAGAATGCATTTCCAAAGGAAAAGGAAGATGAAATCCCAAGTGGAATGGTAGGTTGCTCCTGCCAATGCCCCTCTCATCTGGGCCATAGAATTCACCACATCCTAGCTCCTCTTGTGATGGAATCAGAAGCCGGATTCCAACCCCAGGGCAGGCAGTTCCCCTGCCCTGTTACTTAAGAAGCTGTCAATCTACCAGCTTGTCCAAGACACACCAACCATTCCGTGCTTCTTGGAAAAGAAAAATTCTCCTAGACTGTAGGTTCCGATCATTCATTTCACTCCCCACAACACACCCAGCTCCTGAACGGACTTTCACAGAAGTGCCAAGAAATAATTTGTCCAAGGAATGACTTATTATGTTTGAAGCCAGCTTCTGAGCCACTGAAGAAAACACTGACTTTTCAAAAGTCATCCACTAGATGGCAGTGCCACTCCACATCGCTGCCCAGTCATTTCAGCCGCCAGAGGTCCAGGATGGGCTAGAATTTACAAGTATTCATTCAGGCCTGCAATCAGGGAATAATTCTGGACCATCAAAGGAAGTAGCTTTCGTTAAATGTGTAGTAGGTGATTCATAATATTGTTAAAAGTTGATCTTTTAATAAATGTAAGGAAAATCATCACTAAATAGCTGGAAGACCTTGAGTAAATCACGTGACCTCTGCAAGGAACTCAGGTCCTGCATACGAAATTCTAAGAGGTTTAACCAGAGAAACACCAAGGTCCCTCCCTCTCTCCAATTCCCTTAGCTTGACACTCGCATTGAATAACAATGGCTGGCAGGCAGCCCAGCAACATCCTTCCCCACGAGATGGCCAGAGAAGAGCTTACTGGGTTAAGGGAAACGGCTCCAGAGTCAGGAGCCAAGGTTCAAATCCTTGCTGACTAGCTATAGGCAGGCTATTTAAACATCTTTGAGCCTCCGTCTCCTCCTATGTAAAAGAGAGGGAATCCATCTGTACTTCATAGGGTGGTTAGGAGGATTTGAGCAGATTCCACATGAAGTGCTTAACATGGTGCCTGGTACATAAATATACATTCAATAAACACTGGCAGCTATCGTTGTTGTTGTTAGTAAAAATATTATCATTATTATTGTTATTATTATGAGATTTTTTATTCAATTTAATTCAGCTTAGGTATAAAAAGCAATGCTTAAGAACAGACCAGGACTTGCAAGAAAGACCTGCAGCCCACTCCTTGCCTTCAAAGTATTTAGGAAGTGTGAATGGGTAAAAGACAAGGATTGTAACAAAAAAGCATAATGAAAAAGTTTCCACTAAGATAAATACTGACAGTGCTGCAGACAGAATGTTTGCCCACCTCACCCTTACGTTCACATGATGAAACCTAATCCCCAGTGTGATAGCAGCATTTGGGTGGAGCCCTTGGGAGGTGATTAGGTCATGAGGATAGAGTCCTTAAAAAAGAGGCCAAGGGGGCTCCCTCACCCTTTCTGCCATGTGAGGAGACAGCTAGAAGACAGCCATCTACGAACTGGGAAGCAGGCCTCACCAGATACCAAATATGCCAGTGCCTTGATCCTGGACTTCCCAATATCCAGAACTGTCAGAAACAAATTTCTGTTGTTTATAAGCCACCCAGTCTAGGGTATTCTCTTATAGCAGCCTGAACAGACTAAGGCAGCCAGTAAGAATGCCATCCAATTTGGGAGCAGGGGAGGGTGAGGAACAAGCCAGTTATGGGGATAATACTTTATATTTGTGTAGCAGCTGTGATTTACCTTCTCATACATGAAGTAGGCAGGACAGGTATTTTATGAGTATTTTACAAAGGAACTAGAGCTCAGAGAGACCAAGTACTTGTCCCAGGTCACACAGTCAACTACATAGCAGAGCAAGCCTTGAAAAGAAGGTATCTCTGCCAGTCTAGTGTTCTGGTCCCCATATTGCTATCTCAGGGGGAGATGCTATTGGCACAACCCTAAAAGAAAATGTGGGACTCATTCCAGATCAACTCACCAGGAGCCAGGCGTGGAGAAAGCAGACCGGGAGGAGAAGCAGCCTCACTCTGGGGAAGCCATGCAGGTAGGATAACTACTGCGGGCCTCCCAGTACCAGTAGGTGCTAGAACAATCACATATTCTCTCAGCTGTGAATACTTGCACTCATGGCGCATGGTCACCTAACTGCTTAGGAACTACAGAGTTAGCCAGATCTGGTGATTGTGAGCTCCAGCCAAAATGCCTTTCCCTATCGTTTCCAAACCCTAAACGCCAAATGATGTTAGAAGAATGATAACCGATCAGGACAGATCCTAAATAGAATTACGTATTTATCACGGACAATTCACATATCCTTGGGTATCTCGTAGTGCCCGTAGACCCATATACAGTTGGGAATAGCCTTTTATGTATCATCCAATGAAAATCAGCATTTCCTTAACCTTCTCAATCACATTTGACAAGATTTACCCGAGCAGCTTTGCTACTTCAAGAATCTCTTCCTCCGCGTTGGCTTCTTTCTCCCTAACTCAAGCAAAAGATCTTCAAGGAAAGGTCAGCAGTTTCTTACTTCCTACAGCTCACCCCAAATACAATTGCTGCTGGTTGGTTGGCCAAGAACTGATCTGCAAAGCCCACTATAAACACTTCCTGTTGCTAAGTCTGTATCCATCACTCAAACAACTGATTCAAACACTCATTTCAAAGAAAGAGTTCTGAGCACAACACTTCCTAACTGAGGGTGTGTAACAAATCCTAGACTCCACCATCTCCTGAGTAATCCTCATCTTTCAACCTTTGACCCTACCATCTTCATATGAACAGAAGTACTGGCAAGGAATTTGCTCAAAAAGAAAGGAAACTGAAGAATGAGTGCTAGCTTGGAAGCCATAGCCTCGCTTTAGCACACACCTGAGACAGTTCAAGCAAATTGTTAAGAGCTAAATAAGATGATATTCATGTAGCCAAGTTTGGAGTTCCACTAGCAAACTGTCCTGTCTCCCCAAAACATAAACCCCCTCGCCATGCAAATCTCCATGAACTAAATAAAAATGGTCACAGCTCCAAGACCACAAATCTGACTTTTCTTTCCAAGAGAACTACTCTTAAAAAAGACCCCATGCAAATCCAAAAAAAACAGGGGCAGACCAGAGAATTTACTTTTTTGAAACAAAGTTACCTAAGCACAAAATACATGAGACAATAAAATACTGCTTAAAAAAAAAAAAAAAGACTAATGTCAAGTACTGGTTGGAATAATTTTTTTTTCATTTCACATTAAGGAAGGATGACCAAAGTGTTTCAGATGGTAACATTTCAAATCAGTGATGTAAGGAGGAGGTCAAAAGGCAGGGTAAGAGAGTACAGAATCAAGGTCAAGGGTGAGAGAAACAGGAAAACAGATCTCAGTTTGAAAGGAAGAAGCACAGTCTAGTGATTAGGGTGATCTTGACCAGCTGCATGTTTCTTGCTGTGGACAGGCGGGACAGCCGTACAGCGTGGCTGCATCGGGAAGGGACAAAGGCAATGTGGGCAGCAAGCGTGGAATGCGGGATCAGAATGAAGCTCCAGTAGAGAGTAACCAGAACATATCCACAGCACCATGGAAAGATTTTAACACTTTATTCAGACACTAGTAAAGTTTCTTACCTCCTGAAGCTGAGATTCTTTCTTTTTGGAAGACAAATTCAAGTGTTTTTCTAAGATGCCACAATACTTCTCTGTCTCCTTGTCATACTTCTTTTTGGCTTCCTGGCAAAAAAAAAAAAATAGGAAAGGAGAAAAAGAGTAAAATGCTGCAGGAAGGAAAGCAACCTGGGTCAAACTCTTCCTTGCTCATCTTCATGGCTTCATCATTCCCTCAGACCCAGAACAGTGGCAGACCACCCAGCTCCTACTCTTCTAATAATGCCATGAAAGCAAGCAACCACCCATCAACAAACAGCCCAACCGTTTTCAGGGTCTATCACAGAGGCGCCACTACTATGCCAGAAATGAGGTAAATACCAGTATTTCAGAGTGGCAGAGCCAGGATTCCACCTTCTAGAAATTTCAGTTGTAAAACAGAAATCTCTAGTTTCTAACTCACAAGGATGTTCAAAGCCAAAGGAAGAAGGGAAGTTACCTGTGAAGCTAATCCCCAAACAGGAAGATCTACTTACACCTTAACTGGGACAAGTCTAGACTAAGAGTAGATCCAGCTTTAACTGTGTTCACGAAGTATGTCTTAATTTGTAGACCTAAATATTCCTTGATGCAATAATATCACATATGGGTCTTTAAGCTGAGGAATAATTCAAAACAAAGAGGACATTATCTTCCCAAATATGTTCACTGTGGCACCATTTATAATAGCAAAAAGAAAAAAAAAAGCAACAGCAACACTGCTGCCCAAGAATAGAATTTGAGATAATTAAAGTATGGGGCATCCAATAAACATAACTAGGAAGGCTAGCGTGATACAAACTCGGTGCATCCTACAGAGAATGTGTCTACCTGCAGACAAACATTAGATGGGAAGATACTTCAGTGAAAATACTTGAGTTAAGAAAATGGGATAATGGGTGATTTTTTTTCCCTCCATTTGGGAAATGTTTATTATCCTATATTACTGCTTTCAAAGTAATATATATATCGTGTTACACAGAATAATCCCTGCTCCCCCAAAGTCACTGAAGTTCTATTTCTATTCCCTAATTTACAGATAAGAAAACTTAGATGCGGGATGTTAACTTCTGTAAAAAGTCACAGAGAGTGACAGAGCTGGAGTCAGAGCCCAGGACAAGCTGCCTCCAAGTCCACATTCTCAGCCACACCTGGAAACACTGTCATAGGCGGTCTCTCTTCCCTCCACATTTCAGTGGGGATGGCGGGCAAGGGGCCTGAAAGAAGGTCTACCATGGCCTGGTAAACAGGATCAAATGTACTAACTGGGTGCATCATTCCGGCTTTTGACTCACGTGGAGCCCACAGCAGATATTTTTCTGCAACTCCAAGGCTTACAAGAGGAGAAAAAAATTTGCGGCCAGATAAGGAAGCTCAGATACACCTCTTCATTTAATGACGATAATAACAAGCAAGCACTCTGTGTTAGGATCCTTCAGGCACTGGAAATATAATACAAGACAAGGCAGAAACGGCTCCACCCTCGTGGTGGGACTGTTCCAGCAGAAGGAGAAACACAATTAACCAGTAAACAAACAGCCTGATTCCAGACCGCTGCAGGTGCCACAAAGGAAACAAACAGGGTTCAGTCGCAGAGATTCTTGCAGAGAAGTGCTCCAGAGAGGCCTCACTGCAGAGGGGAGGTATGATCCAAGACCTGCTCACCTCGTGAGGGGCAGAGTGGAGCCTTCCAGACTGGTAAGTGCAGATGCTCTGGGAAGAACACACTGGGCCTAAGCATGGAGGCATTACCAAGAAGCCGTCACCAGAAGCTCTGAACAGCACCATTTATCTGGTCAACGGCAAGACTCTAAGCCTCACAGAGTGGGCAGAATCATCATATACCCATTTGAGCTGGTATGTATCCATTTCTACAAATCTGAATTTTGCTTGAAAGTTTTACATGCACAAACCAACATGCAGAAGCATGTGAAGACAAAGCTGGAGGAGATATTACTCCTACAAACAAGGAGAGGTACAGGCAAGACACTTGACTCAAGCAACGCTTTTCCTTCATGGAAGTCAGCGACTTTGAGCTGGGGTTCCAACTCTGACTGATGCTCGCACAGGCACTCCACCAGCCTCGTCGACAACCCCCAAAAGAGAACCCTGCGCCAGCACAGTCCAGAGGGCCAGAGGTGAGAAAGGGCTCAGCAACATGAGTCACTGGCATTCTGTGACTTTCTGGCAACTCGACCTTTGGGGGAATAACTCCTCTAGGATTGAGATCATGTTCTTAAGACAGGAGGGTGGTAAGACTCAGTCACTCAGGTACGGAGATGGTGTTCCCCTTCCAGGGAGTCCACGGTGGGTGGTGAAATGGATCCAGCACAGAGTTAGGATCCTGGAAATTATTCCCAACTCCATACAAACCACTGCCCCTCTGGGACTCAGTTCCCTCATCTATAAACTGAGGATGACTAGACGAAATAATGGTCCAAGTCTCCCCTTTCAGCTCAGAGACTGTCTAACAAAAAAAGCATAAGGGGCTTCCCTGGGGTGGCGCAGTGGTTGAGAGTCTGCCTGCCAATGCAGGGGACATGGAGCGGCTAGGCCCGTGAGCCACGGCCACTGAGCCTGCGCGTCTGGAGCCTGTGCTCCGCAACGGGAGAGGCCACAGCAGTGAGAGGCCCGCGTACCGCAAAAAAAAAAAAAAAAAAAAAAAAAAGCATAGGAACACTCATCCCATCGCAGGACTGTCAGGACTAAATGAGATAAACCATATCCAGTGCTTGGTAGAGTGCCTGGCACATGGAAAGTGCTCGATAGAATTCAGTGCTGATGATGCTGGTGGCAGTCATGCTGGTGGCGGCAACGATGTAGTCCATCATCTAACCCCACCTCCTCATTAGGACACCACTTGCTTTCCAAGTTCCACGTCCATGAAGGCAACCCATCACAGCACCCACCACAACTTGCAGTCACACGCTTATTCATATCATTCTGTCCAGTGCCTTTCTCCCTGCACACCATGAGCATGGTGACCACATCTGCATTTACCTGCATCGAACAGCAGTGTGGCGCATGGTGCCGGGCACACAGCAGGCTCTCCCCTGTTTTTTGTGAATGAACTGTGTGTATCGAATAGAATAGTTAATAGATTTTATGACAGTGTTCTGAGCGGCACTTTATTGGAGTTCACTCATTTCTTCCTCATAATAACTCTGTAAGGTAAGCACTCTCAGTATCCCCATTTCTCAGCTCAGGAAACGTGTGGAGAAGGTCAGTAACCTCTCCACGTTTACATGCAAGTGGCACAAGTGGGATTTGGACTCAAGCAGTCCCACTTTTAGCCACTCTCTCTGATGTCTATTCTACTTTCACTGGAGAGCCCAGCTTCAGCTGCAGGAAAAATAAACTCCTCCAAACTCAGAAATCTAAAAGCAGGGCCAGGGCTTCCCTGGTGGCGCAGTGGTTGAGAGTCCGCCTGCCGATGCAGGGGACGCGGGTTCGTGCCCCGGTCTGGGAGGATCCCACATGCCGCGGAGCGGCTGGGCCCGTGAGCCGTGGCCGCTGAGCCTGCGCGTCCGGAGCCTGTGCTCCGCAACGGGAGAGGCCACAACAGTGAGAGGCCTGCGTACCACAAAAAAAAAAAAAAAAAAAAGAAAAAAAAAGAAAAGCAGGGCCACAGCTAAGCCAAGCCCCAGGGTCCGCCCTACCCCAGAGCAGCCACGTTAGCACAAGAATGCTCCTCACATGCAGCCTTCACCCCCAGAACTCTAACTTCTGCTTCCTGCAAGTAGCAACAGGTTGTTATAGCAACCGAAGCACACCAGACCTGGGAGGAGGAGGAAGGGTAATTTTAGCATCACACGGGCAGACTTCAGAAGTAAGGTCTTTGAGGTATTCCTGAGTCTGCTCCCTAGATGGCCTAGTAGAGGGGTTGTTTCTCTGTGTTCTCTTAAGCACACGTAATACTGTGATATACATGTACGCGGATGGGGGGTGGGGAAGAGGAACAGGTAGACTGAAAAAAAAAAAATAACGAAGGGGGAGGGATGAGAAATCATCCCCAACGTCATCACCTCATTCTTCAACAGGAATGAGAGAAGACAATGTGTGTGAGGGGAAACATGTTTTGGTGAGTGACTGTTTCATATAAATTTTTTAATTCTCGTGTTTCAAACCATCTACAGCCCCCAGCAAAGTACCTGCTCCTGTCACTCGGATCACTGATACTAACCCCAAAGGAACCCACTGAGCCTTCTGCTCTTCCTCCGTGGTAACTATGGTAACCCCCACGCCGCCCAAGGAAGAGGCTGGAGTGAGAGGTGTCAGGAGACGCCTACTGGAGAAGTGACTTCTGGAAAGATAACTCAGTGAATGGGTCTGCTCCGCCTCTGCCTCCAAGCTCTTCGGAACCTCCAGAGCCACTGTGTGTTTGCGGGAGGGGAAAGCACAGGCCCCAAGGCCACGAAAGAGACGGTGCTCCTTGGGTCTGAGAACTCAGGGAGGGGCACTCGGCATTTTCCCATCCATCCCTGGGCTTGTTTCCAAGTCTCGGACAAAATCTTAGTGGAATAAGACTTCCTTTAAATTATACATCCCTTAACCTCTGATAGAAGACCAATGAGCTCCAATATCTTCATAAGTGAAAACTGTAAAATTGGTAGGGAAGTGCTGTAACAGTGGAAGAAGAATCTTGGCCATGGTCCCTCCTTCAAACTAGGGCCATTCCTCCCTCTGAATAACCCTGAGTGAACCGAACATCTCTGTCACATCCTAATCATAGTCATTTTTAGAAAGCACATGCACTTAGTTGGGGGCTGAGGGGAGAGCCCACTTTGTTACACTTCAGCTATGTTTTTCCCACCTACAGGCAGGCATCTCTCAAGGCCATTTCACAACTGAGTAAAATCCACACCTTCTCCACAAGTAAGAGGGTGATGTTGCCCAAAACCCCCTGCAGGTGGCACAAGGGACTGCGGCCAAATGACTCACAGCTCCAGAAAAAAAAAAACAAAAAAAAAACTGGAAGAAAATCTTGAAAATCTTTTTGCTTTCATTGATTCCAATGAAAACATCTTGCCTGCAGGTGGTCTCTAACACTCTACTGAAGGTCAATCTCGCTAGGGTTGTCTAGTCATTTATCACAGGGCAGGGGACCCCAGAGAATCCACCTTTAAAAAATGAATAAAATTCCCTTCTCAATCTTTCAGTAACAGGTTAGAGTCAGCCAACTTTCAGCTATAGTCCCTCCAGGTCAGCTATAACAAATGGTGACCTCTGGGTTGAAGCAGTCCCGCTTTTTGATTTGCACAATGTGTAATATATATTTTTAAATTATTTGCCAACATTTTTTGAAAGCCAGGAAATTTCATATAAAACCCTTTAACTTTTCAGTTTCTCTTGAAAAAAATGTAAAGGTCTAATGACAGAGGGCTCCTTTTCATACACAGCTAAAGTGGGCTAAGAAGAGGGTCCCCATGCCCACAGGGGCCTATCTGCAACCCCTGTCCTAGGTTCCAGTCCTGGACCTCCACAAACAATACAATTCCATGGTGTCCAAACACACAGGTATCTACTCACACAAAGGAGGTGTGGTTTCTTCCTTTGGATGATTTATGAACTAGCACAACACGATTAGATGTCAAAACACTAGAATGACAGCTCTGGGGTTGACCTCTCAGTCTTACTTCAGACACTTGTGAAGAACAGATGAGCTGGGCTTTAAGCTTATTCGCCCAGGATTCCCTGAAAATGGTGGGCTTAGACCTTCTGAAGAAGGTGGTGTGTTTTCCAGACCTCCTGCCCTAAAATCCAAGAACAAGGCTTGCGAAATTCTCACCTTGGCAGCCCCAATCTGCTCCTTTCGAAATTTCTCCAAGGGAGTGATGAGCACTTCACTGGCATTCTCAATCTGGAGAGGAAAAGCAGAGGGGTCGGGGAGGGGGACAGAGAAGCAGGGTCAGTAAAGAACCACAGCAGTCCTGGCACAAAAGGCCTCCCCATGCTTCAGTATAAGATCTCAGTAAGCACAATGGTGCACGTGTCACCTCTTCCTTACACCTGACCCAACAGCGTGCCAAATCAAAATCTAGTCATCGGTTCAAAACACATTCTTCCTGTGCATGAGTAAGATAGATTATTTAAAACTAAAAATGAGGACCTCTAAAAACGTAAGCAACCACACTGACGGCAGAGTGGAACTGGTGGCAGAGTAGGGTCTAAATTTCAAGCTTCAGGTGACATCTTCTTGTAAATGCTCATTCAGCCAAGTTATATTTAAGTAGATATATTTAAAGTAGGTCAACACTGAGTCTAGGTTAACCCTCCCCCCAAAAAAACCTCCACTTTTGGTGGCATGAAAACCACCCAAGCCTGATTCTGTGTAGCCCTACCAGTTCTGGAGGGGGATCAGGACGCTTGTGCCTCCTGGCCACTGGCTGCTTTTCAACTTCATCTCACTCCGCTCGCCCCCTCAGGTCCTGCCCTCAACTAAACGGTCACCCGAACGCACCTCAAATGGGCCAAACCTGCCCCACTTCTGAGCCTTTGCATTTGGCTGTTCCCTCAGATGCTTTGTCCCCAAATAGTTGTGTGCACAACTCATTACTTATTGTAATTCAGGTTTCAGCTTAAAGGTCACCTCTTTAGAGAGGCCTTCTCTGACCACCAATGCAATCCAGAGAAACTTCCCACTACCCCACCAAGTGTTTTCTTCAGAAGATGTAAGCCAGCTGAAGTTTTCTGGTTCAGCATTACAAGACGTGCACATGCATGCACATGCATGCACACACAGGCACACACACACACGCCACTCTCTTGTAAATGTTCACTTGTCCGCCACCATCCCCAAAACACAGAAGAGTGCTGAAACAAAGGAGCACTCAAACATTTTTCAATGACTAAATGAAAGAATGATTTCTTGATTGGCTGCCAACTGTGTGACCACAGGCAACATTTAACCTCTCTGGGCTCTAATTTCCTCATCTGCAAAATGAGTGGGGTGGATTGTTCCAGCTCTAAGATTCTATGGTCTTTTCTAAGACAGCACAATATTTTACAATCTTTCCTTTTAAGTCATTCATTGCTCACTCGTCACTCAACTAATTATTTCAGGAATCTCATCGCAACAAAGCATTATTTTTCTAAATCACATGCCTATCCATTGCAATGAAACCAACAGAGTAAATGCCAGAAGCCATAGATGGAAACAGCAAAGAACTAACTAGACAATGTGAGGGGTAGAAGGTGGCAGGTCTCCAAATTTATTGCCACTTGCCTTTTCTTCAATTTTGAGAGCACTTATTTTAAAAGAGAGCATTTTAACTCTAGAGTGTTGCAATGTTATTTAACTTGTTTGATTTTTATTGTCATTTGATGTTGCTTTATTGGCTCACTTATTTCAGTCTTTCCCACAAATCAAGTGTAAGTCTCTGAAACTCACAATGGAGCTCTGAGCCACTTTGAGGCCACTTTGAGGTTGAGGCCCATTGGTTCTCAACATTAGCCGAAGGTTAGGCTCACCTGGGGAGCTTTTAAAATTCCCGATGTCCAGGCCACACTCCAGACCAATAAATCAGAATCTCTGTACTTCGATCCAGGCATCAGTGTTTTTTAAACTCCCCAGGTTGTTCCAGTGGACACCCATGGGCGAGAATCCAGCCCTAACTAGATGCTAAATATACAAAAGCCCTAACTTCCCACCTGGGAATCAGGACACCCAAGTCCTTGTCCCAGTCCTGCTACAGCACGCTATCAGCCTTCAGAAGACCTCACTTTTCTTAGCTGTCAAATGAGGGACTGCACACGGTGAGGAATAAGGTCTGTCTGGGTCTAAGATTCTATGACTATGTAATTTCCACTCAGTTCCAAGCACTGTGCTGATATTCAAGGCACAGCAATCCATTCTCTGCCCTTCACGAACTCATATTTCCTATGGGACACAAACACGTGCAGTGACTATCAGGACACAGTGTGGTACATGCAGAATCAGAGGCACGAACTAGACATCCAGAAAACACAAAGGATGGCCAAATATTCCATTTGGGGAGTCAGGGAAGGCTTCCCAAAGAAGGTACAGTTTTGCTAGGCTAAGCTGAATTGATGATGAAGCTGTCACAGGGTGAGGAGGTAAGGAAGGGGCTTGCGATGGCCAGATACTCAGACGCAGACAGCAGAAACTAGATTCACTGACATTAATAATAAAATTGCAGAGGCAAGCTGGAAAGTATAATCCAGTCATTGTTCCCTTACCCCAGACCTTAGCAATGTGCAGGGTATTCATCGTGATTTGCTCACCATACCCTCCACCCCCAAATAATAACTCTGCCAAGAATCAGACTCAAAAGAATCACTTCCCTTTCTAAGGCACTAGCACGTGCACAAACACACAAGCCTTCCTCTGCCTCCACCCACTACCATCCCTGCTGCTGCCGCCGCCGCCACCGCCCTCCTAATTCTGGTTCAAGCACTCAGCAGTGAGCAATCAAGGCAAATAGTGTCTCTCTCTGCAGAGCATAAAGTGAGAGGCTTCTGCTCTCGTTAGAGTTTTAAAGAAATGCCAGCTTCTTTGGTATCACACGCACTTGGGTTTGAATCCAGGTTGTGCTACTTATTAAACTGTGTGATCTTGGGCATGTTACTTAACAGCTGTAAACCTTGGTATCTTCATCTGGACAACAGTGATGATAAAGGTCCCACTTCACAGAGTCATCATGAGGGTTAAAGTAGAAAATGCATGGCTACATGTCTTGGTAGAGGCTGTGAACTGAACTGCATCCCCTCCAAAATTCAAATATTGAAGCCCTAACCCCTGTTCAATTAAACAAGAAGGCCATTAGATTAAGGTGACTCTAATGGCTTAGCAGCCTACATAAGCAAACCAAAACCTCAAGGTTAAGAAACTGAAATCTAAGAAACTGAAACCAATCACAAACAACTAGACTTTCCCAAATAAGGCAACCGCTTAAGCTAGAGCCAATCAAATAATTTCCTTGCTTTGTTTCCACATCTGCTATATAAAAGTCTTTGCCCTACCTCCTGTTGATGGAGTGCTCCTAACCACTTCCGGGTTGGTTCTGCCCAAGTTGAATCAATTTTTGTTTAAATACACTTAAAAATTAAACATGCCTCAGTTTATCTTTTAACACCCTCAATGTGATAGTATTGATATTTGGAGATGGAGCCTTTGGAGATAATTATAGGTCATGAGGAGAGAATCCTCATGATGGGATTAGTGACCTTGTAAGAGACAGGACAGTTTCCTCAACACTTTCTCTGCCCTGGGAGAAAACAGCAAAGAGGTGGCTGTCTGCAAGCCAGGAAGAGGGCCCTCACCAGGAACCAAATCAGCCAGCAACTTGATTTTGGACTACTCAGTCTCCACAACTGTGAAAAATAAATGTTTGTTGTTTAAGCCACCCAGTCTATGGAATTTTGTTATGGCAACCCGAGCAGACTAACACAGTAGACTTAGTCCTGAAACCACTGGCTGTTAGTATGGGAAGAGAAGAAAAATCCTCATTGATGACTCTTCCCTGGGCCTCTGGAGCACTGCTGCCTAGAGACAAGCCCACCTGGCGACAAATCAGCATGCAGCTTCATTCCTGATGTCTTAGGAATAAGAGGGAGGCCGAAAAGAGCTTCCTGTGGAGCCAAAATCCCTCATCTGTGAATGCTGGACCACATCAGAATAAAGCCTTGTACAGAAGACCTTTCTTAAGAACCTGGAGATCAGTGTTTGATTCTTGAATTTGCACACTGCCTCTCTTTGAAGAACTTCTTATGGTTCCCATCATTTACTAAGTACCCCTTGATTGGATGCCTACCAACATGGCAGGCACTGTGTTAGGTACCCTGGAACTGAAAGTGAAGGAGAGCTCTTGGATGGGTTTAATAAGGTGAGAAGGAGGGGAGCAGGGTAGGGCACCTTCATTCCCATTCTGCCAGTAAGGAATCTCAAGCTCCCAAAAGTTAAATAATTCAAAAGATCCACCTTAAGTCATATACTTTATATATACACCTTATAGTGAATCTTTAGTAGGACAACAATGTGGTTCTAAGTTATCCAGGGTAATCCTTTAAATATTTACAAAAGGTTTCAAACCCAGCAAGGATGAGAAGATGAGGCTTGCTCATGAGCCCAGAGCACTCAAGTGGCAGAGCCTGGACTCAAACCCTGTTCTTCTGACAACAAATCCTGTGTTCCCTCGATGTGACCGCACTGTCCAGGACCAAGGGCAGCCCAGCCATACTCACCATCCGTATCCGTTCATCTTCAAGATTCCTGAGGACAGTGGCAAACTCCTGCAAAGACCTTGCTGAAAAAGAGAAAGGGGCCATGAGGTGGAAGTAGAGTGACAGGCCTTTGGGAACCCTTCCAGATACAGCTATTGTGTTATGGACTGAAATCCCTTGGCATATGCAGAGACCTAAAGACAACTCTTCCCAAGGCTCCCCTTATCTTTTCATCATTAACCATTAAGGATGACCCAGAAATGCAGGATAATCCACCGGGCACTCTAGCTAGGGAAGGGTTTCCTTCAAGGAAAAGACCTGCCTGTTCCTGAGAGAACCCAGGACTGATGGGATGCTGGCCAGCTCCCAGGCTCCAGGCTGGACCGGGCAGAGTTCCTCTTTGGAGTTCAAGGATTTCCTGCCCAGGATTTGACCTCCTCAACCTTTGTTGTGGGGTTGCGTCAGAACCCAACCTTTTCTTTGCACCAGAGCTAAACAAACAACACTGATGGCATTGGAAGCCACATCTCTGGCTTCTCCTTGGGTTCCTCCTCTCTGAGTCCTCAAGCCCCTTATTATTGCAACACAGCTGCAGCACAGCAGTCAGATGTGGACAGTCTCTTTCGCAGGGATTATTCCAATAATCCCTGCATACAATAGCCCTAAGGATATTCCAGACATTCATGTAATGCTGGGAAAAACATCTGTATATTCAGGAGTTACAACAAAGATACGTTTTCACTGCTCTCAGCTGTCTCCCAATTCCCTCTGCTCATCCCCAGATCCTGATTTTCTGCATGCTAACAGGGAATCCATAAGCATTTGGTGACTTAATTCAATGTAACTTGCTCAACTCTTGCTCACTTAATGGAGTCCACCAAGATGCCCAATGGAAGAATAAGGTGCAATGACTAGGCCCTGACAAAGACAGGTGTCTTGACATTGCAAATCCTCTGTGCTCAGTGTTGTCCTCAGAAGATGGACAGGGGATGGTGAAGAGCGACACGGCGCAGCAAGCTAACAAATGGTAACCTCCGCTCTCAGCCTCTTGTTAAGGAAAATTGCATGGGAGAGGTGGGGCCGTGACCCAGATACGGAGCTCCTCTCCCCATCCGAAGGCAGCGACAGCTACATAGCTCTAGCCACCTGTTGCCAGGACAGAATGAGGGGCTGTCTGCTCAGGCTCCCCAATTTTCAAAGAAGCTAGAAAACTGGAACTTTACATAAATTCAACTTACATGGTAATTCAATTTTAAAAAATGAGTGCCCAAGAAAACATGGCTGCATTAGGACCTCAGCCCATGAGCCATCACCTGCAACCTCTGATCTAACTCTTCTCCCATCTACCCATGTTCTGCTTTTGCTCTAATTCTAAAGTACTGTGGTTGGGGGAAGAACGTTGCAGAGCCAGCCAGAAGCAGAACGCTAACAGAGGGTGGAGATAGGAGCCCCACAGCGAACCTTCCTGCTTTCTCCTGCAGGCTGCAGGGTGAGAGCCACTGCAATCCCAGGGCTCTGAGGAGAAGCCCTGGAGAGCCCCGGGCCCTGACCTTCACTCAACCCTGCCCGCTCCACTCTTAATACTGACTTCTTAATTTACAACACTTACATACTCCCTATTCCAGGGGAAAGACTCAGGGAGGACATTGAAAGCTGTGGCACACAGTGAACTTTTTAAACTCTTGCATGTGGTTATGACTTACCTATGCACATTTCATCATCTGTTTCTGCATCTCCTATGCACTGAAACTTAAATTCATTTAAGGAATCTGCAAATTTCCTCTTCGCTGAAGACAAATCTAGCAAAAAAAAAAAAAAGAGAGAGAGAGTAAAAAATATGAATTACTGAAATAAACCTGTTTTCATGTTTCCTGCACCTTTTAGTCCTTTTACTAATACAGCAGCTAGCAGATCTGTTCCTGAGTCCATCTCAGAGCACAAAAGAATGTAAATTCAAAAGAGTGAATACTTGTTTATAACATGAAATAATTCAGAAGTTAATATTTTTGCTACATTTGCTTTCACAAGTCTGGTCCTCACTCTCTAATTCCTCAGGCTACGCATCAAGTCCTGCCACCTCCACCTGACAACAGTGGGGGTCACTGAAGCTGTCCTCACATGAGACTCAACAATACCCCCCACCCCAGTGCAACGCACAAGGGAGCTGGCACAAAGGGCTTGGAACTTCACAGGCGCACCCGGACCTCCCCTTCCGACTCAAGGACGCGGGAGGCCCGAGTTCTCAGAACCCTCTGGGCTCCACTCAAAGCAGAGCAGCCGCCAACCTGATGAATCTCCACCTGAACCAGTTTCCTGGGTCACCTGGGTCACCTCGTTCCACCGCTGCCCCGAGAACAAAGCCCTGGCAATGTTCTGAGTTGGGGTAAAAACACACCCCACACATGGTATCTATAAAGAAACCTCTTGGAGGCCCTTGTCAAATTTAAAAAATAAGCTTTCATTTAAGACAGTAATAAAAGCCAATGATCCTTCCTGAACCCTCAGCTTCTGTTAAGGGTATAAACCACCGAGGCACCTTTAAGTGGCCTGACAGACAAGGCTGCTTGGCACAAACATGCTTAACTTAATTCCACGTGCAGCCTTCCTGCAGATTAGGCTAATCATTCAAATTACCCTCGGACATGTTTCCCTCATTGAAGGGGAAATGGCATTATGTTCAAATTCCCAGAGGAGGGAAATATGAGGCATAACTGGCAACGAGGTCTGGCTTTAATAAGGTACTGGGGGGAGTGGAGGGCGGGGATTCTGGCTTCACAGATCAACAGAGCCTCTTGGAATATAAGCATCCATGAGCCTCAGCCCTTCTCTTTAGCTCTTAGATTTGTCCCTCGAGGTTAGGGGTCACGTTTTTTCCATCTGCTCGTTTGTTTGTTTCCTCTCCAGGTACCTGGCACTGCACCCTGGCTCAGTACATGATGAACAACGCGCGTGTATGGAGGAGGGGGCTGGGGGACTGTACACAAATCCAGCTGCCAGTGTTGAGTTCACCGATCCCAGTGTTCATCCCAAGCAACGGTGCCAGTGGAAGAGCCAAGCAGGGCCGTCCTGCTGTACTCAGGTCTGAGGCTCCAACCACCGTATGGATACCAGGGGCTCCTGCTCCGGGACCACCCTCCCATCCTGAGCTCGGATGACGTGGGTCCCGAGCTAGCCGTGGCTTGTGCAAGGCCCTCCGCTCGCTTGACACCAGAAGGAGAAGGCACTTGGAGTGGAGGAGAACACAGGAGCCAACGGCCAGCAGTCCCTGGTCTCTCCCTGGTTCGGTCAATTTAATGGAATGGTTCTTGGCCAGAAGTCCAAAGATGCCAACAGGGTAATCAGGCATCTCTTAAGACTTGCCAACCCAGGCTGAGGAGATCCCTGAGAACACACATCAGTCCCTGGCAAGTCAAGAAAGAAACAGATGCATCTGAAAGTCAGAACATTGTGGGGAGGAAGGACAGGGGCGGCCACAGGCAGGCAGGGAGAAAAGGAGGGAGAATAATCTTTCCCAGACAAAGACAAAGCCCTCCGAGAGGCCCCACGTGTGGGGTGCATGGAATGTGGGCAGGTGGTCCTCAGTCTTGGCTTTGCCGGAATGTTTCCCTAATCAGAACTCACAGAGAAAGACCTGAGCAAAGAGTAAGAACAGAACTGTTTCTCTATCCATTCAGCAACCCCCCTGTGCCTCCCCAATAGGGCAAGCAGGACTCAAGCTGGACCATCTTCTCAACAAAGTGGAAAAAGAGAGAAAAGTCAGCCAGGCTTGGGAAAGCTCCCAGCACACACCTGAAAGGCCATGCTGCCAGGGGCAGCTGCCAGGAAGGATCAAGGAGTGGCTAATAATGCACGACGGGGCCTCTGTGGGGCCTTCCACAGGAGACCCACTGAACCAGGAGCAGGCCTGTTAGCTTACAACCAGGAGGTAACCTGATTTCCCTGTGCAGTGGCACACAGCACACCCGAGAAGCGCTGTGGGCCCCACAAAGCCGATAAAGAGGCCGGTGCCCTGGATGGGAGATTAGGTAACGAGTCCTGGTATGGAGTCAGTACTGGGCTGTGGGCCCAGGAGGACAGCTGGGTAGAGTGAGAAGCCCAGTTACTGGAATCTGAAAAGGAACTCACCATGGGCTTGAACGACGCATGCCAGACACAGCACTCTCTGGGTAAAGGTACAGTGGACGCCTGCTGTTTCCTTGTTCAGCATCTACTCCCCAACTTTAGGAATATCATCTCCAGCTTGCTTTGGAGAACCTCCCTTCTCCACCTGCGTTACATGGGGTCCTGCTTCTACACTGGTCAACCCCTTCCCCAGCCCCCTGCCCTCATCCCAACCTCCACTGGCCCCTGGGTTCGAGTTGCAGCTCCACCATTTACCAGCTATGTAGCTAATCCTGGGTTAGTCATAAAGTCTCTGTCAACTCACCTCACAGAAGTTGTCATCCTCTGAGTGAGGAGACCTACCGAAGCTGCGGGGCTGTCGGGAGAGCCAGCGAGACACACGGGGGAAGCACTGTACGCTGTCAGCTTCCGCTCTAGGCAAGGCTGGGCTACTCTGCCTTAATACATTAGTCCTGCAGTAACAGGACCCAGGGAAGGGAAGCATGATTACCCGTACTGAGAGCTCGGAGAACTTAAGGGACTGACATAAGAGCACACAGCCTCTAAGAAGTGGATCTGCAACTCGAGCGAGTCCTCTGAACTGAGGTCCGTGTGGGCACACCATGCTGCCTCACCCCGTTCAGATCAACTCCTCTCCATTATTTGGGACAACAGAGAGGACATCAAAAAGAGAACACCCGGGCTTCCCTGGAGGCGCAGTGGTGGAGAGTCCGCCTGCCGATGCAGGGAACACGGGTTCGTGCCCCGGTCTGGGAGGATCCCACATGCCGCGGAGCGGCTGGGCCCGTGAGCCATGGCCACTGAGCCTGCGCATCCGGAGCCTGTGCTCTGCAACGGGAGAGGCCACAATAGTGAGAGGCCCGCGTACCGCAAAAAAAAAAAAAGAGAACACCCAAAAGCCACTGCCTCTTGGCTACTGCCACCCAGTAAGAGTGCTGGCATCTTATGTAGGTGATCATGTGGGATATGCAGCTGCACAGAGACTTCTTTCTGGAGACTTTCACTCTGATGCTCACAGGAATCTCACATGCACATTCCAGTAAGAGGAGAAGAGAAGGCAGGGAGGCTGGCGCTGGGTGCATGCCAAGCTCCACGGCCCCCTGCTCATATAACCCCACTGTTTCATGTTCAGGCAGTGCAAGACACAGCGAGCAGCCAAGCAGAGGCAATAATATTTACTTTGCAGAAACATCTGTTGCTAGAAAGGCAGAATGCTGGCCAGAGTGGAGAGAAGGCGTGACTGGCAGCCTCTGGGGAGGACAAGGATCTGCTTTACAGAGTAAGTAGGCTCTGCCGCTGAGTGAGGAGACCAGGCGGGTAGGGATATGGAAGCAGCTGGAAGTCTGGGCCCTGACGGGCTGCTCCTAAAGCTGCCTGCTCACTCAGGGACCAGAGAAAATTGCCCTTCTCTTCCTGGAGATGCCATGCTCTGCCACAGCAGACACTAATTCTGCAGAGTTTAAGAGAGTAAGCTAAGCATAAACCTTTCTTTCACCAAAACAGCTGGTTTATCCTAATTTTTTAAGTTAGAATATACCTTGATTTACACAAGCTTTACCAGTAATAGCACAAGTCAAGCCACTTCCTTTTTTTTCCTTTGTAAAACTTAACACACATGTGCACAAACACATAGGCTCGTGAACACACACATAATGAAGGACTCAAGGTAACCTTACAATTATATTTATTTTCAGTGCATCTGACCTCCAAAGTTACCAAGATTGGATATAACTACCCTTAAAACGTTTTGCTACTCTGTCACATGTTCCTGGACTTAGAAACTGATTACAGTTAATAAAGACCAACTGCCGAAAGAAGCACTTGCAACAGGATTGGCCTCCTGGCTGCTTAAAACACAAGAACGCCAAAGTCCCCAGGCCTTGTTAATCTCTCCCTTCTCTGAAAGCCAATTACACTTACACTCTGTGCCCCATCATCCTGCATCTAGAATGACTCCGGAACTATTCATGAGTGGTTTTGTATCACAATGCACAGTGAGTGCCTAGGACAGGGCTGAACAAGGTAGCCCTCAAAGCCTGTTGCATCCATCTGATTGGCCACAGCAACACAACTTGGCTTGTCTGGAGTGTCTGAGATTCCCCAGATGAGAGGACCCACCATGAGAGCTGAGAGGTGGACGTGAGCCCGAGAGGTTACAGCTTTTCCCCACAAGCCCCATTCCCAGGTAAAACTTAACACACTCAAAATGAAATTCTCTCTCCCCTCCTACCGGCTCCCCAGAGAGCCAACCAAGGGCCCCTTCCTATGTCCCTCATTGGGCAAAGGGCACCATCATTCATCCTGCCACACAAGTCAGAGTCAGACACCCATGCGTCGTCCTTGACGGCAACGGTGTCCTTCCCAAGTCTGGCCATTTTGCCTCCTAAGTATCTCGGTTCTGCACTCTCCATTACTACCAGCAACCCCTAAACCAAATACCCCCATTGCCTGGATAACTGAAGCTGCCCCTCCCTGGTCTCCCCACATCCACTATTGTCCCTCCGGCAGTTCTCCACCCAATCGTGTCGGCTCCAGCAGTGAACCCTGCGACGGTTTCCCAGAGCTCTAAGAACAAAGACCAAAGTCCCTTCCAAGGCCTGAGAGGTCCTGCAGGGTCTGGGCCACCACCTCCCAGTGGGCTCTAGAAACCCTGGCCTCTGCCAGTTCCTGGAACGGGCCCAACTCCTGCCTGCAGCCCTCAGCTCAACAATTCCTTCCTCCAGGAAGCCTTCCCTGACTCATCTAATCAGACCAAACCCTGCCCCAATTTCCCTCCCAGAATCCTATGTACCTCTTCTTCACAGCAATTTTATATCTCTCAGGTAATTATTTGATTAGTATCTCCCTGACTTGTAAGTTCCATAATGGTGAGGACTGTGTCCCTTCATGCTCACCACTATCCTCAGATCATGTATCCTCAGAACCTAGCACAGTGCCTGACTGAGAGCGGGTGTCACAGAAAGAACAAAGGGAGAAAGGAAGTCAGGCACTCCACTAGTTCATCACACTCAAAGGTGAAATTCCCGATTTTATGCTTGATGAGTGAAAAAAAAGCAGATTAGGTACATTAGGTGAAACTTTCCAACTTATGTAAGTCTGGTTGGAGCTTACATATGCAAGAATGTGCTTACTGTTAACATACAACCACCTGCCCTGATGCTGTCCATTGAGGAAGATTCCCACGGAGCTGAAGAAAGAGCTGGCAGCATGCACGTAAAGTAAAACCTTCTCTACACCAAGTGACCAGGGAAAATGAGCTACAAACACGCCAACTGTTGGTCACAGCCAGGTGTCCCCTTTCAGCCCCAGCACGTCCCCAAGCCTGGAGCTAAAACAGATGAAAGAAGCATTCCCAGTTGACTCTTCTCTCTTTCCCCATATCTGGGCAAGCTGAGAACACATCCTACCAAAACCTGTGCTTGGACAGAGGCATTTCCCCAGGTCTGCATGTGGCATTTTAAACTGAGTAACTGTAAGAAAAGCAAGCGACGTCCCCTTGTTAAACGCCTGAACGCTACATTATATAAGCAAAAAGAAACAGACCATGTTCAAATGTTACAATACTAACATTTGTCTAGTTTCTGTGATGTGCAGCCTTGCCTGTGGCCTCTAGATGGCGAGCAGCTGTATCAGAGAAGGTGTGCCAAGACTCAAGGAGAAACAACAGGGCCAACCTTCAACCTGTCCCACTGATGAAGACACCCACCGGAGAAGCAAATGTCCAGGGGACATTTGTCAATCAGCAATGGAGAGAGGGGCCCTGGCCTCCATGGTGGGGAGAAGTGTCCTAATACATTCCAAGAAGCTGTGTTGATCTTATCCATTCAAGCCTGAGACATGGAGGGATGAAGTCACCACCGAGATGTCTCTCGCATTCTTTCAAATCTGGCTGGAGAAGACTCGGAAAACCTCTCATCTCTCCAAAGGGTGATATACCCACCAACCACAACAGCCACGGCATGTCACATAATGTGCATTCTGATTACACATCTGCATGCTTTCCCTAAGGCCATTTCCCCTAGAACTTCATTTCCTAAATGAGGCCATAGCCAGCACTGACTCCAGAGAATCTGTTTTTTCAACCAGAGCACTAAGGGTAATTAAATTTTCAGAGTTGATTTTTAAAATGAAATCAAATAGAGAACAAAGAAAGGTGTGTCATCCTTTTCCAGATGAGGTTTCTGATTCTATTTGCATGAAAACATCCTTCAAGAATATGGAGACCAAACCCACCTTAATCTATATCAAAATAACTTTAAATATATTATGCATTAGTTTATTGGATACTTACTGTGTAATATGTACCTACTAAGCAATTTAAATCATTTTGTCCCTACAACCATTGTACTGAGCACGTATTATTACTCCCATTTTGCAGACCAGTAAACAGACTCAGAGAGGTTAAATAACCTGTCACAGCCACACAGTTAATAACCGGCAGTTTAAGAAACCTGGTCTCACCGATCCCCAAACTCTTAACTATTATACCATATTGTCTAATTTACTCAAATATTTGAGAATCTAGTATCAGTGTGCTCAAAGGAATAAAAAGATGACATGTACACATTCCATATCCTGGAGGAGAATGCAATTTAGAAGGGTCAATCTGTGTATACAAACATAAATTAAAGCAATGCATGCTAAGGCAATCTGAGAGTTAAAAGAAAAAAAAGTAGCCACAGAAGTGTAAGAGGGATACTATTTCAGCTGGGGCCATTGAAGGAGGCTTCCCAGAAAAAGAAAAAAAAAAAAAAAAAGAATAGAAAGTGGTATTTGAAGTGCACCTTAAAAGTTCAGTAGTATTTGGATATCTAGAAATGGGAGGAGGTGCAGGGCAGGGAGGCAGGGATGGGAAGGTATTCTAGAAGCAGGAATGGGAAGCAAAGAAATGCAAAAGGAGAGGACCTACCCAGAAATAGCAGGAAGCCCAGCTTGATGGATAGCAGATAAGACTGGGAAGAGAAGTTAAAAGGAATTGAATACCAAGCTAACAAATTTGAACTTCATCCCCAAGGAAATGGAAACCAGATTTTTACACAGAAGAGAGACTAGATCAACTTAAACACTGATTAAGGCTTTCACTAAGGAGCTAGCCCAGAACTTAGTTTGGGAACTTCTACTCTGACTTTCCATCCCACTTCAACCAAGAACACACAACCACAGTCAAGGGGCTTTCTCCTTGTGGGATGACACCTCTCAACCTGGACAATGGTGCCCACCACTCAGCCTGGAGATAAGCAGAGCATGAGGGATTCAAAGAAACTCTGCTCCCTACTAAAAACTCCAAGTTCAGGTCCAGTTACGAGTGATCATTAGCATCATCACTGTATATACATAATCACAGCTGACCCTTGAACAACACGGGGGTCAATCATATAACTTATAGTTGGCCATCCATATTCACAGTTCTTCCACATCTGCAGATTCAACCAACCACAGACCACATAGTACTGTAGTATTTACAATGGAAAAATATCCACATATAAGTGGACCCACCCAGCTCAAACCCACGTTGTTTAAGGGTCAACTGTATATACAAATAATGTATACAAAGACATTTGTATTTCCCAAGTGCTATATTAGCTTTTCCTCATAAGAATATTGAGAGTTTAAGTGATTACATTTGATCTTCTATAGATAAGGAAATCAAGGACTAGCTGAATGACACTGCATGTCACATAGTAAGTGCTTAATGAACATTTGCTAATCAATGATCATTATGTTAAGTGAGTCAGCATCAGACCTACAATGTATAAAAATTAATAAAAATTAATAAACTCTAATTAAAATAGTGTCAGGGGGCCAGAAGGGCAAGCTCTCATGTCCTACAAAGTTAGTGCTCAGGAGGAAAAAGAAAGACTTCCTCTTCTTGCCTGGCAAGAACTTAGCCAATGAGAGACTGTCACAAGTCAGCCAATGAAAAGCCACTATACTTTGAACTCTCAATTCTTCCAATGGATTTACTATAGCTCTCCCAGCTTCCTTCTCCCCTCTTTGAAACAGTTCTCCTCTCCCTGCTGGGCAGGGACTTGCATGTGGCTCACCATGATTGTAGACCCCAAAGGGAAAATCTTTGTTGATTCCAAATAAACCCACTTTGTACTAGAGAAATAACTGGCAGTCTATTTGTTTGAGGTCAAGATTTTGGTGGCCCAAATGGGGATCCAGAGAAGACCCCCAATGACTCCAAGGCTGGTGAGCAAACAGGTGTGACACCCACTTCAAGCCCATTATTGCTCACTGCTTTTCTCACCAACCCTGGGGTTTGAGGGTAAGTTATTCTCCCTCTCTCCAAATCCAAGCTTCTTCCCTCTCTGCGTTTTGAACCTCTGCAGATCTTATTTGGTATATATTTTTAAGACTTTGTCCTTTCTGGTTAAGGCCTTGTTCTATATTCAAGCACTCACCTGGCACTTCAGCCTGATTTTTGAAGTCAGGCTGTTCCAATTCAAACTGTGCTAGCCTTCAGTCCATTCCTTTTGGAATAGGGGCTGTTTCATTGGAACTGTGCCACTTCAGCCTTGGGCCTGATTCCTTTTGAAGTAGGGGCTGGGGCTGTTCTACTGGAACTGTGCTGTTAAGCCTTTGGCCTGACTCCTTCAGAATTAGGCTGTGTCATTAGAGCTGTGCTGAGCAGCCTTCAGCCCAACTCTTTCATGACCAGATTGTTCCCTTAGCACTGGCTGGTAATCAATCAGCCTGCAGTCTATTTGAGCTGTTTAGGCTGTTTGAAAATTACTCTCTGCTTAAGAGAAAAACCTCTGAGAGATGGGAGCCCAGTTATGTGACTATTTTGAGGGCACTCCCCACATCGGGATTCCAGCCAATTTTGTTTAAATACCACAATCCTTCCTCAGGTGCATTCCTAACTAAATGGACCTACCTAACCAAAGGCAATTTAGAATATCAAAGCCATTATGGGGAACTTTTGAAATCCCCAAACTTTTCTTAAAACCGAATTGGACAACCACAGCTCAAAAATTTCCAAAACTGAATGAAATGCCTATTTTGATTGGTATTTTGAGGCTTCTAAACATTATCAGAAGCCTAAAATTGTCTTTCTGCAAAATAAGATCTTAAGATTAACTGAGACAAACAAATGATTAAAGAAAGATAAAGTGGCTTCTGAAGCCTCCAGCTCCTCTTCCCGGGTTCCTTTGTCCCAGGCTCTGCCTCTGGTGCCATCTTCTTCCTTTCCTTCTCTGCCACCTACACGTCTATACCCTCAATTCCCCCATATTAATAAGTCTCTGGTCGAACTTCCCTTTACTCCTGAAACTCTTCCCACCCCCTTTTCCTCTAAACCTATCAGAACCTGTTCCTCTAATTAAGTTTTCTGAGGATCCAGAGGCCAAACACTTAATTTCTTATATTCCCAAAGTTGAACTGCAAACCACAGTCAAAGATTTTCCCAAAGTAACCACAAATCCTCACAGATTTGCTGGGGAATTTAATATAGCCATTCAAATTTATCAACCTTATTGCTCTGACTTATATCTGCTAGTCATATGCTTGTAGGTGAAGGCCAGGCCCAGCATTGGATGAAAACTGCTAATAGGGAAACTCCTGAAGGTCCCTAGAATTACAACTGGAAACCAGCCCACTCACTGACTTACTGTACTAACAGGCTCAGGCAATCACTAGGCAACTTCATCAGGCAATTCCTAGGGCTTTTCCAAAGTCTATTGATCAAAACAAAATTCAGGCATTCAAACAAAAATCTGATGAACCTGTTCATAAGTATTACAACTGACTTCAGATTATTTTTAAAAGAAATTCTGGTCTTTCTTCAGATATTGATTCCATTCACACGCTCTTAACTCTATGTTTATTAATGGGCTAAACTGGGACCTTTCCCTTCTAGTAAAAAGGACCAGGATGGAATGGGAAACTATGTCCACTCCAGATTTAGTTAATCTGGCAAACCAGCTCTCTCACACTGTGGACGAGTCACCTAAAAGGAAAACTGCTATAATTCTTAATCTTCAACTACAGCAAATGAAGGCCCCCAAATGAAACCAAAACCCCCCTAGTTTCTGCTATTACTGTAAAGAGCCAGGACATTGGAAAAGAGATGACTACAAATTTAAGCGCTTCAGGTACCTTCTGCTCTCTAACCAACCTTTCCAACGTCCTCCCAATTCTCAATGGTGGGGCTGCAACGAACTATAAAGGCTCTTCCCAAGCCTCCTTCTTAATCGGCTAGGAGAAATATTTCTCCAGATTATGGATGAATCTCTTCCAGTCCTGACATTGGAGCTACACTCTCCGTGCTCAACCCCACTATGACAAAACAGCCCCAGCCTCAGGATACTAAATGAGTTCAAATAGTGAGGATCTCTAATGAACCTCAAAAGGTTCCTGCTCTGAACCTACTCCCTTTTGTGTAGGCTCTTGGAGAGATAACCCCCTTTCCTCTGTAGTTCCTCTGCCCCATCCATTTATTAGGCTTAGACTTCTTAGAAAAGTATCACGCTGAAAGGTCTTTCTCCTAAAAGGGGAAAATAACTCTAGAAGTTGACAGTAGTTATCAAAGCAGCCAACCAAGTGAATTAAATGACCCTTTGACATCTTATATTTGGTCCATTTCTGATGATACTAGAGCTGATTCTGGAAACACTGATCATTTGTCCCTATTGAATCAGCTACCAACCTTCTTAGGGGCAAAATCTCCAACTGATATTGGCAAAATTCACAGCACACCTTGCATCAAGATTCAAATAGATCCCTCAAAACCTCTCCTCAGAATTAATCAATACCCTATAAGAAGCCCTTCAAGGTACAAAGCCCATAATAGAAGACTACAAGTCTCAAGGCCTCATTATCCCTTGCACCAGGCACTATTTCCTGTAATACTCTTATTTTTATGGTAAGAAGATCTAAGGGCCGAGGGTAGAGGTTTGTCCAGGACCCCTGAGCAAGAAACAACATGATCCCTCGACACGCTGCTGTTCTTAACCCTCATACATTACTAACAGCCATTCCCACGAAAGCAAATTCTTTACTGTAATTGATGAATGCAGGGCATTCTTTAGTATTCCAGTTGAAGTTAACCAGCACCTCTTTGCCTTCACTTGGGAAGAAAAAACAATTCACCTGAACAGTAATGCCTCAGAAGTTTATTTCTCACAAATCCTGAAGGCTGATTTGGATGATAAAAAGTTCTCTGGAAGTTCTACTTTGTTGCTATATGTTGATGATTTACTTCTTTGTTCTTCTTCTCAAGCCTCCTCACTGGCAGATAACATACACTTGCCAAAGCTTTTAGCCTTAAAGGGACATAAGGTCATCAAGAAAAAACTGCAGTTTGCCAAAACCCAGGTTCAATATTTAAGGTATCTGATATCAGAACAAAGGCTATACCTAGATCCAGATAGCCTTCATGGTGTCTTAAGTTTCCCAAAACCCAAAACTAAGCAACCAACTGTGAGGTTTTCTCAGGCTAGTTGGTTATTACTGAAACTGGATTCCAAATTTCTCTCTTATGGCCAAACTTCTGTGTGTTTTACTGAAGAACCACCACCCTGACCTAATTTTATGGGAAGAACCAGACAACACAGCCTTTTAAAGGCTTAAAGGAGAATTCAGTGAACCCACTTGCCCTTGGGCATCCCAGTTATCAGATTCCCTTTTTCCTTTTTGTATAGGGAAATGAACGGAAGGGAACATCCTTGGGGTACTCACCCAAAAACATGGGGACCACCATTGACCAGATAGCACTACAGCCAGCAACTGGGCGCTACGGCACAGGGAAAACTCTTTTGTCTTGGACCCATTACTGTCATTGCCCTTTTGGTTAAGGCCAACAAGAAAATCATTGTGGGATCCCCTTTAACCATTTTTGTACCTCATGCAGTAGAAGCCCTCCTGAATTTTCATCACACTCAACATTTCTGTCAGCCACCTCACCTCCTATGAAGTCCTTGTGTTAACTGCTCCTCACTTATTACATTATAATACACTTCACCTAGCTACTCTTCTCCCCTATGTCACCGAAAAAGTCCCTCACAACTGTTCAATGCTGATAGATCACCCCCTGGCTCTTTGTGATGACCTGCAGATCATTCAAGTCTGGCAAATAGATTTCATACAGCTTCCTCCCTCCTGTTGATATAAATATATTTTAGTCATTGTATGTTTTCATACTGGACTGAATGAAGCCTCCCCCTGCAGACAGTTTACTGCCTCTTCTGCAGCTAAAGTTCTTTTGGAAAAGATTGTCCCTACCTGGGGAACTCCTCTCAACCTTCATAATGATCATGGAACCCACTTTACTGATCAAGTACTTCAACAAGTCTGCACTGTTTGACTGGTGTTATAACACTTTCACTGAGCTTATCACCCTCAATTCTCTGTTTTAGTCGAATGCACTAATGGCGTTATTAAGACTCAACTGGAAAAATTTGAAGCGGCCCTCCAAATACCTTTGCAAAAAGCATTGCTGTTGACATTTCTAAATCTGGGATCCACCCCTTCTGAAACTCAAACTTTCACCCTTTGAGACAGTCGCAAGATGCCCAATGCACTTGGCTCATGCTTCTTTTAACTCACAAATGGTAAAAGGAGAGCTACTCCAATACTGCAAAGGCCTAATTGCTTCTATTAAAAATAACCATTTTTGGGCTTCCCTGGTGGCGCAGTGGTTGAGAGTCCGCCTGCAGATGCAGGGGACGCGGGTTCGTGCCCCGGTCCGGGAAGATCCCACATGCCGCGGAGCGGCTGGGCCCGTGAGCCATGGCCGCTGAGCCTGCGCGTCCGGAGCCTGTGCTCCACAACAGGAAAGGCCACAACAGTGAGAGGCCCGTGTACTGAAAAAAAAAAAAAAAAAAAAAACCATTTTTGGATAACTAATAAGAACCTGCTGTATAAAAAAATAAATAAAATTAAAAAAAAATTATGGTAGAGCAATCTTTTCACAGTACACTCTCGGGAGGTGAATACCTTAAGTATCACCTTGCAACCTGGATGTTTCATTTACTGGAAAAGACACCTCCAGAAAGACTCTCTTCAATTTCACTGGAAAGGACCCTATCAGGTACTACTAACCAACCTTTGTGCAGCCGAAATCCAGGGAACAGACTCTTGTATTTACATAACACACCTAAAGAAAGCAGCAAACCAAACTGGATCTGCACATCATCTGGTGACCTGAATGTAAAGATTCCCCAGAATTGAAGCAGACAATATCTGATGAGACAGCTTTTCCAAGATATCTGGACCAGGCCTGCAGAAAGTTTGTCTGCCAAACCTTTGATGATGACACAATATTTCAGATGGTCTCCAATGACTATGATCTTGATAACATATGGACTTTAGATAAAAGTGCCTGAGAGGTCCCTCTCCTACCCCTCCTTATTACTTGGATGTGACCTCAGTAGGTTTCTGTGCACTTTCCCTCTGCTGTGGAACACTACACTCAGAAAAGGTCCTTCCTTACACTGAGGGACAAAAAGCTGCTAAAACCAGAAAATCAAACTCTTGACCAGTGATGCTTTCAGAGAAGGATCTTGATCAAAAGGGGGAAATGAAAAAATTGATAAACAAAAACCTCAATTAAAATAGAGTTGGGAGGCCAGAAAGGGGAGCTCTCACACCCAACAGTGATAGCAGAGCCCAAAAGGAAGTAGAAAGACTTCCTCTTCTTGTTGGCGAGAGCTCATCCTATGAGACACTGTCAAAACTCAGCCGATGAAAAGGCACTATATTTTAAACACTCAATTCCTCCAATGGACTCTTTGTTTACTATAGCCCTTCCAAATTCCTTTTCCCCTCTTTAAAAGAGTTCACCTCTCCTTGCTGGGCAGGGACTCACATGTGGCTCACCATGGTTGCAGAACCCAAATTGCAATTCTTTGTTGATCCTGAATAAACCCATTTTTGCTGGAAAAATAACTGGCAGTCTATTTGTTTTAAGTCAACAGATGAAAACTCAACCTCTAAAGACTCCAGCCTTAAATGTGAATTGCTCAGCCCTGACACAAAGCAGAACAAGAACACAGAACACTGAGGTACAGGATTCAGAACAATTACATTTACATAATGCCCCGAGACCTTATAAGACAGCAGGTCAGCACAGGAAAAACTCCCTGAAGGAAGAGAGTGATGGTTTGCTTAGTTAAAACAAAGAAATCCATTTTGTGAGGGACTAATCAAGTGAAAGGAATAAAAAAGGGTATTTCCAGGACATTCAAGTACACATGTGCGCGTGCACACACACACACAGAGCAAAGTCAAGGGCAATTCAGAAGAGTGTGAAGTGCATGGACGCCATGAACAGGGGTTCAAACCTTGGATCTGCCAATTACTAGATGTCTGACTTTGGGCAAATTACTCAACCTTCCCAAACGTTCAGATAACTATGAGGATAATATGTACCTCACAGGGTTGTCGTGGGAAGGAAGCAAGGGAGGGAGGAAGGGAGGAAGGAGAGACAGACAGAGGGGAGAGAGAGAGAAAGAAGAAAGGAAGAAAGAAAGAGAAAATATATTATGAAAGAGCAAAGCACAGGGAAGCCCTTAGATGCTGGTAGCTTAGATGCTCACAGCACAGGCTGAGTTCAAGTTTACTTGCAGGTCAGAGATAACAGAATCGACAAAAGGAGAATCTTAATTAAGAGTAAGAGTTAAGAAATTTTTGCCTCACTGATTCACCAAACTAATCAAAGAACCCCATTCTAGTGAACTATGAAAAACACATTTGAGTCCTTAAGGGTTTTCCTCACATGCTTAGAAAACCCTAATGCATCTAAAAATTAAAATTTTCCTTTCACACATTGCAGATGAAAGCAAAGGCAAAAATCCTGGACTAAATAACACTGTTTTTTAACTGACCTATAATTCAAAGCAGTATGTGTTTCTTCTTGAGAAGTTTATTAAACTCAAGTGGTACCTTTTAAATGTACTGGGGAAAGAGTGGTATCATCAAACCCTTTCTGTCAATTGCCTGGGGAAGGAGGCCAGACCCAGATGAAACAGATAAAAGAGTGAGCGCGCTCACATGACATCAAGCTAAACGGGATTTTCAGGGTTCACAGGCCTGAAGTGCCTAGCTTCCTGAGAAGCTGGAATTTGTGCTTTGCCCCTAAAACAGGCATGTTTTAGAAAACGGTGGGAGGGGGACATGAAGAAGAGACCACATAAGTCAGACCAAAGGAACCGGCAGGGAGAGTGAGTCAGACGAGTACCGGGAAGACCAGGAGGGGCCAGGGGGGCGGAGCTAGAGTGCAGGCTGAGAAGGGTGAGTGTCCTCTAGGTCAACATCACTGCATTATGCTCAAGACTGAGCAGAGGAACAGATTGGGGGAGGGACAACTAAGCCCAGCTTGGGCCTCAAGACTCAGCTTTTGCTTCTAGAATGTCCTCCCTTCTTAGAGCAGAGCTTCTCAAACTTTAAGATGCACCCAGTCACCCGGGGATCTTGTCAAAATGTTGATTCTGATTCAGTATGCCTGGAATCTGAGACTGCATTTCTAACAAGTTTCCAGGTGATGCCAGTGCTGCTGGTCCAAGCACCACACTCTCCAAGGGTTGGGATTCCCACCCAAGACCCTGAGAGCAAAGATCACAGTGTCTTTATCCTTCCAGGCCAGTGCTTAGGGCATACAGGATTTCAATATATATATGGGAAGAATGGATTCCTTGAGAGGAGTTAAACTGTAGCAGAAAGGACAGAATAGAATCTAAAACAAGAACCAGAAATGGGCTGCATCCTTGCTTATCCACCAACCATGCGTGTGAACCTAGGGAGAGTTACTTAACGTGCTCGGCCTTAGGAAAGTCATTTGAAAACCAGAAGGATGAACCACTTGATCTTTAAGGCCTTCTAGCTCTAAAACTCCACCCAAAATATTTTTTTCTGTGTCTTTTTTTAAAAACCATTTTAATGGTGAGGATATATACTAGATATTCCTCCAGCGAGGCACACCTCTGTCATTCTCAGACAGCAGTTTCCAAAAATCCAATTGAGAGAACACAGATTCTGTTGGTCTCGGCAAATAACCATAGCAACTAATACCCCCCAAATAAAAAGATGTCTTCACAATGATGTGCTGGCTCAATTAGATTAACAGGGTGACGTGTACCATCTCAAAATTTATCGTCGTAAATTTACAGTGAAAGCCAGACCTTCTTGGAAGAGGTTTATAAGTAAAAAAGAGGCCTTGCCAATAAAACAAAGATGGGACGGGGAGCCAGAAAACCTGAGTTGATGAGGAACTGGAGCAGGGCCGCCCTGCCTATCCTAGATTCACACAGACACAGCCCATCACCCAGATGTGTATCCAGAACTTGGTTAAACAGCTGCAGATCTGAGTGCCATCACTTGTACCAGGGAGTTAGCAAGGAACTGTCCTCTCTCCATGCCTCCTTCATGCATATAATGAAAGGACACCAATACTGCTCCCTCAGAAAAGGCTTCAAAGAGATTTAGCAAAAGAACTGTAAAGCTTTTAAATAAAAAAGAGGACGATTGCAAAATAGTAAATTAGGGATGGTACAGCTCATCCTGGGATGCAGATCTTCCTGCTCCAAGGTCTTTAGATGGGAGTTGGAATTGGGAAAAGAAAATGCAGCATCTATAAGTTCCATAATTTACCGTCTTTACACACCCTCAGGCCTGCCTCTTCCTGGGTCTGTGAAATCACGTTCACTCTGAACAAATTCAGGCAAGCAAGAACCTCACTTGAAAAGCAGGAAAAGGGAAGCCAAGGTCCATCACCTCCCTGTAACCCCCAAACCCTTTCCAGCAAAGGACAAAAAGAAAACAACAGACAAACCAAAAGAATCAGGGCTCAACTTCCATTCAACTGTTATTAACTCAGAAAGTCCAGGGCAGCAAAACCTGGAGCTGAAACACAAAATCAGCTATATCACTGGTGTTTCTCATCAACAGCTATGATAATTTAAGGGTAGTCAAGGCAAGACAAGGCGCGGTGAGTAAAGCGAGGCTTTCCACCAGCCGCATAAGCCTAGAATAGTGGGTATGGGCTGTGGCTTTGGGAACAAACTCGCAAGGTTCAAAAGCGCACCTCAGCCCCCTACATGGTCTCTGTACACCTGTATGAAATGGAGAAGAAAGGAAAGCTGCCTCTGAGGATTTCTGTGAAGAAAGAAATGATGCTCAGAAGTGCTTAGCACCAGGCCTGGCTAAGCCAGCAGGCAATAAATGATAGGTATTTGTAGTATAGAGTTTTACGCAATAACGTAATCAAATGTCAGGCTGACTTATTTCTGGGTAAAGATGAGAGGACCGCCAAGCCACTCGGCCTCCTTCCACCCACCTTTACGTCCACCACCCGGCTGACCTCACACCATTCCTATGATCTAAAAAGAATCCACCTAATCCCTGGGCACAGCTCAGACTCTCCTCCTCACTAATACCACGCCTCAGCACCAGAAAAGTTCAATTAAAAAAGGAAAATCTGCCTTTTGCCCCTGGATTAAATTCATGTTTCCTGAGGGGAAAAAAGAAAGTACCTAGCAATTCTGAACACAATCACACCTGATAACGTTCTGGAAAGTTAGTTTCACTTTCTTTTATCCCCTGTTTAATGAGCCACTTCCCTGCTTGCCCCCTTAGGGGAGGCTGTGCCCCCGGACCAAGCAGGGAAGTCCAGGTGGGCACCATTCCACCCTCCTCGCAGGTTCCACAGGAAACCCTATTTCCCCGCTGTACTGCCTCCTTCCCCAACTGTCCCCTCTCCAGCGCTGTCCCCCAGTCCACATAAGAAATCAGGCTTCATCTAGTTCTCAGAGTACCCCCTCACCCCACACCATCACAGAATTTGAGGGACCAAAGAGTAGTGTTTCTCAAAATATAGTGAAGCATCACTTGTGACAGACTCTCCTAGGGAGCCCAGGCCAGCTACCTGGATTCAACTTCTGGGGCTAGGGCCCAGGAATCTGGACTCCCCAGAAGTTTTCATACACGCTGAGGTTTGAAAACTGCTACCACCTGAACCCTCAGAATATTTCGTACTCGTACCAATAATGGAACCTCGCCAGATCATGAAGGAGCTCCTCTGCAAAGAGCAAGCCGGAACTTCTGACTCCTGGCAGAAGGCTTACAAATGTTCCCAAACTGACAGTAGAGGTGGGAGGAGGGAAAACCATACTTCAATTTAAAAATCACAAATTCCGAACCCTGAGCCTTTTCCCAAGAATGTTCTCAATCACATCTCCTACTGTGAAGCCCAAACAACTAACTAGGAAAGCCACTCTATTTAGGACTTGATTTGTACAGACCAGGCTCACGGCACTTGGAGCTGAAGAATGGCCCTGACTGGCTAGAAACCGATCCAGAAATCAGGCTTCCCAAAGAAGTGGCAGCTACCTTCAGCGCCTGGGGAGCCAAGTGCTCCTGGACCAGGCCTGGGCTGGGGCTGCCAATACAGGCTCTGCCCGTTTAATCTTCTCTGAGCCTGCTAATGTTAAACCTGACACAGACTGCACTGAATCCAGGATACAGGTCCACAGGGCCTGAGAGATAGGAGTACCTGAGTCGCTTCCGGGGTGTGCAGCCTCGTTCAGGGACCCACACTTGGAAGGGCCTGCTTGGTTTAATGCTATCCTGTCATCATCTTGAGATTCTTTAATTTTTATCTTTGAACTTGAGTTTTTTAAGTGGAGTCTGGTGTGATGGTAGAGCATGTATACGAGCTGAGGCAAGAGCTACAACATGAGTGTCATGCATGTCTGCCAGGGTTCCTTTTGGCCCCATGTGCATAGGGTGTGATGCCCCTTGAATAAAGGACTTTGGTGGACCCACAATGTGTGGGAGTTGAGCCAGACTAAGAGCGAGCACAAGGTAAGTGTGTGATGTCTACAACTGAATAAGCGGGAACACTGACAGCCCTGAGAAGCCACGCTTTCCTTTCAAACCAGAACTCGCGAAATGCAAAAAGGTGGCAAGAGCATCCTAAGAAACATGAATGACTGAGGAACCCTGCCATGGCCTTCCTTACTCACAGTATTTCCCTGGATAAGTGAACTATTATACTGTCCATGACAGGGCAGTCATGGTCAGTATAATAGGGCAGAGAAGGATGTAGCAACACAGTCCCATTTCCTTTCAGTCCTTGTTTATTCATCAGTAAGCCAAAGGGAGAAAGTGTTGGTAGAATGTGCAAGTATCAGGAAGTGAAATAAAAACAGTTCCGTTAGGGCACTTTTCACAGAAATAGAACAATCCTAAAATTTGTATGGAACACAGAAGACCCCAAATAGCCAAAGCAATCTTTAGAAAGAACAAAGATGGAGGTATCATGCGCCCTGGTTTCAAACTATATTACAAAGCTATAGTAATCAAAACAATGTGGTATTGAAATTTAAAAAGACACTCAGATCACTGAAACAGAATAGAGAGCCTAGAAATAAACCGACAATATATGGTCAATAAATCTACTAGAAATGAGCTAAGAATATACAATGGGGAAAGGACAGCTTCTTCAGTAAATGGTGTTGGGAAAACTGGACAGCCACATGCAAAAGAATGAAACTGGACCACTGTCTTACACCATACACAAAAATTAACTCAAAATGGATTGAAGACTTGACTATAAGACCCCACACCATAAAACTCCTAGAACAAATCATACATGGTAAATCCCATGACATCAGTCTTGGAGGTGATTTTTTGAATTTGACACCAAAAGTAAAGGCAATAAAAGTAAAAATAAACAAGTGGGACCACATCAAACTAAAAAGCTTCTGCACAGCAAAGGAAACCATCAACAAAATGAAATGGCAACCTACTGAATGGGAGAAAATATCTGCAAATCATATATCCGATGAGGGGCTAATATCCAAAATATATAAAGAATGCATACAACTCAACAGCAAAAATCCAAACAATCGAATTTAAAAATGGGCAGAGGATCTGAATAGACAATTTTCCAAAGAAGACAAACAGATAGCCAACAGGTACATAAAAAGAAGCTCAACATCACTGACCATCAGGGAAATGCAAATCAAAACCACAATACGATGTTATCTCACATCTGTTAAAACAGCTGTTTATCAAAACAACAAGAAACAAGTTTTGGCAAGGATATGGGAAAAAAGGAGCACTTGTGCATTATTGGTGGGAATGTAAACTGGCGTAGCCGCTATGCAAACAGTATGAAGGGTCCTCAAAAAATTAAAAACAGAACTACCAAATGATCTAGCAATTCCCCTTCTGGATATGTATCTTAAGAAAACAAAAACACTACAGATAATCTCTGACTTACAATGGTTCAACTTACAATGGTGCAAAAGCAAAACACTCTCAGTGGGAACCGTACTTCAAATTTTGAATTCTGATTTTTTTTCAGGCTAGCAGTATGCAATATGAGCCTCTCTCATGATGCTGGGAAGTGGCAGGAAGCCACAGCTCCCAGTCAGCCACACAATCACAAGAGTAAACAACTGATACACTGACAACAATTCTGTTTTTCACTTTCAGTACAATATTCAATAAATTACATGAGATATTCAACACTTACAAAATAGGCTTTGCATTAGATAATTTTGCCCAACTGTAGGCTAATGTAAGTGTTCTGAGCATACTTAAGGTAGGCTAGGCTAAGCTATGATATTCAGTAGGTAAGATGTATTAAATGCATTTTTTACTTACATTTTCAACTTACAATGGGTTTATCAGGACATAACCCCATCATAAGTCAAGGAAGATCTGCAATGCAAAAAGATATATGAACCCCATGTTCTGTGCAGCATTATTAACAATACCCTAGACATGGAAACAACCTACGTGTCCATTAATGGATAAATAAAGAAAATGTAATGTGGGTGTGTGGGTGTGTGTGGGCGTGTGTGCGCACACGCGCGTGTGCTAGAATATTATTCATCCATAAAAAAGAATGGAATCTTGCTATTTGTGGCAACCTGGATGGACCCTGAGAACATTATACTAAGTGAAATAAGTCACAGAAAGACAAATGATGTGGGATTTCACTTGTATGTGGAATCTTAGGGGAAAAAAAAAAAAAAAACACTACCTCATAGATACAGAGAACAGACTGGTGGTTACCAGAGGCAGGGGGTGGCAGACAGGCAAAATGGGTGAAGGTGGTCAAAAGGCACAAACTTCCCATTATAAAATAAAGTCATGGGGATGTAACGTACAGCATGGTTACTATACTTAAAAATACTGCATTGCATACTTGAATTTCGTTTTTAAGAGAGTACATCTTAAAAGTTCTCAACACAAGGGAAAAGAAAATTTGTAACTACGTATGGTGACAGATTTTAACTAGATTTATTGTGATGATCATTTTGCAATATATACAACTATTGAATCATTACAATGTACACTTGAAACTAATATGTCATATGTCAATTATATCTCAATAGAAAAACTATTTACAAAAAAAAACCAGTTGAGTCATTTTGTGCAGTGTTCTGATCAGAGCAATATTAATATGCATATGAGCTACGCAATACGAATCGTATAATTTCAGTGATTCTACATACAAGTCAGCTGATCTCACATTTACATTTAAAACTGGCATTGCACAATATCAAGATGAACAGTAAAATTCATACTAATAGTTTAAATTTTCGATTGTTCTTTCTTTAAAATATCATTAAATAACAAATTAGAAAACAAACAAACACACACTATGAGAGAGACCATAAAAGAAAAGGCCTTACATTTTAATACCTTTACCAGCACTCATTTGGGCTTTACGAACAAGGGGCCCCACAGATGAGGTAGCCAGCCCTGGGCACAGGCATGCCCGAGACTGCTTTCCCACCTGCAGTAACTTTCTCCTTTCCTCCAGCTGGCACCCTGAGGAAGAGCTCCACTGCTGCTGCATCACGGGGCCCAGGCCGGCACCATCTCTGGCCTGCACTCCTCACTGGTCTGCCCACCCCCTCCCGCTCCCCTCCAGACCATGTGTCACTCAGCTGCCCAGGATGACCTTTTCAAAAAGCAGATCTGATCTTGTCATGGCCCCTTCCAAACGCTTCCCAACTATAACTCTTCCCTTTCAGCTCAAAATAACTACAAATCTGAGTAGAGTTTGTGGGTGGGGGAAACTCGCCTCAAGGGCACATGCCACTGGCCTCGCCCTCCCTCGGCCCTCTGGCCAGCTCAGATCCTCTAATGTGCCAGGACCCCTCCAGCCACAAAGCCCAGCACGTTCCCTCTGCCCACAGCACTCCCCCAACCTTCTCCACCTTGTTGCTGTCACCCTTCAGATTCCGCTCAGAGGGTCACTTCCTCGGGGAAGTGGCCTCCTCTCATCCCCCACCCACTCTCAATGGTAAGCTCTCCCGCCTCCTAGAACTCCCCTTCCCACCCCTTTACACGATAGGTGATTTCCTTTGATTTTCGTGGCTGTTTAATGTGTACCACCAATGACATAAGAAACACCAAGCAGGCAGTAGCCAATGTGTTTTGTTCATAAATGCACAGTTATCACAATCCTAGTATGTAGTAAGTAAGCCCCCAATAACTTTTTAAAATAAATAACTTAATTCAAGTGACTCTTTTTAAGAGTTGAGTCAGGAGAGTGACAAACCCTGCAACCCTCTTTTTACATAAAGGGAAAGCTGGATCACTGAAATGAAGACCAGCCATCCCTTTATTCACTCCATTACACTCACGAAATCAAACAATGGGAACCCCATTTCCTAGGTTTAGCCTTGAAGCCACAAGACACACTTTCCCCACTCACTTTCTTCCTCATCCAACAGAATGCCTACAATGTTTTCAAGGTACCACTATTTCTATCTTAAAATCACTTTGCCTATAGGCAAATGATAGGCAAAGAATTTGCATTTGTATACCTAGACAGCATATCTAGGTATATCAGAACTTTAAATACATAATCTGGTGACAAATTACATCTTGCAAATGCAGAAGCCATCCTTTCTAATACACCAGGTACCACTTGAGGGAAAACACACACACACAGAAACATACCTTTGGGGGCAATGTTTCTTGATTTGGCTTTGGAAGGTCACCTGAAACAGATCACCCCAGGCTTTATGAATCAGAAATTCTGGGAATCAAATCTGGAAATCAGATCTGAAAATCAAATTTCCAGATTGGCAATCAAATTTGGAAATCATAGTAACTTTAAGAACCGCTGTTATAGGAAGACATTGTTGAGTCATTTGTTTAAATGCAAGGGGACTGGAGGAAACTACTGACACTGAACCTGAGAAAGCAGGGACACAAGAAAGAAAAGGAAAGCGATGTCCCGTCCTGGACCCAGAAAGTCCCTGGCAACAAGCCTCCAAGAAAGAAGCAGGAAACTGTTCCCAGAGAAGAAAAGGAGCCTGGAAAAACCCTAGGTCATTGTCGGCTAGGGTTGTTAATTATTCTGGCCACTTTATTCTTGTGGACACTTCCTCCTCTTTCAAGGTGCTCCGGGGACAGCCAGTAAGGAACCCTGACATCTGTCTCCCTCGCTTCAGGAAGGACGGGGTGAACATGAGCCAGGGAATGCACCAGCAGGGCCACCTCTTGCGGTCTCACAGCTTCCTTTAGGCTGAGGAGGGTCCTATAGCCAGGAACCCTCCCCAGAGACTGGAATTCCAGCCACTGCTGGTCCACCCTCCCCACCACCTGTCTCCTGCCTCTTGTCAACCCAGAAGCCCTGAGGAATGAGAAGGTAGACAGGAAGCCTCTCAGCACGCCTCCACCAACTTCAAAATCCCCTCCTGCAGTGGGCTGAATAATGTCCCCCAAGTTCATGTTCACCTGGAACCTCAGAACGTGACTTTATCTGGAAACAGCGTCTTTGCAGATGTAATTAGCTAAGAGAAGGTCATACTGGACTAGAATGGGACCTAAATCCAAGGACCGGAGTCCTCATAAACAGAGCAGAGGACACAGACACACGGGGAAGGAGGGGTCCGAGACTGGATGCAGTTACAAGCCAAGCAGCACCAAGGATTGCCAGGAGCCACTGAAGCTAGGAAGAAACAAGAAAAGATCCTTCCACAGAGCCTTCAGAGGGAGCACAGTCCTGTCAACACCCTGATTTCAGACTTCTAGCCTCCAGAACCATGAGAGAATAAATTCTGTTGTTCTGGGCCACCCAGTTTGTGGTAATTTGTTATGGCAGCCCCAGGACGCTAATACACCTCCTTTCTTAGGAAGCCTAAGCCTTCAAGTCACATTGTGGCCAAAATCTAGGGCTTCTGCAACAACACAAAAATGAATGCTTGCTCTTCAGATACCCTAGCCGGCCTGGCCCTGGCCTCACTGAGAGCAGCTCTCCACACTCAGGTAGTCCCGGCTTCCCTCCCAGATCAGCGCACTCCCAGGCCCTCTTCCACCCCGCCCGACACTACCGGCACCTGCCATCCCTGCCAGCTGCACACACTTTGCCCCGCCATCCTGCACCGGCCCAGGCTGGCCCCCGTGTGTGCCCAGGGCACCCAGATTTCTCCCTCTGAGCACCTTTCACACTTGCTCAGTGTGGCAGCTCCAAGAAGTCAGAGACCTTGCTAGTCCTGTACTCAATCACAGCCCGCTGCCCACCACAGGTCACTACAGAGGAGCGGCTCAAAAATGTCAGCAAGTGCATGAGCCAATGCACAAACAGCAAACTCAATGGCATGCAGGTCCAGCCTTCGTTCTTCATTACTCGGCCCAGAAATGGGATGGGTGTCAGTAACTCTGCCTTCTGTGTGACTTCTCACAGCTGTGATTACACTCCTGCTACAGCGTGTCCCACACTATATACATCATTCATTTATCCTGTTATTCATTCAAAAAACTATGTTGTGAGCATCTATGCCTGATACACTAGTCTGGAGAGACAAATGTAAGCAAAAAGCAGACACAGCCTGTGACTTTACAGCATTACAAATGGTGATGATGAGGTGTCAGGCAGTCATTAATAACCTCACATCAAAGCTGAAAAACAATAAACCAATCTTGTTCATGAGCCTGTTTCCTCTGCTAAATTATTTCATGCTCTGGGTTCCTAAGGCCTAGAACAGTACCTGGCACATAACAGGCAATCAATAATTCTGAATGGCTGGAGGACGAATAGGTTGAGAATGGATAGATGGATGGAAGGACAGGTGGGGACGGTGCCTGGTATGTAACAGGCAGTCAATAATAGGATAGATGGATACACAGATGGATGGATGGACAGATTAGTGTATGGATAAGCCTCATACATAACAGGCAGTCAATAATGATGGACAGATGGAAGGATGGATGGATGGATATCTAGGGAACAAAGCACCTGGGATGAAACCTGTACAAAATACAACCTAGGGCCTCCCTGGTGGCGCAGTGGTTGAGAGTCCGCCTGCCGATGCAGGGGATACGGGTTCGTGCCCCGGTCTGGGAGGATCCCATATACCGCGGAGCGGCTGGGCCCGTGAGCCATGGCCGCTGGGCCTGCGCGTCCGGAGCCTGTGCTCCGCAGCGGGAGAGGCCACAGCAGTGAGAGGCCCGCATACCGCATACCGCAAAAAGAAAAAAAAAAAAAATACAACCTCATCGTGCAAAAAAGTTCCAGAACCTTCTTAAGTGGTACCTCTGGAACCACTTCATTTCATCCCAAACCAACCAGCTGCCTCCAAGCATCTGAAAGAAATAATAATTCTAAATGAATCTGGTATCCACCTCTTCTGTAAATATTTAGTAGAAAATCAGCTTCACCAGCACAAATATGTTCTCTCTTGCTGCCCACCCCTCCCCTTTCTTTCTGTAATGGGGGTTTTAAAAGCCTGTTTTGTTCATTATTCTCCACCACGGTGAGTATTTACTGCTCTAAAGTGTTGATTCTTGCCAAAATGCACACCACAGACCACTTACCTGGTTGTGTCATTCTTAATTATTATTTTTGTGATTCTTCCTTTAAGTACCTAAGAGAGACTTTTCTCTGAGGGAATCAGAGCTGGCTCTGAAAATTTACTACCATTTACACCTGGGTGAGGGGGGCTGTGGGACGCAGGTAGAAATACCACAAGCTGGAGAGAAAAAGGATAGGGTGGGGGGTGTCCCTCTGACAGCATGTCAGGTTAAAGCCCCCTTCTATGGCAGCCTGTAGTAGAGAAACTGTTTGCAGTAAGACAAACAAACAAACAAAACACAACTAACAGAGCCCCAACATAAATGTTTACCCTTGCACAGAACAGCTGAGCCCCAGAACAACAGAGGAGATCCCCACGCACCTCATCTTTGGGTCTGGCTTGTATCAGGTTAGATTCCCTGCATTTCCAGGCTCTCCTTGGTCTCCCGTCAGTAATGAAGTTAAAGTCATTCAGACCCAAGGAGGCCTTTCTTCCCTTTGATTTCCCTCTGCTGAAGGTAAGAATAACTTTTGAGTCTCAGAACAACTGTTTCCTTTGCTCCCAATTCAGGCCCAACAGCAACATGTATCTTCCAGAGCAACAGTTCATTCACTCATGCTTTACCTCTCCACTGAGTGCCTCCCATGTGCCAGGGACCGTGGGAGGCAATGAGAATAAAACACTGAACAAAACTGATAATAGTCCTTGTGCTCCCCAAGCTGCAACCCGGTGGGGATAGACACTCAACAGACACACACAAACACACACACACACACACACACACTATAATCATCTAAAAGTTCACTGGCAAGAATGTAAAAATGCAGATGGCAGCTGGGAAGGAATGACGTAAAGAGGAGAAAAGGAGACTCACCCTCCCTCCCCATGAGGCAGAGAGCCACATGCAAGGCAGAGGGGGAAGTGGCTGATCAGCTACCCAGAAACAAAAGACTTTTGAGGCAGGCATTAAGAATTCCCCTAACATGTGGTGATGGCTTCACAGGTGTATACAGATGTCAGAATTTATCAAATTGTACAACTTAACGTGCAGTTTTCTGTATGCCAATTAAGTTGTTTAAAAGAAAAAAAAAAAAAAGAATTTCCGCCCCTCCTCCCAAATTTGCTACCTACCTCTCATGATCTCCAGGATGATGAAGGTTCCTGTAGCTACAAACTAATAAAAATGACTTAGCTACCCCAAACATCCCACCCAGCCATATTCCTGTTCTTGATCTGCTCACAGCTTCATTCATTCATTCCACAAGGATTTATTAAACACCTACTACAGGTCAGATACTGTCCCCTGTGTTCTCCATTATATGACGACAAAAGCATATACAACCCAGCTCTCCTGGAGCTCGTAGCTTCCTACAAATGTACACCCAAGCAGAATGCTGTCTACATACTGAGAAGGACTTGCAAGATTCTCAGAACACGGAGTTAAGGCTACTCTGAAGAATTTTCAACATCATGAAAGACAACAACTTATTGTAAGCTTACTATGTGCCCAGCCCCTAAGTGCTTTAAAGGTATTATGTCATTTAGTTCTCCCCCAATCCCTTTAAAATAAGTATTATTGTTTAAATCCATTTTACAAATGGGAAAATTGCCAGTTAATTGGCAGAACCAAGATATAAACCCAGAGTCAGGCTCTAGATCCCACAATTTTAAAATCTATGCTATAGCAGCAAAAGGATAAGTTGCCCATCAACTGCCCCAGAAAGCCACTTTATAGTCTAAGCGATTCTTCCAGTCCAAATTCTGCTGAGCAGATTCTCTGACACTCCCCCATTAGTACTTCCACCACCTCTGGAGCTTGAAGGCAATTTTGAGAAGTGAGGGAGGTCACAGGTTTCAGAGCAGCAAGACTCTTCAAGAGAGAGATTGACTCTCACATCTCTCTGTGCCAAAAGAAGGGCTCAATGTTGCATGGAAAGACAACAGTTCAATTCCCTGGCTACAGGCAGAGTGATACCCAAGGCTTCTGGCTGGTAAACTTTTCTGTTGTTGGTCTTTTAAGACAGAAGTAAGGGACTTTCCTGGTGGCACAGTGGATAAGACTCCGCACTCCCAAGGCAGGGGGGCCCGGGTTCGATCCCTAGTCAGGGAACTAGATCCCACATGCATGCCACAACTAAGACCCGGTGCAACCAAATAAATAAGTTAAGTATCAAAAAAAAAAAAAAAAAAAAGGCACAGGCAAGACACAAACTTACTGGGAGAGATCATAGTTATAACGATGACAGAGAGTCCAGAGGAACACAGAACACAGACCTCCTCTGGATCAAAGAAACTTTCCATCAGCCCTCACCCAGGGGCTCAACCAGATCATGTAAAATCAATCCACTGCTGGCAGTACACATGCAGCAGGGAGCCAAAAATGCATCAACGTGTGAGAATGCATGTGTGAAACGATAAAAACCCCTGTGACGACAAGTCATAGGCATCTGTATTAATAGCACAACTCCTATCATTAGAGTCATTCAAGGAAAAATAAAATAAATCTGCTCTAAGACAGCCTCCATGAAGAAACCAAACTCTCTGAATGTCATGAGAGATACAAGGATGGGTTTAAGAATCTAGATCCTGCCACACTTTCTTTTCTAAGAAGGCCTTTTACCTTGGCCAGCAGACACATTGATCAAGAGGAGTCCGGCAATGAGTGTGCAAAGGGCTGGTCCCATGTCTCCAAAGGACAATGGGGTCCCCTCGACAATACCCACTAACACCTGTGAACATCCCACAATGCCTCAAAGGCTAAGTGCCTCCCATCTGAGATGTGCCCCTTCCAAACTACCTCCTGCTGCTCAGAGCCCCTACCTGGTAAAGTGTCCTCTAAAACTTAGCCCTACTGCTTACCTCACTCACAAGACCCCTTTGTTCCTCATTAATATTTCTCAACCCAGCATTACCTGCCTCTGCACAGAAAACCTGCAGAACCCTCTAGAACAAGTGCTTATCATAACTTTAGGAAAATATGCCACTGGAAAAGGAGGAGGGTCTAATGATGCACTGTGGGGGGAAGGAGGATGCACTGAGTGCTACAGGAACAGAGCAAGTGTCCAGAGAGGGAGGAGGACTGCAAGAAAGAGGGAGAGCTTTAAGAGCACCAGTAGGTTTTCCCTGGAGAGGAGGGTGACCATCTTCTCTATTGATTAACTGTGTCTCCAACCATAGAGCATATGCTATTCAGAAACCACATGGCAGTAATATTTGAAAATGAACACATGTTCCTTCCTGAGCACCATTCATCTTTCTGGAAGACAAGCCAACACAAACATGAGTGCTTTGGGACGGAAGAGAAAAGATGTGGCTGCAGTTGCTTCACCTGCTCTGAAGTCTTGTGATTTCTGGTTATTGTGTTTGTTGTTGGTTTTGTTCTTGTTTTGTATGAGAACCTGTCTCACTCAAGGATGAGGAAACTACAGAGTGGAGAGAGTCCACTCCTACTCACCATGAAAACCTACTTGAATTGCTTCCACTAAGATGAAAGTTATCCTGTCTTCTTAATGGTTTCAATCTTTCATAACATTATTTAAAACTGCAGATCTTCATTCCCATCCTTTGCCTCCCTTTAAAGTGCTGTTTGTGGTTCAGAGAAGATGGTGATAGAACCTTTTTTAAAAAAATATTTATTTCTTTCTTTGGTTGCGTGGGGTCTTAGTTGCAGAAGGCGGGCTCCTTAGTTTGCGGCTCCAGGGGTCCTTAGTTGTGGCATGTGTGTGGGATATAGCTCCTTGACCAGGGATGGAACCCAGGCCCCCTGCATTGGGAGCACAGAGTCCTAACCACTGCGCCACCAGGGAAGTCCCCATAAAACCATTCTTTTTAAATCAAGTTGGAGCTGGGAATGGAATCAGTATGGAAGGGATAAATATCACAGCAGAGACAGTCAGTAAAAGATGATCTGGAGCATTACCTCCAGTTTAAAATCAATTTAGTGCAAAGATAACTAATTGCTCCTGGGATCTATAACACACCAATATTTATCCTCTGACAGTCACTTCTTAATAAGGTCAAGAAACCAAACAGGAGGGAAGAAAGGACTGCTTGGCCCAGAGATGAAAAATCCACTGGTTAATTCCCACAAGCCATGGCTGGACCACATACAGTGAGGGAGCAGATCCCTGTTTTAAAGAGCTTCCAATCTTGCTCTTGGAAAACCCAATGATGAAAATTTCCCAAAGAATCATATGTTAGGGCACAGATGTTCAAAACTAAAGTAATAACCCTCCAGAAAGTAGGCATAGAGGGAACTTATCTCAACATAATAAAGGCCACATATGACAAACCCAGAGCCAACATCATTCTCAATGGTGAAAAACTGAAACCATTTCCACTAAGATCAGGAACAAGACAAGGTTGCCCACTCTCACCACTACTATTCAACATAGTTTTGGAAGTTTTAGCCACAGCAATCAGAGAAGAAAAAGAAATAAAAGGAATCGAAATCGGAAAAGAAGAAGTAAAGCTGTCACCGTTTGCAGATGACATGATACTATACATAGAGAATCCTAAAGATGCTACCAGAAAACTACTAGAGCTAATCAATGAATTTGGTAAAGTAGCAGGATACAAAATTAATGCACAGAAATCTCTAGCATCCCTATACACTAATGATGAAAAATCTGAAAGAGAAATTAAGGAAACACTCCCATTTACCACTGCAACAAAAAGAATAAAATACCTAGGAATAAACCTGCCTAAGGACACAAAAGACCTGTATGCAGAAAACTACAAGACACTGATGGAAGAAATTAAAGATGATACAAACAGATGGAGAGATATACCATGTTCTTGGATTGGAAGAATCAACATTGTGAAAATGTATACTATCCAAAGCAATCTACAGATTCAGTGCAAGCCCTACCAAACTACCAATGGCATTTTTCACAGAACCAGAACAAAATATTTCACAATTTGTATGGAAACACAAAAGACCCCGAATAGCCAAAGCAATCTTGAGAAAGAAAAACGGAGCTGGAGGAATCAGGCTCCCGGACTTCAGACTATACTACAAAGCTACAGTAATCAAGACAGTATGGTACTGGCACAAAAACAGAAATATAGATCAATGGGACAGGACAGAAAGCCCAGAGATAAACCCACGCACATATGGTCACCTTATTTTTGATAAAGGAGGCGAGAATATACAATGGAGAAAAGACAGCCTCTTCAACAAGTGGTGCTGGGAAACTGGACAGCTACATGTAAAAGAATGAAATTAGAACACTCCCTAACACCATACACAAAAATAAGCTCAAAATGGATTAAAGATCTAAATGTAAGGTCAGACACCATAAAACTCTTAGAGGAAAACAAAGGCAGAACACTCTATGACATAAATCACAACAAGATCCTTTTTGACCCACCTCCTAGAGAAAGGGAAATAAAAACAAAAATAAACAAATGGGACCTAATGAAACTTAAAAGCTTTTGCACAGCAAAGGAAACTATAAACAAGACGAAAAGACAACCATCCGAATGGGAGAAAGTATTTGCAAAACAAAGCAACTGACAAAGGATTAATCTCCAAAATTTACAAGCAGCTCATGCAAGCTCAATATCAAAAAAACAAACAACCCAATCCAAAAATGGGCAGAAGACCTAAATAGACATTTCTCCAAAGAAGATATACAGATTGCCAGCAAACACATGAATGAATGCTCAACATCACTAATCATTAGAGAAATGCAAATCAAAACTACAATGAGGTATCACCTCACACTGGTCAGAATGGCCATCATCAAAAAATCTACAAACAATAAATGCTGGAGAGGATGTGGAGAAGAGGGAACCCTCTTGCACCGTTGGTGGGAATGTAAATTGATACAGTCACTATGGAGAACAGTATGGAGGTTCCTTAAAAAACTAAAAATAGAACTACCATACGACCCAGCAATCCCATTACTGGGCATATACCCTGAAAAAACCATAATTCAAAAAGAGTCATGTACCACAATGTTCTTTGCAGCTCTAGTTACAATAGCCAGGACATGGAAGCAACCTAAGTGTCCATCGACAGATGAATGGATAAAGAAGATGTGGCACATATATACAATGGAATATTACTCAGCCATAAAAAAGAAACAAAATTGAGTTTTTTGTAGTGAGGTGGATGGACCTAGTCTGTCACACAGAGTGAAGAAAGTCAGAAAGAGAAAAACAAATACCGTATGCTAACACATATATATGGAATCTAAAAAAAAAATGGTTATGAAGAACCTAGGGGCAGGACAGGAGTAAAGACACAGATGTAGAGAATGGACTTGAGGACACGGGGAGGGGGAAGGGTAAGCTGGGATGAAGTGAGAGGGTGGCATGGACTTATATACACTACCAAATGTAAAACAGATAGCTAGTGGGAAGCAGCCGCATAGCACAGGGAGATCAGCTCGGTGCTTTGTGACCACCTAGAGCGGTGGGATAGGGAGGGTGGGAGGGAGGGAGATGAAAGAGGGAGGAGATATGGGGATATATGCCTATGTATAGCTGATTCACTTTGTTTACAGCAGAAACTAACACACCATTGTAAAGCAGTTATACACCAATGAAGATGTTAAAAAAACAAATAAACAAAAAAAACCTAAAGTAATTCTTTGCCTCGCAAAGAAATCACTGTAGGCAAGATTCTTTCACGAAGTGCTCACCTAGACAGCAACCACACCACATACACAACAGACCTTTCTCTAACCCCATGCTACATGAAGCGAGGAGCATTCACCTTGGCTGATGAGCTAAGGCTTGAGAACTACCTATGGTGAGAACTTGACCATAAAAAATAAGGAAAAACTGGAAGAGAGTAAAGGAGGGAAACATGATTGGGAAATCCACAGGGCCACCCACGACATTTACTTCAAACAAGTTTTTACTTGGGTCAAGGTCTTATGGTCTCAAGTTTAAATGACCCCAGGAAGAGAGGTGGCCACCCAGTCCTGTAATGTTCTGTCACCATCACAATGCTGACCAGAAGCTCAGGGAGTACCTGTTCACAGTCCAGGCAAAATCAAAACTAGTGTCTAGAGTGACTTACAGTTTAAGTAAGGCGGCTGAGAGGGGTGGCATTCTACAGCAGAAATAAACAGTCCCAGGTCACACTGTGGGCAGAAATCAACTTCTCCAACTGAAGTTCAAAATTCCTTTCTCCCAAGTCACTCCCTTTCACCAACTAAAACTCCACCCCCTCCAGACACAGCCATTCAGCTGGGCTGAACAACTCTATATGGAGCCCCTCCCAGGTGCAGGCACTATTTTAGGTCAGAACAAACCCAGCCCAGGCCCCATCCTCCTGGGGCTTACATAGCCCTGCTCTCTTCTGAATCAGAGGGATCCTAGGGTCCCCAAACACACACACCACCCAACCCTCCTGGCTGAGCATTTGCCCTTGCTGTTCCATCCACCAACAATGTTTAACTTCCCCGTTTCCTCTCGTCCAGATGGACCAATCCATCCAATACCATCTCCTCCATGAAGTCCACCCCAATGCCACACCAGCCCAACTGTAGCTTCTCCCTCCACCCACACAAAGCAGGTGTCACTCCCCTCCCTTGAACTTCTTCACGGCACTCTACTTGTGCATGTAATGGCAATTAATATGTTACTGTCCATTGCAGTATTCACTGTGACCTGGGCTTGGGCTGGGCTGGGACAGACTCCCCAAGGCTCAGTTTCTGTATCTTTAAAACAAGGAGCTAAGAATACCTAAAAATAATAAAAGGAAAAATAGCCACCTTTTAGGGAGTTCTTACCATGTACCAGAGAAATGTTGTGAAATTTACAAACATTGTCTCATTTGATCCTCAAAATCCTATGAGGCAGGCACTGTCATCCTCCTTTCACAGATGAGAAAACAGAAGATCAGAAACGCTGAGTGATTTGCCCCAGTCCACAGACAGCAAGCAGCAGAGCAGAGGTTCCCACTCTGGCAGCCCTCCACCCGGGCCCTCTCTTAATCACTAGGCTCTACTGCCCTTCTTTTCTTCAGTTTCCTACCTACCTCACAGGGCTGTTCTGAGATAATACAGGAAAAGGCCTTTTGACACTGACTGGTTCCTGGTCTTTCTGTCCCCAGAAAGGTAGCATCGTTTAAGGGAGAGCTATTGGCATATGTGTGTGCTTTAATGAATAACTGAATGCATGAAATGAAAAGAATGAAGGGCATCAGCTGAACTAGCAAACTAAGAGAAGGAAGCGTCTTACAAGTGGTTACTTAACATTCTCTATATAGACGCTCACAGGGCAGCACAAAATGTAGCCTCTTTCTTCACAATGTCTTTCCGATGCATTGTTACAAGGGGGACCGGTGTGAGAGGTGACAGCAGCGGGGCGAGCAGGAATGACACAGCACCTCCCAGGAGCAGCAGGCCCAGCTCTGCAGCCCTCCCTAAGACAAAACCCCCACTGGAGGGAAATCCCATCCAAATCCTCTTTGTCAGGGCAGAGAAGGTCAACAAGACTAATCCTCCAGAGGACCTGGAATTCTGGTTCACCTGTGCCACACCAAAGGGCAGCCTCCCGGGAGCAAGACAACGTGCCTCAGGGTGGTACACCCCACCCTCCTCCTGCTCTGAGCTGACTCATCCTGGCCTCACACATGCATGCACCTCAGCTCCCACCTGAGTGCAGGCACTATCCCAGCATGTGACCTTGGGTAGGTCATGGGCCTATGCAAGCTTCATTCTTCTCATCTGGAAAATCCAGATAATCCCAGAACTACCCTCAGAGTGCTGATGGGAGGAGTGAACAGATAATCCATGGAGCCATTGCCTGGCACACAAGGAGCACTTGGTGTCTGTCAGCTATAAACGTAGGCAGACAATGGGGACACAGAGGGACCCCAACATCGCCCTGCACTGCCCTTGCTTCCAGGAATGGCAGCTTGGCCCCCTGCACTCCAAGCAACCAGTGCATGGTTCTTTACAGGAATTATGTGGCCAATCTCAGTGTGGCACATGAACTATACCTCTTTGACAATAACAAGAGCTTAAAATGCAGCTGGTCTTACAGAGGGGTAAAGACCAGTGGGTGGGGATAGAAAGGGGAAAATGCAAACAGGGAAAGGGAAGAGAAGGATGTCGCCTAACCAGCTGCCCATATGCCAAGAGCTGTGCTGGTGGCAAGCCCAGACTCAGGAGAAAGCAGACACAGATCCCTTCGGGGACTCAGCACTCAGTCTATCAAGAAAAGAGACCCGAGTGTCAGTCCTGCCCCTCAAGCCATCACAGCAATATCAGCCAACTGGGAGATCGGCCACCAGCATTTGGACATCAACCAGGGCAGACAACTTGGCTGCTTTAGCTGGTTTTAGTCTTCAGAAACTGATATGCCTCTGTACATAAACAGCAGACACAGAAGTCTCTTCCTTTTCTAAAAATACACATCTGCAGTTCAGCACTGAGAAGGCCATCTAGAGCCCATAACAAAGCCGGCATCTGCAGATGTCTGGGCCCCAGGAGGAAAAGCATTTCCTTTATCGACAGCAAAGGGTGTGAAGTTACCCTTCACCCCGGAGGATGACTCTGTCTCGGGGAACAGCATGGCCCAGAGGTACTCCGCGACTGCGACAGACTGGACCTAACTCCCACCTCTGCCACCTGTCCTGCTCAGTTAACTTCTCTCAGCCTCAGTTTCCTCATCTGTAAAGTGAGAGTGAGAGCCGCATACACCTGGTAGGGTTCTTGTGAGGATCATAAATGACTGCAAAGGGACTTCCCTGGTGGCGCAGTGGATAAGAATCTGCCTGCCAACACAGGGGGCATGGGTTCGAGCCCTGGTCCGGGAAGATCCCACATGCCACGGAGCAACTAAGCCCATGCGCCACAACTACTGAGCCTGCGCTCTAGAGCCCGCGAGCCACAACTACTGAGCCCGCGTGCCACAACTACTGAAGCCCGCGCGCCTAGAGCCCATGCTCCGCAACAAGAGATGCCACCGCAATGAGAAGGCCACGCACTGCAATGAAGAGTAGCCCCCACTCGCCGCAACTAGAGAAAGCCCGCAGGCAGCAACGAAGACCCAACACAGCCAAAAATAAATAAAATAAATAAATTTATTTAAAAAAAGACTGCAAAGCACCTAGGACAGTTCCTGGCATACAGCAGGCCATCAATACACAGGAGCTTGGTCATTCCTGGAATCCCAGGGTCTGCCTCTCCCTTCATCCCTCTCTTATCCCTGAAATAAGCCAGCCAGGAAGACAAAGACTGATTTTCCCTGCTCCCTGGGCAGCTCACTCCTGAAGGCCATTGCTGGTGTGTGTTCTGGGGCAGCAACTCCAGGGCCAAGCAAGCAGGAGGCTGCTTGTTAGCAGATGGAGTGGAGGAGAAAAAGAAAGCCCATCCCCCAGTCCTCAGGGAGGGCTGCTCCATGCACCCCGGCCTCAGCTAAGGGCCAGGGGGCAGAGGGAAGATAAGGCAGGGTCCCTCCGGAAAGGAGGCCACAATCGTCTGAGAGAGTTTCCTTCTGGAGCTCACAGACAAGGAGCTTTAGAAGGTCCTGCCTGAATCCTCTGAAATTGAATAAGATTTGGGGTGAACATGTACTTTCCTGGGAGACAGTCCAGAACATCCATCAGACTCTCAACAAAGTCTGTGATACTCCCCTCAAAAAAAGGCTTTAAAACCACCAACTCATTAAGGGAAAACAAGAATGTCTGAGAAAAAGAGAACAACATACAATGATCTCTAATTTTTAGTTCACGTGTAATGATACTTACCAGGTGCTTTACCATGTGTCATGTCACTCAGTCCCCACGACAGGGGAAGATGACAGTCACCATCCCCAGATGAGGAAACTGAGGCTTAGAAGAGGATACCACTTCCCAAGGCCCCTGGATGAGCAAATGGCAGAACCAGGATGCAACCCCGAGAGTGTCTGAGGCCAGGGCTCAGGATCCTCGTCACCACATCATAGTGTCACCTTCTCCAGGCCAAGCCCCAGATCTTACAAACTAGAAGGAAGGGTGGAAGGAAGCGCAGAAGGGAAGGGAGGGGTGGGTGGGGGTTAGAACCTGACTTACAGTTCAACAGTCTTTCCACTACACCCATCCTTCCTGTCTTCACACACTGACACTGAGAAATTTTCTAGATGTCAGGAAAGAAACAAGAAGTCGTAAGGAAGTATACAGAAAGCTGGGTGTGTTACATCAGTACCAAAAGCCTCAATTTCCTTGCTGGAAAAATGGGGATTATAAATGACTACTCCATGCACATCTGGGATGCAGTAAGCATTCATGAATGGTAGGGCATCATTGCAATTATTAAAATCTGGTTTTGAAATCGCATGTCCTAGTGATCGAAGGTGCCATCTTTATGTCAATGAACCCCACCCACACTGTTTGCTTCAATGAGCCCACCTCCCTGTATCCCTGAACTCTGCTCAAATGCTGCTGAAAGAGAGTCCTCACTTTGGCTCCCAGCACTGATCACACTCTCCCCTCCAGCTGCCTGCTAGGGAAGCCAGCTGCGGCAGCCAGCAAGACTTGGGAGCAAGCCTGGGTCCCAGAGCCAACTCTCCGACATCATCTGAGGTGCAGAGAGGTCTTGGAAACCTCCAGGGTGATTACAGGAGGTAGGGAATATTCATGGCAGGCTTCTCCAGATACTGAAAAGAAAAACAGAAAATCAGTATAAGAAGTTCTCCAAGGTGGGGCAGGTCCACCTCTGAGCCAGATATGCCAACAGGTGAAAAAGCCAGGATTTTGGTGGACAAGGGCTTGGGAGAACAAAGGTTTGGGAGACCTCTGACTCACAGCCCCTTCATCCCTACAAGAAACACATCTAACTGATGTGATTCTTCAAGGAAGATAATTTTCATGAGTTGGACCCACTCTTCACAGCCAGAATATACCAACTCTAGCACCATCGATGACGTCTCCACACATAAAACAACTATTAACAATAACAGCTGCATTTATTAAATAATTATACTCTGCACTGTCCTTTACATATATTATCTCATCTAAGCCTCAAAATGCATGGAATTTTGAGAGAATTCCCATCCCTGTTTTACAGATGGGAAATTAGCTTTGGAAAGTTGAAGTAGCCTGTCCAAAGTCATAGGGCTAGTAGGTGACAAAAGAGATTGCTCTTACTACTATGTGTTTTCAGATAAAATATTGGGTTCTACCCATGGCGCCTCTAGACATCTACTTCTCCTAGTCCTTCCAGAAAGTGAGAAACTTACTTATTCCACTCTAACCTAATCCAAAATACTTTTTATGCTAGGTACTGAACCCAAGATAAACTCCACTAAGCCAAGCATTAGTTATACTCAGAAGCACACAAGACAGGGGCTTAAATAATACACAGTATATGTGAGGTGAGGATATTAACAGATGAGAGAAAGAAGGATGTGACCATGAACCTTCTGTCGCACAGAACGACATACCCAGTATATGTGAGGTGAGGATATTAACAGATGAGAGAAAGAAGGATGTGACCATGAACCTTCTGTCGCACAGACCGACATACCCAGAACATTCCACACTCCTCTCTTCTCAAGAACAATTTCAAGAAAAGATGCCTTCTCCCAAGAGAACAAAACTCCAAAATGTTAGTAGAGTGTCTCTAGAATAAGGAAAGGTGACCAAAGAAGAATGGAGAGGAAATATCACTTGGAAAAAAAAGCGCACACATAATACCACGCAAGTGTTCTCCATTAGATTTCCCAAAGCAAGTCATGACTTTGGAACCCACCCATTAACACAAATCAAAATAATCTGAACCAAATGTTTCCATTTAAAGGCCCTTTCCCCCTTGAAGAGTTCTACAATGTTCTACCAGGGTAAATGCACTCTCGTACACCAGGCCACCTCACTCCAGTAATTACCACCAGACTTGAGGTTTGCTTGGCTCTGACCAAGCCAGCAAAAGTCTATGAACCCCAAAACCAAGAGCAGAGATCACAAGGGCAGTGGGGAGAGGTAGACACAATGAACGTGGGAAACTCTGCAACAGTACCGCCCTCTGGAAATGAAATTCTCCCTCTCTCTCTGGATTTCCGTTCCTAGGTCATCCTTCAACAGGGCTCACACCCTCTTCAATTGGCCATCTCCTTTGCTCCAGCCAGAGGGATCTGCCACTTAGCAACCACTCTCCAACAAAATACTAAGGAAAACTGGGAAACCAAAACTAGGAAGCCAAGATGAGGTCAGACTTTTGACAACTCTTGCTCCCGTGCCCTCATGGGACAAGCTTCAAGCAGAGCCAAGAAATCCATAGTTTCCATCAGACCTGGGCTCAGAGTGAGAGTAGCTCTGCAGAGGTGGCCTCACTCGGTGTCACTGAAGAGTCACCCTGGACCTCCCAGGTCAGGGCAAAGGGTTCTTACTAAACTTCAAGGACTCAATACACTGCAGGAACCACAGCACCCACAGTGCTCATCCAATCCGTCCTCAGGTGCAGTGTAAGCACAGCACCAGTGAGGTCTCGGGTTTGGCCCAATACATCTTCCAGCCTAGGCAGCTGGCTTAGCACCACAACTGACACCACTCACCACCTCCTTAGAGCCCTGCCTTGACGCCTCACCTAAAGTCGGTCCCTCTCTATCAACCACGATTTGTTTCTTTCCTGGAAATTGGTGTGACTTACGGTTATTTTGCCTGGTTGCTCTCCTTTTTGTTTGGCTCCACGAACACAAGGCCCCTGCTTACTGTTTTACCCTCAGCCCCCAGAGACTGGCACAAAGAAGGCACGTAACTAATATTTACTGTATGGGTGGGATAAGATGGTGAGAGGAAAACCACACAGAAGCCCTTGTAGATCCTCACGCGGTAAAAGATACATCCTAATGTTACTAACCTCCCGAAATAACCTGTTACGGATCCAGTTTTCATACGTTTACAAACTCTGTTCTTACGACTTTTCACACTTTCAGTCTCAGGGAAAATAAATGAATTACATGTGTTTGCTATCTACCGTGTGAAAGGAACATTTCTTTTTATGTTCCTAAATTACCTCTGTTGAACCTTTTCTTAGAGGGGGAACAGAAGGGAAAAAACTTGCAGGATAGATGTTAAAGGGGTGGCTAATCCAACTATTATTCCAGGATTTTGTGAACAAGCCCACGCTTACCCTAGCCATTCCTTGAAAATTTTCTCCCAGCTTATGAATGGAGTATGTATATGGGGAGCCCAAGAAGAAGGCTATGTGAAACTCCACAGATATCTTTTCTGCTGACTCTGTTGGCCAACTAACGAGGCTGAAATAACATCATGGCAACTACCACTTACCCCAGGCTCTCCCAACTGTTTACCTAGGAACCTTGTAACTATCTGAAATTTCTATCCATTTACTTGTTTACCGTCTGTCTTTTCCATGTGAATCTGAGTTTCATAAGAGTAGAGCTTTGTCTGCCTTGTTCACAAGCATGTAGAACATTTTTGGCCCCATTAAACAATTGTCAAAGGAACTTAACAGTAACTACATGCTTTGAGGTTGCCTAGGCTTCTGAACAAAGATGATGGGCTTGTTCCTTCCTGAAAGAAAAAAGTAATCTATGGATTATTCCTCCATGATGAGGTAAAGCTCTGCCAGCCCCTCCCCATCATATATTCACATGGCTGTGGGTAAACTCAGTTCAGGTTCCACCCAAAAACTGTGTAAGCTTAGCCTTTGTAACAACTGCAAATTCATAAATCACACGAACCATCATGATACAGGGACTCAATAAACTACCCAGGCCCTGAATGAGCCTATTTAGCAAGAGTAGAGTCAACATATACGTGGCAGATTATATTCTCCAAAGATGGCCACGCCAACACAGCCCAACCCACATGTTATTCTTACGATGAGTGAGACACAACACTCATCCATCAAGCAGTGGGACTACATTCCCCTCCCCTTGAACCAAATGGGCCACTGCAACAGCCTCAACCAAAAGAACATGGCGGAAGCGATACTGCACAACTTCAGAGGCGAGATCAAGAGCCAAGATGGCATCTGCCCGGTGTGCACTCCCTCCTGGCCTTGACACATGACTTGGGAGCCCGCAGCCACCTTGTGGAGCTGGAGAGACCATACAGAGAGACCACATAAAGGGATGACCAGTTGCTCCCACCCCCAGCTGTTCTGGCCCTCCCAGCCCAGGTGCCAGACACGTGAGTGGGCCAATGAGTCAGGTGATTCCAGCCCCAGCCCTCAGGTCACCCTGGCTGACGCTGGGGAGAGCTGAAACAAGGTGTCCCTAATGAGCCCTACCCACACTGCAGATCCATGAGTAAAATAAACTTTTTTTTTAAAACCATCGAGTTTTGAGGTAGTTTGTTTTTCAGCCACCATAGCTGGAACAACATACCAAATCAGTAATAACAGTCCCTCATCTGTAGTTCTCACCGCCAACACTTCAGTCCACATGCAGTGTATATTTACATACAAATATACAATCCCCAAATCTCTGGGTCAAGGAAAGTCATAAAACAAGAAGCAGAAAAAATACAGAACTGCACAGCACACAAAGCTTTTCCAAGTTCTCCGGTCTCTGAGCTCTTTGGACTCAAAGAAGCTGAGTCTGGCTCTTCGGCCAGCTGCCATTTTCCCCCTTCACTGTCCATTTTCATTCGCACGAACAGAATGGAAAGTGAAAACATTTTCCTTTTGAACAAGCTCTTTTTACCAGCTTGTTCACTCTCAGAAAAGCCTTACTCCAGAACATTTTTGTTTTGAATAAGCCAGAATAGGGATTATTTACCTGTGTGAGAGCTCTCTTAGACCTGTTTTGGCAGACTTTAATCAACCAAACTTGGAAGGATATTCTTCTAATGAGGAAAATCCTTTAAATTTCACTATTTATTGAAAGAACATTTCACATGCATCTGTCTATGATCCCACATGGGTGTCAGCATCAGACATACATGAGTTCAAATACCAGCTCGACCAATTAGCAGCTGTGTGACCTCGGGCAAGTTATTTAACTTCTCTGTACATCAGTTTATTGTACCTGTGATGGAGATAATAATAACCCTCAAAGGGGTGAGTTAGTATAGCTAACACTTATAAAGTGCTTACCGTATGCCAGACACTGTTCTAAGTGCCCAAAGGCACTCAGACCATACCTGGCCCAGGTGGGTACTCCATAAGCAGCGGCTGCCATGAGCATCATTATTACCAACGTTAACATCAGTAGATGACGATTTTTTCCTATGACTGAAGCCATAATGCTTTGGGAAAACTCTGTAAGTGTCAACTCTTATTACAGCACAAGAACCATGAGGCTCAAATTTATAGTCAACTCATAAAACTGTAAACTCATAAGATGTATAAGGATCATCAGAGGTGTCTGTTAAAACGAAGATCCCTGGCTACACCTCCTGAGATTTTGATTTAATAGTCTGGGATGGAGTCCAGGAAGTTGCTTTTTTATTATTATTATTATTTCTTCTTTTTAATTTATTTTTGTCTGCATTGGGTCTTAGTTGCGGCACGCAGGATCTTCGTTGAGGCATGTGGGATCTTTCATTGCGGTGTGCAGGCTCTTCGTTGTGGTGTTCAGGCTTCTCTCGAGTTGTGGCTCTCGAGTTGTGGCGTGTGAGCTTCCTCTTCTCTAGCTCTGGCGTGCAGGCTCCAGGGCGTGCGGGCTCCGTAGTTGTGGCATGAGTGTTCCAGAGGGCATGGGCTCTGTAGTTTGTGGCACGTGGGCTCTAGTTGAGGCACACGAGCTCAGCAGTTATGGCACACAGGATTAGTTGCCCCGTGGCATGTGGGATCTTAGTTCCCTGACCAGGGCTCGAACCCGAGTCCCCTGCATTGTAAGGCGGATTCTTTACCACTGGGCCACCCGGGAAGCCCCTGGAAGTTGCTTTCTTAACACCCCCACAGGTGATTCCAACAAACCCTACCCTAGAGATGCTGGTGTAAATTCTGGAGTAAATCAGTCATGATGCCACAGAAAGAGCATAAGCTCAGAGTCAGAAGTTCTGGCTTCTAGTCTCAGCTTTGCCTCTAACTAGTTCTACAGCTGGGACACAGTCCCTTAACTTCTCCGGGTCTCAACAAAATGCAGGCTTCAGACTAGGTAATCCCAAAGGTGCCTCCTTCTCAAAATTGATCCCACAAGCCGACCACTAGAACCAAGTCCCTCAGATACCCCCTTGTTTTGTGCATTTGTAGCAAATGAACTAAGAGCTCTAATTTATTAAGCCCCACTGTGTGCAAGACCACTGCCTGGGATGCTTCATTCATTTAATTATTTTTAATGTTCACAACCGTCAAAGGTTCAATAACTGACTGAGGTGACACAGCCAGTAAGTGGCAGGGCCTTGATTCTATCCCAGGTTTACCTGACCCAACACCTGTGTTCTTACACCATTATGCCTTTGGCCGTCTCACTGCAAAATTCATTTCTTTGCATTTCTTTTTGTTTTGTTTCGTTCCATTGAGAATTAAAGGTAAATGCCTATACTCCTCAGCTCTGCAAAGAACCAAAGGACAAAAACAGGACAGAGGAGGAGAGAAAGTGGGCCAGCAGGGAACCACAGCAGAAAAAGTGGGTCTTCTTATCATCCCAAAAGAGCTCAAATGAAGCTCAAAAAACAAGCTACCACGTCAGAATGATGTCTTTAGTAGGAGGAACTGCAAGGGAGGTGGGAAAAGAGGAGAGCAAAGAAGTGAACACAAGCACTGAGGTTGGTCGGTGGGAGAGGGTGAACAAATAGTATTTCACCAAGATCTTCCCTCCCTTTCTTAATTCCTCTTACGGGAAGAACAGGACTTTCCAACACAGTATCCTCTACCGTGCTTAGAGATACAATGGGAAAGTTTCTCATTATGTCCACTCTTTTGTTTTCTCTTGCCAAGTAACTTAAAGGGAACCTAATCCCAGGCCTCTCGCCTCCAAACCTCATTACTTCATCCTGGGGACTCAGAAGGAAAATGGAAAACTGGTACAGAGGAGGATAAAGAGTATTCACTATGGCAAGTTCCAGAGAATGGGTTTATACAAACACTGGGTTTCCAAATTTGTTCTGTGAGAGATTTAAAGGGGTGTCTGAAGGACAGGCAGCCTGGGGTAAGTCGCAAGGAAAAAGCACAGGACTTGAAATCAGAAAACCCCAAGTTCGGATCCCAGCACTACATGGGATACATCCTATCTGACCTGGGTCAAGTTACATCATCTTCCTTCAGATTCCACATCTGTAAAATGGGCACAATAACACTGACATCATAGACCTGTCTTAAAGAACAGATGGACTAAGGTATGTGAGATGCCTAACATGGTATCTGACCCAAAGTTTTTCTAAATTGGGAAAGAGGTAAGCAAAAAATGAGCCATAAAGCTTCTTTATATTTGTTCAGTTTCAGACATCTTCAAACTACTCTGCAGGGAGACTAAAGATGGGGGCACCCTGCAATTCTCTTCCCATCTTCACTCTTCTAAAGTAACCCAGGGACAACTCCTGTGAAAACAAATGCCCTTGAGATGTGTCAAAACACCCACTGATGCCAATGAAAACCATGGTGATTACTTCAGACTGGGTGCATAAGAGATTCAGTATCATCTGAAGCCCAAAACAGAGCAAAGAGAAAAGGTGGCCTAATAAACACACCCAGATAAGGGCATTTAGCTCTTGCTTTACAGGTGTTATATTGAATTCCAGTACTGGGAGGAAGGAAAACTTCTTTAACGTTGTAAATGACCTATAGGACTCATTCATCACAGAGGAAAAGGCTGTCGGGCTTTCAGGAAGCCAGTACCTCTCTCCAGGGGCTAAGAATGAACCCTAGATTCAGGGAGAAGCCAAACCCCAGAGAGATCATTAACCGAGTCAGGCAGTGACTTGGCATGTCAGTTCAGGGCCTTGTGACTTAACCACTGCCTAGGGTACCTGGCCCTGGAATTCAACAACAGAGGAGGCTGGGGTCTGGCAACAGGGTCAGCTATCCTGCCTTTGCTCTCTAACAATCCAGACATCATGTCAAGGTATGCAAGGGTTCCATTCCTGAGAGAAGCATGAATGGCTACCAAGGCTCTGGACTCAGCATGGGCTTAAATCCTGGCTCTGCCATTAACTAGCTCTGTGATTCAACTCTCTGTGCCTGGATTTCCTCAACTGCAAAATGGGTATAATAAGAGAATCAACCTTAAAGAGTTTTGTGAGGACTGTATGAGTGAATACAAATAAAGAGCCTTGATCACAGCAAGTGCTCAATTAAATGAAAGCTATTACTGCCTACCTCACTGTGTTATTAGCCAGCCCTTATTGGGTTTTTCTTCTGTACCATGTGCTAACCATAGGTTGCTTCCTTTAGTCCCCCAAAGCTCCATGAGTCAATGAAAGTAAAGCACTGAGCTCAATGCTCTGCCTGAACATAGAAAAGGCTCAACAAAGGGAGCTCACTCTTGCTACTGTCATCACCCAATCAAGCCCAAAACACCCCTTCACTCAGTTCTAAAAAGACACCTGGGTAAAAACAATTCAAAGAAAATCACCCATTAGCATCTATTGGGTAACATATAAATTGGGTATTTTTATGAGTCAGAGCCTCTCATTGTATCAAGCCTTGATATTACCTTGAATATTTCATTTTTATTCAGATTCCAAGACCCAGGAGTTAAATGAATAAGGCCTCCTTGATACTCTCTTACACTGGGAGTCTATGGCCAGAAGAGAAGAGAAGGGGTCTCTATACCACAAATCTTACCTCTGATGGTTCAAAATGCCATGCGCTTTGAGAACACCTATTTAAACTCCAGAAAAGCTTGTGTGCTGGTAAAGCATTAGCTTTATATCACTTCATGAGCTAGGCAGAGACCACCTCAACCATGAAAGAATTACCAAGAAAAGAAAAGATAAAGAAAAGATGCAATAAAGCTCAAACTTGGTTCAAAAAAAAAAAAAAAAAAAAAGTCAATCCCTAAAAGCACTTCTTTCTATTTCTGATCCAATCCTTTTCTATCAGAGGAAGATAAAATTGACGCCCCACCTGCCCCAGGCTACTTTGCTCTAACAAGTGACAGTCTTCACCTGTGGACTAGGTGGACCAGAGCCTCAATGCTGTAAGTAAAGTTCTGTTACTAACAATAATCTTGGTCTACACAGTAGGAATAGCACTCTTCAGGAGTATGGCACATTGTTAAATGGCCACAGATCTTTAATGCAAGCTTCTCTGCAATGTGAATTTGCCATTCCTCTTATACAGAAGTGGAGTCCAGGGCTTCCCTGGTGGCGCAGTGGTTGAGAGTCCGCCTGCCGATGCAGGGGACACAGGTTCGTGCCCCGGTCCGGGAAGATCCCACATGCCACGGAGCGGCTGGGCCCGTGAGCCATGGCCGCTGAGCCTGCGTGTCCGGAGCCTGTGCTCCACAACGGGAGAGGCCACAACAGTGAGAGGCCCGCGTACCGCAAAAAAAAAAAAGAAGAAGAAGTGGAGTCCATTTCTCCACTCCCTTGAATCTGGGCTGGCCCTGTGACTTGCTTTTAGCCAGCAGAACGTGGCGGAACTGATGCTGCGTGAATCCCAGAGCCTAGGCCTCAAGAGGACCTGAAGCTTCCACCTTTGCCCTCTTGGAACACTGTCCTGAGACTGCCATTCCATGGAGAAGCCCAGGAAGAAAGACCACATGGGAAAGGCCTTGTGTCCCAGCCAAACACACTTGCATGAGTGAGCCCAGGAGAGGCTAAGAGAAGCACCCAGCCAATCTACTGAGTTGCCGGAATAGACACCATTGTCACCTTCAGTCTCAAAGGTTTGGGATGATTGGTCGTACAGCAAGAGATAAAGGGATACAGGTACACTAACTGGAGTTTACTTTGTTTTGGAAACTCATTTCAAAAATTTATCTCAAACTTCTCAAACGCAAGAACAGGCAAAAGCTAGGTTGCTGGAACTTAGCAATAGTGGTTACCTTAACAGAGGGATGGGATGGGAGCTTTATGGGATGCTGATAATTTTATTTCTTGGCCTGAGCAGTGATTACATGGGCACATTCACTTTATGATCATCAAAATGTGCAATCCTGAAGCTGTGGACTTTTTTGGATATGTACTAAACTTCCATTTTTTAAGTTTAAAATAAGCCTCTCTTGGCAAAGTCCCTTTGAGAAGCAAAGGTATGTAGCTAAAGGAAATAAATGATCATGCTCACAATTTCTTATCTGTTGATCAAAATTTCCTCAGAGAAGCATATAACACACACAAGTCCAGTTTTAAAAACTGAACCTCACTTGTTAAATATGAGCATGTTTCTTCCTTGCCAAAAACATGATCCATTTATGAACCTAAAGACATCCCTGAAACCCCAGGAAACTTTGTAATGCCTAGGTCAAGATATTCAAGTGCTGAAATTTTCATGTCATTTCAGAAAGATTGTATAAATCATTTCCAAAGTAAAAGGTCCTCAGAGCTTCTGCACTCACATGTATGTCTCCCTTGGTAGGTCACATGATTAGTGGACATTTGCTCCTGTCCAAAACATCCACTAAGACATTTGGTCCACACCAAAAGTTCCTTGAAATTTGGTCCTATCAAAAATATCCATGAGGGGCTTCCCTGGTGGCGCAGTGGTTAAGAGTCCACCTGCCGATGCAGGGGACACGGGTTCGTGCCCCGGTCCGGGAAGATCCCACATGCCACGGAGCGGCTAGGCCCGTGAGCCATGGCCACTGAGCCTGTGCGTCCAGAGCCTGTGCTCCACAACAGGAGAGGCCACAACAGTGAGAGGCCCGCATACCGCAAAAAAAAAAAAAAAAAAAAATCCATGAGTCGGGCTTCCCTGGTGGCACAGTGGTTAAGAATCCGCCTGCCAATGCAGGGGACATTCAAGCCCTGGTCCAGAAAGATTCCACGTGCTGCGGAGCAACTAAGCCCGTGAGCCACAACTACTGAGCCTGCGCTCTAGAGCCCGCGAGCCACAACTACTGAGCCCGTGTGCCACAATTACTGAAGCCCTTGCGCCTACAGCCTGTGCTCCTCAACGAGAAGCCACCACAATGAGAGTAGCCCCCGCTCACCACAAGTAGAGAAAGCCCACATGCAGCAACGAAGACCCAACACAGCCAAAAATAAATAAATAAATAAATCTTATTTTTAAAAAAACAGAATCCATGAGTATATTTGGTCTATGCTACATGGTCCTTGATGTTTAGCCTGGCCAAAAACACCCATGCTTGGAAAATGTCCCTGGGTTCAAACAGCCCATACCATTTACTTACACTTTTGGTTTACAGGATTAATACATAAAAAAATAGTACCATGTCTTATTGGTCCAATAATTGTATTGAGGCTGTATTGCCAATGATAACCCTTCTTGCCTCAGTAGTTTAGCTGGCAATGCCACGTGGGGTTAGGTAGATGGGTCAGGGTTCAAATCCTGCAAAAGAGCAGGATTTATATTAACTATGCATAGCCAGGAAGAGTCCTACAGTTAGAGAAATGAACAGAGGATGACTGACAAGTTGAGGATGGAATCTCGTGATGTATGGTGCATTAATATGTTGTTACTGGGCATTTGGCTGGATATGGCTGGGTCATTCAATAAGAGCTGAGCTTGAAAAGAGGAGCTTAGTCAAGCTGCTATGTAAAATGGGAGGCAAGTGTAATGTAAACACTTTACAAAGTACCTTGCTTGTCTCCTACCACACAGAGGTCTGGGTGTGAGAGTCACCATGAGGGGGATACCAGGCATTTCATTAACTTCCATACAACTACCCCATCACCCAGGGTTAAGAGGCAATACTTCCCTTGAATCAGTGTCCTATGGAGGTACGATCACAGTACCCACAAAAATGTCTGACACCATTTAGAGAGGTTTTAGTGGGTGTGACTCCCACACTTATCAGTCAATTGGTGGGGACCACCACACTCTCAGCTAGTGCCTACCTACTGGCTGACTCAGCCTGACCAAATCAGGTGTCGAATCCATAAGACATTAGTAAGGTTTCCCCTACCAGTAAACCACTAACCATTGGTCAAACAGCTGCAAAAGAAAAAATAATAATAATAACCCTTCTTCTGCTGCTTGGCAATGCAACATCTTTATTTGAAAATTCCACCAGAATATGGCAGAAATAGTATACTCACAATAGAAAAGCCAATGCTGCATTATAATGGTTTTTGTTACCATTTCCATTTCCTTAAAAGAGATAAGACTAAAAGGCACTGGCACTTTGGAGAGGAGAACCTGCAATGCTTGATGTACAACTAGTCAGGATTCGGATAACATTACAATCAGTCAAGATGGGACAGGAAAACAGCAGCACAACATTGGTGCTAAAGGGAAGGAAGGAAAACCCTGAATAGGTTAAAAGAACACACAGAAGAGGAACCAAATGCAACACTATCACAGGTACTTCTAAGAACTCTTCATGATATTCATGTTGATGAGGTCCTATTAATGTTATGAGAAAGAAACTCATTAAAGAGGCAAGTAAATAGAGTTGAAAGCAGACTTTAACCTTTAAACCCAACTTTAAACCCAAACCCAATGCATGGAATTCAAACTCCAGAGGAATATAATAAAGTGACCAGACGCAGAAAACCATTTCTTATGCATGATCCCTGGGCTCAAGATGACGACAGAATTTCTATTTACATAACTTATGACAATATTCAATATTTAAGTGCCAGTCCCACATTATCCATAATGGCACCTTCAAGGGGGCACCAACACAGTTCACTCAGTTATTTACTGTGCACAGTGTAGCACTGGGTTAGACTATGCCATTGATTCATGCAGTAACAATGAAAAGGTGAGAAGACACAGATTTACATATGAGAAGGTACTTGAATTTGCAAGGGAAAGAAATCTCAACATTAACCCTTCACTGCGCATGATGGATTTCAGATATGCAAATATAAATGGGGTTAGACTACTCCTAACCAATGCACAAGTGAGAGGATGCTTGTTTCACTTTTCACAATCACTGTGACAAAAATATCTTCTTTGGGTCTAACACGTGAGCATACAACAATGGAAAGTAACACCCATAAGTGTCATCCATGTTGTTTGGACTTCCATTTGTGCCTTTGGAAAATGTAAATGAAACTTTTAAGCACTGTGAGGGATGCAAAAGAAAAGTTAGGTGACCTAATGGTTTATGTTGAGAAAGTGTACGCCCATGGAAGGCATGGCAGAAGATGACCAGAAGCTCCAAGATTTCCACCAGAATCTCGGAATATATATATGTCAGTACTGAACGGCGATCACAGGACGAACAACGCTGTGCTGACAGAGCAAATTTCAAGAGCTGATGGTAGTGCACCATACCTCAATCTGGAGATTTACTGACATACTAAAAGGTGAACAGCAAAGCAATCAACAAGTTAGCACCCAGGCTCTTGGTAGTCACACTCAAATACAGCCACCAACTACACAATACCAACAAAGTCAAATTCGTATTACTGAAATTGTTTACACATATAATAACCAGTAATCAGGTCAATATCTACCTGAAAGATTGCTCAATGACTTAAGAGTAACCCTCACAAACTGCATGATGAGGATGAATAAGAATAAGTGTGGGGCTTCCCTGGTGGCGCAGTGGTTGAGAGTCTGCCTGCTGGTGCAGGGGACATGGGTTCGAGCCCTGCTCTGGGGGGATCCCACATGCCGCGGAGCAACTAGCCCCGTGAGCCGCAATTACTGAGCCTGCGCGTCTGGAGCCTGTGCTCCGCAACAAGAAAGGCCGCGATAGTCAGAGGCCTGCGCACCGCGATGAGGAGTGGCCCCCGCTTGCCGCAACTGGGGAGGGCCCTCGCGCAGAAACGAAGAGTCAGCACAGCCATAAATAAATAAATAAATAAATAAATTTAAAAAAAAAAAAAAAGGAAGCCTAATTCTTTAAAAAAAAAAAAAGAATAAGTGTGAAACCCAAAATTCATCATGAATTACAATAAAAATAATGTAAATAAAATTTTAACTAAGTAAATGTTTGTATCATTTAACGAATCATGGACCAAATATCTCAATGAAAGTTTTGGACAGGACCAAATTTCAAGGACTTTTTGGCATGGACCAAACATTCTGCAAGAGATCACACAAACTCCATAAGGCCACATCTCTTTCTCATCTCTCTGTCCCCCAGTCCCAGCACTCTCATGCCAGAGCCAAGCAGAGTCACTTGTTCACACAGAAAGAACTCAACAAACGTCTGTGGTTGGTAGGACATCCCCAAAGCCCTTAACAATGTTTATATCCCTTGACTAAGTATAATTCCTCTTCAAGGACTCTATTCAAAGGAAATGATTTTATTAAATGGGGACAAAGATTTATGTATGAAACTATCAAGTTCTTTAATACAGCGAAAAAATAAGAATGGAAATACTCTAAATGTTTAAAGTTAGGAGATTAGATAAGGAAATTATATTATATCCATATAGTAGAAATGCACAGACATTAAAAATGACATTTAAAAATGACATTTAAAAAGAGAAAAGAGGGAATTCCCTGGTGGTCCACTAGTTAGGACTTGGTGCTTTCACTGCCATGGCCCCAGTTAAATCCCTGTTCTAAGATCTAAGAACTAAGATCCCGCAAGCCACAAGGCATGGCCCAAAAAAAGAAAAAAGAGAGAGAGAGAAAACAGGTTCTCTCTTTGTGGTAGGATTATGAGTGTCTTTCTTCCTACTTCTTTAAAACTTTCTGTAATTCTCAAATTTTCTACAAAATACAAGTATTCTTCACTTTTTACTTAAAAGAGAAAAGAAAGTAAAAATGTAGAAAAATGTGTTGAAATAAAGGTGATTAACATTATAATCTATTTCTCTTTTAGTATCTCTTTATGATTTTAGTACCTCTTTATGATTCATCCATTACTTACATTCCTTGCCTGGAATCATCACTTCAGCTGTTTACATATCTTGAACATTTTACCAGAATCAACTCCCACTGAATCACAATAATATATTTATCTATCTTTCTTTCCCTCTAGGCTCTGAGCTCTTCATTTTCTTTGTAAACCCAATGCTCAACATAGTGTTTTGCTCTTAATCGGCACTCAATATATTTTGACTGAAAGTTGCTGGATGTCAGGGTAACAACAAGAAGATTTACCTAAACTTCATGGCAGCAGTGGCCATGTTTTCCTATATGTCCCATGCTGGGCGCACAAAAGATCCAAAATTAGTATTTGTTATTCGTCTTAGCTTAAGCTGCCTTAACAAAATACCACAGACTGGGTGGCTTAAACAACGGATATTTATTTCTCACAGTTCTGAAGACTGGAAGTCTGAGATCAGGCTGCCAGCATGGTTGGGTTCTGGGGAGGACTCTCTTCCTGCCTTGCAGGGAGTCACCTCCTTGCTGTGGGCTCACATGACTTCTTCTTCATGCATATGCATGGAGGGGGCGAGGGGAAGGAGGAGGCAGAGAGAGAGAGAGAGGGAGGGAGGGAAGGAAGGAGGGAGGGAAGGGGAGAGAGGGAGGAAGAGAGAGAGAGGAGAGAAGCGAGCACACGTGCACACGCATGTCTCTTCTTATAAGGACACTAATCCTATCCAATCCCACCTTTATGATCTCATTTAACTTAATTACCTCCTTATAGCCCCTATCAAATACAGTCACATTGGGTATAAAAGCTTCAATATATAAGTGAGGGGGGGCACAATTCAGTCTATATCATTATTAAATGAAAACTGACATATCAACTCACTGGTGGACCATTAAGGTGACACCAAAAATAGACTATTACCTGTGACCAGAACAAGGACTGAAAAACTTCATCCTATGTGTCTTCTGATAAGGTGTACCAAAGACAGGTATAAGATTTGGTATGTCTTCATAATTTCATGCACAACAGCAAGTCAAGAAAGAATATGGGGAAACACAAAAGACCCCAAATAGCCAAAACAATCTTGAGAAAGAAGAACAGCGCTGGAGGAATCATGCTCCCTGACTTCAGATTATACTACAAAGCTACAGTGATCAAAGAGTAGGTACTGGATTTCCCTGGCAATCCAGTGGTTAAGACTCCACACTTCCAATGCAGGGGGCACAGGTTCAATCCCTGGTTGGGAAACTAAGATCCCACATTCCACCTGACGCAGCCAAAAAAAAAAGGTATGGTACTGGCACAAAAACAGAAATATATATCAATGGAACAGGATAGAGAGTGAAGGAATATACCCACGCACTTATGGTCAATTAATCTACAACAAAGGAGGCAAGAATATACAATGGAGAAAAGACAGATTCTTCAACAAGTGATGCTGGGGAAACTGGACAGCTAACGTGTCAAAGAAAGAAATTAGAACACTCCCTATACAAAAATAAACTCAAAATGGATCAAAGACCTAAATGTAAGACTGGATACTATAAAACTCCTAGAGGAAAACATAGGTGGAACACTCTATGACATAAATCACAAGATCCTTTTTGACCCGCCTCCTAGAGAAATGGAAATAAAAACAAAATAAACAAATGGGACCTAATGAAACTTAAAAGCTTTTGCACAGCAAAGGAAATCATAAACAAGACAAAAAGACAACCCTCAGAATGGCAGAAATATTTGCACATGAAGCAACTGACAAAGAACTGATCTCCAAAATTTACAAGCAGCTCATGCAGCTTAATATCAAAAAATCAAACAACCCAATCCAAAAATGGGCAGAAGACCTAAATAGACATTTCTCCAAAGAAGATACAAAGATTGACAACAAACACATGAAAGAATGCCCAACATCACTAATCATTAGAGAAATGCAAATCAAAACTACAATGAGGTATCACCTCACACTGGTCAGAATGGCCATCATCAAAAGATCTACAAACAATAAATGCTGGAGAGGGTGTGGAGAAAAGGGAACCCTCTTGCACTGTTGGTGGGAATGTAAATTGATACAGCCACTATGGAGAACAATATGGAGGTTCCTTAAAAAACTAAAAACAGAACTACCATACGACTCAGCAATCCCACTACTGGGCATATATCCTGAGAAAACCGTAATTCAAAGAGTCATGTACCACAGTGTTCATAACAGCTCTATTTACAATAGCCAGGACATGGAAGCAACCTATGTGTCCACTGACAGATGAATGGATAAAGAAGATGTGGCACATATATACAATGGAATATTGCTCAGCCATAAAAAGAAACGAAATTGAGTTATTTGTAGTGAGGTGGATGGACCTAGAGTCTGTCATACAGAGTGAAGTAAGTCAGAAAGAGAAATACAAATACCTTATGCTAACACATATATATGGAATCTAAAAAAAACAAAAAAAAACAAAAGAAAAAACAGGTCATGAAGAACCTAGAGGCAGAACAGGAATAAAGACGCAGACCTACTAGAGAATGGACTTGAGGACACGGGGAGGGGGAAGGGTAAGCTGGGACAAAATGAGAGAGTGGCATGGACTTATATATACTACCAAATGTAAAACTGATAGCTAGTGGGAAGCAGCCGCATAGCACAGGGAGATCAGCTCAGTGCTTTGTGACCACATAGAGGGGTGGAATAGGGAGGGTGGGAGGGAGGGAGACACAAGAGGGAAGAGATATGGAGATATATGTATATGTATAGCTGATTCACTTTGTTATAAAGCAACTAACACACCACTGTAAAGTAATTATACTCCAATAAAGATGTTAAAAAAAAACACACAAATGGGACCGAATTAAACTTAAAAGCTTTTGCACAGCAAAGGAAACCATCAACAAAGTATAAACACAACCTATCAAATGGGAGAAAATATCTGCAAATGATATTACCAATAAAGGATTAATATCCAACATATGTAAACAGCTCATACTACTCAACATCAGAAAAACAAACAACCTGATTAAAAAATGGGAAGAACCACCAAATAGATATTTTTCCAAAGAGGAAATGTAGATGGCCAACAGGCACATGAAAAGATGCTCGACATCACTAATCATCAGGGAAATGCAAATCAAGATCATAATGAGGTATCATCTCACACCAGTCAGAATGGCTGTCATCAAAAAGAACACAAATAACAAATGTTGGCGAGGATGTAAAGAAAAGGGAACCCTCGTACACTGTTGCTGGGAATGTAAATTGGTGCAGACACTGTGGAAAACAGTATGGAGGTTTCTCAAAAACTAAAAATAGAACTACCATATGACCCAGCAATCCCACTCCTGGGTATATATCCAAAAGAAAACAAAAACACTAATTCAAAAAGACAAACGCACTCCAGTGTTCACAGCCGCAATATTTACAATTGCCAATATATGAAAGCAGCCTAAGTGTCCATCAACAGATGAATGGATATAGAAGATGTGGTTTATATATACAGTGGAATACTACTCAGCCATAAAAAAGAACAAAATTTTGCCATTTGCAGCAATGTGGATGGACTTGGAGGGCACTATGCTAAATGAAATAAGTCAGACATAGAAAGACAAATACTGTATGATACCACTTGTATGTGGAATCTAAAAAATACAACAAACTAGTGAACATAAGAAAAAAGAAGCAGACACACATATAGAGAACAAACTAGTGGTTACCAGTGAGCTGGGGGGAGGGGCAGTATAGGGGTGGAGGAGTGGGAGATACAAACTACTGGTTGTAAGATAGGCTCAAGGATGTATTTACAACACAGGGAATATAGCCAGTATTTTGCAATAACTGTAAATGTAAAGTAACCTTTAAAAAGTATATAAGAAAGGGACTTCCCTGGTGGTCCAGTGGGCAAGACTCCACGCTCCCAATGCAGGGGGCCCGGGTTGTTCCCTGGTCAAGGAAATAGATCCCACCTGCATGCTGCAACTATGAGTTCGCATGCCACAACTAAGAAGTCCTCATGCCACAACTAAAGATCCTGTGTGCCGCAACTAAGACCTGGCACAACCTAAATAAATAAATTAATTAATTAATTTAAAAATTGTATAAAATTTTTTTTTAATTTTTAAAGAAAGGACGAATTTGAACCTGTATGTGATATAGCCAAGCCTGTGCTTTAGAACAATTAATGAGGGAGCAGCAAGTCTGGATCCAGATGTGAAACACAGGAGGTGAGAACTACCGTTAGAAGCCATTTCAGGAGTCAACTGAGTGCTGTGGTGCTGACAGTAGGAATATCTATGGTGCTAGTAGCAGGTAGAGAGGGGAAAGAGTAGATGCAAGGGGTATCACCCAGGTCAGATCCACAGGAAATTGTTACCAACTGGATGAGAGACACAGAGAAGGAAAAGCGGCAACGATAGTTATAAGGGGAAGGGAGGATGTCAGGGCTGGTGGGGGGAGAGCTGACCATCCAAACATCAAGGGATGGGAGGAGGAGGATATGCTTTGCAGAAGGAATGGAAGGGTGGTTTGCATGTGAGGCATGCTGAACCTGAGCTGCCAGGCGAAATCCAGGTAGAGATGCTAGTCAGTGAGCTGGAAATGGATGCAATGAACCCGAGACGTCAGGCCAGAGGTGGATACCTGAACATCATCCACAGAAGTGAGTAAGATAGCTAAGGAAACTTAAGTGAACTGAGCACAGAAACTCAGAGACCATCATCTTCAAACAACAGAAAAAGAGGCCAAAGAACCACGGAAAGGAAACAAGGAAAAGTCAGAGAGGCAGGAGAATCAGTGTGACACAGTGCCACGAACCAGAAAAGCAATGTCTCCAGGCTGGATGGAGTGCTCAGAACCAGCCGGACCACAGAGACATCGAATGGCTGAGATGGAGCATTTGGATCTGGCTTCCACATGATCAATGGGACCCTTGGACAAGTTGTTTCAAAACGGTGGGGGGCTTCCCTGGTGGCGCAGTGGTTGAGAGTCCGCCTGCCGATGCAGGAGACACGGGTTCGTGCCCCAGTCCGGGAGGATCCCACGTGCCGCGGAGCGGCTGGGCCCGTGAGCCATGGCCGCTGAGCCTGTGTGTCTGGAGCCTGTGCTCCGCAGCGGGAGAGGCCACAGCAGTGAGAGGCCCGTGTACAGCAAAAAAAAAAAAAAAAAAACGGTGGGGAGAGTGGGCTTCCCTGGTGGCGCAGTGGTTGAGAGTCCGCCTGCCGATGCGGAGGACACGGGTTCGTGCCCCAGTCTGGGAGGATCCCACATGCCGCGCAGCGGCTGGGCCCGTGAGCCATGGCCACTGAGCCTGCGCATCCGGAGCCTGTGCTCTGCAACGGGAGAGGCCACAATAGTGAGAGGCCCGCGTACCGCAAAAAAAAAAAAAACAAAAAACGGTGGGGAGAGCAGAGCAGGGAGCCCCAGAAAGCGAGAAAGAGGCAGCTGCTAACAGGCTGAGTACCTATGGGTGTGCCAGGCATCGCGACAGGAATTGTGTATGGATTATCATCTTTAATCCTCACAAACATCCCTCAAAAGTAGGCACTATTATAATTTGGATTCAGAGCATTTTGTGTAAAACTTAATAAAAGGAGCATATCTACAACGTCACATTTGCCTGTCCGAAAAAAAAAAACCTCATACATATTTTGATGTAGCTATGGAGATTTGAGAGCAGGCATGTAGGTGGAAACAGATTATCAAAGAAAATGATACAAACTGAGAGGGGGCGGAGTACGGAGTGGTCTGGCTGGACTAAGCACAACCGTCAAAATGTTTGTATGGCAAATGGATTTAACTCCCAGTGGCTTCCGTGTGTGTGTGCATGTGTGTGTGTCTGTCTGTCTCTCTGTCTCCCACAGGAACTGCTTGGGAGAAAAACGTACAGAACCATGCTGATGTGGTCAGTTAGCCCCAGTGCAAACTTGTACTATTAGTAACAATTTTTGAAGGCTGATTTTTCTTATCCACCTTCACAGCTATACTAATTAAAAAGTCTGAGTTCAGCAGACCATTCATTGAAAAAAATCAATGTGATGACTCATAGGTCATCACAACTACAAAAAAATATAGTAGAAAATTATAGAAAAACAGAGTATAACACACTCTCAGAAATATTTCCAACCTGTGGAAATTTTACACAAATGGGAAAATTGGGGGTTTTGGAAATCCTTCACTTCTTCTTCCTACCCTCTACCATAACTCATTATCACCAGAAAGTAATTTTTTATTATCACCATAGTTGTCCTCAATTGCGCTAATTAAAAGATACAAAAATCACCTTGCTTTTCTCAGCCAGATACTTAAACTGTACTTGAAAGTAATGAGCTGTTCTGTTAGAATTGTTTTTTTAAAAATGCTAGCAATTCAGGGCTTGCAAGAAGCCCGAGTAATAGCAGCTTCTTTGGATTTAGAAACCCAAAAATCTGTGGATGCTGTTTGACATTTATTGAACATGAATAACATCCCCACATGCTGTGCTCCTGAGGCTTGCCCAGCATTCTAGGGAAAGACTTAACGCACACAGATAGGCTCAAAAAAGGTGTACCATGGACCAATATATCCTAACACTAATCACCCCTTCCTACTGTTCTCATCAGGCCAAAAACATCCATCATTTGTACCTCTCCAAGGCAACAACAGTATAAAGCTCTGAGTTTGAATGTTGCCTCTGCCACTTCCCAGCTGGAACAGTGGCTCAGGGTCTGAATCAGTTTCATCCCCTGCATGATGGGAATATCAGAGCCATGAACTGAAGACGCTAGGCCAATATGGCAGACATAAAGGAGCAGCAGAGAAAGCCAGACACTCTGGGCACCCACTCTGGGTTCACCCTTACCTACCTACTAGGCTGGGTGATACTGAGTAAGAGCTCATCATTCATTTCCTTTAGGTTTCATACTCTTCCCAATTATCATATCTGATTTTAGCCAATTAGCCTTGAAGTTTTGCTTTTTCAATCCAGAGACCCCAATCCCATCACGTCGTCCCTTCCTCTCTCCCAGAATGAGGATCTAAAGTGCTCACTGCTCTGCAGATCTGTAGCTTTTTCAAGTTAATAAGGGTGGAACTTGTAACAACCATTCCCAGAACCATTCTTTCTTGCTGACTTGGTTGGAGGCCAAGGAGGCAGCCTCACTCTTATCATCATCTACTGGGGAAAAACCCCACTGGAAGCTGATGCTCATTCCTACTGACCAAGGTTTCAAAGGAACCTGATGTGATCCATACATTGGGTGACCATATCCAAACCAGGGCAATTTTGAGAAAAGGGGCACTATTAATAATCATTCTGAGATAGCAGCTGTGACCCAGGACATACAGTCCATCCTGGCTGGGTCCTCGGCAGGGAGGAAGTGGGTATACAGCCTTCTCTCTCCCTTCTACCAGGTTTCAATCAAGGAAATCTAGAGGTCACAAAGTTACAGTAATCTCAAAGCCTCCTCCCCTCCCTTTCAGGACCAGCCTTTCCCTGACTCCACAAAAGCACACGCCTAACCAGCACTTACTAACCTACATCATCAAACCGTGCCTTTCCCTTGAACACAGTGGCCAATTTCCAATAACAGCAATAGTGAGGACCCTGAGCACAGAAGCACCTAGGCAGGTCAAGCAGAAATGCAGTCAGACTAGCTGGTTTGGGCTGAGGACAAGGTCAGGCTGACGGAGGAACGAGAAGCACCTTTTGTTTGTCACAATCACTAGCACAACAGTCCGAGTCTTGGTAGGGGAGGCAAAAACCAGATTTGGGCAACACCACATAAGAGCCATGTGGCAGCTCTCCCTGAGAGTGCTGGGGTGCTGCCAATCCCCTGAAATACAGAGAATCACCCACACGACAAACCCTTCTAAAATCAGACCATCCCCAGCCTCACAGCAGCTGTCAATCACCAGTCCCCTGCACAGGAGAGGAAAGCCTTTCTTCTTAAACTAACCCAAAGACATAGTATTTTAGTTACTAATTATCAGGAAAAGGAAAGCAAATTTGTGTCAAAACAAAAGCCTTTGGGTAAAAGAATAATATATTTTTTTAATTTTCAATTTCACAACCATTTTAGAATTGTCCAGGAAGGACCTTGGTTTATGTGTTGGAATTAAAAGAAACAAAAAGGGAATAAAATAATCTTAATTCATAATGACTTGTTTTATGATGCATACTCTGTAAGCCCAAGAAAAGTCTGTGACAAGAAAAATTAAATCGGTACAAGTGGAATAGCACAAGGTGCAGGAATAATTCTTCCATTAAAATGCACTCCAATTTTTTTCCGTAAGAACAAGCAGAGATGTCAAAGAGGACAACACTTTCCATTTTTAACAGATACTTATCTCCTGAGTATCTCCAGCATTTCATACAACCTGCCAGAGCTTTCCAGGCAGTTCCAGGCTGAGGACCCCAATACGGAGATAATTCCTACCCGTGAAGGAACTTCCCAAAGCAAAACGTCTATTACCGCAGAAGAGGGTGTGCAACTGTTCCCAGAACAAACCATCTACTAGTCCTACTTCAATCCTTGCTAGACCGAACAAAGTCAAGGGAACAAAGACCAGGAAGAGTGATCTTGAAATTGATTACAGCGCTGGAAAGAGGACATAAACCACAACATTTAAGCAATAAAAAGCATATCAACACTTCCTGGATGCCAGGGGGAGTCATAGCTGGTAATAACTGACATTTATTGAGCTCTGACATGTGCCAGGCACTAAGTGAAGCACTTATATGCACTAAGCTCATCCCCCAACAATCCTGAGAGGCAGGTTCTTCTACCATCCTCATTTTGGAGGTGAAAAACCAGAAGCAACCTCTAGATTTTGGTCAGCAGAGCTAGAAATGGGCCCCCACGTTAACTCAAGTACCCACACTGTTGACCTCTACATTATATATACCCTCCTACTGTTGGTCACCCAGCTGGCAGAAGGGGAGGCAAGGACTGGACCCCAGGTCTTCCTGGCCCTAAAGGCCATGCTCTTAACCCACACTCTACACAGTTACCTGAATGCTATCACTGGTCATGCTGCCCCATTCTCCACCAATAGGACAAATTCTACTATCACCAATAATAACAGAGGCCATCATTTATGGAAGGCTTGCCGTGCCAGGATAAGAAAACTTTGGCTTAGAGACGTTAAGGTGACTCAGCAAATATGTACGGGAGCCCGGATTTGAGCTGGGTCCCTTGGACTCCAAAGGCTGAGCTCTCAATCCCTGCAGCAGACACCAGGGCTGTAGCAAGACCATGACCACAGGCCAGGGGACCTGAATACAAACAACCACAGAGGCCAGGAGGCCAACTCCAGAGTTGGCTGTCACAGTCACTGGCTCGTATTCTTCAAGTCTCACCCAGCAGCTTCCTGCTTTTTATTACACACACACACACACACACACACACACACACACACAAAATAGAATAAAAAGTCCAGAAGCTCAGTGTCCTCATTCACAGCAGGTTAGAAACAATCAACCCAAAGGGAGTGAGAGGCAGTTAGTGACAACCTCAGTGACTGCAGGTGAGGTGACAAATGACAGAGAAAGGGGAAGAAAATGAAAAACTGAAAATGAAAACACAAAATTACATGGTACATGAATGAAACACATAATAACAGGCCTGAGTCACCAAGAAAAAATTGGCCTCTGCTTATGCATCCTCTGTTTTCAAAAGCAGGCAAATGCCTAACATTTAAACCAGGTTTTGATCAAGTATTTCAAATTTTTCAAGTCTTGACATTTGAAATAGTAAGAGGCAGAGGGGTTTGGTGGAAACAGGCATAGAGGACAGTGGACTGCCCTGGGCTGCAGTGCTGAGAGCTGCAGCATGCCCAGCTCTGTGGCCAGGGACCCAGGGAAATCACTGCACCTCAGGGGCCTCAGCAAGGGGGTGGGCCTCCCTCTCCCTTCCACCACTAGAACTCTGTGAGAAAGAACACGGTACAGTGACAAGTCATGTGCTTTGGAGCCAGGCAATCTTAGGATGAGTCCTAAACTACCCCACCGGCCACTCGTGTCTGGTTTGCTCACGATGATCCTGGCGCCTGGCACACAGAGGAAATCCAGTAAATGATTATTCAATGACTGAATGAAACCATGCAACCTTGAATAAATTCCTTCACTGTTTCTGAACTTCATTTTCCTGCACTGCAAAGTAGATATGACAATTCCTACATTATGGAATTGTAAGGATTAAACGAGTTAATTCTGTAAAAGCTTGCATAGGAGCCTTACTGTACTGTACAGCTCATCTTCAGCTACCTGGAAATCTGAACTATGAAGCAGCCCCCATTCCCCTATGATAATGGACAGAGGAAGCACAAGTGCCCCAGCCTGTCAAACATATGAAGTGCAGTTTGAGTAAATATCTACACCCTTCCTCGAAAAATAATCCCCAAATTCAATACTGTCTCACTGGTCATTAATACCCTTGTGAGCTAGAAAGATGTTCTAAAATTTACAAATGAAGACACGGGGCACAGCTGTAAGTTTCCCTGGGCTAACTAGCAAGTCGGTAACAAAATCTAGACCTTCTGACTCTGCTTCCTCCTCATCATCTCTGCTCAGCCACTGGAAACTGAATACCCACAGGCATCCTGTGCAGAATTCTACAAATCCCAGGCCGGACTGACCAACTACAGGAGGAAAAGCAACACTTAAAGTCACAAGCAGATTTTAAAACGTGTTCTGAGCACTGATTCCATCAAGGACACCTACAAATGATACTTTCTGGCTCAAGAAAAGTTTCCTCCTCTCTGATCTAGAATCTCTGCTAGACAGAAAGGCCTTCTTAGAATATTGGCTCCTAAGTGCTTCTTGCTTTATCCTTCAGTCAGTGTTGCCAATTTTGCTTTTCAAAAAAAGAAAAAAATGTCCTGAATGTCCCAGGAGGAATTTATCATCCCTCTAAAGAATTACAATAGAAAAATAAAAACCCTTTGAACTTTTCGTGGCCTGGGGGCAGGGAAGAGATTAAATCAAAGGAGCCAAAGACACTGCTGCAGGTTGTGGTGTGTGTGGGGGCAGGGGTGTCTCCAGGAAGAGGCTGCTGACCTGGGCCCCCTCCTGGGCTGGGCGATGGGGAGGGACCAGGCTTCGGGGTCCTCCCTCTCAGACTCCATATCCCCATCCGCATGTCCACTTCCAGCAGGCGGGACAAGAAGTGAGACACCCCACCCCCACCCCAGACCGTTTGGCAGTGGGTGGAAGCATCTAACCACCCTCTTCCTCCCAAATTACTCCTCCTCGCTCAATAATGCTGATGGGGCTTCCCTGGTGGCGCAGTGGTTGAGAGTCCGCCTGCCAATGCAGGGGACACGGGTTCGTGCCCCGGTCCGGGAGGATCCCACATGCCGCAGAGCGGCTGGGCCCGTGAGCCATGGCCGCTGAGCCTGCGTGTCCGGAGCCTGTGCTCCGCAGCGGGAGAGGCCGCAACAGTGAGAGGCCCGCGTACTGCAAAAAAAAAATGCTGAAGATATTATAATATTAATAATTCTGATAACAGAATTATTATTACTAATACAGAGTATTCACTGTGTGTTAGCATTGTGTGTAATACATTGTTGCAAGCACTTTAAATACATTAGCTGATTTAAATTCTCACAACTAGCCTATGAAGGAGGCCATGTTATTATACCTAAGATCACACAACTAGGGAACCATACTCTTCACTCAAGCCCACTTCCCAAGCTTGAAGGAGACAGGAAGAAGCCTCTTTTTCTTGTTGGAAGGAAGGCAGAACACAGATCTCACATACAGGAGGCAATGAATAAATATAAATGAATAAAAAGAGTACTTAGCCTGTGTTCATACTAGTTATCCCAGGAAAAGGTATCAACCCACTTCTTCCCTTCTTTGCCTGGAGTAGCAGAGGGCAGAAGACCCTCAATAAGTATTTGTTTAACATAAGCCAGATTCTCCCCTAACTCCTAAAAAACAGTTGCTGGACATTTTGCTGAAAGCCTAGACCTTACGGTGGTACTCTTGATGCTGTGTTCCATTAGTAAGGCCTCCTGGGAAATCCTTTTCTAGTCAATGCTTTGCGCTTGGATCCCTCATTTCTTACATGCTCTGAAGTCCCACAGAGACAGAGCTGCTGGGACCACTTTCTGTGGGCGTCTTGACAGTTAAGCATGGTGGCAGCCGGCAGTCTCACCTCCCACCTTTGCTGGATGCATCATCAGCCTGCTTTTAATCCTGCCAAGCTCCGTGCTGCCTGGCACCAGAGGCCAGAAGCTGCACGTGGGTAATAATTTAACAAATCACCTGTCTGGCTCTCCTGCCAGGACACCCACCCTGGAGCTTATACAGCTGCTGATGCTAGGGCTGCAGTCCTGCGGGATGGCAGGTACCAGGGTCTCGGGGCCCACACACTTTCCAGCTCTGTCCTGCCAAAGAACATCCAGGTGAGGTGTTTGATAAGAGGTGACCCTCAGAGTCTATACCTCCTACTCCATACCTAGCTCCTTGGGGATTTTTAAATACTCCTATTTAGCCAAACGCACGACTAACAGACAGAGCTCTCCTCAAGAAGTAACAACACATACTCCCAGAAACCTGGATGGCAGGAACATCCCAGCACACACCTGTAAGACACAGTGAGAGGAAAGCAAACTGCAGCGACATCCACCACAAACATTTTGAAACCTAAATAGAGTTCCACAACCAAACAACCAAAATGTGTGATGTGAAACTAATTGCGGAGCTTGTTCCAAAATGTATGAGTCACACCCAGCCCAGGACCACAGGAAAATAAGTGAAATGGTTCTCAAACTATTTACAATACCTACTTATTGTGTTTGCCATTTACCTATAAACCACTGAAAGAAAAGATCTTTTCAGGATGACAAATAAGATGCCCACTTTTAAAAAGTGACAATTCTGCCATGACAGATCTTACAAAAGGACAAATTGTTTTGCTCACTGCAGTGGTAGGGGGAAGTTAACCTAAGGAGAGACTGCCTTTAAATAACCATCAGCAAGCTGTCACAAGCAATTACAGCTGTCAAATACTTGCCAACACACACATTATGACATTCACATTAAAGACAGCAGAGCACAGATTTTTAGGTTAATCTAAAAAAATGTTCCAAACCAGACTCTTAATCCTATGTCTTGAGAAAGAAAACGGGCTTCTTTTTTTTTAAAATCACGATACTTGCTTCTGACCAGTGCTTTGAGATTCGTTTGCCACTAACACTAGATAACGGCAGGGTGACACGATGTATTCCAAAAACAAAGACAGCAGTGTCTAAGGTCACAGAGGCCCTCCAACCAGGCTTCGGGGTGGACACTGGGGGAACTGGGGCCGCACTTACCAGTCTGTGGCTTTACTTCTGCAGAGAGGAAGGGGAGTAGCGTGCCGAGTGGGGACTTCCACCAAGCACCTAGGCAGCCAACACTTTCTATCTGTATCTGTTTACATTTCAAAGGAGCCCAGCAGAAGCCACAGCCCCACGTACCCCATCGTTCTCTGCAGGTCAGTGTCCTTACCTGAACAGAGTTAAATGCTCGTGTACTCAGCACGAGTTTCAAAGTCAGATGGCTCGGGGTCCCATCCCCACTCTATCTTTACCAGCCACGTGATGCTGGCCAAGTTACTTTATAAGTTTCCACAGCTGTAAAAGGGGCATAGTGATACCACCTGCCTTGTAAGATTGTTGAGAGAATTACATGACAGAATGTACTGGAAGTGCTTAGCACAGGGCCTGTCTCAGCAAGAACACTCCATAAATGACAGCTGCTTTTGGCAACTTCATCAGTATTTCCATAAACGGAGGCTCACCTGTGAATCAGAGGGGCAAAGGTCGTTAATCCACTCAGTCATTTAGCAAGTATTTACTGACTGCTCCAGCAAGTGCCAGGCACCATACTAGAGGTCAGAGATACAACAGTGAGTAGCGTGCGGCTCAAACTTCAGCAACTCCAGTCTGCTGGGGAGACATGCACATAACCAATATGGTGGCCAAGGTTCCAGATTAAAACAAAACACACCCACACAATAAAACAGTACAAATGCCTTTTCATAATTTAGAATGAATTTTATTTGTGTCATGGGTCAAAAATATACATATCAGGTACCATATGATATTTGTTCCTTACACAGGAATTATACTAAGATTCAACCGTGCACTGCTTTTGCCAACATACCCACAGAGAGTTAATGTTCAACAGTGGGCTAAAGTTCAGCCCGAACTGGACGAGCTGCCAGATCAATATACACCAAAATGAAGATAGCCTCCCCCTTCAGAGATGAACAGAGTCCAGGGTGTATGTCACCAGACAATGCACAATCACGAGACTAAAGACTCATAGACATCCAGCTGGCTGCATTTATTAAGTGTGAGTATGAGTCATCAGGCAACTCTCTAGGCAAATGTAAGACTAAACGGACAATTCATCCAAAAGTTAGTGCAACAGAAAGGTGAAGAGTGAGCCAACTCTAGAAGAAAATGAACGAGCAAAGACCACCTCAAGCTAATGATGACCAGCTGAGAAGTCAATTCAATTATTTCTTCAAAGCCCAAGGTGATAACTCTTTGAAGAAATTCCTTATGGGGAACGGAGTTTGTTCAGCAGATCAATAGTTCATCACCTCCAATTTATTTGCCTCAAAGGGTTGGGTCAGATGCCACTTTATGGCCAACATAAAAGTTCACATGAATTAACCAAAGCAGGTCAAAAATCCCTTTATCTAGATCTAACTCAATTTATAATCAGCTGAGCACCAATGAGCAAAAGACAAAGATGAGAAATATTACACATCAAGGAACCCTATTTCCTAAAAAAAGATTTTAAGCAAATATGGCTTTTTAACAAACATTCCTCCTAGCACAGAGTTGACATTGGAAACTGATTCACTCACCATATGGAGAGAGTTACCCAGACTAGTGCTTCTCAAATTTTAATGTTCATATAAATCACCTGGGTATCTTGTTAAACTGTCAATTCCAATTCTGTAGGTACCAGGTGGGGCTCAAGATTCTGCATTTGTAAACAAATTCCCAGATGATACAGAAGCTACTGGCCCACAAGCCATACCTGGAGAGGCAAGGACCCAGACCAGCCAGCCATGATCCAGCAATGAACATCCCCCTTGCAGTGAGGCATCTGTTCAGGGTTATAGATGGCTCAGAGAGTATAGTGGAAGCCAAGGACTCCACTACCTAGAAGAATGCACGTGTGCACTTGCAGCCATGGGCACATACACGCAAAACTGAAGGAGCCTCCCCACCTCTGTGAGGTGGTCCATGGAACCCAAGATAAGAACCTCTGCCTTCGGAACCTGCCGGTTACTGTTGCCAACACCAGATAAGCTGGGTGTGGGGTAGAGGGATGCATCCCCTTGACCACTTTGGCCCATGTGTGAGCAATTCACGCGCTCTTCCCTTGGTCGAAGGTAACACAGTTAAGACGCCATAAAGATGATGCATAATAAATGAGAAATAAAGAAAGAATATCAGGAAGCTCCATAATCTGTCTCCAAGATATGGCTGACTCACCTTGAGCCTGAGTTCCACCTCAAGGAGCCTTCCCTTCTGGCATTCTGTCTGTCCTAAGCAGAGCAGAGGCTGTCTGAATCCCATCATTATGTGGCACTGCCTTCCCAGATGATTAGGTTTCTAGTCTAGACCTAGGAGTAGAAGACTCTCCTCCTACTTACTCTTTTTTTTTTTTTGTGTGTGTGGTACGCGGGCCTCTCACTGCTGTGGCCTCTCCCATTGCGGAGCACAGGCTCCGAAAGCGCAGGCTCAGCGGCCATGGCTCACGGGCCCAGCCGCTCCGCGGCATGTGGGATCTTCCCGGACCGGGGCACGAACCCGTGTCCCCTGCATCGGCAGGCGGACTCTCAACCACTGCGCCACCAGGGAAGCCCCCTTTTTTTTTTTTTTTTTAACGTCTTTATTGGAGTATAATTGCTCTACAATGGTGTGTTAGTTTCTGCTTTATAACAAAGCCTACTTACTCTTGAAGTCTCAGTTTCCTCACCTGTAAAATGCAGTTAAGAACAGATGCCATTTCATAGCATTCTGGGGAAAAATAAGAAAGTGCATACAGGATATGCCTGGCACACTGCAAGTGCTTTAAAAATGTTTCCTTATTATTATGTTGTGATTATTACGCCCTTTATGAACTTGCAGAGATCAAGACCCATTCCCAAGAAAAGAGTTCTTTCTTTTCTAAATGGAAGAACTTAAATGCTATGCTGCACCTTGGGGGGCAAAGGCCAGCTCCCACTGTCCTGCCACTGCACAGATGCACACAGCCATCAGAGAACCATGCTGGTGGCGGCTGCTGCCACTCACAAACCCTGTGGCTGTCTTTTCTGCTTCTTTTTTTTATTGTGGTAAATACACTGTGATTGTCTTTTAACAACCACTGTGGCCAGGCATTGTGTCTCTCTACCACCGGAATCAAGATCATATCCAAAGCCTCCAGCTCCAGGCTGGCATCGTTCAATATGAGCCTTAGTTTTTATTAGCATCTTGAACTAACCAGGCCAAACCCAAACACGAAATGGCTGTTCAGAAAAAAAAAAAAAAAAAAAAGAGCCACAATGGTAAGAAACCCTTAATAATTTGTGATGTTAATTTATCCAGCAACCTTTTGTCCACAGACCTCAGAAACTCTTAACAAGAAAGTTTTACTAGTTTGCACAACAATCCTAAGGACACTGGGGTGGGTAAGAATTGGGTACTCAACTTTGGGGTCTCCTGGAGCTCTTTAAGCTCCAGTGTTCCTCAGTGCAAGGTCCAAGAATCACCAGCTTTAGTCACCTAAATGGTTATGAAAATACACATTCCTGGGTTCCACTACAACTGCAACATCAAAATTTCTGGGGAAGGAAACTCCAGTTTTTAATAAATCACCCCCAGAAAGTTCCAACTCACACTAAAATTTTAAACCAAGCTAAGACCTACCCCCCAGGAAAAAAGGCAGACAAATAAATACACCCAAAATTTTGCCTACAACTTCAAGGGATTCACAGACCTTCTGAAGTCTTCCCTTGGCCTCACAGGTAAAAACTCCTTGTCTGTACATCACCAATCACTGTTTCCCAACAATAGTCATTCACATACTACCTTCACTTTCTTTTTCCAAATCCATACTGTTTAAAATTTTTAAATAAACTCATTTTTACTTACATGTATTCTGAAAGGAAATTTTATGTGTAATAGCTGTGAAATTGTGGGTTTGATCCTTAGCTGTAAGTTTTCCAAGTAAAATATATAGTTATCAATACCAAAAAAATTGTCACTGCATATCCTAAAACCATCTCCCACGTTACCTAAGTGACATAAGTTCGACCCCTCTTTGGGAAACACTTTAGTGTCATCCAGAGATACGGACCCACTGAGGGATTTTATGAGGCACTCGTGGCTTGTGGTGTGAAGGGCTGTCTATCCTGGCAAATCCCAGACGACCTCACAGCCTCAGTCTGCGTATGCCCGGCACAGCCGGCTCTGGGAGAGAGGGCTTTCCTTCCTGCCAGAAGGCCAGGAGCTAGGACACACTGACCTGTCCACATGCCCTTTCTGTGACCGGCCTGCCCCCATCAATGAGGTGAGACACGCCCATACCATCCCCAGCCCTGCCTCCTCACTGCAGGGACAGAGGTGGGCATCTGAGCCAGCAGGGCCAACCTGCTTCTGTTTGGGGAATCTGTAATTAGGGCACAGAGGAGCCTGTTCATTGATGCTGAGCATTCAAACTGGGGAGTGTTTCAGAACTGGGCTGGGGCGGCCTCTTTCTCCCTCGTGCACACACTGAGAGGAGAAAGCTGGTCTGTGGAGGCAAGTGAGAAGAGACGGCAGCAGCCCCGGAGAGAAAGTACACGCAACCCGGCTCCAGACTTCCCAATTCCTGGTTCCCGGCCAGCTGCACTTCCTGCCCTCAGGGTCCATGGGACATGCCGGCATGCCAGCAATAAATTTCTCCTCTTGGCTTCAGTTGGTTTGAGCAGGCAGCTGCTCCTTGCAACCCAATTACCACTACACTAAGACTGCTTGTGCTGCACAGCCCTGGCTCAGATGACCAGGTGGAGGGGAAGAAAGGCCAGGGGCCAACAGCCAGGAGCTGGAGCCAGGGCGGGCACCCTTCCAGACACACCCAGAGAAAGGGTGAGGCTGGAACCCTATCATAGGGACACGGAAGGGGGATTCTTGTGGGGGGCCCCTCCACATCATTCCAGGTGAGAGGTTCACAAGCTGAAGGTGGGCAAAGCATAAGAAAGATGACAAACACAGCTGACATTTACTGAGTGTTAGCATATGAGCTGGGCTCTTTACAATTATGATCTCATTTATTCTTCCCGAGAGCCCAAGGAAGGTGGTAATGTTATGTTCCCAACTTCATACATGAGGAAACAGACTCAGAAAAGTTGAGTGCTTGCCAAGGTGATAAAGCTCCAGAGTCTTGAGCTCTTACCCATCACGCTACGTTGCTTTATGAAACAATATTAAAGGACAGCACAGAGACCCCATGCAGAGTGTCTGAGTGACAGCAGAAGGTGCAGCCACCAAAGGGTCTTTCCTCCAGCAGCCCTGCCGGCTGTGCCAGTCCCCGACCCCAGCCAGCAGTACCACACCTGTGGGCACAGCACCAAGAACATAAGGGTGTGCAAAGGTAAGAAGCCGGGAGAGGGGTGCCACCTGGCTGGGGTGTGGTTTGGCTGGCCCAAACAAGGCCCAGTGGAGCCTGGCTTGGGTCCAGATCACAGACACAGGGTTAAAGTAGAGTGATTTTTTTTTTAAAAAACAGTAACTGGTACCTGGCATCTCCTCTGTGGTCCCACATGGGGTGGAAGGGAAGATACACTCCCAGGTCAGGCAGATCTAAGCAAACCTGTCCAAGAGCCATGCTATCAGAGCTCCTAACAAATACTGGGACAGAAATCATATTCCCGGGCTTGGGACTGGATGACATGCTAAGGGAGGGAAAGCAGAACCTCAATCATGACCCCAGAGCCTGCTCTGATACCCCTGTTATTCATATCTCATTCCTAAAACCTGAAACCCAGAGCGGACAGCTAACCTGTCACAGTTCAGGTGACAGGTTCCCCAAACTCCAAGTAGATCTCAAGTGTGGTCAGGAATTTTAAATAAGGCACCTGAACTTTTCAATGTTTGTGCAGCAAGTTTTCCTATGAAAACAGTGCTGACACATCCACTTCTCACCATCTTTGCGGGAGGAATGAAGAGTGCAATTTGACAAGGCTGGATGATATGACTGTTCTGGGCAAGGCACTGAGCCAAGGACTAAAGTCCCACCAAGCTGTCCTCACCAGCTTACAAGAGCTGGGCACTTACTGGATGGCTGCAGGGATTTGGGGTTGCAGTCTATGGTCAGGGAACCTGAGTAACAAAGATGCTGGCTGAAATGGCGGCCGACCCAAGATCCAATGCCACCCATAGACCGCCTAAGGTTCTCTTAGTCTTCATCATGTAGACAACAGGAAAACCCATCTTATAAACCAAGGCTTCCAAGGCACCATCCCCTCAGGGTCCCACCTGTTGTATCTCTGGGTCTTCCTCACTCGGCTCCCTGCTTCCTTCTCTTACCCTCAGAGGGAGATGGTCCCCCAAGTGCTGCCCAAACCCCTTACTATAGACTGAATGTTTGCGTCCTTGCCAAAATTTACACATTGAAACCCTATTCCCCAACGTGATGGTTTTAGGAGGTGGGGCCTTCAGGAGGTAATTAGGATTAGATGAGGTCATGAGGGTGGAGCCCCATGATGGGATTAGTGCCCTAAAGAGTCACAAGAGCACTTGCTCCCTCCCTCTGCTCTCTGCCAGGTAAGGATACAATGGGAAGTCAACAGTCTGCAGCCCAGAAGAGGGCCCTCCAGAGAACCAGACCATGCCGGCACTCTCATCTTGGACTTCCAGCCTCCAAAACTATGAGAGATCAACCTCTGTTGTTTATGAGCCACCCAGTCTGTGATGCTTTGTCATAGAAGCCCAGACGCACTAAGACACCCCTTCTCCCTCCCTTGGCTGCAGCAATAACTCTGCGAAGGTGGCACGCACCTCTCTCCCTGGCCAACTCCACTCCTGCTTTTCCAGCCACCTGCTGAGCGTCGTCACCTGAGCGCTGTGCTGGCACCTCCATCTTGCTCCCTCCCCTCATACCTGTTTCTCTGCCTGAGTTCCTTATTTCTGGCACAGGGAAGAGAACTAGCATTTACTGAACTTCCAGCACTTGCCAGGCACCGTGCTGGGTGTTCTCCGCGCTCCTACAGCTAAAAGAATCATTACAGCCTCCCACCATGGCCTCTGTCTCTGTGGCTAATCAGTGATCTGCGCCGTCAGCATTCTCTCTCATCTCACTGTCCAAGTGCTGGGCAGGCACCCTGGTTGCCCCAGGCAAAGTGAAAAAAAAAAAGGACACAGTTTATGCAATCTTTCTCCAAAACCCACAGCTGGGCTACACCCGACCCCGCCTGTTCCTTCTCCCCTGACCCTTCCCAATGTGAAGCTGTGTGAACAGTGAGTCCAAGGGCTCTGTCCCTGTCTCTGTCCAGGTCCTGAGCACCACCCCACCTGCCCTCCCCAATGACATGCAATCCTCACTGGTGTGTGCTGCCCACAGATTTGGGAAATCCTGGTACAGTAAAACACTTTCATGTCCCCATGGGGAAAAAAAAAAAAAAGGACACTCTGAGTGTCTCCCACTCGGCCTCCCCACCACAGTCTTGCCTGCAGGCACACCGTACTAGACACCATCTTCTTAAAGCACAGCACCCATGTCACCAGGACCTTCTACGGCACCTCCCCTTTGCCTCCATGCCAACCCCAAGTGCCTTGCCTGGCCCTGGAGGCCTGCCACAAACTGGCTCTCACATACCTTCTAACATACTGCTGCTCACTGCTTCCCCGCCAGCCTGCTGGGCTCCAGCCAAACCATGTGACTACTGTCCCTGAAGCCAGGCTGTGCTTTCCAAGCCTGGGCACACAGTTCCCTCCATCCAGTGTGCCTTTTTCTCCCACTTCTTCAGACTCACCTCCTCTTTCTCCTCGGCCTGATGCAGGCATGGCACCTCCTGGAAGATGCATTTGCTTATTCCCCTGTGGAGAATGACCGTGTCCTCCTGTGAACTTGGGAGTCCCTCGTGTACTCCTCCGATGGCACTACTGAATTGCCTTCTCCTCTATGAGACTGGACGTGCCTTAGGAGCAGGGACTGAACAGGATTATCTCTGCAGTCCCCACCATACCTAACACAGCTCTTTTCACCAAAACAATATCCATTCATTCATTCAACACGTATCTACCCAGTATCTACTATGTCCCAAGTTGTTACAGGTTGCTCGGTATATGATGGTGAACCAAAAAAGACATGGTTCCCACCCTCACAGGCTTCCCAATTAGTGAAGAGACAAACTTTAACCAGTGCTTACCCAGATGAGTGTGCAGTCAGCATGGCTCTGTGCTGCAGTAGGCAAGAACCAGGGTCCTACAGAAGCACAGGGAGCCAGGAAGGCCAGCCAGGGGAGTGAGGCTGGGATGAGTCTGAAGGAAGTGGTGAGAAGGGGAAGTGGCAAAAGTGCTCCAGGTTTCGGTGGTGGCGTATGCAAAGGTCCTGTGGTGGGTAAGAATGGCAGGCCACTGCAATTGGACAATGTGAAGGCAACAGGAGAAGGATGCACTGTGACTGGGGCATCTCAGTAAATGCGTGGAGTGAATATGAATACATGACCTACACCTAATTAGCATACTTTTTTTCCACACACACAGTGTATTTTATTTTTACAAGAGATAAATAAACTGACACCAAGCATTGTAAATGGAAGACCACAACAAAAGCAACAATGACTGCAATTACCAAACACGAAGCACACTCACACCACAGCATACCTTTTTTGTCAGTAAAACCAACCAACCTTAGCTCTACAGCAGAACACTAAAGAAATATATATATATGCTTCTTTCCCATTTGAAAAAAATTTCCTCCTTAAGCGTGAGCGCTGTTCCCAGAAAAAGATTAAAGAAAGTTCTCCTAGCTAGGAATGGAAAAGCAAGCAAGACTGAAACCTGATAAAAATCATATAACTCCGTAAGTAATAGAATGAAGCTGGCCACCGGACTGGGAAAATAAACGGCCTGTGAGTCATCCTGCATCAATAATAAGAACAGAGGCTAACCACTGGCTAACAACTGTTGAGCATTAACTAAGAGTGTTACCTGCATTCTCTCATTTGACTTCACAACATCCCATGAAGCAGGTACTAATGTCACTTCCATTTTACAGAGAAGGAAACTGAAGTTCAGAGAGATTTATAACTGGTCCAAGGTCACAAAGGCGATGAACGGTAGAGCCAGGATCAGTGGGATGCCAGGGCTTTACCCTTAACCATCATACTACACTGCCTCACAAGCCAGCTATAATGTCAGCACTTCTGGAATTGTATTTATTTTATTTATTTTTTTTTTTTGCGGTACGCGGGCCTCTCACTGTTGTGGCCTCTCCCGTTGCGGAGCACAGGCTCCGGACGCACAGGCTCAGCGGCCATGGCTTACAGGCCGCTCTGCTGCACGTGTGATCTTCCCAGACTGGGGCACGAACCCATGTCCGCTGCATCGGCAGGCGGACTCTCAACCACTGCACCACCAGGGAAGCCCTGGAATTGTATTTATTTTTTTACCTCCCCCCATATTTAAGCTACTAAACACGGACATTGCAAACAAGATGAAATAATTTCTGAAGGAATGCAATGAAACTTCTAGTGTCAGCTCCCTTCCTGTTCTAGGTCTCCCTCAAAACACCCCAACTCTTCCTCCAATTTTAATAAGGAAAAGTTTTCCAGTTCATTGCAATACTTAATATCCTGAGAGAACAGGAATTGGAAACCGATGAATCTTCTCAGGCCACATCTCAGCCAAAGACAACAGACTCCAAACCCCTCTCGTAGGCAGTCGCTGTTTACAGTACATCTAACCGGAAGGAGACGGGGTTTCAGATTACTGGAAAGCTCTTGCCATGGTTTTCCCAACTCTTGACAAGTTCTGAGTCTTGTCTATGAAGGACAATATCATGCTTTCCCTGTCAACAAATCCTTCCCCAATCTATTTCTACTCCTCTCTCTCAAATCCTGTCTGAAGTAGCCAGGACACAGGGTAAATGATCAAAGTTTACCTACCTGTTGTGGGTAAAACTGTCCACCTACTTGAGGCCTGGCTGACCCTCCTGAGGAGGGTGGTGGTGGCCTAAGTAAGACACCAGCAAGATCTCATTAAATCAGTAATGGTGGCCCCCAAAGAGCTAACGTCCAAGCCTGAAGCTGGCTGGCTTTACAATCCTCCCTAACACCCTCAAAGACCCATCTGAGCACGTCAAGGCCTAGGTGATAGGAGTGTATTTTAGACCTGCATTCCTGAACCACACTGTTATGGGCTGAAGTGTGTCCCCCACCCCCCTCAAAATCCATATGTTGAAGTCCTAACCCCGAGGATCTCAAAGTGTGACTATATTTGGAGAGAGGGCCTTTAAAGAGGTGATACAGGTAAAATGAGGTCATATGGGTGGCCCTAATCCGACTGTTTCCTTATAAGAAGATACTAGGATTTAGACAATGACAGAGGGCAGACCATGTGAAGACACAGAGAAAAGACGGCCATCTACAAGCCAAGGAAAGAGGCCTCAGAAGAAACCAACCCTGCCGACCTTGATCTCAGGCACTGAACCTCTGGAACTGTGAGAAAATTAATTTCTGTGGTTTAAACCACCCAGTCTGTGGTACTGGGTTATGGCAGCCCCAGCAAACTATATATGTACACTCTTCGAGTCGCTCCAAACTCCAAGTCACTCCCCGTCACCCACTCTTGGCAGGGCACAGGCAGACTGGTTTCCCCTCTGAAGTAGTCAGACACTGGGCACATACAGCAGGGCATCTGGGCACAAAAGTCATGATCAGACAGGTACTGACTGAGTGCTTGAGTCCATGGAGACTTTTGTCATTGGGACTGGGAGCCCAGGACAAAACTATTTATGTTTGCATAGTTAATTACAAAGGTGATAAGTAGAATTTTTCCTTCTGGAAATGAATGGAATTCAAATGCAGTCACACCCCTCCACGGACAGGTGCCAAGGCCCAGCTCCAATACCTCGGTTTTAGCCCAACCATGCTATGGTGAGTATTTCCCATATGCAGTAATAAAGAATTGTGTGAAACAGTTCCTTACAGCACATTGCAGGGGGAGGATTTCTGCCCAAACAACCCTCCTACTACAGGAAGAGAGGAGGCGGCTCTGGGGGAAAAGCAGGAGAGAGGGAACCTTAACAAAAGGGCAAAAGACGTCATCCAGGGAACGAGAACGTCAACTCTTCACGGCAGTGAGGTGATGAGTAAGCTTATTTCAGGGGGTGCCAGGAGTTCTCAGAGTCCTATGATTAGGTTAGGAGGCTCCAAGCCATGCAAGTTTCCCAGAGGCTCTGGGGCTTCGAGAATTACTTAAAGGCCAAGAAATAAGGAGAGAGTATTTCCGTTGGGCGCTGCGGAAGCAAAGGCAGGCAGGAGTGGGCTCAATGGGCTCAAAGCCTGGTACGATGCTGGGCACTTAAGTATCATAACAAAACAGCTGGCATTTACAAGGCAACCGCTGAGCCAGGCACTGTGTAAGCACACTTCCCACACTGGCTCACTGAAACCTCACAACAACCATAGGAGGGAGAACTATCATTACCCCCCATTCAACCCATGAAAATAAGACCAGAATATAACCTCTGCGAAAGCCTGAGTTTTTTCTCTATTTTGTTCACTAGTATATTCCTAGCGCCTAGAACAGTGGCTGGGGCATAGCAGGCACACAGTATTTATTAGGTGAATCAATGAAAACAGAGGTTACAGGTCAATGTCACAGAAGGAGCAGGCCCGGGATTTGAACCCATGCTGTCGGTGCCAGATCCCACGCTCTCAGCTTCTGCTCTGCCACAGAGGACGGAGAAAGCTCGCTAAAGAGCTGGGGAAATCACCTGGTGTGAAGACAGCTTGGTCCACTGCACTTTTCAGCGTCTACACCTTCTGCTCCTTAGCACAGGCAATGGCACTCTGCACCCAGAGTACACAGCAAAGTCAACCAAGGGGCCAGGGCCCATAGATGATCAGAAAAAGGGGCAGCCAAGAACGTGCCCTTCCCTCAAACCTGTGACACTCCCTGAGGCCTCACATACCAATTTGCGTCATATCCAGTAACTCACCTGAGTGTGGAACGGGGAGCTGGAGGGAAAGTGACTGGAAGGAGAGAGATTGATTCATCTGACTCACCAGGAATATGTTCAACAGAGCGGGTACAATCTACGACAGAACTTCCTAAAGTACAGTGAGCATCCAACTTCGTGGTGTACAAAATCATCTTACATGGGGCTTCCCTGGTGTCGCAATGGTTGAGAGTCCGCCTGCCGATGCAGGGGACACGGGTTCGTGCCCCGGTCCGGAAAGATCCCACGTGCCGCAGAGCGGCTGGGCCCGTGAGCCATGGCCGCTGAGCCTGCGCGTCTGGAGCCCGTGCTCCGCAACGGGAGAGGCCACAACAGTGAGAGGCCCGCGTACCGCAAAAAAAAAAAAAAAAAAAAAATCACCTTACATGGCACATAAATACACATTAGAGCTGATATATTGATCTCTGAGGTTACTTTCTATATTGACCAAAGTATACTGGTACTTTATTTATGGCCAAACTATAAAATACCCTTTTCAAACAAAGAGAGGCCTTTCAAAAAGAACAGTACTCCCATTTATGTAAACACATGAGGTAAACAATAGGTGTTGCGTTATGTGACAGAAAATTATCATGGAAGTACGTGAGTGACTGAAGTTTGGGAACTGCGGTTTCCTGGAACTTTCTAAGTTCTCTGTGTCAAATGTTCCCATCCCTGCACCTCACGCATCCACCCAGACATGCCACAGCTCAAAAGGGAGAGAATTTCCAGAGACTAAATTTTTGAATTTCCTTCAAAATTTCTTAATAAATGACTACACATGAGAGACACAGACAGCGACAGAGAGATTGAGAGAGACAAAGACAGAAAAAGAGAGAGAGAGAGCACAGACACAAACACAAAAGGCATGTTCATTAAGATATTATGAAGTTAACAACAGGGCTTGACCCGGGGCTAAAGCCCTGCCCTCTGCTTGGGGAGAGCTGTAACACAGAGCTCCTTTTGATACTATCCTGAATTCCACACCGATTCTTTCGGCTATTATTTTATTGCATGGTAGCTGAGCTCAGCCCTGTCCAAAGACTCGTACTGAGGTCTCTGGGACCTGTTCCAACAACAACACACAATGAGGCCTTCTCTCTCTGATAAAGCCAGGAGCCCCTCCCTCTGTGATCTGCCCCCCTGCTCCTCCCAGACAAAAGTAAAGTCCCATTTTGAGAAGAATTCTGCCAGCCACATGCGGCCTTCTCCTCCTCACCTTCCCTGTTGGGGATAATCAAGTTTCAGGTCGGCTGTGGGTGGGAGGACAAGCTGAGCTCCAGGACGGAACCTGGGAGTCGGGCCAGTTCCTGGGAGAGAAGAATGCCTTCAAGGCCATGTAAGGAAAAGCTGAAAGGGAAGCAATGGTACCACCACCTGCTCTAATCCAACATGAGCTCCACAAGAGCAGGGGCTTGTCTGACTCCAAAGTCAAACGTAATCAGTGACTGGTGCTCAGGAGGTGCACGGTAAACACGTATTATGAATCAATCAGTCAAGGAGTGAATGAGTGAGTGAACAGATGGATGGATGGATGGCCCCAGCAGTGCTGGAAGGAGTAAGTGAAGAAGTATGACTGTAAGATTATTTTCTCCCTTTCTGCTTGAGAACTAGCAACTGTATAAACAGGAGACCCCAAAGGGCTACTTTTCCCTTTTCACAGCCACCCCCAGCAGGTGGTGGATTAACAGCAGGACCTTTGACCCCTGAACCAACTGGGCTTATAGCAGAACGCAGCAAACCGAATGCAACTTTGACTTTCTCCAGGACATGCTCAGACACTCCCAACTTGCATCTTGATCTCTGGACCAAGGAAGAGAAGAGCAATTCTGCGAATGATAATGATTTGCACCAACACACTTGACTCTTCCTTCTGAAAAGTTCAAAGTCCTTCACATCCTGGCTTCTCTCAAGGGACTTTTATTTAGAGAATATAATTTTTTTCCTTTCCTTTTCCTCTTCCTCTCTTTGCTTATCTGCATTTTCTAATCATTTTACAATGAACATAGATTACTTGAGTTATAAAAATGTCTAACACAGACTGATGAAACACACAAATAAGACCATTCAAAAAGGACACTGAAAGTGCATATTTTATAGAGTTTCACTGGAACGTTTCTACATTACAAAATTTAACACTGCCATGTCATGCAATTGCACTCAACTAAGTCCCTTGAAAAGCAAATTGTAAATTTCTGATAAAAGTCAAAGCTCATGACTTAAAATCAGAACACCCGGTCATACAGGCACTTATCTTATAGAAGGGGCAACTAACTGCTGGGCAAAGTGCCATAGAATTAGAGAAGTACAAGGACAGAAGCTTAATAAGTAATGTGCCATATATGGTTAAAACATATGTTCTAATTCATCCATGGTAAGAAAAGCTGTGCAGCAACCCTTTCCTGGGGCAGAAACCTCCAGAAGCCAATAGGGGCCAGGGTACCCTCTGCAGTGATAGAAGAGCTTTCCTTTCTTCGTGGGGCTGGTTGGTCCATTTTGGGGCCCAACCCTGGCCCCAAACCAATGGACCATGCTCTAAGCAGCTCGTAACCACCGGCTAAGAAGGGCCTCCATTTCTGCCGTCCTCGGACCTCATTGTCAATGGCCAGTCTGTTCCACAAAGTGGTGACAAGGAAAGCAGCTGGTCTAGCCATCAAAAGACCTAATTTCGAGGTCCAGTTCTAGCCAGACCCTGCACAACTCAACGACTGCATGCCTTGGTCACTCCGTTTTACCAAAAGTTAGTAACATCAGCCATATCTCACAGGCTGTTGAGCATAAAAACCAACAAGGCAAATGTTAAATTGGGAGGGGGAAGAAAGGGAAGGGAAGGGAGAAATTATTTAAGAACCACTAAGCAAAATTTGATACCAGTTAGATGGATGGGATTCCACCACCTCACTATGGCTGAAGTGTAGCAAGCAGAAAAGAGATTCAACACTGTTGTTCAGTCCAGTGTTTACCTAAAATACAGAATTCTTAAACTTAAAGCCAGAAGAGAAATGGATAGAACTTTGCAATTTCTCATTTTCTAGCCACAGGAAATGGCAAAGCATTTAAACTGTGGCCTCTAAGAACTGCATGAAGACAGCGGATCAGAAGCCCCCGTTTCCCAAAGGCAGGCAAGGGGGGAGCCACGTGCACATGGCCCAGCAGAACCCTCTGTCCCGCAGACACCCATGAGCACCAGGGCAGGCGCTCACATCCTATCCTCAGCCCCAGGAGCCAGGGTTGCACCTCGGGTGTGAACTTGAACGTTCTGGGGATGTATCAACAAAAGGGGTGAGGAGGGCAGCCAGGGCAAAGACTTCCCAAGACTGAATCAATAGAGCCATCTGTAGACAGAGGGGCAGCAAACAGAGTATGTCAGGCACACCGGAGCTGTGTGGGCTGCCGCAGGGAGAACTTGCTAAGCACGGCCCACGGCAGCCAACCTCAGCAAACTTTTCACACACGAGACCTCCGCAGTGAAGGGAGACCAAAGTGCTGGGCCTCTGGAAATGAGATTTGAGGTAGAAATGGCTGAACTGAGGGGCCTGGGTTTTTAAGAGAACAGGCTGGGTTTGAATCCTGGCTCTTCACCTCTCATGTGGTGGCAAGTTAAATGAACAAGTTACTAAGCATTCCTGACCGGAAGTTGCTTCACACAAAAAAGGAATAACACAAAAAACCTCTCTAACACAATTGTTGCTAGGGTCAAATTACACCATGCCTGAGCGCACTTATTAGCACTGTGCTGGGCTCCGTGCATTGCATTCTTGTTAATTTCATGTGTTGAACGGGCACTTTTGTGATTAATTGGAAAAAATGGCTATGTGTACTTAAGGATCATGTTACAGAAAAATCCTACTCCCTGACCCCAGGCTAGAGTGTAGGTACTGGAGAGCAAGACTGGGGGTGCCCCTCCCCCTCGGGACCCAGGGCTGCTATTCTGTCCCACAGCTCTCACCACAGTTCTGCTTCTACAGAGCCTCCAGCCTCAGCAGAAGATGCAAAGAAAACAACTGCCTACCCTGAAGAGAATCAACTGTCGGGTAGCCCCAAACATGCCTGAGAAATCCATCCTGAGCTTAGCCTGGCTTCCTCACACTACCAAAGAGACTGAAGACGGCATGAGCCCATCCACTGCATATATTTACAGAGTCAGACGGCTAAGGAAGGAAGGGGGTGACGTGCTTGGGAGAGTCCTTTCTTGGTTTCACTAATCTTCTATTTTGGTCTCACCCAGGCATCACTCCAGATGCCCACAATCCACAATTATATAAGAAAATCAGGAAGGAGGCAAAACACAAGGGCCACCATGGATGCCAACAACCTCTTTGCCAAAACCTTCTTTGGAAAAGTTGTTCCCAGATTCAACAACCAACTTAAACTAAATACCGAAGCGCACGTGCACGTGCACGCACACACACGTGTGCATTTGGGTGCCAGTTTTACTATTCCAAGCACAACCATTAAAAAAAATTTTTATCACTATCACTGAATATAAAAAGAACAGTCTTAACTATTCCAAAATAATAGGAGAGATGCATTCTCAGAATAAGACACATTATATAAATTTAGCTTTGTGAAAAACCCGTTATATTGTCTGCATTTTTCTCAGCAAAAACTGTGGGACTCGGCATTTGAGAACTGACGGTCCAGAAAGAGACATTGCTACTTTCCTGTAAAGGACTATCACTGTGGGAAGACTATAAAATGTATTCCAATACCTGTGTCCAAAAACAGCAATGGAAAGAGAAGCCTTTTGCCCACTCCGCCAAATATGAAAAGAGAAGCAGCATTAGCCTCCGTGGACATCAGGATCTTTCTGGCTAACTCCAGCTGTCCTTCCTAACTGTCCTAATTTAAAATCTGTCCAGCTCACCTTTCTGGGTTCTGGCATTTTACTCCAAGTCATCATTGCCTTGCTGGCTAATCCAAACCTCATTTCCACTTTTGAGCCTTCGTGTAAACCCATTTTTTACTCTCTTTCCTCAAAAATCTGCTCAAGGAGAAACGTACTATATGACCCAGCAATTCCATTCCTAGTTACCTAAGAGAAATGAAAACAAAGCCACACAAAGTAGAGACTGTTCATAGTACCAATATACATAATAGCCAAACAACAGAAATGATCCAAATATCTATGAACTGGTGAATGGAAAAACAAACTGTGTCCATCTGTACAATGGAATGAACTAGTGATACATGCTATAACACGGATGAACCTAAAAACTGTGTGGTAGGTGAAAGAAACCAGACACAAAGACCGCATATTGTATATATATGACTCCATTTCTATGAAATGTCCAGAAAAGACCAGCATACAGAAAACAGATCAGTGGTTGCCTACAAATGACAGCGGGATTGACTACAAATGGGCAAGAGTGACATTTTTCATAATAATAAAAAAAAAAGTCCCTGCTCAATTCTATGCTTAATATGATGTTTGGCAGAATTCAGTAAGTTTCTATTTGCTGAAGGAGCCACTGAGTGAGTGGGTGAGTGAATGAGTGAACAAATGAAAACTAATTTCCCAGAAGCCCTCTCTAGTAACCTGAACCAGGTCCACATACTTCATTCACTCCTGTCAGCCTCAGCAAGTTATGTGTAATAGTTATATAACAATGAATTGTGTTACATATATGTGTGCGTATGTGTGTATGTATATGTGTGTACCTATACCATCTAAATCTTTGGATTAGGTTGAACTATATGAAATTGTCATTTTTTGTAGGTCAAAAATGGTTGGTAGAATATTGGTAATTTCATGTGATTCAACCTATACATGCAATTTTTGATGTAGGAGACAAGAGAGAACAGAGGCATTTAAGTCAGACCAACCTCTGTGTGGCTCCAGGCTCCATCCCATTTTCGAAGCTTCAATTTCCTCTGGCAGAGAAATGGGGATAATAATCATAGGACCTTGCTCCTAGGGATGCTGTGAGGATTACTGGGTCAATGCATGGAAAGTACCTACCAGTGTGGAGGCAAAGTCACCAAGGAAGTGCTCAGTAAATTACAGCAATTATTGGTATGTGCTGATCCTATCTCTCTATGAAACTATATATCCCTCAGTTATCAAGGTCTGGGATTTTTTTGTATTCGTGTGTTCCCTAAACCTGCAGACAAAGGATGCTCATTGCTGGATCCTGCCCAGGGAAAGCTTCCAAATGGTTCCTGAAGCCTGAGAACACAGCTCCCTGGATGCCACTAGAGTCCCTGCCTGGGGACCCCCAACTCCTCCAAGGTGAACCGCAAACATTGCTGCAGGACTCTTGCGATTCCATTCCCAACATCCTCCTCACCACAAGCTCAGCAATACCATGCAGTAGAGGAAATGCCATCAGAGAGATTTCCTTCTGGCTTATTTCTCCATAAAGACGTCCGGCTGCTATGCAACGAGCGTTTTAGTGGATGATGGGGCTATTCGGAAAAGGATGGGTTTCTACTGGCAACAACAAAGGATGGTGGCTGCAGGGGAGAAGCAAATAAAATTCTATCCCTACATCCTATTCAAAATTCCTCAACTCATTTGTAGTAGTCATAAAGTTAGACAATGATTCCAAACAGGGGAAACAGTGGGATTAAATTAGGGTTGCCAGATTTCGCAAATAAAAATACAAGACAACCAGTTAAATTTTTTTTTTTTTTTGCAGTACGCGGGCCTCTCACTGTTGTGGCCTCTCCCGCTGCGGAGCACAGGCTCCGGACGCGCAGGCTCAGCGGCCATGGCCCACGGGCCCAGCCACTCCGCGGCATGTGGGATCCTCCCGGACCGGGGCACGAACCCGTGTCCCCCTGCACCGGCAGGCGGACTCTCAACCACTGCGCCACCAGGGAAGCCCCAACCAGTTAAATTTAAGGTAAACAGCAAATATTAGGGATTGACCCGACATTACAAAATTTTCATTGTTTATCTGAAATTCCAGTTTAACTGGGTATCCTGTATTTCATCTGGTAACTCTAGATTAAATTGGTACCATAGAACTACTTTATTTCTCTGACACAGGAGAACGCATCTTCAATTCAATTAATTGTTCTTTAACCACAGAAAAACTATGCAGGCCAGAAAGATAAGGTTCCCAAATTTAGTGAGAGTCTGTACGAAGCTCGATTCAGGGGTCTATACAAGCCACCATTTACTGAGGTTGTAACCAGCACTTTGCTAAGCACTTTATGTGCACTGTTAGCTCACTGAATCCTCAAGTTAGCCCTATGAGGGAGGAGCATGTACTATTATCTGTATCTTACAGGTGAGGAAACTGAGGCTTAGGGGAGATAGAATCAAACCCCAGTTTGGCCGTATGCTAACACACATGTATGGAATTTAAGAAAAAAAAATGTCAGGAAGAACCTAGGGGTAAGACAGGAATAAAGACACAGACCTACTAGAGAATGGACTTGAGGATATGGGGAGGGGGAAGGGTAAGCTGTGACAAAGCAAGAGAGAGGCATGGACATATATACACTACCAAACGTAAGGTAGATAGATAGTGGGAAGCAGCCGCAGAGCACAGGGAGATCAGCTCGGTGCTTTGTGACCACCTAGAGGGGTGGGATAGGGAGGGTGGGACGGAGGGAGACGCAAAAGGGAAGAGATATGGGAACATGTGTATATGTATAACGGATTCACTTTGTTATAAAGCAGAAACTAACATACCACTGTAAAGCAATTATACTCCAATAAAGATTTTTAAAAAAAGAAAACCAGTTTGGGCCTCTCAATTTGAACCTAAAAATTATTAAGTCTCAAGGCCTCTCACCAGAGTCCCAGATTCGGCCTACAATCTATCAGGTGTCCCTGAGCTAATTCCACATTTCCAATGCTCTGGTAAGTGAATTATATCTCAATAAAAGCTGTTAAAAAATGTTTATCCAATACCTACTTCTCTATCAATAAAACTGAGAAACTTCAATCCACAAAACACTCTAGAGCCACTTCGGCTGATGATTATAATTGCTTTTCCTCTCTGCCATTCTACCGCCAGATCTCAGCAATTTCACTTCTAATGAGCCTTTCCGCTAAAATTAAGGACAGAAAAAACAAAAAGGTGACCAAACCTTAAATGAGTTAAATCCTTCTGACTGGATACAGCTCTGTTAAAGGATGCTCTGAAAATAAGACTAGAATCAAAATAAAATTTGAAAAATGTCAACTCAACACATCCATTTATCTCCATCATCACCAGTGATCATGGGGCTGGGCTACAATTGAGAAAATTGTAGCCATTACTGTAAAAAAGAAAATTCCCTGGGGACTTCCCTGGTGGCACAGCAGTTAAGAATCTGCCTGCCGATGCAGGGGACACGGGTTCGAGCCCTGGTCCGGGAAGATCCCACATGCCACAGAGCAACTAAGCCCGTGAGCCACAACTACTGAGCCCATGTACCACAACTACTGAGCCCACGTGCCTAGAGCTCATGCTCCGCAACAACAGAAGCCACCTCAATGAGAAGCCCACGCACCGCAACGAAGAGTAGTAGCCATAAATAAATAAATAAATAACATTTTTTAAAAAAGAAAAAGAAAATTCCCTGGACATTCATTGTAAACAAATGCCTCATTCTTACAGAAGGTACCACAGAACAGTTTTTCTCATCCCAAGGCTCACAGTCTCTAGAGCTGCCAGGGGTTTAAGAGGGAACAGATCCTCTTTGACGTTCTTCTTTTCAGTCCAGTTTTTATCCACTTTCTCCAAGGTTACTGAATCTGACCCACGCCCACTCTAATCTCACCAGACTGAAGGCTACTGCTTATATGGATACTCTAACCAATGGCTGGCATTACAGATGAGCATGAATGGCATGGATTTAAATCATTTTTAAAGAATGCAGTGTTTCCCTGAGACGTGTGGGCTATACTCTAACCACCAGAGTTCAGGACAAGGCCTTTTCATCCTTATTCCCTATAAGGAAAACAGTTGGGTATGGTGACATTCTTCAAACACGGGAGTAGACAAAAGCGGGGGGGATTTCTTCATCATATTTGCCTTTCGGAGGCAATATATCTCCTTGGTAACTATTCTAAAAAAGAAAAAGGGGGAAAAAAAAGGCCTCTACTAAATCTTACACCTTAGCAGGCAGCCTAGAAAATATGCCTGTGATTCAGGCAAGATACCCATTCCTTTTTCTCAAAGGGATGCTTAGTTTGTTTCGTTTTGTTTGTTTTTATCAAAAAAGGGCATCTAATATCTTTCCATGTGGATCTCATGGCTTTCCTCACCTATGAAATGGAGACGGTGGCAAGGGTGATAGCATCACTACCTTCTAGGGTCGTTTTGAGGATTCACTGAGAGCGTGTACAGGATTTACAGAAGTCTGCCACGCAGGCTGTCACAGATACATATTAGTTAGGACTGTCACTATTCCGCAGCACGGCACTAGGAGCATGGATGTTAACTTAAGAGATGACAGGAGGTAGAACTGTATGGTGTGTAAGACACGATTCAAAGGTTCCTGCGGAAATTCCCCAGCTCAAGACCAAAGAAGTGAATTAAAGCCATGTCAAAACAATTTTAAAAACAAAGAAAGAGCAATCAGCCCTGGGCCCCAACCAACAACCACACAATTAAAGGTGCCTCAAGCACAGGAAACAGCACCTACAGTGAGCTGATGACTGAATCATACATACAAACACACACATTCCACCCAGAGCCTGTCTGTGCCCTGATGTTCCTCATAGGATGGGGAGGTCTGGACACTTGCTTTTTTTTTATTTTATTTTTTTAAATTTCATTTTGGCCACGCCACACGGCTTGTGGGATCTCAGTTTCCCAACCATGGATTGAACCCAGGCCCCCACAGTGAAAGTGCCAAATCCTAACCACTGGACCGCCAGGGAACTCCCTAGACACTTGCTTAGACTGGAACAAGAAATAAGCCTGGCTCATCATCTCGACCCCTTGCTTTCCTCTCACCCTGATGCCAAGACCTGCCAGCAGACAGACACCACACGACTAGGAGGTTCCAAGCACACCTGAGCACTGGAAACACGCTGCTGGGTTCCCAAGAAGAACTGCAGAAAGTCAGGAAATCACTGCACTACCACCACAAGCAGGTCTATTAATGAAGCACAAATAATGGGATTAGACAAGAAAAGAGAAAAAGAGCTTGGCCTTCTGAAGGTAGTTCAATGGAAGAGAAGCCCAAAATAAAGGGCCGGGGAGCGGGGGTAGTCCGATGAGTCATAAAGAACAGACATGAGTAAGCTGTGTGTCTCTATGGTCCTCCCCAGCTCTGCACCCCAACATTTAAGTTAGGAAAAATGCATTCATCATTCATCCACTTAGCCTGGGTTTTTTATAGTTATTTATTCTGCAGCCAGTGCTCTCTGGTTCACCATGCCAGACAAAGGCAAGATAAGCACGGCTCCTCTCAGAGCTCACATGCAAGGATAGGAGGAAGATAACAAGGTACCACCTGTAGATTTGCCCCAATGGATCAGCCATTTCATTTAATACTGTGTGTCCCAGGCCAGCGAGTCAAGCAGGACAATAAGCAGCCGTGAAGCCAATTACAACGATGCTCCTGTGGCTCATATCATTCCCTACAGCTGGCAGAACAAAGCCTGTGCAGGAATTCACAGGTACGAATACTCTCAGCCTCAAAGCATCACTGGTAGGGCTGCTGAAAGATCAGGTCAGTGGGGGACGGATGAGGTTGGGAGTCTCACCATAAGTTTCTCCTTATGACCCTTTGTGGAGCAGCTATTATGTGCCAGTCACTGTGCAGACAACTGAGGATACAGCCCCAGACCCTGTCCTCATGGGGCTTAGAATCTAAGTGCACCCTTCAGTCTAAGTCATAAAAAGTTACGAGAAGGATCCAAAATACAGAGGACAAATCTCCAAAGGGGATGGGGGAACACATTAAAATATGCCTCTAAAAAAACGCATAGTGGGCTTCCCTGGTGGCACAGTGGTTAAGAATCTGCCTGCCAATGCAGGGGACACAGGTTCAAGCCCTGGTCTGGGAAGATCCCACATGCTGAGGAGCAACAACTCCATGTGCCACAACTACGGAGCCTGTGTGCCACAACTACTGAAGCCTGCGTGTCACAACTACTGAAGCCTGCACGCCTAGAGCCCGTGCTCCCCAACAAGAGTAGCCACCACAATGAAGCCCGCGCACTGCAAAGAAGAGCAGCCCCCACTCGCCGCAACTAGAGAAAGCCTGTACACAGCAATGAAGACCCAACGCAGCCATAAATAAATAAATAAATAAATAAATAAATAAATAAATAAATAAATAAAATTTCAAAAAAAAAAACCCATAGTTGCTGTCCATCAACAGATGAATGGATAAAGAAGATGTGGTACACACATACAATGAAATACTACTCAGCCATAAAAAAGAACGAAATTTTGCCATTTGCAGCAACATGGAAGAAGTTGGAGGGCGTTAGCCTAAGTGAAATAAGTCAGACAGAGAAAGGTAAATACTGAATGATATCACTTACATGTGGAATCTAAAAAATACAACTAGTGCATATAACAAAAAAGAAGCAGATTCACAGATATAGAGAACAAACCAGTGGCTACCAGTGGGGGGGTGGCAATATGGGGGGGGCGGGGGAGTAGGAGTTACAAACTATTGGATGTAAGATAGGCTCAAGGATGTATCATACAACACAGGGAATATAGCCAAACTTTTACCATAACTGTAAATGGAAAGTAACCTTTAAAAATTGTACACAAATAAAAAAAAATTTAATAGGATAATAAATGATAGATCTTACCTCAAAAAAAAACCCCCACAGTTGTTACTCATGATAGTATTCACTTTTGTTAGAATTGTGACACAGCAGGAAAGGTGACATTACCTGAGGTTTGGAAGGTTTGCTGCAGAACACATTCCGGGTACCCCTTCAAGGCATTCCAGCTGGGAAGGAAGAGCCTCACCTCAGCAGGGCTGTGTGCATGCCCAGGAAGCTGCCGAAGGGCTGCTGGGCTTTAAGGAGACCCTCCCCCCACCATGCAGAGCAGCACAGCCCAGCAGGTGAAGAGGCCCAGGAGCAATCCCATCTGGATTCTTCTCTCAGCTCAGCCTTATGTCCTACAGCCCTGAGCTAGGCAATTGCTTTCTTTGGGATATAGTTTCTGCAATTATAAAACTGCAAGAACAACAGGAAAAGGAGAAGCATGGGAGCAGAGAGGGGGACACAGGACCATTTCACCGAGTGCATGCACACAAACAACAGCCCTGAAAGCCAGCTTAAGATGACATGATTTGGTTTCTAGTGGAAACTCTGTGCTCTTCCTCTTCCTCCTTCACACTACGAAGAACACTTTCGCCATCACCATCCTTCCAGGCAGAGTGTTTTTGAAAGGCAGCTCTTGGGCAATCTACAACTTCCTCAAATGATGCACGATGCTTGAACTGAGTGGACTATTGGAACATAATATCCAGCTAGGCCCCAGCCAAACCCCCAGCTTCCTTGCTGCTGACCCCAGGTAGAGACCAAACGGGCCTGGCAATGGCCTAAGAGGCCAAGGCAGAAGGTCACTGAACAGGGAAGCCTGGGGCAGCTTCCAGAGGAAGTAGCACTTGAGCTGAGATTTGAAGGAGTAGTAGTTAGGGGAAAGGAGGCAGAGGAGGGCAGCATCAGAGGGAACTGTGTGTGCCAAGGCCTGTGATGGGAGGCACGTGAGCATCAAAGGGGTCAGAAAAGGCGCCTCGCAGCTGGAAAATGCAAAGATGGTACGAGATGAAACTGGAAAGGCAAATGGGCCAGACCAGGATACGGGGGTGCACTGGGGGCCGCTAAAGGGATTTAAACAGTAAGGTGACATGATCAGATTTTTACTTTGCAAAGACCGTTCTGGCTACCGAGGTAGTCACAAACTAAACAGTGAGTCTTGGTGGCAAATACTAGGAGCCACAAAATGGAGACAAGTGTCTGAGACACCAAGAAGGAGGAAGGCTGGGGAAGAGAGGAAAGGAAGAAAGTTCAGGTGAAGGGAGATCCAGGTCTTTCCCTTGCAACTTGACAGCATCAGCATCAACTGGGGGCTTGTGAGAAATAGAGTTCCAAGCCCTATATCAGAACCTGATTTTAACAAGGTCCCCAGGCGACTTAGATGAGCATTGAAGGTTGAGAAGCACTGTTCCAACACAGGCTGGGAATTAGTCTTTGGAGATCATCAATTATACCACGGATGTCTTGTATTTTTAAACCCAGCTTTAAACACAGTCTGTAACGAAGCTGCAAAACCCAATACCTCCCTTAAAGCTTAAGTAAACTGGAATCACAGACGAGGCTTGCTGTGAAAGAACTCTTCCTAAACTAGCCAGGAGAGGAAATTGGCATCTATCTGCTCCTTGACTTTGCTAAATCTACACATATAGCAACCACGTAGGGCGACAACAGCTATGACACAATGAAGCATCCTTTATCCACCCTCAGAGGATCCGTTGTCTCCTGAACAGAATCCAAGCCTCTGCCAAAGCTTCCAGAAACACCTATGAGTCAGTCACCTTTGAGAGACACTCACACAACTATTCACCTTGCTACCCACTTGAAAAATGAACGAAGCCACTTGCAACATTCATCAATCTTGCAGATTACAATGCTATCTAATTATAAAGATACTTGTTGGCTCAATCACTGCTTTTCTGTGACGTCTAAAATAAGTCCCTTAATCATTATGTGTCCCAGCTTTTCCCCAACTGCAGAACAGGAACCCTAGCATTTATGCCCCCAAGTATGCTTTAGGGATTAGGGAAATGATGTTTTCAATGCTCTTAGATGTACATCTGTGCTATTTAGTTCATATAACTTTGATTATGTCACTGTGCTACTCAAAACACTTACACTGGCTTCCCAGTATCCACTAAATGAAGACAGTCTCTTCACTGTGGCACCCAAGTCTTCTATAGTCTAATCCCCAAAACCCTGGCATGCTTATTACATAGATGCTCCAGCCAACCCAGACTGGTTATGGTTCCTGAGCAAACTCAGGCCTTTTCAGTCTCTGCTTTAGCTAGTGAGATCCCTAGTAGAATCTCACTACTACTAGGAACCCTATTGCCAATCCCTCCTAAGTCCATACCCACTGTGTAATGAGATCCAAGGTATGTGTAGGTGTTGGCCAAAGGGGATGGGGAAGGCACCAGGGATACCAGGCAGAAAGAACAGAAATATTCAATGGGCTGAACCCATCATCCATTGGAGAAACCAAAATAAATTTAGGAGGACTGGAACACAGAGCACAGACATGAAGACAGTGTAAAGCTGGAGGAGCAGGCAGGGGCCAGAGGACACAGGGCTCAGAAAGTACTATCAAGACATCTGCACCTTATCCTGAAAGGGCTAGTGAAAAGGTTCTTGAAAGCAAACAGACTATAATACTTGAGAACTGTTTTAGGGAAGGCAGAAGTTACCTCTAAAAACATCTTATGAATCTCTTTCAACCCACTGTGCCCACCAATGAAATTCAAACTGTTTTTAGGAAATATCTGTGGCAATTTTAATAGTAGTACATCGTCTCTTTTAACCAGAGGTTATAATCACAGAACTACAGACCAAATAGGAAATTTAGCAATCATTTACTCTAAATCCTTATTTTAAAGATAAGAAAACTACAGTCCCCAGAGATTAAATGATTTGCTCAAAGACAGAGGCAATTTGTGGCAGAGTCAATATTCAAACCCAAGTCTCATGGATTTCTAGGCAAGGGAGAACAGGATGCAGTAAATATTCTGATATAGGAATCAAAGAATTCATTCATTCATTCAACAAATATTTATTTATGTACCAGATGCTATTCAAAGCACGGGGAATACAGAAGTGAACAAAGATAAATATCCTTGACCTTATACAGTTTTCATTCTAGTAGGGAGAGACAGACAAAAAAGAAACCATAATAAATAAATTATATAGTATGTTAGAATGAGAAACATACTACAGGAAAAAGTAGAATGGAGAAGTAGGATGGGAGAGGCTGCCAGGTTAGACCTCACCGAAAAAGTATCAATTGAGAAAAGACTTAAAGAAGGTGGGAGCTTGCAGGATACTGAGGATTTGAAAGATCATGTGATTTCTATCCATTCCATCATAATTTGCCTGTACGAAGTGCAGGTAATAGGTTGACATCCAACCACCAAGTTCAACAAACAAAAATCCACAATACTAACATTCTCTCTGATATACAGAAAAAAAAGAATTCTCCTTCCAGCTTTAATAAGAGGCCTTGACAGGCTGATGAACTGGAATGTAGTGAAAAAGTGGATAAGGAGGGAATTTCAGGCTGGAAGCAAAACAAGTACATATTCTGCATTTTGATAATGAACCAAGACAATTTATTTCGGTTACTGCCAAATATGGATTAAAATGTGGGTCGCTTCCTGAACAGACCAGAAATGAAACTGAGATTGGCACCAAGTTCTCAAAACCTGATGATGAGTTGTCCAGAACAGAGAAAAAGCAGGCATCAAAAGAGGAAGAACAATGGAAATTACAAAAACTCTTAGAGCTCAGCCCCATCTTCCCCCCCGAGTATGCTGTGTAGTGGCAAAGGGTCACCATCATGATTCCAAGGAGCCAGTACTTTCTGAGCCATCCTCACAATAACCCAATGAGGTGGGCACTTCTATCAGACTTACTCTACAGATGAGAAAACTCAGACAACTGAGTCTCTGAGAGGTTAAAATGCCCACACGGTTCACAAGCAACATGGATAGGAATAGAACCCAGGTCTGACTCCACAATCCATACTGGGGCTCAGCAAACTGTGGCCCTTAAGCCACGATGGTTTTTACCTTATTAAATGGTTGTAAAAGAAAAAAAAAAAAAAGGCATAAAAGAAGACTATGCGACAGAGACTGTATGTTGCCCACAAAGCCTAAAACGTTTACTATCTGGCTCTTTAAAGTTCGCTGATCCTTGTCGTCTAATCCACTAAACTAGCCATCAGCAGATTCAAAACAAGCGCTACAGGATATATTCTGCTTCCCAAATCATAAGTATCACAAGGGGAAACAGGCTCTGGAAAATGGAGAACTATTTTCGCATACTGGCTGGGCTGTAAGATAATCAATTGTTGCCTGGGACGTTATGGATCTGCTACATTACTGAATAGTTCTCATACAGAGTTTTGTGTTTTTTACAGTTTGTCCCAGCAGGGGCAGTCCCCTCTCACCCTCCTATCCACCGGACACCCCATCCCCTGCTCCTTAGGCACGTGGCTCCCAAACACTATTCTCAGGCTGCCCATGGTCTGCCCAATCCTGGTGGTCCCCAGGGCTTCCTAACTGTCTCATTTCTTGCCCTCCAAATCTGAATTTCCAGGGTTACTTTACTTAAAAATAGCCTGATAGCCCAAATTAACTTATCCAAACATGGCCAAGAACCATGAGATATTTGGGAAGCAGAGCCCTTTCTCTTCCCTGGAAGACCCTGTTCAATCTATGCAGGCCAGGGTGGAGGAATTTTGTTGCCCTGGCAGCCCAGCAGCTATCCTCTCTTCTTCTGTATTTACAGCACCCTAATATTCCTCTGGGAAACCATCCATTCCTGACACTTGGAACATGTATCTCATACGCTGTTGACTCCACTCTGGCTCAGGCCAGGGGAGCTTCGAGGATTATCTCAAGGATGTGCACGTGATTCAACAAAAAGCCAATGAGAACCACACTCAGGGCTTCGGTTCGAACTCTTGGCCACAGGTCCTCTTGCCAACATGAGGGAAGAGGCTGAGAATGGCATCAACCTACAGGAAAACAGCATGGAGAGATGCAGAGAGACTGGGGCCTGCAGACACCGTGTGAGCCACGGGACCTGGGCTGGTCGGAAGTCAGAACATCCCTGGGCTTTCCAGCTCCAGACTACAATCAATTCTCTTCCTGCGTAAGCAGCCTGGACTGGGTCCTCCCTCCCTCTAGATAGAAAGTGGCCTGTCTGGCACGGTCAGAGTGCAATGGAATCGTCATGTCTACAATGTGCTTTATGAAAACCGACTGCAAGGATGGTGATAACAAAAGCTGCCTTCACAGTCACCAACACTCCACGTTCATGCTGACAGCAGGGGAAGCTCGCCTCTCTTCTCCCAACTGCTCCTGGAATGTGGGGCTCCCTGAGAGCTGTCCTTCTCATTTAAGGCTGAGTTATCTGATGAGAGCTGAGACCAGTGAGGCTAAAACAGTAAGACTCTCACAGTCAGTCTTTCAAATTAGTACACTTGATCTCCTCCCACCGAAAACTAGTATCCCTCAAGCCTCCAAGGGAAGACAGAGAAAAAAGGCAAAGGGAATTTAACAGTCAGTGGGTGAGTTCTCTTGCTTCTATTATGTCCAAGGTTGCTCGGCAACCGGCCTCAGCCTTGTCATTCCTGTGGAAGAGCAAAGGAACGAATGTCAGACCTCCAGGTCACGCAGCATGTCCTGTTTATGCCCCGAGACTCCAGGGCAGGGGTGGGTTCGTGCTGTTCTACAAAACTGGCCAAATCCAGCCCACAGAGCACCTGCTGTCTTCAGGGGCTCTCTCACACCGGCCTCGAACTTTCCCCTTCAATGAACGTAAGCTGTGGATGTGGATGTGCCCCCAAAACAGATTAAAAATACTTTCAAAAACAGCTTGTTAGCAAAACAGAGAAAAGGTTCTGACACGGAAAAAACTGTTATTATTTATGAAGATAGTAGAAATCAACAGGGAGCGGAGGGCATGGTGCACAGTCAGGAAAACACGGGCCAGCTGGTGTTTCAGGTTCAGGACTTTCTGGAATCCTCCATGACCCTGTGCATTTCCTGGCCACCTCCAAGGATTTGGATGCTGAAAGCACTGCCACAATGCTCTGTGACTCTAGGTCATGAGCTCATTTCCAACAACTGAGAAGTCAGTGGGGACTGACTTCTGCATGAAGAGATTTCTGCATTTGGCAACACATTTTAGAAGTAACTGTGGCACCAGAGCCCTGCACAGTCAGTACACACTGCAAGGGAGGGAGGGAAAAAATGTGGGTCAGTGAGTCTCTAGTGCTCAGATGTCGCCAAGCAGGGCATATGTGTGCACACAGAGAGACGTGATGCTGTTTCTTCTCTCTCCCTGCCCACTCCTAAATTAAATATCTAAGAACGGTGGCTTTCCACACAAAACAGAGACAGAGCCCAAGAAAGACAGGGACAAGAAACTGATGCTTGTGCTTAAATTCTATTTAGCAAGACAGCAGTCCTAGAAAGTAAAGGACTGTACGGGAAGCACTGTCTTTTGTTGGCTGATGCCTGTTAAGACCCATTTGTCCACATAAAACTATCCAAATGAAGTGATATTAAATCTTGTAAAAAAGTCACTGCAAGGTTTCAGAAAAATTTTCTACAGACAGTATGCCTGGGTGGGAGTAATACCCTGGGAGAACAATGTGGTTCCAGCTGGAAACGCTGTCAGCAAACAACATACAGCCTGCAACATGAACAAAAGAAATATTTTTTTAATCTTTTTAGAGGAAAATGAAAAACAAGTCTTTTAAAATTGATTATCAGGCTTATAAAGGATGCCTTCCCATTTGTGCTACTTTAACTAAAACGATTATTAAAACTTAACACCTTTAAATGAGAGGGTACAGAGACTACCCTAATTTTCAAAATCTCTCTTTTTAAAGAAAAAGACATGAACAAACAGCCTTGTTGATTTAAGGATCAGCTGTAAGTCCCTTTCTTCTAGGTGTGAAGATTATGAAAAGAATCACCTCACAGAAGGTTAACTGGCCCAGCCAAGGGGACCTAGGCCTCTTGCTTGGTGCTACTTATGACACAGATTTTAAAACGTTAGATTTCTCTTTCCTTTCTTCTGCCTCATAAACATAAAGATAAAGAGGTAAAGAAAGATCTAAGAGAGAAAAAGAGCCAGCACAGACAGAGGGATGGGCAGCAAGGAGGCGGCGGGTGAAGCATCAATCAACTCTTTGTTCTGATTCTTGCTTTTTCTAACTCATCATCATTTCCTGTGCTACCCCAAAGGTAGACTGGATTGTCATCCAATCAGAGCAGTCACACCTGATCTGTCCAAGAAGGACTCTTTAAACAAAATAAAATCTAAAGCGAACCAAGAGATGCTTGAGGCCATGAACACTCAGAGTTGCTTTCAAAACACACAGTCAAGTGGTCGGGCTCTTTCAAGGGACACTTGATATCATTCATTCAACACGCACTGGGGAGTTTAAAGGGTGGGACAGGTACATTACCTATAAAATGGGGTAACAGCATAGAGGAGGGCGTCACGTGGTCAGGGGAGGACTCTTTAAGGGGAACTTTGGCTGAAACCTGAAGGAGGAGAAGAAGCCGACCCCATGAAGAGCTGTAGCAAAGGTGTTCCAAGCAATGGAAAGGTCCTATGGCTAGAAAGTGCCTTGGCCTGAATCCCCGGAGAAGCCAGCCTAGATATGTTCTCAGAATGTCGTGTGCTGTTGTTTTCCTCAGAACCACCTGAGTGTTCAAGTCTGCTGAGAGACAAGAGTGATGGGGAGGTGGCGGGCGGGGGGGGGGGGGAATAAAAGGACTGGAGTTCGAAACGGGAATAACTCATGACCAGAGGATGGAGATCACCAACATCCACTTAACACCAACACTTATCTAAAAGGCAACTTTTTGTCCATTCCTGCCACAGATACTTAGGTTAGACTTAAGGATAGAACTCCCTGTTAGAAGTCAGCTGCCTGCTCAAGAAAGTGAAGGTGTTCACCTCTGGGTAGTGAGGTTAGGGGTGGGGTGGGACAGGCACCCATGGGATGTGTTACTTTTAGAATGGCTTCTGACAAGTCAGCATCCCAAACAGTCCTGAAGAAGCTGCAGAATCTTGTGAGTGGATGTGTGTAAAACTAAGATATCAATATAATAATGGCCAGAGTATGAAGCCCGGTCTAATTTCTAGAGATAATCCCTAATACATGGGTTTATCTCCAGTGAGAAAGCCAGAGACTCAGATGTAGACACTGCACAAAGACAATTTTTTAAATATCTATATTATTCCTACCTTACAAAAGGTGAAATAATCAGTCATTAGAGTAGCAATAGCTGCAGTGACTTGGGCCCAGATGCTGTTCACAGCTAGCTCATTTAACCCTTACAATGTTCTCAAGCAAGCACTATTATTCCCACTTTATAAATGAAGAAACAGAAGATTTAAGGGAATGGGCTAAGATTATAGTCAGAAGCATAGCACTGGTTGAGAGCACAAGAGTTCACAGTGGATAGAGGTTCCAATCCTGAGTTCAATACTTTTTACTTGGATGAGTTCCTTTTGCTTTCTGTGTCTCAAGTTTTCCAGTCTATAAATTGGGGTATTAGTACATACCATATAATACTGTTGTGAAGGTGCAATGAAATAAAGTTTGTAAAACATGTAACAAAATATAATATATTATATTATATGACATATAATAAACAGTTACATGGTGATAAACATGCTACTACTATTATTATTGTTCAAATGAATGTAACCACATGCATTCACTATATGGGACTCTTCATTCTGTGGAACTCTAAAAAGACATCTTCTCTTTGTCTCCAAGGTTCTGCTCAACTGGCAGGAAAAAAAGGGAACAAGTAGAGAGATGGGAGCTGAATCTTAAAGATAAGGAAAGAAATGGGACAGCCTATATAAATTTGCTTAAGGAGCTAATGATGGCATAGCTAAAAGGAAGTTCATTATAGATTGGTTAATGATCATGGAAAAAAGAGAGAAACAACCTAACTGTCCAAAAGTAGGTCATTAGTAAGTCTTGAAACAGCACGCATGGAATATTACACAGCCACTAAAAACCATCTCAGAGAGTGGGTAATGATATGGAAAGATGATCACAACCTGAGTAGAAAAGATGATAAAACCAAAATGAGTATCTCTAATCAGTACTATTGGTATGATTTGCATTTTCTTCTTTTATTCATCTGTAATTTCTAAGTTATCTCTAAACAACATTCATTACTGGTATAATCAGAAAAAAAAATTACAAGTTTGTTTTTGGAATGCTTGTTTTGTTTTGTTTTTTTTAATGATTAGCCTACATGATGAAAAAGGCCAGGGATATACACCTCAGAAGAAGGTAGAAGGTGCATCCTGCTATTTTCATGTTAATGACTTTGTGAACCACGGGGTTGTCAGCTGGAGGGAGAGAGATGTAAGCTATCTGATCCAGGTCTCATTTACATATGTCCAAAATAAATTATTTCCAGAGATTCTACTGGTAAAGACTCAGATTTCATACTCACTTTCCTGACCTATCCTAAATAGGTTTCTAGGTCCCTAATTGGCATTATAAATATACATAATTATATCTGAACCTATTCAACTAACCCAAATACCATGCTCTCATTCAGTGTCCCCAAATTTATCTTCGTGAAATATAAATCACTGACCCACTTTTGTTGAAGACAATCTTAACAGCACCCCCATCCCAATGATAAAAAATGAGGCTTGCCACCAGGTCCCATTAGAGAAGAAAAAAATAAGGTCCCCATCAGAGCAGCTAACCAGCTGGGCAGCCGTTCTATACCCTCTCTGGTTCTGAGCATCCTTTCACCTCTGGAACCTAACACAGGAAGTGTAACAGGAAAGGGGACCCCACACAGTGTTTTCTACAAGATGGGACCACTGACAGCCCACATTTCTTCCTGGTTCTACAGATTCACAGTTACCTCAAATCTAGAAGTCTTTTTAACTACAGCCCTAAAACTCTGGAAATTGGTTTCAGGTCATTCCCTTCACAAAAGTCTTTGTTTTTCCCAAAATCAAGAGGTTAGAGATCAGTCACTTTTTTGGCCCTTTAGCAAGGCAAAATGGAGTGGGGGGAGGGCACGGTGAAAGAATGAGAGGAAAAAAGAAGGGAAAGAAAAAGAAGGGACAGCAGCAACTGAGAGAAAGAGAAAATAAACAGATGGCAGAGAATGTGTTAGCTACATCTGGGCTGGCATCTCCTAGAACAATACAAGGTCTTTTGTAGGGAAGAAGGACTTTCATGCTAAGACCTTAGACAGCCCCAAACCACTGCCATTTCAGCACATATGAAACTTACTTCTTTACCGACAGTTCCTAAAATAAAGCTAAAACCCTCCAAATATGACTATCCAAATCAGTGTATCACTGAAATTTTTTCCTCTGTAGAAATAAATGATGTTACTCTCTTCCGCTCAAAACAAAGGCATCTACCTACTGGATATTGGGTGTTCCTTCCCACTTAACACCAGGAGATTACTCTCTCCAAAGTAAGATCAAAACCCAGAGAAAGACAGGATAAAAGAAGTCCTAACCAGAGACCTACGTGCACTCAGGAATGAGTGTGAATTAGTCCTGCCACACTAGCACATTTGTCAGGGGGGTGAACAGAATAGAGAAGAAGTGAGTTCCAGATCCAAACACCCTGGCACTGAAACTGCAGCATTCTGGAGAAGCGCAAATTGTTTGAATGCACTGAAGGAAAAGGATATGTAGCTTAACACGATCTAAGGACAAAGCAGACAGGAGAGCACCACACTTTGGACCATGGGTTAAAATCCTGAGGAAGTGGTTGCCTAGGGCTGGGGGGAATGGGAAGGATGGGGATGATGGCTAAGGAGTGCAGGGTTTCTTTTAGGGATGATGACCAAACATATTCTATAACTACTTGTGGAGATGGAATAAAAATTCTGTGAACATACTAAGAGCCATGAACTGTACACTGTAAATGAGTGAACTGTGTGGTATGTGAATTATATATCTCATTAAGCTGCTTTGAAAAATCCTGAGGCAGGCCCTCCAAGGTCTCTGCCCACCACTGCCTAACCCCATGCTGGCACATTTGAGGAGCTCAGTATCTGGCTGCTTGAGGTGTCACAGTAAGAGACATGAGTCATCATCTTTCTTCTCTGTAACATTTCACAAGTCTTTCATTTAAGATAACCACCAAAAGCATTTCAATCTTCTTTCTTAAAGAGACTCAGTTCTCCAGATTTGAGGGGAGGGGGAAGATGAGACCCCAACATTCAGAACTGAAACTTGTGAAAACAAGCCAATTTTGGGTTCTCGTCAGTTGATGACCATCTTTACGCTTGAACTCTGTGCCTCAAAAAAAAAAAACCCAAGCCCTGTTGGGTTGTCTTTTCATTGCAGTATGGTGTGAACTCATGCCAGCCGGAAGAGGTGGGGGAGAAGGAAGCAAGCCAAAGACAGATCCCAAAAGACACGGGGGCCAAAAGCTCTCAGTTCCACTCCAATCTTCTATGCAATGGAGCAGAGCTTCCCTGCTGGGAAACTGATTCCAAGCACGCTGGCTCTGTAAAGAGGAAACGGGATTTCTTTCCGGAGACAGAACCATCTTGTAGCTCTACACAGAGCTGGCAACAGTGGTAGCTTGCTGACCTTGCACACTGAGCTCAGGGCGGCTTCGATCAGAGGGCCAGGAGACGGCAGCAAGCAAAGCCATCTGTAGTCTCCAAGGCCTGACCAGAGGACCAGATGCCTGGGGCGCAGCCGGGACTGGGTGAGGCATCCATCCCCAGGGCTTGCCTGGCCTCCATACCTCCCACAGCCAGAGTTGTGAGACTGATGCTCTGCTGGGTACCGACCCAGGGCAGGATTTGTGTCAAACATCTCAAGGCACTAGTCAGATACAACAGGCGGCAGGAAAGCTGCAGGGCCCAACACCCTGGGGTCCCACCAGCAGTGGCTGTGGTCAGCTTTGTCACCCAGCCCTCCCACAGAGGCTGAAAACCAGCTGAGATCAGAACAGAGATAAGGAGGAGCTGTTGCCAGAAATGAGTTGCCCAAGGGCAGCTCTGAGGCAGCCGGTAAAGGTAAGCCTTCTCTGGGTTTGGGGCACCTCACCCTCCAGGACCATCCGCCAGTCCCTCTACTGCTCTCCCCAAGACAAGAGTCCCCCCTAGCTGTGCAACAGCTCAGACAGCTCATTATGCTTCCTCAAGGTTTTTAGAGGAAAAAAATGTGCAACGTAATTACAAGCTCTGACCCCAAATGACTTTAACCCTGACAGGACTCACTGTGGGGAAATGTGTGCCCTGTGACTGCCCGTGAGCATGAAGTTTCCCTTCAGGAGCTTCTCCGACCCCCAATGCCACAGAAGGGTCCTGGCTCACAGGCCAAGCTCATGGGACAACTGCATCCCAGGCATGGAGCCACATGCTGAGATATTCTGAAGTCGGGAGAACTCGCACCCTTTGGAGCCAATTCCCCATCATTCCTTGACCTGCCGTGACATCCCCTTCCAGATACCTGAGGCTGGCTGGCACAGCTGCGCACTGCAAGGAGGGGACAAAGGATCTGAGACAGGCTTACGTAGAATCTCCTCAGGCCTATTCGACTTAATGTGTGGTCCGAGGACCCCTCCATGCAAACCACCTGCAGAGGTCCCTGCAAGGAATGCAGATTTCCGGACCTCACCCCAGAGCCTGTGCACCGTAATCTCCTTGGGGGGAATCCAGGAATCTGCAATTAAGGAAATTCTTACACACATTCACATTTAAGAACCACTACCTTATAACAAGGACAATCTAGAAATGACAGTAATGACATTCGATTACAGGGCACTTACCATGGGCCTGCTTACCCTGCTACTCACAATACCTACAAGAATCTCATTTATTCCTCAGAATAATATTGGAAGGTGAATATTTATCACCCTCGCACTTAAACTGCTTTCTCTAGTTTCACCTCCAAAGGGCAAATCCAAAGACCTTTGAGCAAGCCCTCACCCAAACTGCCAGGACACACCTCGTACTAAATCAGAACAAATCTCTCCATCCCTATTCTACCCACCTATTCTGCGGAATGTGGATATTCCCCACAATTTCAGCCCCCACTCTCTCCTCTCACTCCGTGCCAGTGGTTCTCTACCTATGCTGCACATTAGCAGTACCTGGAGAACCTTTAAAATTCCCCAGGCCCAGGCTGCAGCCCAGACAAAATTACATCAGAATCTCCGGGGATGAGTCCCAGACTCATCTACCTGGAGGGGAATTCAATGGACAGCTAAGGTGGAGAACCACTGCCTGGACCTCTAATAGCATCTGGTGAAACGCAAACCTACAGCAGTACCCCCATCTCTCTCTAGAGCACCTGACCTGTGCTCCCCACCACCTGGTAGGTATCTCCACCTGTAGGTCCCATGGAAACAACTCAGCAAGGACACTTAACCCTGTATCCCCCATCACCCCAGGTTCTTCTCCTGGGGTGCACAGTTCAGCCAGTGCCCCAAGCCCTAAGACAGAAACCCTGGGGACACCCCTGCTCCTCCCTCCTCTGTCCACTGTTGACTACATTCTCCTCTTCAGCCACACCAGCAGGTCTCCCATGAAAAGTGCCATGGAATCTTGATTTCTCCTCTATAATTTATGGGCGTTTGTTTGAATATTCAAATAACGATTCCATTGAGTAAAACAGATTTTCAGTAAATGTAGTCCCTGCCACTTGCTCTGCATACTCCCTGGCACAGTGCCACCTACCCTGACACCTGTACCTTAGTCTGAGAAGCACATCTTTGCCCTTCCCTCCTCTCCCCTCCCGGCATGATGGCCACATGATGTCCATTCTCTCACACACTTCTGCTTCAGGACAGTGCAAAGCAGAGTGGAGCTCAAATCACTGGTGAAATATAGGACTACTTTAGATGATACAATGACAAATATTGTTCAATTTAATTATTATGATTCAATGACTATTTAAAGATATTCTAGAAAAAAAATATACTGCTAACCACATCAAACCTATGATTTCAGAATGCTATAAAGTTCCCTTTTGTAATAAACATAATTTTTAATGAGTAGACTTTTTCAAAATAAATACATGTGGTAAAGGTGGGGCAGAAATAACCTAGGGGGTTTTAAAAGACTGATGGGGGCTTCCCTGGTGGCGCAGTGATTGAGAGTCCGCCTGCCGATGCAGGGGACACAGGTTCGTGCCCTGGTCCGGGAAGATCCCACATGCTGCGGAGCGGCTGGGCCCATGAGCCATGGCCGCTGAGCCTGCGCGTCCGGAGCCTGTGCTCCGCAACAGGCGAGGCCACAACAGTGAGAGGCCTGTGTACCACAAAAAAAAAAAAAAAAAATAGACATGGTTAGGAACACTGTTTCCTTGGACTTGATGTCTTCACTTGCCTCTCCCCAAGTTCTCTGCTCCCTCCCCAAGAAACCCTTTTAAACCGATAGGAATCATTGCACTGTGGACTGTCTGTTCTTCCCTGGCCTCCTGAAGAGCAGGGCCTATGCCCGCCCTGTCCCAGAACTCCACTACCAGGAGCCTTCCACCCCAACATGAGCAGTCCCAGGCACTGGAAGAGAGACCACAGCCAACACGTGCCTTCCACCAGGGGAAGTGCTAAGCTCTGCCGAAGAGGCAGCCAGAAGAGAGAAGGACAAAAGTGCCCAGCTCCCTCACCACTCCCCAGAGAAGCTTCGCAGACAGACAAGGTGTGCCTACTGGCCCAAAGTCACGGTCTCCAGTCACCAAAGGTGGGAGACTGCCCTCCTTTACACCTGCCAAACTTCCGAAATAATGCGCACACTGCACAAAGATAAAAACTCAACAGCACCCTCACTAGAACCACAAACAAGCTCTCTGGCGCCCCGCGTGCAAGTGATCCCCAGTCCAGCTCTGTCTCATTTTAGGGAATGACTTTGTTGTGACTTCTGATCCCAGAATGAACAGTACACACAAACCGGGGAGTAGGAAATGGAGAAAATTCTAAGTGTTGTTTCATTACAGACACCACCCTATAATAAACCAAATAGTGAGTTCCCTTTCTACTCTAAAATGTGATTTATAAAATTCAGCTCACTCAGAGCTTTTCAGAAACACTCCTATGAGATATTCATTGAAATGAAAAATGTACATACCCTCTGGCCCAGCAGTTCCATTTCTAGAATGCATCCTACAGATCTACTCACTCATACGCCCATGACAGGTACCAGGAGGTTCACAGCGGCATTGCTTATAATGGTAAAAGGGTGGAAATCATCTAAATGTCTATTATTTGGGGACTGATTAAATAAACTATGTTATGTCCATACAGTGCAATACAATGTGATGCTAAAAATGAATTTGCTCTATATGTACCAATATTGAATAATATTCAAAATACATTAAAATCATGCAAAATGCAAAAATATGCAAAACAGTGCATATGGTATGCTACTGGAGAAATATATAAATCTGTATTTGCCGGCACATGCATAAATTATATCTGAAAAATATTCAAGAATGGGTAAAATGTTGCCTGAAGTAGAACAACCAAGGATTTGGAGACAGGAGAAATTTGAGGATGCTCACATTCCTTCTTGCCCCCTCTAAATTGTGTACTATTTACAGGTATTACTTACTGACATAAACTTTCGAAAAAGAAACATAGGTATGAATTAAAATAAAAATGCTTTTTAATTTTATTTCATTTGCTCAACTGATAATCATCTTCTACACCTGACCCACAAGTGTAATAGTGAGATAGGCAGTCAGGAATCTGTTACAGTTTGGGTCCTATCTGCTTGACAGTCTCTGTGGCACAGAAACAGCCTCAAGTTCAACTCAATCTGCCTGGAAATCTATCTAAAGTCTCACGGGAGAAGCCAGTTCATATTTTCAAAGTGTTCAAATCAGCCTGGAATAAACTTAAAAGCACATTTGATAGCAAGATCAGATGAGCTTTGAAACCTACCTGTGGTGTTTTTACAAACCATGTAAAATGGGGTTTATTTTGGCTTTTCCTGTGTGGCAGCAACAGGAGTCAAACCTTAGCTACTGGCTTGGCCCAGAGAAGCCAGCCAGTTAACAAGGTTTGATCCAGAATTCCCAAGCCCCTCAACCCTTTGTCCATCTGGCAAAGAAAACACACACACACACACAGACACCCCCCAGCCCCAGGAATCTCCTCTTTCTAAATATAGTAAGCACTGCCCAGTCTCCAAGCTCACCCTCTGTAGCATTCTGTGCCTTCCAACCGAGGTGAAATGAGCCAGATATAAACACACCGTGACAGCTTCTGGCCCACACTGCCAAGCTGTTTTCCTTACTATTTCCTCTCTTTCTCCACTCTAGGTTTCTACAAAAATGTGTAAACCTCAGTGACTATAATTTGTAAATATTCCTCTGGCCACTAAGGCTGTTTTCCTCACCCTACCAAATGTAATTTCCCTGAAATTTGAGGTCAGAATAGCCTATTATATATGGGCAAAGCCACATCCCATCTCCCATTTTATCTGTAAGAACTTGCAGCTCAGAAAGGATTTCGGACAGGTCCGATGCTAATTAGGACACAGCCAATTAATTGTAATCTCTCTCTCTCTCTCTCTCTCTCTCTCTCTCTCTCTCTCCCTCCCTCCCTCCCTCCCTCCCTCCCTCTCTCTCTCTCTCTCCCCCCCCACCCTGCCCTCGTTCCTTTAGAATCCGTGTCAGTGCCTCACAGAAGGGCTTGTTCAGGGATGCAAGGGCTGGCAACAACTCCACCTTGAGGAATCTATCCCATGGAACTCCTGGGACCCACACACAAAGGTGGGTGTGCAAATAATCACTGCAGCACCTTCTATGCTGAGGCAATCCAAATATTCCTCAACAGGAGACGGGGTAAATAAGCCATGGTATCTCCACATAGCAGAGCTCTCTGCAGGCATTAAAAAGAATACACTGTGTATGTGTACTGACATGGAAGATCTCTAAAAGAGAGTCTCAACCAGAAAAGCAAAACACAGAATAATTCATATTCTATAACCCCACCTAAGGAAAAAAAATATGCACAGAAAAAGGACAAGAAAAAAAGCACACCAGTGGTTAACTCAGGCAAATGGGTGCTTTACTCTGTATAGTTCCACACTCTGTGATTCTTTTATGAGAACGTATTCGTGAACTGCGTACATGAATTTTTTTGTCTTTGCACTGTAAGATTAGGTCATCCATTCATACTGTTAATTTTACCCCCAAAACTAATCCTTCCCAAGTCATCTTTATTTCAGAAAATAGTGTCATCATTCACATAATTGCTCCAGCTAAAAACATTTGAATCATTCTTTTTTTTTTTAAGATTTTTTGATGTGGACCATTTTTAAAGTCTTTATTGAATTTGTTACAATATTGCTGCTGTTTTGTTTTGGTGTTTTGGCCTTGAGGCATGTGAGATCTTAGCTCCCCAACCAAGGATCGAACCCACACCCCCTGCATTGGAAGGCGAAGTATTAACCACTAGACTGCCAGGGAAGTCCCTAATCATTCTTGACTTTTATTCTCAAAGCCCAAATCCAATCAAATAGCAAATCTGTGGGATCTACTTCCAAAAACACCCAGAATCTGACCACCATCTCCAGTGCTGCCACCCTAGCCCAAGGTGCCATTGCCTCTTACTTCACCTATTATAACAGCCTTCTAACTGCTCTCCTTGCCTCCATTCTTGCCCCACTAAATTATCCTCCACACGTGGCCCCCATAATCTCTTAAAAACACAAGCAGGATGATGTCACAACCTCCTCCTTACACTTAGAATGAAACCCAAAGTCCTTTCTGGGACTCAAGACCTCTAGGACCTGGCTCCCGACCTCTCTCCCTGTTCATTTGCCATCACTCTGCTCCAGCTACGCTGGCCTCCCTGCTACTCCTCAGACACCCCATGATCTCTCCGGCCTCACGAATTCTGCACCTGTTACCACCACCTTAAAAGCCCTTACTCTAGGCTAGGGCTTGGAGGACACAGTAAGAGTGGAGCAAAGCTCCATATCTGAAATGAAAGCCTTCCTCTGGTGGCCTAAGATATATAATTTGGAACATAATAGGTTATAATTTTAAACATTGAAACTAGGGTCAGTCAGAAATTTAATCTAGAAAATCCACTTTGTTAGCTTCATACTGGCATCCCTCCTTTGGCTACCTTTTAAAAAGGCAATGGCCTAAACAGGGTAGCAAAATCACCTTCATGAATTGCTTTCCCCAATAGCTTGGTGGTGATAATGGTTCCTCCCTGACCCATTCTCATGTTGTCAATTCCTGGGGTTTGTGATCATTAGCTTACACTGGCCAGCACTAGGAAGTTCAGCCTGAGGCCTCTGCCCAGAAGGATGCTGGCTGGCCTAGCTGGAGCAGAGATCTGAACCACAGCCGTGTCAGAATCACCTTCCAAGCCCTGGAATGTGAAACTGATCAGTCAAGTGCATCTGAGGTTGAAGCAAATGGAAGCAGAAAGTCCTCAAATGAGGGCAAATAGAGAAAATCTACCTAGGGGAGTGGTGTTCACTTAATCATCAAAAGTTTTATGGGACAAAAAAAAAAAAAGTTGTATGGGACAAAGTAAAAGGATAAAAAAAAAAAATCCAAGGTATAAAATAGTGCCCAACAAAAAGATCTGAATAGGTATGTCAGCAAAGAAAATGCACCAATGGCCCTTAATCATATGAAAAGATGCTCATCATCGTTAGTCATCGTGGAAATGCAAATTAAAACCAAGAGATATCACTTCACACTCACTAGGATGGCTACAATCAAAAAGACAGACAGTAACAAGTACTGGTGATGATGTAGAAAAATTGAAACCCTCAGACGATCCTGGTGAGAATTTAAAAAGATGCCTCTGCTGCAGAAAACCTTTCGGCAGGTTTTTTAAAAAATGAAACATAATGGGCTTCCCTCTATTTATCTTAACAAATGAGACTCAAGAACAAGTTTTTGGCCTCCATGTTAAATGCTTTATTACCCAGTTAAAAGAGAATAACGGGCTTCCCTGGTGGCGCAGTGGTTGAGAGTTCACCTGCCGATGCAAGGGACACGGGTTTGTGCCCCAGTCCGGGAAGACCCCACATGCCGCGGAGCGGCTGCGCCCGTGAGCCATGGCCGCTGAGCCTGCGCGTCCGGAGCCTGTGCTCCGCAGCGGGAGAGGCCACAACAGTGAGAGGCCCGCGTACAGCAAAAAAAAAAAAAAAAAAATGAGAATAACTTTCAGTTATAAAATAAATAAGTCATGGGATGTGATGTACAGCATGGTGACGATAGTTAATAGTACTATAATTGTATATTTGAAAGCTGCTAAGAGAGTAGATCTTAAAAGTTCTCATCACAAGAAAAAGAATTCGTAATTATGTATGGTGACAGATGTTAACTAGACATACTGCAGCAATCATTTCATACTATATACAAATAGCGAATCATTATGTTGTACACCTAACACTAAAAAATGTTCTGTCAATTATATCTCAATTTAAAATTTTTTTAATTAAAAAAATAAATGAATGCTAGGAAAGTATGCATTTTCTAAAATATATTTAAAAAGAGAGAAACTCATTGGTAATCAGTGCTACCCGCAAAGAGCAACTCTACTGCTTCAAAAAGCCAACAGATAATCAGACGCCCTCATTTGTCTCACTAGCTTACAATGGCTCTTTAATCATATGATGAAGAGAGAAACACAAAACTTCAGAGCACAATACAGAATCTTAACTATTCTTTGCTACTCAGGACTCAGAGCCTGAAAAACAACGGGGACAATATTCTCACTTAATCTAGCACCTGCTGCATGTTTCTTCTTTCTAGTGTCTAGATCTCTGAACAATTTGCATCTTCACTGCCAGCGTGTCTACTGAAGCACTGAAGGGTCATGTTCAAGAGAAAGCCCTGCAGTCTGTGGTCAGCTTCAAAACTTGGTTGCACAACTTCCTGCTGTGTGACCTTAGACAAGTTACCCAAACTGTAACATGCACACAAATAAGAGTATTCATCCCACCGGACAGTGGTATAAACACTCACGAGACAATGTGTGCACTTAGCATAGGGCCGGGCCCTTGGTGAGTGTTCAATAAACAAGAGCTGCTGGCAAGGTTTCAGGTTTTCTGTTTGCTTGTTTGTTTGCTGAGGAAACTGACAGTGCCCCCAAGGTCTTACAGCATATATGTGGTAGAGCTTGGACTAGACATCAGGTCTGCCTGATAACAGAGGCCTGGCTCCTTGCATTGCACTCTGCTCCCCAGACCTGGGTCTCCTCAGGCTGCATATTACGGGCTCCAAGTTAACTCCTCCAAGTCCACTTCTTAAATGAACTCAATACTGATGTGTTCCCTATCTACATAAAAGGGCTGGAGCCATATATAAATGCATTCCTGGAAGGCATCTTGTGGAAGGACTGCTATAAAGAGAATGTTATATCAATGCCCACTAGGATTACTAATGTCCAGAATCCAGACCACTCTGAAATGTGGCATTATCCATGGAGATGAGTGGTTATCAACCCAGGACCAGAGATTTCTGAAACATTTAAGACAGACATGCTTTTTCTGGAACACATCTGTCAGACTGGGCATTTAGATTATGGCAATTAATGACAGCTTGTACTATAGAAGAATGTAGATATAATTTTTACTTTTTTTTTTCCTGTAATGTGAGTTTAGGGTCCCTATTGAGCCTCATGAATGCCCTCTAGCAGATATTATTAAAACTATTTAGATCTCATTCTTTTTTTCCCCTTAAGTAATATACTACCTAAATGTTCTTTCTTCATGCCTTAGCAAAAAATCTTGTAAGTGTGATCTCACTTAAGTACATCAGACTTTTTATCTGTCTCTACGCCTAGGGTTCAAGTTCCAAAATACAGAATTTTGCTTTGTATATATAGTTATGACTACAGATTTATACAACCCTATTTCTGTTAAAAGATAAATGTCCGTTGAATTTAAGATTTGATTATTGACAGACAAATAGCAGCTAAAATTTATTGTTGTGGTTTTTGCTGGCATTCTTATAAAACTACTTATTTCTGTTAAAATTCTCTGTGGTTGCCTTGGAGATGTGATGCAGGTCAGAATTACTAACCTCTGTGAATACAATGCAAAAGGCATGTCATCCCCAAAAAGTCTCATGAAAACTATGGTCTCATAGTCTTTTTATTAAAAAAAAAAACAAAAACAAAAAAAAAACAGTGTCTCCTGGCAGGCTACCAACCGCAGAGTAAGGCTTTTTTCAGTATCACACACCCCGCCCCAACTTGACTGAAAAGCTCACTGACAGAAGGGGTTGGATCCTTGGTCTTGTTTTGGTAGGCTCCCCTGCGTCTTTCAAAGTACCATGAACTAGAATGAATCCATCAGTTCCCCATCATGAGACACCTGGGTTTTCCCTAGGACATGGTTCAGTCTTTGCGACTCCACCTCTACTTAAACCCCACTGAAGGAGAGCAGCTTATGGGTTCAAAGTTTCCCACCTGAAATTCCAATCAAGAAAACTGTGCCTCAAGATGCCCACCACCATCTAAGAGAAAACTTTTTTTTTTTTTTTTTTTTTGCGTTACGCAGGCCTCTCACTGTTGTGGTCCCTCCCGTTGCGGAGCACAGGCTCTGGACGCGCAGGCTCAGCGGCCATGGCTCACGGGCCCAGCCGCTCCGCGGCACGTGGGATCTTGCCGGACCGGGGCACGAACCCGTGTACCCTGCATCGGCAGGCGGACTCTCAACCACTGCGCCACCAGGGAAGCCCTAAGAGAAAACTATTAAAATTACACTTCTGATATCCAGAAGAGGCAAATCCATAGAGACAGAAAATACATTAGTGGTCGACTAGGGCTGGAGGGCGGGAGGATGGGGAGGGAGGAGTTGGGAGCAAATGGTGGGGAATGACTGCTTATGGGAACAGGATTTCTTTTGGGGGCAATGAAAATGTTCTAAGACTGATTGTGGTGATAGCTGTACGGCTCTGCGAATGTACTAAAAACCATTGAACTGGATGCTTTAAGTGAGTGAACAGTATACTAAGGCAAATTATATCTCAATAAAGATATTCTGCCCCACTCCTCCCACCTAAGACTATCAAAATAAGAGAACTCACTCTATCTCAGAAAGAAGTCTAACTTAAAGGGGTATATCCCCAGCAGCAAGTCCATAAACCAACTCTGAAGGTGGAAAGAAACACAGTTCCCGAAAACCCACATCACCTCTCAAAACCAACAGCCTAATTCACTTTCAGTTCTGTGAAACCACATTTGGTTTGCCATCGAGTCCATGAGACAGCCAGACATGAAGTCCAGTGCATTCTGCAAGCTTTTCCTGCAAGGCAAAGAGAGGCAGCCAGCTCAGCCACTGGATGGGGGATGGGGGGGGGGGTAGAGGGGTTAATCTAGCAAGAAGATGGAAAATTTAAGCTACCAGAATGTTATTAGGAACAACAGAGATGTTGAGAGACTTTTTTTTTTTTCTCTTTAACTTGTGGGGCTTTTTTGTCATAACCATGACTTTATACAAATAGGATTACCAGGCTTCTTCCCACCAGTAGTTAATACATACACAACTGTGTAAGTTACCAACAACTGGCATGAAGAAGGCATGGGCCTAACTCCTTGCACCCAAATCAAAAAACTGTTCATTTGGATGGACAATTCTGCTCTTAGTGACTCTTGCTCCGAGTCTTGACAACCCTGAATGCTGGAAGATAATAACAGCTACCATTAATTGAGCAATGCTATGCACCAGGCTTCAAGCTAAGTGCTTTCTTTACATGCACTGTTTCATTTTGCACTCACAGCAACCCTAGGAGGTCAGAGTGGCTACTCCCATTTTACACAGGAGGAGCTCAGGCTTAGTGACTCACCCAGAGTCAATCAGTAGGTGATGGTGTCAAGAATGGAACACAGAACATCCTAAAACTCTGAATTCTACAAGTCTGAACTTCATCGCCCGCCTCTATCATCTTTACAGAAAGAAAAAAGGACTAAAACACACAGAATCTTCTTGACTGAGACACAGATTAATCAGGTCAAGGAAAGAGTGCCCACAGAAAAGGCCTGGACAAATCAGCACAGAAAAAAGTGACTCGGAGTCATCACATCAAACAAGAACTTTCTCCAAAAGCAAGATTTTTTGAAATGTAGGTCCCAAATTATTTTATTGCTTATCTTCCATGTGTCCAGCCCAGAGGTTTGAACTCCAGGGAAAGACTTCAAGGAGTTCCTTTGTTTATCAGGTTATCAAGGGGAATCAAGAGACAACAGACCGGGCTTTGTTTGTTTGTTTGTTTGTTTTGCGGTACGCGGGCCTCTCACTGTTGTGGCCTCTCCCGTTGCGGAGCACAGGCTCCGGACGTGCAGGCTCAGAGGCCATGGCTCACGGGCCCAGCCGCTCCGCGGCATGTGGCATCTTCCCGGGCCGGGGCACGAACCCGTGTCCCCTGCATCGGCAGGCAGACTCTCAACCACTGCGCCACCAGGGAAGCCCTATGTATTTATTTTTACGTATGTATTGTTTAAAACACTGGCTTTACATTTACAGTAGTGATAAAGATGATCCAAAGAAAATGAATACACAAATACTAATATAGTAGTATACAATGCAAGAAGCACCTAATGACAACACAATGCCCGAAGTCTGGTAAATAGTAATCACTTCTACCCTTTTTAAGACCTGTTCAAGCAGTAGTAAGAATAGAAGAGTATAGTTAGAAATAGAGCTGGATATTAAGAGATTAGAACACCTAGTTCTCCCCCAAGTTACAGAGCTGGTCCATTCCACTAGACAATTTGAATAACTCTTTAATTTTATCACTGCACTGTTTCCTCCTACCCAAAGAATTCTTACATGCCCTCCCCACCCCCCCAAAAAATCGTAGCAGGCAAATAAACTGCCAGTCACACAAATGCATCCTCCTCAGACTCATGGCTGAGATACAAAATGCAAGTCCAAATTCCAAAAGGTTTGGTCCAGGGGGTCCATTCTGGGCAAGAGGGATGGGGCGGAATTAAGAGCTCAGCATCAGCAGGAACTCCAGCTCTGGTTCAGACCATGTGGAGGCTCAAAAACCACCCTGCCGTTAGAGCAGTGTGGCTCTGGGCTAGTGATTTCTGCAAGTCTGTTTTCTCATTTGTAAAAGCAGTAACAGTACATGAGATAATTTGTGGGTGAAGCAGTGCCTGGCATGGAGTAAGTCTTTACAACCTCAGGGGCAGAACTGTCACTACTACTTCAGTGCCTGGGGCAATATCTAACACACAGCAAGCACTCTAAATGTTTGCTGAATAAAGAAGAGGTCCAATTAAAGCCAGTCTGAGAGTCACTCAAAATTCATGGGCCCAGGGCTTCCCTGGTGGCGCAGTGGTTGAGAGTCCGCCTGCCGATGCAGGGCACACGGGTTCGTGCCCTGGTCCGGGAAGATGCCACATGCCGCGGAGAGGCTGGGCCCGTGAGCCATGGCCGCTGAGCCTGCGCGTCCGGAGCCTGTGCTCCACAACGGGAGAGGCCACAACAGTGAGAGGCCCGCGTACCGTAAAAAAAAAAAAAAAAAAAAAAAAAAAATTCATGGGCCCAACCTATAAGTGGGCCCCTAACTTACTCCAAACCAGGGTCACATATTCCCTGAACCAACGATGGTCCTGGTTATTCACAAAAGAAGAGTCTGTTCATATGCTTCAGGTCACAGCCTCCAGCAGAGACCCTGCCTCTGAGGAGCCTTATCACATCAAAGTTCCATGTTTATTTCACCCCAAAACACTGGCACTTGCTGCCCTGGGGCTCCACTGTCTCCCTCTTCATTTTTAGAAGCAACAGGCTCACAAAATGACACCTCAGGCACTTGACTTCACGTCTCCTTTATAGAGGCTTGGGGACAATTCTCACAGCTAGGGCCCCACTCTGCCAATGCAAGCTTTCTTAGCTGAAAAATACCACCTATTAAGAAATCCATCACAGAGAAAGGAAAAGTCAAAGACAATTCCACTGTCTGCCTTTTTTCCTGATTCTCAAAACTAAAAGATGGACCAAACTATTTTTAAACGGGTAGACTGAAAAGGCACCCAAAAAAAGATCTCAACAATCCAAGGCGCTCTTCCCTAGAGCACTCCTGTTTGGCCAGAAGGAGACATTCCCTGGCTCTGCAGAAGACAAGGCAAATCATACACAGAATGCAAAACTCATTTCTCCCCTGCCAAAGGGAAATTTGCAAAAATTGTTTTACAAAAGGTTTGAGATTCTATAAAGATGAGTTTAAACTTCTCCTTTCTGAGTGAGGACCGAGGACATTCCTTCTCAGACTTTTGAGTTTTCAAGGATATTGGGAGAGGTAAAAGGGGAGCGAGGGAGCAGGAGAGGGAGAGAATATGTTCATTCTATTTTTAAACCCTCGCCCACAGTTTAGAGTAAAGGAACACTCTGATTCTGTACTCCCACCCCTATCACCTTCTGCTAAACACAAGAATCAGAACCTGCACACGTACGTGACCCTGATTCTAGATCTGGGGGGTACAGGCTGCCAGTAATCCAGAGAATCGCGAGCTGACCGACCATCCCACCCAGCCCTTCTCTGGGCAGCAGCTGTGCCTTTCGGAGAACCCGGCGGCCCTGAGCAGGCTGGCGCTGCGCCCAGGGAGCGAAGCAGGCACAACCCGCCTTTTTCCGAGGGGAGGCAGCGCCCCCTTGGCGGGGCCCACTCCATTCCCAAGGCTGGGCACCCAGGGGTGAGCAACTCTTCCCCAAGGGAGCGGGAGTCGTGGACGCGAAGGGGTTTCCCAGCAGGCTGCGGCGCACCAGGCACTCCAGTCCCACTCCCAGGACACCTGTGTGCCGCGCACACCCGCCGCGGCGCCCCAGAGCGCCACTCGCGCTCGGTCTCCTCCCAGCCACCCCGGAACGCAAACTGCCGGGCGACGGATCTTTTCCCTCACCGTCTTGTTGCTAGTTCGCCCATTTTACGTATCCTTCCCGCCCCACTACAAGCATCTACATCCGTCCCTCAGTGCCCGGGGGCAGAAAACCAGACGGACACGCGACCCCCAGGGCTGAGCGCCTCCCGACGGCCCCTCCCGCCCCGGAACTCCGTCCCCGCCAGGCTCAGGGGCACTCACTCTTGAGCGCGCTGACGAGTGACTTCCCGTCCTTGATGAGCTCCTTGATGAATTTGTTGGTCTTGTCCAGCTCCGCTTCGTGTGACTTGAGCGTCTCTCGGAAGTGCGGGCTGTCGAGGCAGCAGTCGCTGAATTCGAGCGCGGGCAGCCCCATGGTGTCTGCGGCGCCCAGCCGGGGGGCACGCCTCCCCCGGGGCCCCGGCGGCCCGCAGCCCCGAGCACGCACGCGGCGGGACCACGGCCGGCACCCGCGACGGCCGCCGGCTCCACAGGTGTGGCGCCGGTTAGCCCTGAGCGCGGTGTCCGCGGGCGCGCACGACTTCCAAACCAAGCCGGGACCCGAACGAAGGGCGGCTGCTCCGGCGGCGTGCAACCGAGCGGCCGGGGAGCAGGAAGCGCAGCGGCGGACCCACAGCGGCGCCGGGAAGGGAACGAGAAGTCGAGCGAGTGCAGCCGCCTCCTCCCCGCCTCCTTCACCAGTTCGCTCTCCAGCAGCCTCGAGCGCCCTCTCACAGCAGCCTGGGCCGCTCCGCCGGCGTTCGGGCCGCACTAACCTGCTAGCAATGACCTAATCTCAGCCGAACCAATCAGACCCCCGGGCCTCCCGGGTACGCCCGGCCCTTCCGCGGCCATGACCCAATCAGCGGGGCCCGGAGGCGGGGTCTGGGCCAGGGGGCGGGGCCCACGCCACTGCCTAGGTCCGCAGCACAAGCTCCGCCCGCACCCGCCCGCGCGGTGTTGCAGATCCGGAGCCCCGAAGGTGAGCGCTGCGGCATGCCCCGTACCTTGCCGGCCCGCATCCGAGATGGTGCGTCTGAAGGTTTGGGGAGCGGAAGAGCCTAGATGTGCCGAACATGAAAAATCTGGGAATTTAGGGCTGCAGTCCCCCTCACACTTCAGGCAATCGAGCTTGCACTCAAAATGCAGCCCCCTGCCCCAGACGAACCCCGAGCGCACCAAGCGACCACATCGCTCCTAGGAACAAGCTCCTTCTTCCAGTCGAGGAGAAAATATTTTCATCTTAAAATTACCAGCCCTTCTTGCCTGCAGTCTTCCCGCCCCCTACAGTCCGGCCCCCTCACGGTCACTCCTACTCAAAATCCGCCCACGGCTGCTCTCAGCCGAAGGATCTAACATCCTTACGAAAATTTCAGCCGCCTGTTGTTTCACTGCCGGGCACCTAACACAATTTTACATAATTACGTCCACTGCCTGTCGTCCTTTGCTGCACCGTGAGCTTCAAGAACACGAGCCACCGCAGTTTTCTTGTGCGCTGTGGCATCCCTAACACCTAGAACAGTGGCCGGCATCTACTAACAGATATTGAGCGCTTACCGTGTGCTACGTGTGCTATGGCGATTGATAAATATTTGTGGAATAAATGAATGGATCCTTTCCCGTGTCCCTCTCCACCTCCTACCCCACCCCACCCCCAATGCGTTGCCCTGTAGCCCTTTGGTTCCACCACAAGAATCAATCCAGGCAGCTCACGCACTGCACTTGCCAGGCTGGACCCCACAGTGTCTAGTGCTGAACTGTGAACTCCTAGAAGATAGGGACTGTCTTGGAATAAATCATTTGTATGTCTAGGAACTAGCAGCCCTCCAGTTAGGTGGTTTTGTGTGTTGGTGGGGGGGGGGGTGTTGCTGTTGTTTTTCACATAGGTCTGCTATGTTCAGGCACTAGGCTAGATGCTAGAGATGCAAAGATGAATAACACAGAATGAACCTGACTGCTACTGGTTAGTGGGAGAGACAAGCGACAAGCAATAGCAATGCTGCATGGTAAGTTAGGATAGAAGGCCTGGGTGCTCGGGAACATGGAGAAGGGATTGCTAACTCAGGGAGCCAGAGAAGGCATCGATGTCGAGGTACTGATTTATTAAATGCATAAATGAATGAAATGTGATCTATTTGCCAGTTGCAGCTACAGATTCAGACTTGATAGCAGGCCCAAACAGCTATCAGATGGATAATTAAAACACTGAAAATAGTTGTTCCTCACCTGCCAAGAATGAGAAAGATGTGGAATGGAAATCCCATGAAACTAAATCTGTTTAATGCAATATCTTGAGCACTTAAAAGTAGGTGTTCTGGCTCTTAAGTGATACATAACAAATCACACCAAAACTTAATGGATTAAAACAACTATGATCTCTTTATTTTCTCTCATTATCTCTGTGGGTCAGGAATTTGGGAGAGAGCTTGGCTGGGTGATTCTGGCTTGGGGTCTCACATATGTTTACAGTCATATGGTAACAGGAGCATCTCCCTCTCTTCGGTGGGCTCAGGACTTCACTGTGTGGTCTCTCAATGTGGTCTAGTTGAGTTTCCTCACTGCATGGCAGCCTCAGCGCCCCAGTGTGAACTTTCCAGCTCACAAGAGGAAAGCTGAATCACCTTTTATGACCTAGCCTTGGAAGACAAACACTTCTTCCACCTTCATTGGGTACAAGCAAGTCACAAGCCCAGATTTAAGGAGAGAGTAATTAGACTGTACCTCCAGATGGGGAAGTAACAAGAAAGGGAGATATTAATGCAGCCATCTCTGAAAAAAACCAATCTGCCACTGCGGGCCTAGCACAAGGCAAAGTATTCAATAAATGTTAAATGAATGTAAAAAAATGAGGTCCACAATTATTTATTTTTATTCTACTGAGGAATATTGAGCAAATGTGCATAAACATATACGTACTAGTAAGAATAATAATGATAAATATTACCCATCATTTGTTAAGCTCTTAGTTTGTGCCAGACACTATGCTAAATTATGTACATGCATTTAGTCCCTACAAGGGAAGACTGGTACTAGGATAATTCCCATTTTTCAGATGAGAAATTGAGGCCCAGAGTTGTAACTTGAACCAGGTTACCTAGCTAAGAAGAGTGTGTGGCACATACACATACACAAACATATACCTTAATATGCCTGTTTACAAGTGTGTAACTTCTTCTGAATTTAATCCAGAATTTCCACAAAGACCTCCCACACTTTCTGCAATATTATCAGAAGAGAATCAGAATGTAGTAGTACTGAGTACAGAAACTGGCCCCTGGAAGGTGCAGCTGTCTCTCTCTCCCTTGAAAATAAGCTCCATGAGATAGAGATTCTGTGTTCACTATACAGCCCCAGCACCTAGGACAGCAAAGGGCACTTCAAAAATGCACAATGCCAACAGGAGGGGCACCTGTTTAATAAGGAAGAAACAATGACTTATGTAACAACATAGGTTGTGGCCATGAATGCAAACAGAACAGTTAAGGCCCAGAAATCACTGTCATATGAAATATAGAAATTATTTAGGCAAAATGATTTGGCCGAATTTCTTTGGATGAATATCTGAATTCCTTCAAATTAACCAGTTAGTTCAAATACTTCTAGTTTTGATATCCATGTATTTTAAATCCATATTATTTCTGCCTTCAATTGTCCAATTAACTTTTTTTTTTTTTTTTGTCTGCATTGGGTCTTCGTTGCCGTGCACGGGTTTTCTCTAGTTGTGGTGAGCAGGGGCTACTCTTCGTTGTGATGCACGGGCTTCTCATTGCGGTCGCTTCTCTTGTTGCGGAGCATGGGCTCTAGGTGCGCAGGCTTCAGTAGTTGTGGCTCACAGGCTCTAGAGCACAGGCTCAGTAGTTGTGGCGCATAGGCTTAGTTGCTCCACGGCATGTGGGATCTTCCCAGACCAGGGCTCGAACCCGTGTCCCCTGCATTGGCAGGTGGATTCTTAACCACTGCGCCACCAGGGAAGTCCCTCCAATTAACTTTATATCTACCATACAATTTACCTCCCATTTGTAGAAAACAGGAAAGCACTCTCACATATGTTATCTCCAAGCCCACACAATCAGAGGTGGGCAAGGGTCACTGGCTCATGATTCCTGAACACAAGCTAGAGAATGGAGCTGGTCTATGATGAAAGTTCATCAGTCCTCACGTAACTGAGGACCAGGGATAGTGTAGCTTCAGGGCAGCTTCTGGCAGTTTAGATGATGACATCAGTATAAGGTCTCTCTCTCCATCACTCCAGTTGACCGTCCTCTGTGATGCCTTCATTTTCAGTGGCTCTTTCTGCTTCTCCAAACTTACATCAAGCACTATTTGCAGTAAGAGAGTTTTCTTTCCAAGAAGTCTAGCAGAAATTACAAGACTGAAACCAGAGGTGAAACAGCCCCACTCCTAACACACAAAGCGTTGGGAGGAGTTTTTCCCGCAAAGGACAAGCAAAGTGCTGTTAACAGGAGAAGAGAGAATTAATTGCTGCTGAACAGGCAGAAGCAATAATATGCAGTACACCTGACCGGTCCCCCAACCCCCCTCAAAATGAGTGTTCCTTCTGCTACATTCTCCTGGTTTTGTAGTTCTAGTTAGCATTTATTCATTCTTTTGTATAGTTGATACCATGTCTCTCTACACATGACTTCACCTTTGTGTTTTTACTGGATAAGACATCAATTTTCCTATTTTAAAATACTGATTTGGGGGTAATGGAAAATCTATATCTCGATTGTGGTACATAGGCATCAACATTTGTCAAAATTCATGGCTGCATTTTATTGTATATAAACTGCACCTCAATAAAGTTGGTTTTAAAAAATGATGATGGTGGTGATGTTAACGATATTTATTAAGCTTTTGCTGGGTAGTAGGATTCATGCTGAGCACTTTATTGTATTTCCTCACTTAACCTTGAGTAGAACCCTGGGAAGTAGGTACTGATACCCTTCATATTGGGTGGGCCATAAAGTGCCTTTGGTTTTTTAAGTAAAAATAAAAGACACATTTTTCATTTTCACCAATAACTTTATTGAACAACATATTCACTGTTTTGTTCTACTACCTTCTGCCATTTTTCAGGCAACTTCATAATTCCATCTTCCCAAAATTTTTTATCGTTTTGAGCAAAGAACTGTTCCAGGTACCTTTTACAGTCTTCCAGGGAACTGAAATTTTTTACATTAAGAGAATTTTGTAAAGATCGAAATAACTGGAAATCCGAAGGTGGCATGTCCAGTGAATATGATGGATGAATCAGAACTTCCCAGCCAAGCTGTAACAGTTTTTGCCTGGTCATCAAAGAAACATGCAGTCTTGCATTATCCTGATGGAAGATTATGCGTTTTTCTGTTGACTAATTCTGGACGCTTTTCATTGAGTGCTGCTTTCAGTTGGTCTAATTGGGAGCAGTACTTGTTGGAACTAACATTTGGTTTTCCAGAAAGAGCTCATAATAGAGGACTCCCTTCTAATCCCACCATATACACAACATCACCTTCTCTGGATGAAGACCGGCCTTTGGTGTGGTTGGTGGTGGTTCATTTCGCTTGCCCCACGATCTCTTCCATTCCACACTGTTGTACAGTATCCAGTTTTCATCGCCCATCACAATTTATTTTAAATACGGAATGTTTTCATTATGTTTCAGTAGAGAATCGCATGTGGAAGTATGGTCAAGAAGGTTTTTTCCACTTAACTTATGTGGAACCCAAACATCAAAGCGATTCACATAACCAAGCTGGTGCAGATGATTTTCAAAGCTTGATTTGGATATTTTGAGTATGTTGGCTATCTCTTGTACGGTACAACGTTGATTGTTCTCAATTATTGTTTCGATTTGATCACTATCAACTTCAACTGGTCAACCCAACCATGGAGCATCATCCAGCAAGAAATCTCCAGCACGAGACTTTGCAAACCACTTTTGACACGTTCGATCAGTCACAGCACCTTCTCCATACACTGCACAAATCTTTTTGTGCGTTTCATTTGCATTTTTACCTTTCTTGAAATAATAAAGCATAATATGCCGAAATGCTGGGTTTTTTCTTCCATCTTCAATATTAAAATGGCTAGACAAAAATTCACCAATTTTGTTAAGTCTATTTTTAAATGCACGCTGGTATGACAGCTGTCACATACAATCTAACAAAATTGTTTCAAATGAAGTTAAAGACAACTAAGTGCTACCAGAGCCATCTTACGGAAAAAAACGAAAGAAATTTTTGGCCCACCCAATAGATAAGGCAGCTAAGGCTTCGAGATGTAAGATGCCTAAGGTCACATAGTTAGTGGTGGAACTAGGCTTATTACTCAAATCTATCTGCCTTCAGTAACTATCTCCATACAAGGTGTCTATCAGAAAGACATTTTACACGTTAAAAAATTAATAATAGGGCTTCCCTGGTGGCGCAGTGGTTGAGAGTCCGCCTGCCGATGCAGGGGACACGGGTTCGTGCCCCGGTCTGGGAAGATCCCACATGCCACGGAGAGGCTGGGCCCGTGAGCCATGGCCGCTGAGCCTGCGCGTCCGGAGCCTGTGCTCCGCAACGGGAGAGGCCACAACAGTGAGAGGCCCGCGTACCGCCAAAAAAAATAATAAATTAATTAATAATAGCCAAATACCTAAAAATGGAACAAAATCACACATGAATGAGAGAGGAGGAGAATTGTATGTGTTTTTCCAGGACCTTTTGCTAGTATGTCCCCAGTACATCAATCATTATACTAGCCTCTAATTTGTTTTGGCTTTAAATCCCAGGCCCTACAATTCGTGTAGTAGCAACTGACTGAAGCAGACATGATATTCTCATTTTCCTCCAAAGAAAAAAGAGTAATCTATCCTTATAAAACCACTGGCTTGCAGTTCTTCAAGGGAGGTAACAGCAGTTAATTAACATTCTTTGGCTCAAGATATCAATGAAACATATTACTTCTACTACACAAATCTGTTTTATATGTTAGCAATTTTTTTTTTTTTTTTTTTTTTTTTTGCGGTATGTGGGCCTCTCACTGTTGTGGCCTCTCCCGTTGTGGAGCACAGGCTCTAGAGGCGCAGGCTCAGTGGCCATGGCTCACGGGCCCAGCCGCTCCACAGCATGTGGGATCTTCCCGGACCGGGGCACGAACCCGTGTCCCCTGCATCGGCAGGCGGACTCTCAACCACTGCGCCACCAGGGAAGCCCTCCATTTTTTAATAATTTATTTATTCTATGCCTGCTGCTTTTCTACCCAATGTCCATTCTCCCATCTTCTTTACTCATTTACTGAGGAAGTACTTATATAACATTTACTATGTTCCAGATACTCTTCTAAACACTTTATAAAACTTAATCTCATAACAACACTCTTCTTATCTTATCTCCATTTTATAGGGGAGGAAAATGAAAATGAATCACCTATAGTCACATAACCACTGAGCAACAGAGCTGAGATTCTAACTGGTAGTGTAGCTCCAGACTTAGGCTATGTTACTAGCAGAACCTCAAGTACCCAGTTAAAGATTTCAATTCCTCCGGATTTCACACAGCTGCTCGTGGCCATGGGCCACTTTACTGGCCATTGAGATATGATTGGAAATCTACTGGGTAGGGTTTTTTTTTTCATAAGGAGACAACTAACACACGCCTTTTGCCCACCTTCCTTCCCTCTTCTTTTTGCCTAGAATGTGGGTACAAGGCATGGAGGAACAGCAGCTATCTGGCAATCATGAGAAGGAATGCCACATGCTAAGGACTGATGGAGGAAGACAGTGGGAGCCAGATGCCTTAGTGACATCCGTGAGCCACAAAGCTTATCCCCAAAGTGCCTACCTCTCAACTACTCATCACATGAAGGGGAAAAAACATAACCTCTTTAAGCTCCATTAATGGGGTCTGCTGCTACTCAAAGCCAAACAAACCTTGACTGATAAAATGCACTAATCACAAAACCTACTGTTTTACCTCCTCCTGAAATTTGGTCATCTGCATTAATACGTGGTTCTTAGGTAGCTTCCAAAATGGAAAATTATTAGTTTTAAGGATGTTTTTTTTCTTTTCCATTATGCTTTATTACAGAATATTGAATACAGTTCCCTTTGTTATACATTAGGACCTTATCGTTTATCTATTTTATATAAGTAGTTTGTATCTGCTAATCCCAAACTCCCCATTTATTGCCCCCCCACCCCCTTTCCCCTTTGGTAACTGTAAGTTTGTTTTCTATGTCTGTGAGTCTGTTTCTGTTTTCTATGTCTGTGAGTCTGTTTCTGTTTCGTAAATAAGTTCATTTGTGTCATACAAATGATTCCACATATAAGTGATATCATATGGTATTTGTTTTTCTCTTTCTGACTTACTTCACTTAGTATGATAAACTCTAGGTCCCTCCATGTTGCTGCAAATGGCATTATTTCATTCTTTTTTATGGCTGAGTAGTATTTCATTATGTATATATGCAATATCTTCTTTATCCATTCACCTGTCAATAGACATTTAGGTTGCTTCCATGTCTTGGCTATTGTTAATAGTGCTGCTATGAACACTGGGGTCCATGTATCTTTTCGAATTGGAGTTTTCCCTGGATATATGCCCTGGAGTGGGATTGCTGGATCATCTGGCAACTCTATTTTTAGTTTTTTAAGGAACCTCCATACTGTTTTTCATAGTGGCTGCACCAATTTATAAATATTTCCACCAACAGTGTAGGAGGGTTCCCTTTTCTCCATACCCTCTCCAGCATTTTTTATTTGTAGACTTTTTAATGATGGCCATTCTGACCACTGTGAAGTGGTACCTCATTGTAGTTTTGTTTGCATTTCTCTAATAATTAGCAATGTTGAGCATCTTTTCATGTTCCTGTTGGCCATCTGTATGTCTTCTTTGGAGAAATGCCTATTTAGGTCTCCTGCCCATTTTTTGATTGAGTTGTTGTTGTTGTGGTGGTGGTGGTTATTGAGTTGTGTGAGCTGTTTGTATATTTGGGGGATTAAGCCCTTGTCGGTTGCACAGTTTGCAAATATTTTCTCCCAGTCCATAGGTTGTCTTTTCATTTTGTTTATGGTTTCCTTTGCTGTGCAAAAGCTTATAAGTTTGATTAGATTTCACTTGTTTATTTTTGCTTTTATTTCTACTGCCTTGAGAGACCAAGAAAACACTGGTACAATTTATGTGAGGGAATGTTTTGCCTATGTTCTCTTCTAGGAGTTTTATGGTGTCACATATTTAAGTCTTTAAGCCATTTTGAGTTTATTTTTGTGTATGGTATGAGGATATGTTCTAACTTCACTGATTTACATGCAGCTGTCCAGCTTTCCCAACACCACTTGCTGAAGAGACTGTGCTTTTCCCGTTGTACATCCTTGCCTCCTTTGGTGAAGGTTAATTGACCGTAGGTGTGTGGGTTTATTTCTGTGCTCTCTATTCTGTTCCATTGATCCATATGTCTGTTTTTGTGCCAATACCAAACTGTTTTGATTACTGTAGCTTTGTAGTATTGTCTGAAGTCTGGGAGCGTGATGCTCCAGCTTTGTTCTTTTTCCTCAGGATTGCTTTGGCCATTCTGGGTCTTTTATGGTTCCATATAAATTTTAAGATTCTTTGTTCTAGTTCTGTGAAAAAATGTCATGGGTAATTTGATAGGGATCACATTAAATCTGTAGATTGCTTTGGGTAATATGACCATGACCATTTTAACAATGTTAGTTCTTCTAATCCAAGAGCATGGGATATCTTTCCATTTCTTTGAATCATCTTCAGTATCCTTTATCAGTGCTTTATAGTTCTCAGAATATAAGTCTTTCACCTCCTTGGTCAAGTTTATAAGAAAGTTTTCTTAAACATTTAAAGTAAAGACAATATCTGAATTACAGGGCAGGAATGTGTATTAAATGAGGAAAGATATTTAAGAAAAACAATAAACCATTAATAAACATAAACTTATTCAAAAGCTGAGATGAAACCAGAAAATTGTCAAAAGACAATTTCAATACAGCCTCAGGGTCACTTGGATCAATGAAAGTAACTGGCCTATTTCTTACCATTGTTGCTGCTGAAATGACCAAATGAATCAGCTTACTTATGCAAAAAAACCTAAACTAAAGTAGGCCCGTACACCTTGCTCTCTTTCTTGCCTCTGGATCTTCTCATACATGTGCATACTTTAAATGCACATTAGCATATAAGAGGTCCTGAGAAGTCCTGCAGTAAATAATCCTGTGAGATTTTGCTTAACCCAGTATTTCTCATATTTCTTGGAACACAGAATCCTGTTTTTCCTCCAGTGTTACATTCCACATAGTGCTCTAGGAAACACATTCAGGAAATGAACAATATCACAGACAACAGGAATAGGGACATAAGGAGAAAGGGTTAATTGTTAATCTTTTGGTTGCCATTTCAGTGGTTGCAAAATAGAAATTTTGTCATGGGGAATTAATAAACTTTCTAAAGCAACTAGAAAACTATCATATCCAACTTCAAATACTTATTAATGGATGAACTTTTCTTCCATGGGAATTCATATTCTGTTAGATGGCTCTGGTTTTGAGGTGATGCTGTGGTTTTTAGTGGGTGCCTGGGTCTATTGAAGGTGGCACTGTTGGGGGCAGAGGAGGGCAATATTTCAAAAGAGAAATTATTCCATCACTTTCTTCTAGGGAGAAGCCAGTATGAAAAATCAATACTAAAATGGGTTACCTTCATCTAAACACTGGGCAAAGAGGATGTAATATCTGCTGTATCTACAACAGTGGGTGATGGCAGATTTCTTTTTTTTTTTTTAATTTATTTTATTATTTATTTATTTGGCTGTGTTGGGTCTTAGTTGCAGCACACTGGATCTTCATTGCGGCACGTGGGATCTTTTGTTGCATTGCACGGGCTCTTCATTGCAGCGCACAGGCTTCTCTAGTTGCGTTGCACAGGCTCTCTAGTTGTGTTGCACAGGTTCCAGAGAGCGTGGGCTCAGTAGTTGCAATCTGTGGGCTTAGTTGCCCTGCAGCATGTGGGATCTTAGTTCCCCAACCAGGGATTGAACCCGCATCCCTTGCATTGGAAGGCGGATTCTTAACCACTGGACCACCAGGGAAGTCCCAGATTTCTTTTATTTTCTTCCCTACTTCCCTTTGTATTTCTTTTCCAGAATTCCCCATCATTATATTTTTATTACCCAAAACTCATCTATAAAAAAATTTTATTACAAAACTCATGGCTGTAATACTTTCAAACTAAAATACTAAAATTTTCCAATTTAAAAACTAGACATATTTTAAAGGTTGCATTGTCTAAAAAGTAACAGTGTGAACTACCCCTATGCTTCCCAAAGCTGGTCTGATGACCTGGGCCTGCCCAGAAAGAAGTTTTCTCTGATCTGTCATGAAATGAAAACAAACAAACAAACAAACAAACAAAAACAACCAGTGACTGTATAATGAGTTTTTTATGATGCTACATGTATTCCACTTAAATGAGTGCTTTTTGAGATATGTCCTTCCTACATATTTGGTACTGGTGTACTCATTTTTTGGCATTAACATACTCCTTTTTTTTTTTTAAGATGATGAGTGAAGATAGTCGCTGCAGTCTTTTTAAATATCTTTCAGCAAATAAAACTTGGAAGTCCTCTGTCCCTCCAACTTTGTTTATTGTTTGTTTTATCTTTTATTTGATGGTTAAGAAAAAGTGCCTTGGGCCAAGGGAACCTGTGTGTCTTGTTGGCTGCTGTGTTCCCTGTGACCTGCAGAGAGCCAAGCAATAGTAGACTATCAACACAGTTTGACAGATGTTAAAAGTTTGAGGCACATTAAAATCTTCAAGAGTTTATTTGAGCAAACATCAATTAGAATTGGGCAGCATGAAACTGGGAGTGGTTAAGAGCACTCCACCCACAGGAGGTAGGAGCGATGACTCGGAAGCAAAGCAAAGAAACTATTTGATTGGCTATAGCTTAAGTGGTTGCCTTATTTGGGAAAGCCTCGTTGGCTGTTTGTGATTGGTTGTTCTTAAGTTTCATTTTCTCAGATTCCAGTGCACTGACTGGCTTGGTTTAGGTTTTGGTTACATAGGCCACCAAGGCATTAGAGCCACCTCAGTTTGATGGCCTCCTTGTTTAACTTCTTTAACACAGACTAACCAGGTTGGCAGACTTTTCGATAAAGGGACCCACAGGGTCTGTTGCACCTACCTGACTCTGCCGTTGTGACAGGAAACCAGCCATAGACTACACCAATGAAGGAGTCCGGTGGTGGTGTCCCAAAGAGCTTTACTTATGGACAGTGAAATTTGAATTTCACATGATTTCCATGTGTCACAAAATATTCTTCTTTTTATTATTTTTCCCATTTAAAGATGTAATACCTATTCTTAGTTTGTAGACCATATAGAAACAAGCAGTGGGCTAGATTTGGCCCACAGACCATAGGATACTGACCCCTGGGCTAACCAAATGAAAGAATGAGTGACCAAACACAGAGTAAGGCTAGAAATTCCAGAGATGTAGGTCCCAATCCTTCCTTGGCACTGAGTAACCATGACCAAATTAAAGCACTGGAATAACCTGTTTTCCCAGCTCTAAGTTAGCAAAAGCAATTCAAATCTATTTCTTAGAGCTATTGTTACTGATAAGTATTATAAATGACAGTGGGGAAACATTTTGCAACTAAGAAGGATCAAATAATATATCCGTGAATATAAAAGAGAAAATATTGACAGTAGATAGATCTACTAAATTGATTTAAAAGATTTAATTTCCTACTGTTTTCAATTTTAAAAAATGATAAAAGCAGGAGTCCCACTGAACACCTATGAATTATCTTTGAACTGAACTATTTATGGAATCACAGAACTGTGGAGCTTCAGAATAAAAAGAGGGACTTCCCTTGTGGTAGAGTGGGTAAGACTTCGTGCTTTCACTACAGGGGGCCTGGGTTCGATACCTGTTTCAGGAACTAGACCCCACACGCATGCTGCAACTACGAGTCTGCATGCCACAACTAAGAAGTCCGCATGCCGCAACTAAGAGTCCACATGAAGTCCACATGTCACAATTAAAAAAAAAAAAAGATCCTGCATGCTGCAGCTAAGACCTGGCACAGCCAAAAATAAATAAATAAATAATAATAATAAAAAGAAGAACAAAAAGAGATTATGGGAAACATCCAGTGCAATCACATTGTTTTAAAGGCAAGGAAACTGAATACTAGGGAAGATACTTCCCCAAGGTCACTTATTTAGAGAATGAAAATAGTCTAATAAAAAAAGATACCTTCTGAAGCCTGAATTAGAAATAAATAATCAGAAATTTCATTCTTATGATGAAAGGAACATAGGGTTTCCATTCCTAGATTTAAACACTGGATTTGACACATGGTTTTGAATCTCAGTTTACTTAACTGAGTCTCAGTGTCTTCATCTTCAAAACAGGAATGATAATTAATATCTCACAGAATTATAGTTAAGAACAAGTAAAATAATATACACAGTACATTGTCAGGCACACAATAAATGCTCAATAAATTATAACTTGAATTTCTATTATATGAACTTTTAAAATCTCACAATTTACCATATCTGCTAAAAAAATATTAAATTTGTGGTTTTTAAACTGAGCTAAGAAATAAGACCTAAATATTTGATGCTCTACCAAAAATATTTTTATCTTTATTAGTTGAAATACTTCCTTGAATTTCTGTTTATAGCATTCCTGGAAGACAGCGTAAGGCTGTTTTCAAACTTGAAATCACCAACATACTTTCACTTTAGGAAGGGATTTGCTTGACACCACTTAAAACAAATTTGTCACTGAAATACCCCAAAGATTATTCAACTACAGAGAAATCCTAGCACCTCTAAATTTGTATTTTTGTTTCTTAGCTGACAAAATTTTGTGAAGATAAGGAATGTAGTACTTAAAACCTAGTTAAGAATGTCCTCAAATCATCTTTTTCTAAGGAATGCCGAAAGCAAAATCTTGAACGTTAGACAGACATGGGTTTTAACCAGAGCCCTGCCATTTGCTAGCCGTGTGACCTTGGAGTTAATCCATCTAAGCCTCAAGATTTTTAACTGTAAGATGGGGATAATAACAGTACCTACCTCACAGGAATTTTGTGAAGATTGAATGATAGGATGCATATAAAAAGCTTACTCAGACCAGTGTCTGTACTGCAGTAAGTGTTCCCCCAAAAATGTTAGCTAAATTAAATGGTAACTAACCACTTTGTTGGAAGATGAACTTTGATAAGTCCCCTTTTAATAATCTTTTGTTTCCTCTGGCAGATGTTAGGTGAAATTGTAAAAGATTGATTTTTCAGCATAATCCCATAAATTGTCGAGGGCGGGTGCTCACGTAAAGGTGGAACCGGAGGTAGGTTTCCACCCTTGTTCTATAAGAGCCCCAGGTTCATTTCAGGACCTAAAAGAAAAAGATTTGCTGGCTACTTTGGAGACATCAGGATCTTAGTCTTCAGAGAAGCTTCCCTGCCCTCCTACTGGAAACTAGTCCCTCGTCTTAGTCGTCATTGTTATTCTAAATCTTAGACCCCTGATTGTTTTCTTCAGTGTAGACATAACAATTTGAAGTTATTTTATTTGTTGACCCCCTACACACATTGTCTCCCTCTCTCCCACTCCTCCCCACTCTGCTAGAATGTAAGCTCCCTGTTGGCAAAGATGGTGCTGGGACAATGTGGTTCATAGCTGTAACCTCAGGGCCTAGGACAGTGTCTGTGTATTGTAAATTCCCAGTAACTATCTAGTGAATGAATGAACGAATGAATAAATAAATGATTTTATGAATGGGCAGCCCTGGCAGGTGCTCACTGCTTCAGGCTTTCCTTAGAAGTATAGAAACGAAGGTGAACTGATCTTGTAGTGGCCACAAGAGGAAAACAGAACTAGTAAAATTCACGACCACCCAGACCCAGTAATGAAGTCTGGGACCACAAGGACTCACAATTTCTAGGGGGAGGGAACAAAGGAAATATATGGTAGCTGGGCGACCCCAGGCCCAAAAAATTATACACACACACACGCATGTGTGCATGCATACAGAAATACATTATCCAGTGAGACTTGGGGTAAATTAGAACTCGGTAGGTTGTTTCTTATTTCAGGCACAATAATCTTTCTTTACTTGGCCTCTGGCTCACCACCCACTCACTGCCTCTTGGGTCTCCTTTCTCACTGGTCCCTCCTCCTTGGTTTCCTTTGCTGATTCCTCCTCATTTTCCCAACTTCTGAACACTGGATCATTCCAGGTTGTTCCTCAAACCTCCACTCCATACACACCCCCTAGATGACCCCAACCTGCCTCATGGCTGCAAATACCATCTGCACACTAACAACCTCCAAATATCTATCCTCACTTTGACCTCTCCTCTGAACTCCAGACAGGTACACACAACTTGAATGCTCAATACTCTCCTTGTATTATATATCTAAATAGACATCTCAAACTTAAAAAGAGACCAGAACTGAACTCTTGATTTTCTCCCCAAACCTGCTCTTCCCAATGGCAAATCCATCCTTGCAGTTGTTCAAGCCAAAACCCTTAGAGCTGTCCTCTTCTTCCCTCTCTACAATCCACATCTAATCACTGGCAAATTCTCTTGACTGAGTCTTCAATATACACCTATAATCTGACTACTTTTCTACGTCCTGGCTACCATGCTGGTCCAAGCCACCATCCTCTTTGCCTAGATTATTACGGCAGCCTCCAAACTAGTCTCTCTACTTCTGCCCGTGCTGCCTGTAGTTAAGTCTCCTCCAAGCAGCCAGAGTGATCCTTTCAGAACATTAAATTGCATCAATAATCTCCTCTGAGCAAAACCCTCCAATGGTTTTCCATCTTTCCAAAGTAAAGGAAAAGCATGATCTGACCCAGGATACCTCTTCTCATCTCATTTCCATCTTTACCCCCAATTCACTCTGCTCCAACTGGTTGACAATCCATATGATTTCAAATTAATTTAGAAAATATTAGTCTGAAAACTTGGGAAAAGGCTTAAAAGATCTGACTATAAGTAAATAAACTGTTTACGCTGGAGAAATGCCTGATTTTTTTAATTAGTCATTCTCTGATCCCATGGTATCAGATCAGCATAAATATTTTAGGGTCTTTAACATTTGCCTGGAGTTAATCTTTTGGGCCAGAAAATGCAAATTAGATTACCTCCAAGTTTCTACTGATAACCCTTGATGATCTTGATCTTGGTCTTGAATAACATACCCTTTAGCTTTCAGTATTTTAGGGGGTGCCTTTTTCATACTATAAAAGTACCAAGGCTAAAACACCTGCTCTACTTAAGAGGAAACATAGACTTTCAACAGACATTTATTGAAATCCTACTGTGTTTCAGGTACTGGCTAGGCACTGGGGAATCAAGGATGAATGAGACATGCCCATGTCTTCAAGGAACCCACAAGAGAATCCAGGTGGCAGCAAGAGGACCTGATCTTAATAAATAGTGCAATGACAGAGGGATGCCCAGTGTGCTATGAAAGCCGACCAGAGGACACCCAGCTCAGCCTGAAGAGGACTGACAAGGCCTCCTAGAGGATATGGCACCTCAGCTGAAGCTTAAATTATGTGCAGAAATGGGGGTATAGGGTAGGTCATATTCCAAACAGGAGGTACAGCATGAGCAAAGCCATGAATCTGTGTGCTGTGTGTAGGAAACCACAAACATTCGAGGCAAACTACTCTTAAGGTGAGACTGGAAAGGAAGACAGAGAGCAGGACACAGGGAACTTTATTTAGCATTTTAAGAAGTATGATCTGGGGCTTCCCTGGTGGCGCAGTGGTTGAGAATCTGCCTGACAATGCAGGGGACACGGGTTCGAGCCCTGGTCTGGGAAGATCCCACATGCTGCGGAGCAACTAGCCCCATGAGCCACAATTACTGAGCCTGCGCGTCTGGAGCTTGTGCTCTGCAACAAGAGAGGCCGCGATAGTGAGAGGCCCGCGCACCACGATGAGGAGTGGACCCCACTTGCCGCAACTAGAGAAAGCCCTCGCACAGAAACGAAGACCCAACACAGACATACATACATACATACAAACATAAATAAATAAATAAGAAGTATGACCTTTGTTCATAGGCAACAGAGAGCCACTGAAGCAGGAGAGTGTGACTGCTACACAAACACGCTTAGAGGCAGGCAGACCAGCAGGGAGGCTATGGCAGCGTCCAGATAGAAGGTGCTGCAGGTCTGAATTAGGGCAGGAGCTGGGGAGATGGGGGAGCAGGAGACAGACTTAAGAAATATTGAGTTAAAATTAGTGGAACTTGATGTGAAGCAGACAAGAAGGAGGAGGTTAAGGATAATACCAAAGTTTCTATCCTTGAGGGTATTACCAAGTACAAGTAGTAATAGGATCAGGCAGGAAGATGATTTCATTGTTAGGTATGTTGAACTTGAAACATTAAGGGAAAAGCATTCATTCATTTATCCATTCATTCAAGAACTATTTATAAAGTACCTACCTTGTGAATGTCCAAGTGTGAATCTGAAGGGAGAGGGGTCTGGACTTCAGAGAGTTGGGTGTCATTAGCACATGGGATGATCAGGAGTTAACCTTCAAGGATGGTGGGCACAGTACCTGGCACAAAGGACGCTCCCCTTGGGTACCTGTTGAAAAGAATGAATGAAGAGCTACCCTGTGAGAGTTTGTAGGAAGAGAAGAGCTGGGAATCAATGATGAAGCTCTAGAAAACATCAGTGGTTCAGGGTTGGGTAAAGAACACAGAAATGGAGTAGTCCGAAATGTGGAGGACTGGAAGGGTGTGGTGTCATGGAAATAAAGTGAGGTACACATAGGACCCAAGTACACACTCATTATCAGGTATTAGGAATGCTTCATGAATTATTTCTAAGTTGAAGGTGAAATAGGTCTCTAGAAAAATCTAGATAAAAATGAGAGTTTTGGAACCTTGAAATCCAAGGGCTACTGGGCAATAGTTGAATTTCTAGTTACCAAATTTCATTACCAAGTTTGTGCTATTCTGTGCTTTTGCTTTAAATCACTTTGGATAACTGGTTTTTTTCCATTTATGATGATTAGTTTCTGTTCCTGGCGTTAACTCCCTAATGCTGATTTAAACCAGAGGATATAACTTTGTCAGTATGAGAACAGCTGAATGTCTAAGACCTGACGATAGCATTCAGTTAGTATTATTTTCATGTGCTGGTGATAGAGATGGTGGCTTCTGGTCAATTCTGTGTGAGTGTGGTGATTACTGGTTGTAGACATCTGATCATCTGGTTTTTTATTTTGTTTTGTTTTTTGCCTACCCAGCATCCATACCCACTTTTATGGTAACAGCACCTGAGTTTTTCTTGGGGAACCACTTTCTTCCCCATTTCTAGTCCAGGTCATTTGGGTGGAGCTGACTGCACTGGGCTTCAAGGAGAGGGCATGTGACCCAGAGTTGGTCAATAAAACACTGCAACCCCCTGGGTTCAGTGACTGGCTAAAGAATGGGCACATGACCAATCAGGCAATGAGATAGTATTCTTGGACTTGCTAGAGAAACCAGGCCAAAGATATTCTTTACTGAACTTAAAGCTGGATGGGTATACACCAGGAGCTAATGGGAACCACTTCACCACGGGGAGAGCCTGTCTGAGAATGAAGCTAATACAGAGGAGAGAACTGCTGAGAGATGAAGAAAGAGAGAGAGACTAAGTACTACAGGCATTCTTGGAAAGCCCAGATCTGGCCACACCTGAAGCTACACTTCTCAATTACATGAACTAAAAAATTCCCTTTTTAAACTTTGGCAACATTTTGTTAGCTTTTCTACCACTTGCAACCAAAATGTCCACATGAGAGACACAATACCACCTCTCTTCTTTCTGCTTCAGCCACCAACTGGGAATCAGCTGTCTCAAGTCAAAGTCACTTCCTTCGGCCAGCCATCCTATGAATGCAATCCACACTACACTTGGCATTTTCAGGTCAGCCTCTCGTCACCTCCTGCAACAGCCTCCCTCTCCATTTCTACTTTGTGTCCCGGAGCTCTATTCATCACCTGAACTCACTGAACTTACAAAGCCCTAAGTTCTAAGATCCACTGCTGTGGCCCTCACTGCTTCCCACGGACTCTTCCTGTTTATTGTATTCACCTACAGCAGGCTCTTTCTACCCTGCCAATTGTTTGTTTTAATAAGTAGAGGCAGGATTGGATGGAAGCCACTTCTGTGCCCAGGCTTGGAAAGCCCACTGCCAAATGGTTGGGTTCTGGCCACCACCCAACACCACTCGGTACACTCTGTTTGAGCTCAAGTCTTCTTGTCCCAAATGTCATACCTGCTGCTTTTTTTCCCTCTCTCCTGATGACAAGTTTAGCCTGATGTGATTCCCAACTCTGTCATCTCTACTGTTGCCATGACACCCAGGACCTTTGACATTTTCCCTCAGGAATCTTGGGAATTTCTGGGAAATCATACCTTAGTGGTCTAGAAGAATCTAGCTTCCAAACACTATTTCACAACTACCAAGATGACACTCTCTCTCCTCAGATAAGGTTGTATCCCCTTTTCCTGCCTCCAAACAGGCAAGGTACCTGTTTGGAGACATCTGCCAAGAATGGAAAATAACTTTCTTCAGAATTATATAAGAGGATAAGAATTATTCCTTTGGCTTTTTCCTGAAATAACAGGGAAATAACAAAGGGACCAATGCTTCTCTGAGTGCAGATGACAAGGTGATCTCCTTCTTCTGCTTTAATTATCTTTCTCTCATTCAGTAAGTATAAATTCAGTAGCCTTCCATGTTCTTGTCAAGCCCAAGCACTGCGTTGTAACCATTCAACTCAAATTCAACAAATATTTAATTGAGCATCTATTACATGCCAGGCACTGTGCTAGGTAAGGGGTGTACAGAAGAGAATAGGACAGGCAAGAGGCCCGCTTCTAGGTCCTACTCCAGTGAAGGTTAAAGAGAGATAGCACATAAATGTAACAAATAAATGAACAAAACGTCAGACAGTGAGACGTGCTATCAAGAAAATACAAGGGGTATGGACACCAAGGGGAGAGGAGGGGTGGGATGGATTGGGAGATTGGGATTGATGTATGTACGCTACTATGTATGAAGTAGTTGGCTGGTGAGTACCTACTGTATTGCACAGAGGGAAAAAAAACAGGTACAATCTGTTTGCAGGATATATATTAATTTTAAAAATGCATTCCAATATACGTTAAGTACAGACAAATACTGTTTGATTCCACTTATACGAGGTACCTAGAATAGTCAAATTCATAGAGTCAGAAAGTACACTGGTAGATGCTAGGGGCCTGGGGGTGAAGGGGTGTGTGGAGGAGGGGAATGGGGAGTTAGTGTTTGAAGGGGACAGAGTTTCAGTTTAGGAAGGTGAAAAATTCGGGAGATGGATGATGATGAGAGTTGCACAACAATGTGAATGTACTTCGAGCCGCTGAACTGTACAGTTAAATATGGTTAAAATAGTATGTTTTATATTATGTGACTTTTACCACAATAAAAAGACATTAAAAATAAAAGAAAATATAAGGGGATAATACGTTTCAGAGTTAGGGAACTATTTTAGATAGAGTGATCAGAGAAGGCTGTTCTGAGGAGGTAATATCTGAGTTAAAACCCAACTGAAGAGAAGGTACAAGCCACGTGAAGACCCCGGAGAGGAGTACTCCAGACAGAAGGTCAGCACATGTGAAGGCCCTGAGCTTGCAGCAAGCTTGCTGCATTACGGTAGGGGGAGGTAAAATATGGTCCAGGGACCAAATTCGGCCTGCCTTCTTTATTTGTATAGCTCAAAAGCTAAGAATGGCTTTTACATTTTTAAATGGTTGGGAAAAAAATATTTCATGATGCATGAAAATTATACAAAATTCGAATTTCAGTGATCAAAATTAAAAATTTTTTGGAACACATCTCATTCATTTATATATTTTCCATGGCTGGTTTCATACGTCATTGGCAAAGCCAAGTAGTTGCAACAGAGGTTGTATGCCCTGTAAAACTTAAAACGTTTACTATCTGGCTCTTTGCGAAAAAGTTTACAGACCGTTATATTAGAGGAACAGGAAGAAATACCTTCCCAGGCTTGAGAGAACCTTGAATTTCTTTAATGATTTCTGATCCTTTTGACTGTAAATAACAGAAAACCTGTTTCCAGTTGACTTATGTAACATGGAGGATTAGCGATAGCCATAAACTCTTTGGTACTTTTCCCATCAAGAGGTAGAAGCTATGTCATCTCTTTTTGAAGCTGGGTGGGCTTTGTGCCTGCTCTGACCCACAGTACATGATAGAAATGATCCTGTGCCAGTCCAGGCTTGGGCCTGAAGAGCCTGGCATCTTCCACTTTCTGCCTCTTACAACACTTTTGGAGCCCTGCATCTCGTGCAAGAAGTCTGACCACCTTGGATGGCCACACAGGAAAGTCCACGTGGACGTGCTCTGGTTGAAGGTTCCAGTTGAACCCAAACTTCGAGCCATCACCACCAAGATGCCAAATATGAGGGAAGCCATCCTAGACTCTTCAGATAGGCCATCGGCCAGCTGAATACCACTGAGTGACCTCAGTTGATGCTACATGGAACAGAAGAATCACCTGCTTGGCTTCCTGGCCCACAAAATTGTGAACTGTAATAAAATGGATGCTGTTGTAAGCCACTCCATTTTGGGATAATTGTTTCACAGCAATAGATGACCAAAACAAACAATACAGAAATTTTACCTCACGTAATAAGAAGTTCAAGGGTAGATTAGGGTCCATCCACAACATATCCTGGTTCTGCTTTTCTGAAATTCCTTGGCCTCTGCTCTCTGCTTTGAGTTGGTCTCCTTGTTAGACTGGCAGATGGCTGCAGCAGTTCCTGGAGTCTCCTTCAAACCTGACAATGTCTAGAGGAAGAAGAAAGATTGTTCTTAGGAGAAAGAATATGCAGACTGATCAGGATCTACCCTGGAATTAGGGAAGGAGTCTCCTCCTCTGAGTCACGAGGGAAAGGATGGACACTTGATCAAAACTGGTGGAAGAAAGGTAGGAAGAAAGGAAGTGGATAGTGGGTCAGCAACCCACTGTGTTCAAGGTATCTTTCTTCTTCCTATCATTCATTTATTCATCCGTCCAGAGTATTTTAGGTTGAACCATATGAATGTTTTTTTAATAAGTCAAACATAAATAACAATAATTTCAAATGGTTAAAGTTTATATTTAGCAAACCTACACTATAGTGGTAGGCATAGAGCTAGATGTTAGAGCTACTGCAATTAAATGGTGCTAAGTTTAAGGAAAGGAAAGAACAGGGCCAGCTATATAATCAGCAAAACTCAGTCAAAATGAAAATGGAGAGCCCCTTGTTGAAAAATTATTAAGAATTTCAAGATGGCAACAGCAGAGCATTAAACTAAGCACGGAGTACTTCTAAGTACAGGGCCCTGTATGATTGCCCAGGTTGCATGGCCAAGAAACTGGCCCCGAAAAAGAACAGGTGTCCACAAGAGAGAACAGCGGGGGGCCTAGTTAGATTAGGGGGACCAGGAAGGAGGACGATCTTTAAGCAAGGATCTGGAGGATGGATATGAGTAGCCAGGTGAGAAGTGGAGGAATGCAGATTCCCAGCAGAAGACTAGCGTTCCTCCTTCTCCTCCATGTTCCAAGTTGGTTAAGAGACTTAGGCTGGCCTGTCATCAGCTGTGATGAGACAAAAAGATAAAGGTAACAGATCCCTTTCCTGTCTGTGCCAGCTCAGGCCTTTTTCCCAACCCTTTTCTGTGCTCCAGATCTTAGCACTTGGGTAATCTACCCACATAATCTGACCCTTCTCCTGCAGCACCACAGATGGTCAGGACAGCCCCAGAGGGGCCCCAGCCCTTTCTCTCTGGTGCTCGATTGCAAGTGCTTCCTGGGACAACAGCCTAACTTCCTGATCCAGTTGGCCTAGGCTCATCATAAACAAGGAAGAATCCTCCCTGTCCTCACATTCCCCAAACCACAAACCATGAAGATAGCTAACACTAATTGGACCTCAAACATTTTTATCAACAAACCTGAATCTTTTCCCTAAAATCACTTTCTTCCATTTTTAGTTCTACAATGTTCCTCTTCTATATTGGAGCCTGTGGGGACTTGGCATAGTGGGCCTCCAAGTTGGTTGTAAACAGAATCAGATGAGAAGCTTATTAAAAATACAGAGGCACCAGCCCCATGCCAAACCCAGCTCCTCTATTTTTAACAAGTTCCACAGGTAACCCTGAGACACTGCCAGGTCTCTGAACCACTGCTTTAGCAAGCTGGACAGAATAAGGAAGCAATTCCCATATGGCTGGCAGGGGTCAGAACGTTTCATTTCTGTTGTTACCTGTGACCCCTCAGGCAAACTACTTTCATTCAGGGCCTCAGTTTCCCCATTAAGTCATGTGGTGATGATCCCTCCATAACACCTCTTCCCCAGAGGCTCTCTGTGTCGTAAAACTCTTGTTGCCTTCCCAAAATCTAGTCCCCCTTGTGGTGGCAGCACCTGTTTCTCCTGGGACTAACAACCCCTCTCCCACTGCAGGTAGGCTTGGCAGGAATATCAATCAAGGTGCTCCTATGCCCCCTGGCTGACCTGTAGGCCCAAGACCTAAGTTTGGCCAACCAGACTTTCTCTCCCAGGAAAATAAATCTTGGGACAAATGAAGCAGAGACTGAAAATAAATGGAGTTGATTCATCTGGTAGGGGTGACCAGGGACCCTGCTCCCTGAGCTATTCTGGTTCCTGTGCTTTCAGAAATCTAGTTCGCCAGCTTTTCCTTGGCATCTATGAGCAACCTCATACCCTTCTAATAAATTCTTTTTTTTTTTGGTTAAATGAGCCACAGTTGGGTCTGTTGCTTGCCACCAAGGAATCCTGTTTCTTAGCATCGAGTTCTTTGATAGTGCTCTATATGATAATGATATCATAGCTTCCATTCTTATAAAGCCATTATGAATAATGCTCTTTTAACTAAAGTGACCATTCTATGGGAAGTCGAGTTTATTTTAATAATGATGTCTTTGTTCCAGTAATGACAGTGAAACCTCCTCAATAGGTAAGAGATTATTCACTGTCCTGCTGAAATATCTTAAATGGAAACAGGCTTTGGGTAAATACTCTTTATCTAAACGAGGTTCATTGTTCTGGACCTCAGGGAAAGAAAAGAAAAGAGAAAAAGGAAAAGAGTTTGGTTTCCATTTAAACCATCTCTCCTTCAGCTGCATCTCAACCTTTACACACAAATTTAAGAAAAGGCCTACACTTTAAGTACTTAAAAGAAGGTTGGAAATTGCATCCAAATATGCATTTTAAGGCATAACTACCACAGAGGAAACAGCTTCAGTGGTTTAGTGGTTGAACCCTTTCCTCTCAGCAGCCTCTATTTTATTTCTACCCCATCTCATTGTTACAGTTATTACTATCTCTTGCCTTTGTTGATGTCTTCATTATTACGATTCTAGCTAACAGTTATTGAGCACTTCCTGTGAACCAGGCATGATGCTGGATGTCTTACATGCATTACCTCATTTAATCCTTGTAACGGCCCTTCACAGTCATATTATTATTCCCATTTTACAGAGGGGAAAACTGAATTCAGTAAGGTTAAACAATAGGGGTAGTGGGCAGTAGAATCACTTAATCATTTATTATCTGTGTGTCCCTATCTGTCCCCAAGCCTTCCTTCCACTGTGCCCTATTGCCTTAAATGGAAGGTGCCTGCTTAGTCCAAAGTATCATTGGAAAGAGTATTAAATGAGGCACTGCATCTCAAATACAATGGCAATTGAACTCACTGTTCGTGTCATGTTCTGTTTCCTGACTATAAAGTACTGGAAGATAGGAACTATGTTTTGTCCATCATGGTTTCACCACACATGTCTAACATGGAGGAAGTGCTCAACAAATTATTGTGGAACCAACAACTATTTTGTAGGGTCTTTAGACCTAGGGACCAGCACAGGGTTGGAGAAAGAAGGGTTAGTGTCAAGAAGCCCCTTCCCAGGAATTAGAAAATTCAGGTACCCCTAGAAAATTCAGCCAATGTAAAAGTTTGGTTAAGCCTTTAAACAGCATCAGATGATTCTGAACTTGGGACCCTTGGAAGCTCTTTCTCTTCCATCTTTTAGGCACAGTCATGCTTTGGCTTGAGTTTATGAGGAGTGGAAGTTTCTAAAAATCTGAAAGGGGAAGCATAAGCTAAAGGCTGAAGTATCAGTCATACTTTTTCCAGGGCTGGTTAGCTCACAAAATGCTCAAATCCAGCTATCATGCTCTCCGTTGAGGACTGGGAGCATAATGTTATTTTATTACTTTCAGAACTAGAGCTAATCTTTGGTAGATACAAGACCCATTTATATCCTTTTGTGCCTCAGTTCCTCAAATGTGGAAAACAGCCAAATAAGGACATAAACAACCAACCAAAATTTCCCACCAAGTCTATATGGTTCCCTCAGTACAGTCTTGTTCATTCCCTGCTATTAATTCAGAGTTTGGCCTTTGGATTCAGGCCTTTGGCTGGGCCCTGTACCAGCCGAGTGACCTTGGGCAGAACACTGTAAGCTCCCAAAGCTTCAGCAGTCTTGCCTGTTGTTGGGAGAATGATAATGTGATAATGTGTACAGAACGATTTGCCCAGTGCAAGGCACGTGATAGGTAGGCAATAAACTGTGACTTAGGAAGTAGTGATATCTCTGCTGGCTCCACTTACACATTTCATTCAAAACAGTCCAAAACTCCAGTGTGTTCTTGGTGTTTTAAGTGGCAGGTGTGATCTGAAGTCATCCTTCAACCATGTAGATTATTTTCTCAACTTCTAAATTATGAGCAGAATTAATTGGGAATAAGGCAATGAAGCTACATGGACATATTTATCCTAACACTTCTGTCCTGAACTCTCCCTTGGAAAAGTTTCAATAAACTAAATCTATTACCCTTACAAAGATTGCTTTGATCATTTCTCAAGGAAAATAACCATTGGTATTGCACAAACCTTGACTGTTTTATGGCCCAAACTTTCTATTTCTATTTCAAGGCTCAAATGTGAGGCATGGAACAGGTTTGATTTTGAACATAGTGCAAAGACGACACATTACTGCTTTCTCAAAAGGGACTCTTAACGGGCATTTCAAAACCCCTATCCTCGGGCCTCCCTGGTGGCGCAGTGGTTGAGAGTCCGCCTGCCGATGCAGGGGATACGGGTTCGTGCCCCGGTCTGGGAGGATCCCATATGCCGCGGAGCGGCTGGGCCCGTGAGCCATGGCCGCTGGGCCTGCGCGTCCGGAGCCTGTGCTCCGCAACGGGAGAGGCCACAACAGTGAGAGGCCCGCATACCGCAAAAAGAAAAAAAAAAAAAAAAAAACCCCTATCCTCCCTCATTTTCATTAGATCACTGGTCAGACCTTGACAATTTCAAGCCAGATGATTTCAAAGGTTCAAAAAACCCACTAGATCACACTGGCTACAGGTAGGCCCATTTGAATGAGAAAAATCCTAACACAGGGACGAGAGAACTCTTTTCTAAAGTTAGGTGTGGCTACCAGGACCTACTTGAGCTGCTGAAATGTGGGCAGTATTCTTTAAGCATCAGAACATGATTTTATATGGCCCCCTTCTCCCTGCCAGGGTCAGTTGAGATTGATCTGGATGTGTAGTGTGAGCAAAATAACCTTTTGTTGTTTGAAGCCACAGAACTTTTACGACCACTGGATTCTACAGCATAACCTAGCTTATCCCAACTGACACAGCAAAGATCTAAATGCATGTGACATGGAAAACAGGCATACTCATGGTGCCATGCTTAAATCCTCTCATCTTGGTCAACAATTAATTTCCAGAAGCTAGTGGTTTGGTGGGATGGAGAAATGAAGCTCTGAATCACAGTCAATGTCAGAATAGTTTTAACACACCAGCGGAAAGATTCAAAGAGACCTTTCCAAAAGAGATCAAAGAGATTTCTCTGCCATCGTGAGAGTGAGAAACACAATTCCTAAATCTGGAATTCTCATTTATCTATAGACTAGTCCACTGACATCCTAGAGAGAACCCAGAGCAGGCTGTCTCTCCCTCATCCTCTGGCACTGCCCAGGGGAGTTGGATAGCTGGGACTGACCTCAAACTGAGAACACATTTGGATAATATCATCCAGGCTAAGTAACCCTCACTCTAAGGAGTTTATAATAGAGAAAGGGCTCAGGGTGATACCAATCTCGTACATGTCCTCGATTCCCAAGCCAGCCTCTCCATGAAGCAATCAGTAATCTTCCATATATTTTCTTCTTATTGCTGTAATCAATAACATTATTTATTATTTTAATTAAAAATGCACCCGAGGGCTTCCCTGGTGGCGCAGTGGTTGAGAGTCCGCCTGCCAATGCAGGAGACGCGGGTTCGTGCCCGGTCCGGGAAGATCCCACATGCCACGGAGCGGCTGGGCCCGTGAGCCATGGCCGCTGGGCCTGCGCATCCGGAGCCTGTGCTCCGCAACGGGAGAGGCCACAACAGTGAGAGGCCCGCGTACTGCAAAAAAAAAAAAAAAAAAAAAAAAAAAAATGCACCTGATCTAAATCTCACGATTAGGTAAGAACTATTATCTCCTCGTCTACAAATGCAAACAACAAACTTTAGAACAGTCAAATAACTTGTCGAAAGTCAGCCAGCCTAGAAGTGGGAGAACTTATACAAACCCAGAAGCTGTTCTCTTAGACAAGGTACCCTTTACTCCCGGTCCTGGCCATAGCATTAGATCTCAATTCCCACACCCAAGAGAGAAAACCCTGGAGTTTTTCCTTGTCTTCGTTTTGTTGCCAGTGACCTGATTATATCATTTCTGGTCTTGAACCAACGTTGCTCCAGTATATTCCCTAGGAGAAGCAGGCTCTCCACACCTGCTTAGTTTCTTCCTGGCTTTGCAAAGAAGAGTCTGGGAAACTAACCTAAGAATAAAGCAGAACAAAAAGATCCAAGGGGAAAAAAAAAACCTCACAAAGGGAGAGAAGTTATTTTCCACTTTGATAATTCTGTGTGACTAACTAGTAACTGTGGAAGAGAAAAAGGATCTGTGGGCTTGTTTGAGAGCCTCAGGCGGAAACAGACACTGTGGGACCAAGAAGGGGGGCGGAACCAGAGGCTGCAGCCAGGAAACAAAGGACAGGAAACAGGATTTCTTTTTTTCCTACGCCCAGAACAAAGCTGACGTGAAGTTTGGCAGGAACAGGACCACCATTTCATACTTCTGGTGGAAAAAGTACTCAGTGCTCAAAATTGAAGATATTTGGGAAGGCATGAGTCATGGAGGAGTGATGATACATAATATTCTCTTTCTGAGAACAGTCATTTAATATTCCTACTCAGCATACTTTTATTGTTTGACTACAGTCCCCGTGCCTTTCATTGGAAGCCAGATAAGGGCTAGAATCCTCTCACCTTGCTCATGAGGGGATGCTCAACCTGGAAAGCTAGGCTCTTTCCTACTCCCCTTCTTTCTCTGTCTCCTATATTGCTGGTCTCTCTTCCTGCAATGCCTCTCCCACTGCTGTTACTACAGGATACTCTTCTTCATTTCTATTATTATTATTTTTTTTTTTTTTGCGGTACGCGGGCCTCTCACTGTTGTGGCCTCTCCCGTTGCAGAGCACAGGCTCCAGACACGCAGGCTCAGCGGCCATGGCTCACGGGCCCAGCCGCTCCACGGCATGTGGGATCTTCCCGGACCGGGGCACGAACCCATGTCCCCTGCATCGGCAGACGGACTCTCAACCACTGCGCCACCAGGGAAGCCCTTCTTCATTTTTAAATATTAGCTTAGATGTTACTTCCTCAAAGGAGCTTTCTCCAACCTTTATTCTGTAGCAGAGATTGCTAGTTGCCTTTCCAGGATTCATTCTCCCTTCTTCCTTGTTAGGTGCATCCTTCTGATTTTGTTGGTGGTGAAGTTCCCAGTAAAACAGTATGTTTCCCAGCCTCCCTTGCAACTGGGGGTAGCCACGTGACACATTTTAAGCCAATGAGGTGTGAAGAGAAGCTGTTAAGATTGTACCTCTGGAAAATTTCCCTAAAAGGGAGGTCAATTCAACCAGCAAGCAAGCTAGCCCTGTTTGCATTTGACCCTTGCTGCTCCTGGACCTCTGTCATGATGAACAGCACTCCAGCAGCCTTCTACTCAGCATGAGGTCAAGGACAATACTCTGATGATGGCAGAAAGTTAGAAAGAACCTAACACTCTGATGACACCGAAGAGCTGCCATACCAACCCTGGTCTATTTACTTTCAGACTTCTCATCCCCCCCATGGGAAGAAACAAACCCTAAATTTTTTTTTTTTTTTTTTTTTTTTTGTGGTACGCGGGCCTCTCACTGTTGTGGCCTCGCCCGTTGCGGAGCACAGGCTCCGGACGCGCAGGCTCAGCGGCTGTGGCTCACGGGCCCAGCTGCTCTGCGGCCCCTAAATTGTTTAAGCTACTGTTCATTGGATTTCTGTTACTCCTAGCTGAATAAAACCTCCACTGATAATCCTCACACGGGTAGATAAGTACTTTCTTGATTTCTCTCTCAAACATACTGTCCTTTTCCTTCACAGAACTTCAGCTTTATAATTATTTGTTTGATTAATAGTCTGTAAGCTCCAGGAAGTCTGGGACTCATTCTCCTTTGCTCGCTGTTATATTCCCAGCACCTAGAAATCTGGACTAGATTTTGGGGGTGACCACTGAATTCCATTGCTAATCGGCCCCACCAATGACTAAAAAAACAGTCTGAATGTCAAGAAAGCACACAGAAGTCCTTCAAAGGAACTGCACTAATGTTGGAATCTCTGAAGAGACAAAGTAGAAAATAAGCCGAGCATCTAGATCAACAACAAAGCAGAATAAACTTGCCCTTTTAACCCAAGCTGTCTTGTTATTTCATCGCCTGGACTAAGTTTTTGCAGGAGACAATGGCACAGCTTTTATACAGAGGGTTCAGTTAAATGACAGCACAAACGATAAAGCTGTGAGAATTTTGGAATTATTAACAATGGTCACTATTGTGATGATACTACTATTTGGTGAACATCTCCTTCAACTATTCTCTCAAAGCAATTATTTGCATTTATAACCAATTTCTCTGCTTAATAATGCCCAGGCTTTTAGCATATTGACTTTCCTCTATGGGAGGACATTATCCAAATAAAACTGTCGTCTCATGCTTACTTGTGTGTGTTGGAAAGAGCCATTACCACTAGAAACTGTTTAGACTGCGTTCAATTTCATTTTTCCTGGAAAATATTTTCAAATTGTTGCTTTGGTAGAAACATGTTACCTGGATAAATATTTGTCAAAGTGTTGCTTTGGTAGAAGCATGTTACCTGGATAAATACTTGTCAAAGTGTGGTTGCACTTCTTCCCACTCAGGATTTAATAAATTTGCATAGACAGTGCACAGTCATGCAGAGCACACATGCAAACCTCAGCTGGGGAGTGTAAACTTGACCATCGACTCCTGGTTTGCAAGCAACCCCTGACTGAGTTTGGGTTCCCCCAGAAGCAGACCTGGATTTGAGGGCAACTAGTTGATGTGGGAGGTAAAGGTGATAGAGGGAAGGAAAGCAGCCAACAAGGGGTGTGCTGGTCAGTCAGCAACTACAGCAAGTGACTGCAACTTAACCCTACAGAGAAGCTCTGAGAAACAGTATAAAAGCCATACCTCAGAAGTAGCCCACCAGAGGGGTGAGGGAGCTACGGTACTTTTATACCAATTTCCATCATCATTGGTTGAGGCTACTCTCAGGGATGTGAATTCCCTGACAGCCCACAGAGCAGGGCAGAGGCATGGGTGGCCTTCTATGGTCCTGGACAAAGCCCTCAAGCACACAGGTGCAGATCCTGGCAGTTAGAAAGGTCTAGAGCACAAGGAAGAAGTAAGGTCTAAAGGGCAATGAACCTCTGCTACAGCGTCCTTCAAGTAAAGCTCAGACATCAATATCCTATTTCGTAGGTGAGATAGGAGAAGTCTTTGGATGGCACATGGACAAACATTTTTTTAATAGTTATAAATTAGGTTTAAACTTTCCTTTTACTTAATGCTTAAGATGTTGCTTTTCCATTTGTGAAAGTGATGTAATAAATAAATTGTAAAAGAAATCAAGGAAAACCAAAGTGATCCATGGATTTAAAGAAGAATAGTGAAAAAAAACAATTATACAGATGGTATACCAATACGCAAAGGTAATGAGGAAATGACTGAAGTTTGGGAAACACCGATGAGTATTTTACAGGTAGTGACACAGAAGCATACAGCTAGGCCACTAAGTGTTTAATAAATGTCTATTGTGTACCCAGCACTCTTCTAGAATATAAGAGACTTACAAGGCATGGACCTTGCATCAAGGAGTTTACCAGTGGTAGCGGGGGTAGTAGTAGTGATTAGCATTTTGTGAGAGCTTATGCTTACCCTCTCCTTGCTTGCCTTCCTCTGGGAAGCTGTATCAGCTTTCATAAAATACGTGAAACAATTAAGGGCTGTCTATGCAGAGAATGAGGGCCAGGCTTTGCTAGAGGATGGTTTCATTAAGTTTTTTTTTTTTGGCTGCACTGGGTCTTTGCTGCTGCGCCCGGGCTTTCTCTAGTTGTGGCGAGCGGGGGCTACTCTTAGTTGCGGTATGCAGGCTTCTCATTACAGTGGCTTCTCTTGTTGCACAGCATGGGCTCTAGGCAAGCAGGCTTCAGTAGCTGCAGCACGCAGGCTCAGTAGTTGTGGCACACGGGCTTAGTTGCTCCGCACCATGTGGGATCTTCCTGGACCAGGGCTCGAACCCATGGCCCCTGCATTGGCAGGCAGATCCTTAACCACTGTACCACCAGGGAAGTCCCCACCAGGGAAGTCCCTCATTAAGATTTCAAAGAAGAGAAAAGAAGGCTTCATGGTAGCCTGAGCAAAGACAGAAAGAAGCATCCTAGCCCATCAGCGGTTGCAGTCAGAGAACAAGAAGGCACAGCCTTGGATTCTGTATCCACTGACCTATTTCCTACCCCACAAGCTACAGAGCTGGACTCAGCAGCTGGGAGCTGGAAGGATGGAAAGGAAGCTAGCTGCAAGGACGCTGCCAAGCAGCCCCCAAAATGTGCCGCCTTGAGAGGCAGCCTTACTGTGTAAGAAGACATAAAATCCAGATGGTAATTTTTGGATTTTTAACTTCCTATACAGAAGTCACATTTTCCAGTACATCCTAATTCTATTTAGTGTGTGTATTTGTGTGTGTGATGGCCAAATATCATTAACAAAAGGTGGGAAAATGAAAAAAGTCATTAGGCTAGGACGGGCTAGGCAGCTGCACCAGCTCTGTGCTCTTGGGGGGAAGGTATAGTGGGCAAGAGCCTTTGCTGGGCTACATCTAAGTGTTGTGTAGCCTCCGGGGACCATCACACATGTGTAGGCACAAATCTGGACTGACAGCAACATCACATTCAATCAAGTCCTAGTCTGACCCAGAAAGCCACAGACTTGCTACAGAAAATGCTTGAATGGTTGACTCGGAAAACAAATAGGTGCTTATTTGCATTCAAACTTGAATTTGCATGTTGTTTATTTTACTTAGGTGCAGAGAAGGGAACTGCAGTCTATGCTCACATAGCCCCACATCCTTCTAATTTCAAACTGGGTTCATTAGCCAAGGCTAAAACAACCCACGACTGGGCAGGAAGGAGTGAGAAGTTTAATCAAGAGGGCACATTGGAATCAGATAGCCTGGCTCTGAATGCCGGCCCCGTCACTCACTCTAGTATGAGCCCTGGGGGAAATGTGCTTACTTTTCCAGAGCTTTTCTTCTTCTGTAAAACGGGGACAAAACTAATACCTACTTCATAGGTTGCCATGAGAAATTAAATGAAGCAAATTTTTAGCTCGGTGCCTGACTCACAGTAAGTGCTTAAGAAATGCATGATCACAACTAAGTATGACTGATTTTTATTGTAGCAATCTTCATTCTACCTTTGATGTCCTTCCCCACTGCAGAACATCAAAGGATACTATTAAATTAAACAAGGAGGCCATTAGACTGAGATGGTTCTAATGCCATGATGTGACTGCCTATGTAAGCAAACCAAAATCTAAGCCTGGAAGTACCTCAAGCTTACGAAATCAACACCTAAGGACAACCAATCACAAACAGCCAACTAGGCTTTAAACTACAGCCAATCAAAGAACTTCTTTTCTTTGCTTCCACATTTTCTCTCCGTAAGTCTCTCCCCAGCCCCTGTCGGAGGAGCGCTCCTAACCACTTCTGGATGGGCCCTGCCTGATATGAAATGATTTTTGCTCAAATAAACTCTCAAAAATTTTAATATGGCTCCATTTATATTTTAACAGTACAAAGAGGAACTGACACAGAAATGGGGCAAGAGTTGACCAAATCCATACCTTATAAGGAGATAAAGGAAGAGAGAAGAGGAGGATGAATGAGTAAGGCTCTGAAATACCAAACAGGAATGGAAGATGGAGGAGAGAGACAGCCCAGCGTAAGAATACACGTCTACCCATAAGCACAAATTCATTTGACTGTGACAGAGGATAACATTTAAAATAACTTGGCAGGAAACTTCATGTGTTTATTCCTAAATAAAAAGAGGAGAATTAAAATGTCTACTGGAGGGCTTCCCTGGTGGCGCAGTGGTTGAGAGTCCGCCTGCCGATGCAGGGGGATACGGGTTCGTGCCCAGGTCCGGGAGGATCCCACATGCTGCGGAGCAGCTGGGCCCGTGAGCCATGGCCGCTGAGCCTGCGCACCCGGAGCCTGTGCTCCGCAACGGGAGAGGCCACAACAGTGAGAGGCCCGCGTACCAAAAAAAATAAAAATAAAAAAATAAAATAAAATAAAATGTCTACTGGAAGGGGGACAGAAAGCCATGCTGCTGTAGTATCAAAGCACTGAGGCAGCCACGTGGCCAGAGAACACTGCTTTATTGCAGGAGCCCTGGTCTCCCCGGTACCACGGAGACAGCTTCTTCATGATTTTCTGCTCCCACTTAGGCCCCCATACAAACTGTCCTCCACCCAGCAGCCAAAGTTATCTTTTAAAACTATAAATCAGGTTATGTTACTGCTCTGCTTCAAATCTGCTCTTAGCACTTCCCGCTGGAATTCAAGTCAAATCCACTCTCCCAGCCATGGCCTGAAAGGTCACGATCTGGCCTCCCGTTGCTTCTCCGGCCCCCTTTTGCACCATCATCCTGCTGCAGGGCTGTTCCGTCCACCTGGACTGCCCCTGCCCGCGTCTGTGCCTGGCTGGCTTCCTAGCATGTGAGGCTCTACTCAGACCTCACCTTCCTGGAGAGGCCTTCCTCAACCACCCAACCAACTGTTCATCCTCCCGCCCCATTCTCTATTCTATCACTTTCTAGCACGGTACCGCTGGGCAAAATCACCATCTATGTGTGTTTATACACTTACCATCTGACTCATCCTCCCTGCACCAGGATTGAGCTTCTGGAGAGAGGAAACTTGTTCCCGAATGAATCTCAGGGACTACAGTGGCACCTGGCACACAGACAAGATTTCTTGAATAAATAAGTAAATAAATGTGCATTTTAGTCTCTTAAACCCTCCGCTCTCCCCACCTGCCCACCATGGGGGAATCTGTGATGTGGAGCTATAAGCAGAAGCTGCCTGAAGCCAGGCTGTCCTTCTCTTTTATGAAGATCTTACCACGTTGAAGAGCAAATGGTAGGGGACTCAGGGAGCTGGAAGGGTGAGGGGCCTGGCTTTGATAGGGAGAGGAGGAGCAGGACCGCAGGCTGGTGAGTGATGAGGCCCTGGAGACATTCCCTGGGGTCACCTGGAGACCTGGGAGTTGCAGGATGGGGTGGGGGGAGAGCTTCGTGGTAGGCTCACGGAGACAGGTGTGAAGGCTGGCCCTGTGCCCTAGAGGCATGGAAGTGCAGGGTCCGCAGACGTCAAATGCTCACCTGAACCTGGACAAGACGCACGCGTCAGTCCTTGTGTCCCCTATCGGCATCTCCCTCACATCCGGGCACCCTGTGAAACCCGGAATAATAACTGACACTGAGTCTCCTGAAAGTCTGACAGAATGGGGGCTTAGAGTTGGATTTCATTTGATTTTTTAAAAATTAGGAAGCGATGGGACATTTCAGATGCATGTGATTTCTGGAAACACTCCACTTGCTGCTCCAATACCTACTAAAGAAATACCCACACTTACAGCAACCTTCATTTACTAAGACTTTAGAATGCCAGGCCTGGCCTGGGCACTTTTTGCCCCTTACTCCCCTTAAACCACAAAACAAGGCTATGAGGGAGGTGCTATTATTATCTATTATCTATCTATCTACCATCATTATCTAGTTGTCACTATCTATTAATAGCTATCATTATTATTTATCATTACTACCTATCATTTTCTATTATCTATTTAATCTGTCATCTGTCTATCTATCTATCTATCTATCTATCCATCTACTAACAGATTTAGAAGCCGAGGTCCAGAGATGCTTGGCAGCCAGCTCCAGGTCCCTCTGGGGTACGTGGCAGAGTATGGGGCTCCCTGCCCCTCACTACCCAGAGGCGGCTCCACTTTGAGGTCAGTCCCCTTGAGACCTGCACCCCTGCCCTTACCCCCTCCGCCTGCGAGATTTGTGAACTCCTGACCAAAAGCCAATCCCCTGGCTAGGGCTTTCTGCATCAGTTCTTTGTCTTGCTTCTGGACACAAGCAAGAGCGGGCTGCCTGCCTGTCTGTGGATGAGAACAATCCCCGAGTCTGCTCTCCCAGTGGAACAAGGTATTCAGTCCTGCACGGCTGCAGGGCAAGGGAAGGGGGTGGGGGATTGCTTTCTTCTAGAGGTTTGGGCTAGGATAATTTTCACCCTGAAGAGGTTACAACACGAAAGCACTGAGGTGGAGTGAGCTGGCCCGAGTCCTCCCCTCCCCCAGCACCTGCTGGAGGCACCAAAGGAGACAGAAACACTGCCTGATCTTAGCAGTTCCTCCCTACCCACTGCATGATATTAAAGGTTGTTTTCTTGCCTCAAAGACACAAAGATCTCTTCCTAGAATACCTGGAGGCAGGTGAAGTGGGCAAATACCACAAAGAAAAAAATATGATCACTTGCACCTTTCTAGCAAGGAATAGTAGTCTATTATGCAGTGTATCTTTTTTTTTTTTTAAATCATTGGGGCTTCCCATCTGCTGCCCTAACCACACTCCTCACTGCACCTCCAGTGCAGCCCTACTGCCCAGGGTTTTTCCTGGATGGAGGGAAGATCCAGGAAAATGAGCTCATAAGGGAGCAATTGAGATTTAATCACTTCCTTCTTGGGAAGTGAGGGCAGGTTGGGGATGAGGGTGAGGAATAGCATTTAAAAAGAGGAGCCTAGAGAAGATTATGTTTTGGACAAAGGAATGACTCCAGTAATGGAAGTTCAGACACAAAGGCAGGGCAGGAAATAGCTGGGACCCCATCACAACGCAAGTCTCTGGCTGGGGCCTGAGGAATCTGCTTGGCTGTTGAGGGAGCTTCCCCATCCCAGCTTTTTTTGGGCCTGACCAGTAAATCCTAGAGAAGACTCTCCAGGGATGCCATATGTGCCCCGACTCTGTCTCTGGCCGCCTCTCCACAATCCCACGTGCTACCAGTTTTTATTCGTGAAACTAGGCCTGCGTCCAGGGCCAGTGAGGAGGGGTGGAGGCAGCCCAGGACAGGCTGAGCTTCTAGGGCAGAAGTGGCCTCAATGTCAGATACTTGGCGGTTCAGGGTAATTACATATTCTCACCAGGCTCAGTTAACAGGCTTAGTCAATGGAGTTCTTGATAGTCAGGGCACTTGTGGACTGGGGGCCATCAAAAGGCTGCTCAGTATCCTACTGTATAGCACAGGGAGCTCTACTCAATACCCTGTAATGGCCTATATGGGAAACGAATCAAAAAAAAAGTGGATATATGTATATGTATAACTGATTCCCTGCTGTACACCTGAAATTAACACATTATAAATCAACTATACCCCAGTAAAATTTTTTTTTAAAAAGGCTGCTCAGGGGCTTCCCTGGTGGCACAGTGGTTGAGAGTCTGCCTGCCAATGGAGGGGGCATGGGTTCGTGCCCCGGTCCGGGAAGATCCCACATGCCGCGGAGCGGCTGGGCCTGTGAGCCATGGCCGCTAAGCCTGCGCGTCCGGAGCCTGTGCTCTGCAACGGGAGAGGCCACAGCAGTGAGAGGCCCGCGTACCGCAAAAAAAAAAAAAAAAGGCTGCTCAGTCCTGTTGCTGCTTCCAGAAGCTGGGGAGGGGTCGGGTGTGGAGTTGACTGACAGTCCCTCTGAATCCTCCCCAGGGGTGGTGACCAGGAACTTTCCAGAGCCACTCCCAGCAATGACTGAGCATGGTGGGGTCCTAGCCCACGACTCTAACTCTGGCTGAAGGACCCTCCACTGGCCTGGCTGAAGCTCTTAGAACCACACTGTGGTCTGAGTCTCATTCCTAACAATCATCCTTCCCCAGGTCTCCTTAAACAGCTATCAGATCTGCAGAACAGGCTGAAGACACTCGCTGCCCAATCCTGCTCCCCTCCCTTTTCCACAAATAATCTCTTGCACTTCATCACATCTTGGCCATCTGCTTCTCAGAGAACCCAAAGTAGCACAGGAAAGGTTGAGAAGGCAGGCAGAAAGATGGGGCTTGGGGCCTACCTCACTCACCACCAGGAAGGCTGAGGACATCATCCCGAGTAGAATAGGGGGCACAGAATCACTGGCACAAGGTGGCAGCCTAGTGGCTGAGTTTCACTGGTGGTGGCCTGGGGAGGTGTCCTGGTGGAAGGGAACAGCCTGACAGGTCGAGGAACCTGAATGATACTGGGGGGAGGGTGAGTATCTACAAGAAGGGCAGAGTTAGATGGTTATTGCTAAGTTGTCTTGAAGTGCAGCCACCGAAGAGAAACCCAGGGTCCTTAACAAACAGTTAAACAAACAGTTAAAGGCTAAGTGTGAGAGCCAGAGGGTTTATTTGGTAGTTTACAAAGAGGCCCTTATTTCCTGCAGTGGAAAATCTAACAGAGCCGAGGAACTGAAGCAGGACGTGATTGTCTGAGTTTCAGAGTTCCAGAGGCATTCAAAAGCTCAGCCTTAGACTAGCCGTTGTGCTAAGGTTCAACCCTGGCTGGAAAATCTGGCCCCTGAAATGGTGCGATGGGGACATCTGGACAGATGCTCCAGGAGGTGCCTCTGCAGAGGTAGCTCACCTCTTTCTAGTAAGAGTTTGCACTTCCCTGTGCTGGATGGTCTTGCAGAGGCTTCTCCTCACAAAGCCTCTCGGGAGCTGCACTCACCTTTTGCTAATAAGGATTAAATTCCAGGATGTGCTGGGCCTGATAAGGGAGGAAAGAGGCTGTACAATGAGAGCTGTAAGACTTAGCTAGCATGTGCCAGCAGGAGCTGGAGACCTCAGGGATTCGATTGGAGGGTTCCTGACCAAAGGGTGAGAACATGGGACTCTAAATACTTTGACTTGGAGGTACTTTCTTGGTACATGGGAGCTAATACTTCCTGTCCAGTACCCCAGGGGTCAAGGCAAACTTACTGCTAGGGTAGCTATAGTAGGCAGCCTCCAAAAGGGCCCCCGTGCCCCCTGCCTCCTGGTACTCATGCCCCTGTGTAATCCCTTCCCTAGAGGCTGGACTATAGGCTGGACTTATGACTCATTCTACCAAGTAGACTATGGCAGAAGTGATGGGATGGCACTTCCATGATTAGGTTGACTTAAGTCTTAGCCTTTCTCTCTCTCTCCTTCCGGTTCTCTTTCTCCTTTTGGTGCTCTTTCTTTCTTCCTGAACACACACTTTTTCTTTCTCTCACAGAGTCCAGCCACCATGTAAAGACGTCCAGACTGTCTTGCAGGAGAAGCCACATGGAGAAGGGAGGTCCTGGAGGATGAGAGGTCATGTGGAAGAGAACCATGACATCCCAGCCAGCACCAACTGCCAGCCACGGGAGTGAGCCTTCTTGGGAGCAGCCCCTCCACCGCCAACCAAGGCTTCAGATGATGCAGCCCCGGCTGACACCTTGACTGAAACCTCATGAGTGTCCCTGAGCCAGAACCATTAAGCTAAGCCACGTCCGACGTGACCCATAACAACTGTGAAATAATGTGTATTTGTCGTTTGAAGCCACCAAGTTTCAGGGGATTTGTTACATAGCAAGAGACAACAAATCCAACAGCTCTTAGGAGGCTGGAGAGAGTAAGGGAGCCACGCTGAACAAAGTGGAAATGCCTGATTTGCTCTAAAAGATAGGAGAGGGAGGAATAAAGAAGCTGAATGCTGGAGTGGATCCATTATGTGAGGCCAGCGGATCACAGGATACTGTTCCATGGGAAGGTCCAGATGACACACCATTAACTAAGACCATCAGGACCTTATTAACTCAGTGTTACTATGAAGTTTAGTGGTGGTTTTCCTCTGCAGGCCAGAGGGGCAGTCACAGAGCTGGGCTTGTTAATATCCATGGGGATGACCCCTCATTCTCAAGTGACAGAAGCCAGATATCAATCATCAGAAGCTAGCTCTGCTGGCTTTCATCGTAACCACTGGCAAGTTTGGAGGGGCAGCCAAGGGAGATGGACCTACAGGGGGTTGTGGAGATTGCTGACAGAGCAAGGCATTCCTAGATGCAGAATAGGTGGGCATCTCAGAGTGACACCATTTATAAAAACAACAACAAAGCAAGAGTGGAGGAGCAGGAGATGGGGGGCAACTGGCCCAATAAAGAGTCTTGGTCCCTCACTCAGTTTCCGGATCAAGTCAATTTTCAGATCCAGAACCTGCTGATTGAAGAGGTAGATGGGTCCTTAACAGAAAGGACCCAGCAACACCATGGCAAGTATACACTAGAACATTTACTCAGGTTATTATACACTAAGAAAATGGGAATATCCAGATATTTAAGAGACCCTTGGGCAGATCTGAAGTGACAATGATAGCCAGAGACACAAAGCATTATCATGGTCCCCCTATAGAGTAGTGGCTTGTAGGGATCAGGTTATAAATGGAATCATGGTATAACGTCTGGCTCATAGTAGGTCCACTGGTTCTGTGAAACCACCCAGTGATTATTTCCCACATCCCCGAGTGTAAAATTGGGATTGATAAGTTCAGCAGTTGGTATGATACCTGTATTGGGTCCTTGGCCTTTGGCATAGGAGCTATCATAGTGAAGAAGGTCAATTGGAAACCTCTGAAGGTGCCCCCTCCTTCCTGGCCAAGAATGTAAATAAAAAATACTATCAATACATCCTGGATGGATGGAAAAGATTAATATCACCATTAAAAACTTAAAGGATACAGGGATGGTGGTCCCTCTTGTATCTTCACTTAATTTGCCAGTTAGAGCCCTGCAGAGACGAGATGGATCTGGAAAATGACTGTAGATTATTGCAACTCAACCAATTAGTAGCCCTGATTGCAGCTACTCTGCTGGAAGTGGTATTTTTATTCTAGAAGATTAATAAGGCCTAAAGTACATGGTAGGCAGCTCTTGATTTGGTAAATGCATTTTCTATTTTTGTTAGAAAAGAAGATCAGAAACAGTTCACATTATCATAAAACTGACACTTATTTAGTTTTGCTTCCATGCTCTTTTAACTCTCTCACCTTCTGTAATAATACAGTCCAAAGAGATCTGGACCACCTGGACATCCCATGCAACTAATATTACACTGATTCATTACATTGATGGCATCAGACTGATAGGACAGGAAGAGCAAGAACAGGATGAGCAAGACACTGGAAGACTTAGGAAGACAAGTGCGTCACACAGAGCAGGATATGAACGCTGTGAAGATCCAGGGACCAGCCACAGCCACAGCCACTGTGAAGTTTTTAGGGGTCCAATGGTCAGAGATGTATCAGAACATCCCCTCTAAAGTAAAAGACAAATTGCTGACAGACCCAGTGGGAGAATCACGATGCTGTTCCAGGATTCTAAGGCAGGGCCAAGCAATCCACAGCAGACAAGCATACACCTTTGGAGAAACAACTCGTGCTGTGTTGCTGGGTCCCAGTAGGGACAGTCTACAACTGCCTATTATGAGCTGGGGTCTGTCAGATCCACCAAGTCACAGAGTTGGGTGGGCCCAGCAGCAGTACAATGTAAGTTGGAAATAGTGTATTTGGGACCAAGTTGCATGGAACCAGACTCCCAGGTCACCTATCACAGCTGCACAAGCATCCCTTCTCCAGCTTACACCTATGCCATATTGGGTGTCCTTAAGATCAGCTGCAGGCAGAGGAAGAAGGCCTAGCTGGCTTTATAGATGAATTGGCCTGGTTGCCAGCTACAAGGCAAAAAAGGATGGCGGGGGCTTCCCTGGTGGCGCAGTGGTTGAGAGTCCGCCTGCCGATGCAGGGGACACAGGTTCGTGTCCCGGTCCGGGAAGATCCCACATGCCGCGGAGCGGCTGGGCCCGTGAGCCATGGCCGTTGAGCCTGCGCATCCGGAGCCTGTGCTCCGTAACGGGAGAGGCCACAACAGTGAGAGGCCCGCATACTGCAAAAAAAAAAAAAAAAAAAAAGGATGGCGGCTGCAATATAGCCATATTCAAGGGTGGTCTTGAATGGATGAGAAGAAGAGAGAAAATCTTCTCAGTAGGTACAGCTGCAAGTGGTGCATGTGCTCACCCATTTTGTGGGAAAGCAAAAGTAATCTGAGGGGAGAATATAGAGATTTATGGGCTGAAACCATCAGGTCATCTGATCAGCATCATGGAAGAAAAAGGGCTCCTTATTGGAATGGGAGGGGCTCCTGGAGTGCACCTGGCCTGAAAGGAGAGAATTGAGACACTGCCTAACAAATGAACAAGAAATCTGAATCTTCTGTTGCCACCTTGGAAAGAGATGAACACTCCAAAACTGACAGAAGACGGTAAGTGGGAGTGGGGTCCTTCTTACTCTCCCTTGCTGGTGTCTTCTCACATCTTGGACCTGTGAATGATGGGCAAGTGCTTGGATTCTTCCATTCCTTTAATTCCTTATTAAACTAACGTCTTAGAGGATGTCATGGAGTCTTGTGACTTAAAGTACACCTGTATGCCGATGGCTCCCAAATTTATATGTCAGTTCATCAAAATTAAAAACTTTGTCCTTCAAAGATCATAATCAAGAAAGGAAAAGACTACCCACAGAATAGAGAATAAAATTTGTAAATCATATTTCAGAGAGAGACTTGTATCCAGAATACACAAGGAACTCTTAGAACCCAAAAATAAAAGGACAAATAATCCAATTAAAAATGGGCAAAGAATAAAAAAAAATGAAATAATGCCACTTGCAGCAACATGGATGGACCTAGAGATTGTCATACTGAGTGAAGTAAGTCAAACAGAGAAAGAGAAATATTGTACGGTATCGCTTATATGCAGAATCTAAAAAGAAATGATACAAATGAACGTATTTACAAAACAGAAACAGACTCACAGACTTAGAGAATGAACTTACAGTTACCGGGGCTGGGCGGGGGGTGGGGGGAAGGGTGGAGGGAAAGGATAGTTAGGGAGTCTGGGATTGACATGTACACACTGCTATTTTTAAAAAGGATAACGAACAAGGGCCTACTGTATAGCACAGGGAACTCTGCTCAATGTTACGTGGCAGCCTGGATGGGAGGGGAGTCTCGGGGAGAATGGATACATGTACATGTGTGGCCGAGGTGCTTTGCTGTGCACCTGCAACCATCACAACATTGTTAATCAGTTATACTCCAATATAAGATAAAAAGCTTTTAAAAATGGGCAAAGAATTTGAATAGGTATTTTTCTAAAAATGATACACAAGTGACCGATAAGCACATGAAAATATGCTCAACATCATTAGTCTTCTGGGAACTGCAAATCAAAACTCAATGAGGTACCACTTCATGCCCACTAGGATGGCTATAATCAAGAAGACAGACAACAACAAGTGTTATTGAGTATCTGGAGAAATTGGAATCCTCATACATTGCTGGTGAGAATTTAAATTGGTACAGCTGCTTTAGAAAACAGCTTTAAAGTTCCTCAAAAAATTAAACATAGAGTTACCCTATGACCTAGGATTCTACTCCAAAGTATATACTCAAGAGAACTAAAACATATGTTCACACAAAAACATGTACATGAATGTTCACAGCAGCATTATTCATAATAGCTAAAAAGCGGAAACAACCCAATTATCCATCAACTGATAAAGGGATAAACAAATTACGGCATATCCATACAATGGAATGTTATTCAGTCATAATAATGAAATCCTGATACTGATGGATGGACCTTGAAAACATCATGCTCAGTGAAAGAAGCCAGACACAAAAGGCCATAAGTTAGATGATTTCATTTTTATGAAATGTCCAGAATAGGCAAATCTATATAGAGAGGAAGTAGATTACTGATTGCCAAGGGCTTGAGGGGACACAGTACTGGGCAGTGACTGCTAATGGGTATGGGGTTTCTTTTGGGATGATGAAAATGTTCTGAAATTAGATAGTGGTGATGTTTGCACAATCATGTGAATATACTAAAATCTACCAAACTGTTGACTTTAGAAGGGTGAATTTTATGGTATATGAATTAGCTCTCAATAAAGCTGTTATAAAAAAGAAAAAAAACATACAACTGAGAAAGAATAATGATATGTCAGTAAGCCAAAAATGATAAATGCTGGAGAGGGTGTGAAGAAAAGGGAGCCCTCCTACACTGCTGGTGGGAATGTAAATTGGTACAACCACTATGGAGAACAGTATGGAGGGTCCTTAAAAAACTAAAAATAGAGCTACCATATGATCCAGCAAACCCACTCCTGGGCATATATCTGGAAAAAACCATAATCTGAAAAGATACATGCACCCCAGTGTTCACAGCTGCACTATTTACGAGAGCCAAGACATGGAAGCAACCTAAATGTCCACCGACAGTTGAATGGATAAAGAAGATGTGGTACATATATACAATGGAATATTATTCACCCATAAAAAGGAATGAAATTGAATCATTTGTAGTGAGGTGGCTGGACCCAGAGTCTGTCATACAGAGTGAAGTAAGTCAGAAAGAGAAAAACAAATACCATATGTTAACACATATATATGGAATCTAGAAAAATGGTACTGATAAACCTAGTGGCAGGGCAGGAATAGAGATGCAGATGTAGAAAATGGACTTGAGGACATGGTGGGGAAGGGGAGGCTGGGAAGAAGTGAGACAGTGGCATGGACATATACACTCTACCATGTATAAAACAGACAGCTAGTGGGAAGCTGCTGCATAGCACAGGGAGATCAGCTCGGGGCTTTGTGACCACCTAGAGGGGTGGGATGGGGAGGGTGGGAGGGAGGCTCAAGAGGGAGGGGATATATGTATACATATACCTGATTCACTTTGTTGTACAGCAGAAACTAACATAACGTTGGAAAGCAGTTATAATCCAATAAAGATGTAAAAAATAATAAAGATAATTAAAAACAAAGATGTGGTACATATATACAATGGAATATTACTTAGCCATAAAAAAGAATGAAATAATGCCATTTGCAGCAACATGGATGGACTTAGAGATTATCATACTAAGTGAAGTAAGTCAGACAAAGACAAATATATGACATCACTCATGTGGCATCTGATTTTAAAAAGTGATACAAATGAACTTATTTATAAAACAGAAACAGACTTACAGATATCGAAAACAAACTTATGGTTACCAAAGGGGAAACAGGGGGTGGGGGAGGGATAAATCAGGAGCTTGGAATGAACATATACACACTACTATATATAGGATACATAACCAACAAGGACCTACTGTATAGCACAGGGAACTCTACTCAATATTCTGTGATAACCTATATGAGAAAAGAATCTAAAAAAGAATGAATATATGTATATGTATAACTGAATCACTTTGCTGTACACCTGAAACTAACACAACACTGTAGGTCAACTATACTTCAATAAAATTAAAATTTTTTTAAATAAATAAATAAAATACAAGACTCCTTCCTTCCAGAAAAAAAAAAAGAACAGGGTGGTGTGGACCATATTCTGAAAGTTCTCACACATTCCCCTTCGCCCACCAAGGCTGTCACAGGTCAGGTGAGGAGCCCTGGTGTTTTTCCATCACAATTTCTTGGCCTCAGACTCAACATGGCCTCAGATTACATCACTTTTCTACTTTCTTTGCTTCTTTGTGTTCTATTGGCCAACACTTGCCTAAGTTGCTGAGGGAAGTCTAGTTGAATAAGGAAAAAAAAATCTAGGGTTTGTGGGACAGAAATTCAAGCTTCATTGATGTAGAGCAGTGGCTTTCCAAGTGTCCTGGTACATCAGCATCACTTATGCAGCAGTCCTCAAACGTAAATGTGTTCAAATTGCTGAGGGACCTGTGGTTAAAGTCACCTGTTAAACATGAAGCCATCCGCACCCTGTCTATTTAAGTGAGTCTGGGGTGGGACCAAGGACCCTGCATTTTTGAACAAGTGCCCAGGAAACTGGATGCAGGCAGCCTGCGGACCACACTGTGAGAAATACCTCCTAAGGAGCTCCTTAAGATCCCTGGTGTCCGGGTGTGGCCACCCACCTACTGATTCAGAACTTGCAGCTCTATGTGTGTCCTTCTCCACAGAGGAACCCAGCACACAGCTGGGGCTCCGCTGCCACAGAAAGCATTTCATTCAGAAAAAAAGCAGCCAGACTTTCATTTTTGAGGTCTCTTCATCCAGGGGCACCCATCACCCACTGAAAATCAAGGTACGACAGCTGTCGGCACAGAAGCCCTGGAGAAGAAGTCCCATGTGCCCCAGCAGTCGAGATCCTTAACAAAAATGACTACAGAAATGGATAGTATGATTGTGATCATTTTACAGAGCTTTTCTCTTTTTTCCTGGTTCTCGTGGGAATTCCCACGGTGAAAGTGGCCACCTGGAGCCACCCACCTGGCTGGGAGACTGGCCACTCCATGATTCAGGAGCAAGGGAGGCAGTGGCGGTAGCTGTATCTGCCCATCACACAGAGTCAGCGAGGCTGGCGCTCGTCCTGAACAGCTGCACAGCAGCACCTGATGGTCTGGCTCTGTGGCGTCAGGTGCCAGGTTGCTGCAACTGCCCTGGAGAGCGCGCTCTGTCGGAGGGGCTAACTGCAGCTGGTGGGAACGATGTAACCTGCAGGAATGCCAGATTCGCCTGCATGCAGAGGAGTCCACTGCGGAAAGTCGGCAGCCTCAGCACTGAATTATGGCTGATTCAACTGCAGAATCTGTGGTCAGACTTGCCTGTTAGGTGGGATGCTTCTCAAGGGGACCAGACGGCTTCATTTGGAGTTTATGATAAAAGCTGAAGTTTCATTCAAATGAATGCAACCCTCATTTCCCAGTCAAAGACAAGTGGAATCACGGGTCCTTCTTAAGCTTAAGCTCCTGTCCTGATCTCCCACCTCCAGCGGGTATCACTGGGGATGCTTAAGCCACTGCTCTCTCTCATTCATTCAACAAACATTTACCAAGTGCCTACAATGATCATCTAACTCACACTGTCTAAGTGATCGCCCTGGGCTAGGCACTGGGCTAGAGCTGGCATGGGCGTCTTATGCAATTCTCACCAAACTATATGAGCGAGGGACTCCACTTTACAGATGAGGACACTGGGAATCAAAGAGGCAAAGCAGGTTGCCTAAGGTGCCACAACCAATAAGAGATACAGCAGGCGGCCGGCCGGTCAGCCCTTCCTGTGTGCCAGGCTGAGCTTAGGCAATGTCCTCTTCCTGCCTTTCGGTGGATTCACTGATCTCTTCACTCTACAATCAAACCTTTATTCTTGCTATGCATTCTGCCCCTCAGCCTATCCACCCTGCCCCCTCTGGCACTGGCCCTTCTTCCTATCTATCAGCCCTCCTAGGTAGATTCTCCTGGCTCCTCCTGACGCCTTGTCACCACTCTCCTCATCTTCCCTCCACCCTGTGGCTCGCCCACTGGTTGGCCTCTCGAGCCCTGGTGCCGCTCAGAGTTCTCTGACACTCAGCTCCACAACCTTTCTCCCAGGAAGACACCCCTGACCCACGCCCTCCCCACATTCACGACTCCACAGTGTGACCTCATTGCATCCTGAGGATGCCTTTATTCCAATGTGATATCCCATATTATGACAGGTGGCATTTCTATTTGTCAGAATCCCCTATTAAAATGGCTTCATGATCAGCTCAGTGCTTTGTGACTGCCTGGAGGGGTGGGATAGGGAGGGTGGGAGGGAGGGAGACGCAAGAGGGAAGGGATATGGGAACAGATGTATATGTATAACTGATTCACTTTGTTATAAAGCAGAAACTAATAAAAATAAATAAATAAATAAATAAAATAAAATGGCTTCGTGACGTTGTACTGGTGCCCATCCCCGTACACAGCACATGATGAGTTCCCAATAAATGTCTGTCAAACTGACCAGAACTGACTCGCGTGCCTTATGCATCAGGGTATAGGCAATAAAAAAAAGCAGGCCTGATATTTTAACACAAGAAGGTAGGCGTAACCTCACGAATATCACTCATGCTCAGAAGAGAGAAAAACAGGACAGAAATATGGTAACAGAACTACACAGGAAAGGCACACAGGTTAAATACATGACTCAGGAATCTGAGCACCTGGGTTTGAGTCCCAGCTCCTCCACTTGGTAACTATGTGACCTGGAACCACTGATTTCACCTCTCTGACACTGTGTTCCATCTGTACATGGAACTAACATCTTACAGGGTTGTGGGAGGATTAAATGAGATAATCCATGTGAAGCATTTAAAGGAGCACATTATTAATGTTTGGTGAATGTTATATTTGTTTTTTGTTCATAATATATGGATTTGATAGTAAGAGTGAGGGAGGAAACTAGGAAGAAATGAGATAGTATTTTGAGACTATGGTACAAACCCCCAAGTTAGAAAAAAAATACAGGTGAGAATTGGCCAACCAGAGGCCCAGACTTTCAAGTTTGTAATTAGCTGCCATATCTAAAAATTAAGAAACTTCATGTTAAGCAAAAAATCCAGAGTTCTGACTTCTCTTGAGAAGCAGGAAGAGTTGGCAGCTCTGGGCTTCTACTTCCCCATGGTGATAACTGTCTGGATGTGTGTAATAACTGCTCATTTATTAAGAGCAAACACCAGCTCTCTAGCTCCCCCAGCACCCCCCCTGCCCACGCCCTACTGCTTCTTACCTGGCCCGCTTCACAAAATAGGCATTTGAGTTTGTGACCCCTGTCACAGCTGATGCCTTCTCAATAACAATTTATTCTTATGCACGGTTCTCCTTTGCTCAGGAATCTAGTATATCTCCCTAGTACTTCCATCATCAAACTCAAACTTTAACAGTCACCTCCTCAATCTGGGGACTCATCCAGCCTCACTTCCCAGGACTCCCCATCACACCCCAGATCCTCCTGGTACTGGGCTGGCACGGGCCCTCCCTCCCTTCTGCTCACCCGAAGCCCCTGCCAAAGCTAAGCTCAGGTCCAGCCACACCCCGCCCCAAGCTTCTCCCATACCCTGCATCCTGGAGTGCTCTCCCTCCCCCAGGCTTGCACAGCGCTTGGGGCAAGAGCAACCACGATCCCAGTGCAGTCAGGGGTTCTCGGGATTTACCCCACATGGAAATCTGCCCTTGTCCACTCGGTTCTCTCCTTTCCCCCTGCCCCTTGGGGTCCCCGTCCGTGATGGACCTATCCCTGGACTTTTGTGATTTAAAACAAAACCAGAATGGAGTGGGAGAAATAGGACAAGAGATGTGTGAGGTTGGGGGAAAAGGAAGAGAAAAACAGGGCAACCCTAGGGCAGGCGGTTGAGCAGGAAGGAGAGGACGGGCTGCAGCAGCAGCGGGAGAGAATGGAAGGCCAAGGACGGAGAAGGGAACTTGGCAGGTGTGTGCTTCCACGCTGCCTCCCCCTGTAGCCAGAAATACAGCCTTCGGGCCCCTCTCGGTCTTTGGTTCCCAGTGGCAATCCCATCTCCTACAGGAGAGTGGAAGCTCCCGTGAGGGCGGAAACCCTACTGAACGCTCTTTTATATCCCTCAGAGCCCAGGGATTCCACAGGTTCATGCAGAGTGACTGACCTCAGTATCCTCAGGTGTTCTCAGGTAAGTGACCTGAAGAAGACGTTGGACATCAAGAAGGTGGGCTCCTAGATTTCAGCTCCTGGCAGAAGTCTGATGAGATCAGATAGCAACGTGGTTTTGTGCCCCAGAACTAGGGAGATGTTCCAGACTAGAGAACAGTGGTGCTCAAGCTAGAGCCTGCAGCGCAATCACCTGGAGGGAGGGGGTGGAGCCACTTATCAGAAGAGATCACTGCCCCGCCTCCTGAGCGTCTGATGCAGCTGGTCTGGGATGGGGCCAAGAATTTGCTTTTCTAACTACTTCCCAGGTGATGCTGATGCTGCTGGACCGGCGATCACCCTCTGAGAAACCCAGCTCTAGAGTGCAGGGCTGAGGTCTAAGTGAAGCCACATCACTCAGCTACTTTATAGAAGAAAAGTAACCGTTCCCTCCCCCGCCCTTCACTGCCTAAAAGGTCACTCAACCTTCTGCTTCAATGCCTTCACCTGGACCATGGATGCCCATGGCAGTGTGGAGGGCGCCCCCATGTGGCACAAATGGAAAATTACCTGAACTGTAACCTGCTCACTCTTACCCTTAATAAAGATTACTGAACAAATTTAGTTTTACCTGCTGGACAAAAGATCCTGGGAAACGTGAGATGTTCATCATTCACTAGATCTGGTCCACGTGTAGAGGAGGGGCCAAGGGTCCATTAAGGCGGGTGATGGGTCGAATACTTGGCCCAAAGTTGCCTGGGGACAGAAGAAATGATTTATTCTCATGGCTTTGGGATTTTATAGGGTGAGAAGTATTTTAGGAGAATAGTCCAAACCGGATTACTCACTAAATTCTCTGTTGGAGAAGACGCCTTTGTAACAGACATTAGAACTGAACAATTTCAAAGCCCTGGGAACATTATATGACTAAGAAGGAACCTTAGGATGATTATGAACAATTTCCCCTCTGACTTTCCTGAAATTAGAAAGCTGGCATTATTAACTGTGATCTAGTGTAAAAACACTGGCACCCAGCTCGGTTACCAACTGATTCATCGCAAGCACGCAGCTTCTCGCAGGCGTTACAACATCCTTATGGGCTTTGCTGCCACCTGCTGCTCGGGCCTGGATGTGCAGGAAACTGGGATGTAACCAGGAAACTGTCAGCTGATCAGGCTTCTCAGACTTCACAGTACATTAGAATCAGCTGGAGGGCTTGTTAAACCATAGATTTTTGGGCTCCACCTCCAGAGATTCTGATTCAGTGGGACTGGGATGGAGCCTGAGAATTTGCACTTCTAATAACTCCCTGGGCAATACTGATGCTGCTGGTTGGGGGGCATGCACCTGGATGGCATTTGTAGTTTCTCTTTATGTCACACATGTTCTAGACCTTGACCATTAATCAGTGTTAGTTGCAAATAACCAAGAGCCTCTAATTCAGGGTTTCTCACCTTGGGCACTATTGATATTTTGACGTGATAATTTGGTGTGTGTGCGTTTTTTTGGGGTGGGGGTTATTCTGTACATTGTAGGATGCTGCGGCCTCTACCCACTAGACGGCCAGTAGCAGCCCTCTCAGGCATCACCAGACGTGACATCCCCAGTTGAGAACCGCTGCTCTAAAAGGTGGGCAGATTTTCCTCTCTCATTTGGTAGACTGTGATGGCGTCCTCTAGTATTGCCTTAAATACGTAATGCTACTGACCTATAGGAAACTTCCAGCTCTATGAGTTTAACTAACAGAAAAAAAATAGCTTACATTTGTTGACTACCTACTCTGGGCAAGGCACACTGTTAATGCTTTTTAATTACCCCCTGTAATTCCTACAACCACTCTTTTACTGATGAGGAAACTGAAGCTTCCAAGGGTTAAATAACTTGTCCAAGGTCATGGTTAATACCAGCTGGATCTGGGTGGTACAAGGGGAGTGTGGAGCTGAACCAACCAGCAGAGTCCAGTAAAAATATAAAGCAAGTCACAAATACAAGCCACGTGTGTAATTTTACATTTTCTAGAAGCCACATTAAAATAGTATAAACAGTCAAATTGATTTTCATATCTTCTATTTCACCCAACATTTACATCTAAACTGTTATTTTAACATGCAACTAATATTTTTTACATTGTTGATATATTTCACTTTTTTTTTTTTTTTACTCAGCCTTTGAAAGCTGTGTGTCTTTTACACTCGCAGCACCTCTCAGTGTCCACCAGCCACAGGTCAGGTACTGGAGAGCCACACATGCTCCCAGCTGCCACACAGCATCACCCAGGACTAGACTCTCCGCCTCAGTCTAGCCACCCTCCAGCTTCCACGTGTGGAGCAGCATGTGTCAATGTCACCTCAATGTCCTTCAATTTCTGCCTACAATTCAGCTATTTTATCAGATCCCTATACCTATTCATGGACCCTGCAATCTGTTCTTGGAATATCTCTACTTATTTTAAAATGAGGGCTACAGTTTGTGAAATTTATCAAACAGTAGATTCCTCATCTGGTGGCCAGACTGTTGACTATCATCTAATTTTAGTTCCAATAGCTTTTCCAGTGGCTGTTTTCCCACAGTCTGTGTTTGTACTTGCATCATAGAGATCATTCATCTTATCTGACGCTAATCACCGAGGCACACGTTTAATCTAACTCCCGAGTTTTTTGGTTTATCTCCCAACATCTAGGAATGTTCACCCTCATTCAGGGACTCTGCCTTTCAGCAGCCTCTAGACGATGTTTCTCCCTGCAGTTCTCATGCAGTCTTTAGTAAACGTTTCTCATCTCTTAGGAAACCATTTATTCTCTAGAGAATTTTGCAATTAAACCCCTTAGTCTTAGCACATTTGTTCGTTCAAATTTTACATGTATGAAAAGCAAGACAGACTTAAGTACGAAGGTCAACTTACACCAATTAAAAAGGAGTAATAAGAAGAGCTCATCCTTATGAAATGCTTTCTATAAGCCATGTGCTGTGCTCAGCACTCAGCACATTTTCTTTTTTTAAATTAATTAATTTATTTATTTTTGGCTGCATTGGGTCTTTGTTGTTGCACGCCGGCTTTCTCTAGTTGCGGTGAGCGGGGGCTACTCTTCGTTGCAGTGCGCGGGCTTCTCATTGTGGTGGCTTCACTTGTTGCAGAGCATGGGCTCTAGGCACGCAGGCTTCAGTAGTTGTGGCACGCGGGCTCAATAGCTGTGGCTCACAGGCTTACTTGCTCCATCGACACACATTTTCTTATTTATTTTTCCTAGTAGTCCTACCAGGTAGGTGCAACTGAAATTGCATCTCGAGGTGAGGAGAGGAGGCACAGCATTTAAGAAACTTGCCCAAGGTCTCCCAGCTAGCAACTAGCAGAACAGGGAGTTGTATCAAAATCTGTTTAATGATAGAGGTGATTGCCTCATCTCTACACTCCACTGTCTGAAAAGTGATTTGCAAATATTGCTTTTATTCCTGAGTTTGTAAGGGTGTGGGTCTAGATTACATCTCCTTCTCTTGATAGGGAAGATAAATAAATAAATAAATAAATAAATAATATCAGCAATATTGACAATGGCCAAGATATGGAAGCAACAACCTAAGTGTCCATCAACAGATGGACAGATAAAGAAGATGTGGTTTATATATACAAGTTAATATTACTAAGCTACAAAAAATTGGAGGGCATTATGCTAAGTGAAATAAGTCAGACAGAAAAAGACAAATACTGTATGATACCACTTATATGTGGAATCTAAAAAATACAACAAATTAGTGAGTATAACAAGAAAGAAGCAGACTCACAGATACAGAGAACTACTGGCTACCAGTGGAAAGGGTGGGGAGGGGCACTGCAGGGGTGGAGAAGTAAGACAGGCTCAAGGATGTATTGTACAACACAGGGAATACAACCAATATTTTGTAATAACTGTAAATGAAGTGTAACCTTTAAAAACTGTGTAAAATTAAAAAACTAATAAAATATAAAATTCTTGGTGTTCTAGAGACTGCCTCTGAAGCCAGATGCCAGGACCACCCAGGATGCAGGGCTCTTGCCTTGAACAGGGGGCTGAGACTCGGGTCCGTCAGGAGGTCAAATCAGGAGGCTCAGCAAGGTCATATCGGAACCAGAGCCAGGAGAGCATGGGTGCCAGAGTGTGATGGGTTTAGGAGTGAGTGGGGGTGGGGATGTGGAAGTGAGGAGGGAAGACAGGTCTCCAGGAGGAAGAGAGGGAGAGAGGGTGGGAGAAGAAGTGTGATAGGGCTCAGGGTGGGGGGGTGGAGGGAGGTTATGATTTGCTTTGCAGTTTTGTTTCATTACACTTGAGCATGTTGCAATGCTGATGGGGAGAAAATTAAGAGTTAAAGATACAGGAGATCTTGGGGAGGGGGTGGATGTGAATCAGCAAGGACCCTAAAGAATCAGGACAAGGCAGGTGTTTGAAGCCCATGTGGGGGACACATGTTTGCTGGTTTGATATCAAAGCCTTCTTGCATCTGCATCACCCCATCACTTCCCACCACCGTCTGCCAATCAACCACTGTCAAGATTCCCATGGCCGAGTAGCTTAAGAAGTGTTTATAGTCAGAAACATTTTCCTTCCACTGGACATAAGTTCCTATCTCTGTCAGTGAGGAAAGCACACAACACACGATACCAGAACACATATCCCCAGGCAGCCCCATGTGCACGTGACATAGTTTGATACAAGAGCACCAAATCTGTCTCCACCTAAAACGGCTCACAAGGGGTCAGCCTCAGATCCCTGAGATATTGCACCATTTGGATTACCTTCCTTAAAAATCCTGTTAAAATACAAATGGCGGGCCTCCCTGGTGGCGCAGTGGTTGAGAGTCCGCCTGCCGATGCAGGGGATACGGGTTCGTGCCCCGGTCTGGGAGGATCCCATATGCCGTGGAGCGGCTGGGCCCGTGAGCCATGGCTGCTGGGCCTGCGCGTCCGGAGCCTGTGCTCCGCAACGGGAGAGGCCACAACAGTGAGAGGCCCGCATACCGCAAAAAGAAAAAAAAAAAAAAAAAATACAAATGGGTCAAAACAAGCAGGAAAAGAGCACCCACATTCACTGCAGCATAATTCACAATGGCCGAAAGGTAGAAGCAACCCAAGTGTCCATCAATGGATGAATGGATAAACAAAAGGTGGTATGTATGTTCATACAATGGAATAGTATTCAGCCCTTTTTAAAAAGGAAGGACATTCTGATACATGCTACAAAATGGATGAGCCTTGAGGACATTAAATTATTTTTATTTTCTTTTTGCAGTACGCGGGCCTCTCACTGCTGTGGCCTCTCCCGTTGCGGAGCACAGGCTCCGGACGCGCAGGCTCAGCAGCCATGGCTCACGGGCCCAGCCGCTCCACGGCATGTGGGATCCTCCCGGACTGGGGCACGAACCCGTGTGCCCTGCATCGGCAGGCGGACTCTCAACCACTGCGCCACCAGGGAAGCACCTTGAGGACATTATACTCTGTGAAATAAGCCAGTCACAAAACAATAAATACAGTATGATTCCATCCACATGCGCTATCTAGAGTAGTCAAATCCATAGAGACAAAGTAGAATGGTGGTTGCCAGGCGCTGGGGGGAGGGGGGAATGTGGAGTTGCTGTCTGCTGGGTAAGGAGTTTATTTGGGGAAGATGAAAAGAGTTCTGGAGATGGATGGCAGTGATGGCTGCACAACAATGTGAATGTACTTAAAGCCACTGAACTGTATACTTAAAAATTGTTAAGATGGTAGCTTTATGTCATGTGTATCTTACCACAATTAAAAGAACTAATTTAGGGGCTTCCCTGGTGGCGCAGTGGTTGAGAGTCCGCCTGCCGATGCAGGGCACACGGGTTCGCGCCCCGGTCCATGAAGATCCCACATGCCGCGGAGCGGCTGGGCCCGTGAGCCATGGCCGCTGAGCCTGTGCGTCCGGAGCCTGTGCTCCGCAACGGGAGAGACCACAACAGTGAGAGGCCCGCGTACCGCAAAAAAAACAAAAACCAAAAAACTAATTTAAAAACCTAGTTCATTCAAAAGGGGCCACTTGATCCCTTGTTCTCATTTATTATTAGACTGGCTCAGCTTTGCTTCTCAGTAAAGGAAACTCAGCAGAGAGCAGGACATCTGAGGAGCTGGGATCTGGGAGAGCTGATGAGAGGCAACAGTCCCTGTGGCTAGTAATTCCCTGGGCTATGGGATGTGCTTTGAGAAAGGGCAGGTCTTGAGTCCCATCCTGACCTGAGAGGGACAGCCCTGTGGGGTCCTCAGTAGCAGGAGGAGAATGTGAGCCCCACACACCTTGGGGAGCTGCTTGGGGGGCAGGGAAGGGAGACAGCAGCCTCTGTGCACTTGCCAAATGGCAAGTGGCCTCCCTCTGGGGGAGTAATACTACTACACAGTTATTATGACTATCCAGGCTTCTGTGAGTCAGCACCACTGGCTTATTTAGAAAACTCACAGCTGGCGTAAGTGAGCCCTGACACTGCGAGTCAAAGTCAAGGGTGGGTGTGAGAGTGGTGGACCCACACCCATGACCCATGACCCTCTCAGTCTAGTGCTTTCTTTAATTTGGCCAGCACCTCCTCCACCATCAGACCCTGGGAAAGGAAGCCACCTGGCCACAGAAAGCAGCATCTGAACCCTCATCAATGAGAGAGACAGAATTGTTACACTAATATGGAAACACTAAAGGAAGGAATAAATTTCATTTCCATGCATCTCTAGCTTGAGTTCCAAGCTCAACAGATGCTATATTTATCAAATACTTTGTATTCTGTGACAGGCTTTGCCAACTTTCTGTTTTTAGACACATCAGAAAAAGTCCACGTTTGATTTCTCTTCCTTCTGGCTTCTCCCTCCCCATTTGTGGGAGGGGTGGTGGTTTGGGTGGGACCCTGTCCTTTCAATAGAAGGTAAGTGCCAAGGAGATGGCAGCCATCTGAAAACTCACCCTAGTGCCAAAGCATCCTGATATGGGCTCTGCCTCCTTTGCAGAATGATGTCTTGTCCTGGCTTCACCCCATCCCAGATGGCATAGCTGATGGGGCAGGAAAACACACATATTTTAGAGTATTTACAGCATCGTTTCTCCCTGCCCCCACTTCCTGTGAAGGAGGATTTAGCTTTGGCCCACTAAGTTTTGGAGCCTTTCTTGTGCAGAAGGTAGGAAACTATGGGAAGGGATTCTGATCTGTGTGGTGCTGTAACTCAGATGCGTTGATGGGTTCACCGAAGCAAAGGTGGAGAATCACCTAATGGAAAAAGCAGAACAGATCAGAAGGTGAGAAGGGGGACAAGAGAGATAAGAGCCAGGGATGGGCTGAACTGGGGGGAATTAAAGAGATGAATTCTGGGGGACTGGAGTAGCTGCTGAGCTGCTATGAGGAGGATATGGGAGAGAGATGGGAGAAGGCTTTCAGAAATGTTCTTGGTGTTATGATTGGAATCCATCCTCCCCCTTGGCATTTTTAAGAGATTTCCGTAGAGACATAAAGTGGTTTTAAAGTTATTTTTTTGTATGAGGGCCTGGTGTTTATTCAAGGCAGCCTGGACCGCTGGAGGCTAGCGTTTACTGGTAAAGGAGAGCCACCCTTCACCCCACTTCTCCCATCAACACAGACTGTAGTCCAGCTATTTCAAACTGGTCTCCAGTGGGCTCGGTTTGGACCCCAGATGGATCTTGTGTGGCTCACTGAGAGTTAATTTTTTTTAACCACCACTGAAAATTGGGATTTCACATTTAAAAAGCCCACATTTCCTACTCCTCTTGAAAAAATTGGAAAATCTGGCAACTTGAGATTTTCATCCCCCAAGGCAAAAATAAGCACATGCTCTCTGGTTGACCCCAGTGCCCACCACTCACATAAGGTGTGCACGTGCACAAACACCTGGACAACTTCCTACATTTATATTTCTCACCATCTGGTAACGGCAGACTAGATCATTGGGGTCTGCTTTCCTGCTGGGGACCATTAGAAAGGCTGGACAAAATAAGAATAAAATCAGCCTGAAGGCACCAAAAGCTTAATAAGATCATGAAGAATTGTCAAACCAAGTTCTGGGAAAAGATGGCCATTCAGGGAGACAAGCCCAACAACTGGGGGCTCTTTCCCCCTTGGGATATTTGCTGCCTCAGGAAGAGACAACTAAGAAGCTGAGAAGTTAAGCAGCACCTAGGCAGCTCTGCATGTCTAAGGGGACACAAGGTGGGATCCAGTGCCCACCAAAGGAGCCGGGGTACTGTAACTCCCCATTTTAGACAAAGACCCTGAAATTGCTCCTTAAGACTAAGTGAACTGAAAATAACCAGATTTTGCAGAGTCCCAACCCAGCTTCCAATGAGCTTAATTCTTCAAACTGGATTAAGGCCAGATTGGCCAGACCAGATTGCTAGTATCCCCAGGTGCCTAGCAGAAGCAAACGTTAAGTACAGTAAGTCCTCTACACACAAACCTTCAAGTTGCAAATTTTCAAAGATGCGAACGTGCGTTTGAGTGTCCAATCACCTAACTTAGTTCTGTTTGAGGAGGCACACCTGAACATAGAACGGTACACAAGGTTGCAGCAGTCGTTCAGAATGCAATCCAGTGTTACTGTGTCATCTACAGTGACAAAAAAAAAAAGAGCTACAACCCCGACACCACTGGATTGATTTTTTCAAGAGGGTAGATAGAATTGAATCCAGCAAGGAACCAGAACCTGTGCCATCAACATCAGGTGTGAGTGAAATTGCAGCTGCCCTCCATCTCCTATCGCTGACGATCCTTCAGCTCTGCCATCTCCCACCTGCTCTCCCTCCTCCAGTCAGTAACTCTTCTTGCCTATTCGGTTGATGCCAGCCCCTGTATGCCAGCTGTTGTACTGTACTACTGTACTTTTCAAGGTACTGTACGGTAAGATTAAAAATGTTTATTTTTTGTTTGTTTGTTATGTATTATTTGTGTGAAAAGTATTATAAACCTATTACAATACAGTACTATATAGCCGATTGTGTTAGTTGGGTACCTAGGCTAACTTTTTTGCACTAACAAACTGGACTTATGAACGCACTCTCAGAACGGAACTTGTTCGTATGTAGGGGACTTAGCGTACTCTCTGGAGGAAGATAACACCATAACGTCTCACTTTACTTCTACTAACAATTTTTCACGTACAATTCGGTCTGAAGGTACCCAGACACATGAGGAAACAAGACAACGTGAATGAGATCCAACAGAAACAACTACAATAGAAACAATTCCAGAGAATTCCACTTTTGGAGTTACTGGACACAGACTTTGTGCAAAGGAGATAAAAGATGAGATTTAAAAATATGGCAGACAACTGGAAATTTAAAAAAAAGGGACAATAATGATTTGAAAAATAACCAAATAGTAATTTAGAGTTGAAAATATAATAACAAAAGTAAAGAGCTGAGTGGATGGGTTTAAAGCGGATTAGACACAGTCAAAGGGAGAAGTGATGAACTGGGAAGTTGGTTAGAAGAAAACATCAGGATGAAACATGGAGAGACACAAGGATGGAAAATACAGTGGAGGGAATAAGAGATATGGAAAATAAAGTGAAAATTGAAGTTCTAGAAGGAGACAAGAGAGAGAATAGGGCAGTAGCAATAATTTGAAGAGAAAATATTTGAGAAATTGCCAAAATTGACTAAAAACAAGCCACAGATTCCAGAACCCCAAGCAGGATAAATAAAAACTACACCTAGGTACGTCATAGTAAAATATATGAAAACCAAAGACAAAGAGAAGAAAAAAATCTTAAAAGCAGCTATCATTACTTGAAAAAAGGAATAGACTGTTAGCTTACTTCTTGACAGAAACAATGGAAGCTAGAAATTAGTAGAATTTAAATATCTTTCAAATGCTGAAAGAAAAGAAGTGCCAACCTAGAATTCCATGCCCAGTGAAAAGAGCCCCTAATAACAAAGGTTAACTTAAGACATTTTCACGATTCTTTACGAGCAGCAGATACTAAAACATGTTCTTTAAGGGAAAAGAAAATGATTTAATATGATAGATTACAGGTGCAGGAAAAAATGAAGAACAATGCAGAGATTAATTTGTGGAAATCCAAATGAAGTAGACTGTACAAAACAACATGGCAATGTCCACTGGGGATTTAAAAAGTTAAAATATATAACAAGTACACATAAGTAAGGAGGGAAGGGTAAATGGAACTAAGATGTTCTAAGGTCCTTGTATTACTATGGAAGAAGATAAAAATGTTAGTTAACATTAGACTTTGATAAATCAAAGATACATATTGTGATCTCTAGGGTAACTTCTAAAAGAATAGTAAAAAAAGTATATAACTTGCAACGTAAGAGAGGGTAAAACAGAATATTTAGCCACTCCAAAAGCAAAAACAGAAAGGAGGATAAAAAGAACATAGAGCATGTGACAAATGGAAACATTTAATAAGATGGTAGATTTGAATCCAGATATATCAGTAATTTCATTAAATGTAAATGAACAAACTACGTCAATTAGAAGTCAGAGTATTGAGCTGGATTTTAAAAATCTATATACTGTTTATAAGAAACACATTTAAGGGCTTCCCTGGTGGCGCAGTGGTTGAGAGTCCGCCTGCCGATGCAGGGGACACGAGTTCGTGCCCTGGTCCGGGAAGATCCCACATGCCGCGGAGCGGCTGGGCCAGTGAGCCGTGGCCGCTGAGCCTGCGCGTCCGGAGCCTGTGCTCTGCAACGGGAGATGCCACAACAGTGAGAGGCCCGCGTACCGCAAAAAAAAAAAAAAAAAAAAAAAAAAAAAGAAACACATTTAAAATATTAGTTTTAAAATGTTGAAAGTTAAGGGTAGACAAAACATAAATATTAAGCAAAATCATATTAATATTTATAGTATATATTAATATCAGACAAAACATATTTTCAGGCCAAAAGCATTACTACAGCTAAACAAGGATGTATCATAATGATAAAAATTTCAATTCACAAGGAAAATAGAGTGATTATAAAATTTGTATACATTTTATGATGTGGCTTCAAAACATATGAAGCTAAGATGGACAAAAATCACAAGAAATGACCAGATAAATAAGTAAGGATATAGATTGATTGAACATGATCAGTAAACTTGACTTCATGGAGATATATACATATATATTTTATATATATATATATATTTTGTGTGTGTGTGTGTGTGTGTGTGTGTGTGTGTGGTACACGGGCCTCTCGCTGCTGTGGCCTCTCCCATTGCGGAGCATAGGCTCCGGACGCGCAGGCTCAGCGGCCATGGCTCACGGGCCCAGCCGCTCCGCAGCATGTGGGATCTTCCCGGACCGGGGCACGAACCCGTGTCCCCTGCATCGGCAGGCGGACTCTCAACCACTGCGCCACCAGGGAAGCCCCCCCAGCAATTATAGAAGTCAGGTTCCCCAAATATTTATGACTCTCACCTCCTCACCTTCCAAGCAAATAATAGGACTAAAATTCTCTACCTCATTTTATGTTAGGTGTGGCCATAAGACTCATTTTGACCAATGAAATGTGAGTAGGAGTAACTGCCAGGTGCTAGTGTAACAGTAAACATCTCTCCCCTTTCCTTCCTGTAAGCAGAGGGCTGGACCTCCCTCAGTCTGGGCCCTCAACTGAGGATGACATGGAGCAGACCTGCCCATCCAACCTACACATGGACATGTCAATGTTGATGTATGAGAAACAGACCTTTGTGACTTTAAGTCACTAAAATTTGGAGATTATTTATAAACGTAGTATAACCTGGTCTATCCTGAATAATACAAGCAGAAAAAGAAAAGGACTACTTTTCAGGCACAGAGGTGAGCCTGTCTTGAAAGAGTATGGTGTGACAAGTCCTGGTGAGTTCACTATGACTTAAGCTCTGGGGAGGTGGGGTGGGAACAGGGCTGTTGCAGGAAGAGCGGCTCCCAAGAAGAGCCCATAAAGACTGGCTGGAGGCAAGTTTTGAAGGACCCTGGGTTAATAATAAGGAATGGATACTATCCTGGAAGTTTTCTGAATGTTCTCCAGAAGTTGGTGACTGGCTGAATATTGGTAGTAACTGAGAGGATGAACTGGGGAGAATCTAACTGGTGTGAAAGGAGGGAATTAGGTGGGGAACTTTTCCCAATGAACATGTTACACATTTTTCCCCACTTCCTAGAGGTAGCCATTTTAAAGAATTTGGTGAGACTTTCCCCAGCAATTGCATGCACAAGCAAACACACACAAAAAAACAATTTTTAAAACACAACTCAGGGCTTCCCTGGTGGCGCAGTGGTTGAGAGTCCGCCTGCCGATGCAGGGAACATGGGTTCGTGCCCCGGTTCGGGAAGATCCCACATGCCGCGGAGCCGCTGGGCCCGTGAGCCATGGCCGCTGAGCTTGCGTGTCCGGAGCCTGTGCTCCGCAACAAGAGAGGCCACAACAGTGAGAAGCCTGTGTACCGCAGGAAAAAAAAAAAAAAACAACACACAACTCAGATCAATCTCATTTAACCTGCTGTTCTGAAAATTTTTTCCAGTTAATATCTTCACGGTTATTTTCTGTGTCATCTCAAAGAAATTTGCCTCTTTCTTTTTTTATTGGCTGCTCAGTATACCATTGTATGGATGTACCAAATGATGTAGCTATTCCCCTGTTGACAGACATTTAGGCTGTTTTCACTCTTGCAATGTTGCAGCAACCATATTGTGAATCATATCCATAGATTTTTGTCTCTTTTTCTACAGACAGCAAGACCAGTTTTGCCACCATTTTAATGGTGAAAAGTTTAGGCTGGGTAACAGGAACACACCCAGGTAGGCCATTTGAGATGACAGTTTTGGTTAGGGGGTGCCTGGTATGCCTCCATTATGCCCAGAATGGTGTCTTGAACATAGTGGGTACTCAATAAGCACCTGTTCAATGAATGAATGGATGAATAGGTCCACATCCACTGTAGACACTTGGACGAGGCCTGCCCTGCCCCCATCTATAACAGGCTTTTTCAACTCCAACACTATTGACTTTAGGGCTAGCCTGGATACTTTGTTGTGGAGGGCACTATCCTGAACACTGCAGCATGCTTAGCAGCATCCCTTGCCTCTACCCCACTAGATGCCGTGAGCACAACCCCAGTTGCAGCAACCAAAAATGTCTCCAGAAATTGCCAAATGTTCCCTGGGGAAAATTTGGTCCCAGTGATTTTTAAATATGGACTGTATTTGTGTAAGGGCAAAGGCCCTTTCTAAAAACAACTGACTCTGCAAAGGTTGATCTTATTCACCAATCCTCCCACATTAAAATGGCCTTTCTTCCTGGGTTTTCACAGTCCTTTCATAGAGATTGCTGAATACCTTTTCCTGGCTTCAGACCTTATTCCTAACATCTTCACCATGAGTTAGGTCAATCTTTGTAACATACAATCCTCTTTATACATTCTCTCATCACTGAATACCCCTCTTTGGAAGTACTTATCAAATGTGAATTCTTACATTTATTTGAGAAAGTACTAAATTAATGTTTCCCCTCACTCAATTCCCTAGAGGGACTCATAAGTAAGAATTTGGCATGCCACAGGTCAGTTTTTGCTCACCATTTTTATATCTAGTGCCCAAAACAATGCCTGACAGATAGTAGATGCTCAATGGGTGTTGGCTGGATGGGTGGGAAGATGGATGGATGGATGGATGGATGGATAAGAGCCTATTATCAGTCAACAAGGGCTGACTGATCCACCCATTTTTGCCCTTATGCCTTCTAAAACAATTTTGAAAAATAATGTTACTTATACTCACATTTAAAAATTGACGTTAAAGGTTCACCACTAAGTTCATATGGATTCAAGATAATAACTTCCAGCATATTGTAAATATTGGAATTAAAAAATTAAGCTGTGACAACGTTCTTTAAATGTACCTCTTAATCTGTTTTTATTTCTAATATTCTCTACAACTTTCACGGTACTCTCCCTCAGATTCAAGGGATGGAAGAGACAAAGTTGTTAAATTAAAAACTGCCTTAATTAGTTATTAAGGGAAGTTGAATTAAATTTTTAAAGGAAGCTTCCAGTTTGAGAACCTGGATCTGGAAATTTTTACATTTTGGGATATGGCTCCTTAGTAAGATTTTTGAAGAGTGAGGGGTATGCTTTCCAGTAAAGGTAGGATTATTATGAACACAGACATGTTCTCAGGCAAATCAGTTTTAGGAAAAGGTACCTAAAGAAACTGGGAACCTGGAAATTGGTTCTCTAAAAATAATCCCTGGTGTGCCCATTGGAAAGTCTTGAAGACCACCATCCTAGGGGTAATGCATGCTAGTGGCCAGCAGAGGGCAGTGTTGGACAAGCTATTGGGCTCCATCTCCCTGGCTCTCCCTCAAGGTAGCCGACAGAAAGGGCAATTCACGATGCAGTGGGGACCACAGCCTGGGTGGCCCCACCCAGTCCTTTCTGGTGTGTGTGTGTTTGCACAGTGAATTATTCATAGGAAACTGGCTCCACGGAGAATGGAGGCCTGAGACTCTCCATTCTGTACCTAGAATCAGGGCCTGGGACTGTAAACAGATGAAAACCTTATTCTTTTTCCCATTCAAGAACTGAGGTTGGGGAAAGAAACTGAGGATTGAAGTCATGGATCTGAATCAAATGTGAGGTTTTTGTTATTCTTCTTATAAAATGAAAACAACAGTGAAATCTCAATAATTTATAGCTTCAGGAGACAGGGAGCAAAGTGACCGAAAGTTCCTGCTCTTCAGTCAGATGATGGGGGCTGGGATCTCTCTCCTTGGCAAGCTCACCTTCCCCAGCTTCTGCCTCTCTGGCTGTCAGACTGGAACAGGATTACCTTCCCCACAGAGCTGTTGCGAGGATAAATGAGACAAACGCGAGAAAAGAGCTCAGCCTGAAAACGGCATTTAGCAAGGGCTCAAGAAATAACAGTGGTGATGGCGAAGATGATGATATGGAATTGGCATTTTGTCAGGCATGAGGGTTTCAAAGCTTCCCATTCAGGTCTGAAGAGGAAGAACCAGAGGCGAAAATCCAAGCTTTTTAAATATTTTAAGTTTTACAAGCCTAGGAATTAGAAGCAGAAACAGCCAGGGGAAACAGCCAGAATCAGTGTGATTCAGTGTAAGAGCCTCACTCCTCCACATTGCTTACAAGTGCCTCCCAGGGGTGGGGTCCCACCCAGCTCTGGTAAGAGGGTCTCTGTGTCTACAGCAGTGTGTAGATGATGGCCAGATGCGTGCTGACTGTAGGACATGCCCACCAGCCTCAGATATAAAAGCAGTGACTTTGTTCATTAGATTGATCTTCTGTGAAACCTCAAAGGGTCGGGATGAACTGGTTAAAATAAAGTTAGTAATTTGGACTAATAGCTCAGATATATTAAAAGTAAGGTTCAGAGCAAGCCTCCCTCTCCCCTTCTGCCTTACACGCAGAAAGGTAACACGGACTAGTTCAGAGAGAGGCAACTTGGATGAGATAACTGCCCTTTCACCTGGCAGCTGTCCAGCCCCCAAATAGCTTTTGTGTTTGGTCCAAAAATAAGATCACATGAGAGGGGGAGAAATAAATACACAAGTGCTTGTCCTTGGGCTTTCTGTGGGTACACCAGCCGCACTGGTAGGGACCCATGAGGGTGGCCTGACAACGCACTCCCCAGGCTCCCCAAGGCTGGGGAAACCATCTGGATCAGGGCGGGTGTGGTGTGTGGTGTGCATACAGCCCTTCTCTGGGGGCTCCCTGAGCTCCATACACATCAGAGAGGGAGCAGGAGAGAGAGAACAAGCAGCTCCAACAGCCTGGACTCCAGGGGAATAAGGGCATTGTCTCCTTTGGTGAAGGCCACGCCCTTCCTCCCCGCGGTGGCCTGCCTGCAGCGGTCCCGGTAGGACAGTGTGGATGCCGCAGGCTGCGCAGCTGCCATCACCCCAGAAAGAAAGTGCCCCAGAACCAAAGTACAGAGGTGAGTGCATCTGCTTCTCCAAGGGGCTCCGATTGCTGTGGACTTTCCGCTTGGCTTCAGGCTTGTGCTCTGCATGAATGCTCTCCCCCCCCCCACCCCTTCTCCCTGATCTGAGTTGGTGGCAGGCTTGAGGCTGTGAGATGGATGCTAGACTAAAGCATTCCTGTACTCTCTTCTCTCATTCGGAGGGCAGCTTGCTTCCAGAAAGAACTGGCTGAGTCAAATTCTTAGCAGGGAAGCAGGAAAGGGTTTCTACAAAGTGAATTATCTTTGCTGAGATCCAAGAAGACATTTCCCAGAAAATCATTAGACAAATCCCATTGCAGTAATGCTAATGCTTAGTTTTTTAAAAGCTCTGCATCGAATAGGAAATAAATAAAAGGATGCCAGCTGATTCCCTATAATTGGGCAAAAGGGAGAAAACACAAATGGCATCTGCAGAGCTTCCTTTCCCCTCACCCCCCTTCCCCATCTCTTCCTGACGACTTTAGAACCCTGCAAAATATACTTAACAGATCCAAGAACTCTCTTCTTTGGTTGAGAACAAGAGGAATAAGATCAAGGGTCTGGGGAGAACTGCTCTGTAAGCAGAGTCAAGGGGCAAAGAAGAGCGACATTTTGCAGAGTTTTGGGTTCTCCTTCTAACATCTCCGCCACCTGAGCACGTGACATGTACCTGTTGCCTACTGAGGGTATGGACAGGTGTCTCCATCGCTTGCACACGCATACCATTATTCCTTGACATACAACACCCCTCAGCTCAGGACCACAAATATCTATGCTAAGAGTAAGCCAACAGAACACTGCTGGGGACAAGATAACTCCTTGAATAAGTCAAGATTCTTCTAGTGATAATGGACTGAAATCCAGTTTGAAGAGACTTAGACAAAAAAAAAACAAAAAAAGGGAAAAATGTTTTCCTCATGTAACTGAAACAGCCAGGGTTTTGATATGGTGGGATCCAGGTGCCCAGATGATGTTATCGTGAATCTGTCTCTCTCCATTTCTTGCTTTGCATCCCTGTGTCATTCTACTCCCAGGAAGACTCACTCACCCTGGCGATAAGATGGCTGCCAGCAGCTGGGGGCTGACGTCCTACTGGCCCAGCCATCCTACAAGAATAGGTGTTTCCCTGTCCCAACAGTTCTAGCTAGAGTCTCAGGGTCACATTTCACTGAACCAATGTGGATATTGTGCCATCCCTGCCATGGGGGTGTAGTCATCCCCACCCAAAACCACATGGCCTGAAAGCAATGAAAGGCTGGGTCCCCAAAGACCATCAAGGGGGGCTGCATGCAGGATGGCCAAGGTCATTGGTTGTCACTTTGTACTGCTTTTTTTGTGATCGTCTAGATTAAGAGCCAAAGCTCCTCCAACATAACCCCTCCTCCTTCCTCCCTCTTATAGTCCACAAAAATGTATGCGTGACAGAAAGTCTCATAGAAAGGATAATTATTAGTAGAACAGGTGACTAAAAGACCCCATGGTATGTCATCCCTAGAGACCCGAGAGTGGGAAAGACACCAGAAGACCCAGACCCACTGGGCCCCCAACCTGCTGTGCTCCCATGGGTCTCCCCTTCCCTTCACCCACCCTTGCCCGCTTCTTCCTCCCTCTGCTCTGCTGACGTGAACCCATCTTGCCTTTCAAGGGCCAGACTCCGTGCGGCCTCCCCTCCGAGGCCGCATCTGGCCCACCCAGCCTTTTCTGTTCTCTCCCTCTCCAAACTGGGACAGCGTTGCCCCTCGGCATTGCAGTCCACTGTTTACCTGTTCTTTAAGAACTGCATGTATCTTAGTTTCTCTCCCCGCTTGAATTTTAGATTCCTGGGGAAAATTAAGTTTCATCCCCAGCCCTCCCTGTGGTGTCTAACACACATTAGGTGCTTCCAACCAATAAAAATAAATAAAAACAGCCTCCCTAAATAGCTTAGAGAGGATGGCTAGATTACTTGAGATCCTTAATTCTGATTGTATAAGTAATATAATAACTATGACAAACACCGATGGAGCTCTGAATGTATACTGGAGCCCCTGACAGGCATCATCTCAGGTAATCCTCACAGTCACCCTATGAGGTAAATACCACTATTATCCCCATTTAACAGATGGGGAAACTGAGTCTCAGAGAACTGAGTCACTTATCCTAGATCAGAGAGCTAGTAAGTGGCAGCCTGGGAGTTAGAACCCAGGCAAGCCTACCATCTCCTTTCCTATTAGATTCCTCAGTTACATGTTTATCAGTGGTACTTTCTGCTGCCTGATTTGAAAGAGCGAGGGGCACAGGTGATTGGTCAGAGAGCAGGAGGAAGTTCAGATATTTTAGGCCCCTCTTCTGCCTCTGGGGCTCCCAGTGCCTCTACAGGGGGTTCGCCCAGGGATAAGGGGTCACATCCCTACCTCAGAGCCAACAAGAAGGTCAGGGGCAGGGGAATTTCACAAAAGGAGGTACCTCTGGGGCTCTGCAGAGAGCGAGGTGCTTTTTGATTAAATGAGTTCTTAGATTAGAATGGTCTTTGGGGAAACGTTAGCTGGAGGGTGGGCTTTAGAATTTGTCTGCCCGTCTGGCTGCCCATCACTAGGCATGGCCTTGTCCTTTCTCCTGCCCCCTGAACAGGGTGACCAGGCCAGAGGCCTCCCTCAGAGGGCAGCTTGTAGGATTTGGAAAGCAACCAAATTCAGCAAATTCAGATCTCAAAGGAAACCCAAATCTTAAGTAAACGGTATTTTTTTTTATAACGTCTGTGCCTCTGCATCCAGGCACTGGCCTCTTGGTTGATGCCGTCACCTGTGGTGCTGGGAGCCTTTGGTCTGAGGGTATCTTGTTTCTCTGATGCACAGGAACCTGCTCTTGTGGGTTAGCACCTTCTCAAGAGCAGATCCTATTGGGTTTATGCCATTAATCCGCAGTTTCCCTGAGAGGCTCAGAGAGCTGGCATCCCCACCAGTGAGGCACAGTGAGATGAAAGCACATCCCCAATTACACAGAAGCAGGGAGGGGCCCGGACTCTGGGAAGCGGGCCTCTGAGGTCTTTAGGATCCAAGCCTGCTTGCTTCCCCAGGCAGTCATGATAGAACAAAACTAAAACCAAAAGAATTAAATTGGCTAAGTAATATGCTTTGGGTAAATACTTAAGAGAAAAACCACCGCTAGATCCAAGAGAAATAAAATCAAATATTCACACAAAACTTGTATACAACACAAATGTTCCAGCACCATTACTCATGATATCTAAACAGAGGAAATAAGCCAAATGTCCATTAATTGATGAACAAATAAAATATGGCGTATCCATACAGTGAAATATTATTCAGCAATTAAAAGGAATGACGTTCTGATAAATATGGATCAAACTACAATGTGGGGGCTTCCCTGGTGCCACAGTGGTTCAGAGTCTGCCTGCCGACGCAGGGGACATGGGTTCGTGCCCCGGTCCGGGAGTATCCCACATGCCGTGGAGTGGCTGGGCCCGTGAGCCATGGCCGCTGAGCCTGCGCGTCCGGAGCCTGTGCTCCACAGTGGGAGAGGCCACAGCGGTGAGAGGCCCGCGTACCGGGAAAAAAAACCAAAAAACAAAAAAAAACCCTACAATGTGGATGAACCTTAATGACATTATGCTTTATAAGGAAAAGAAACCCACACTGTATGATCCCACTTATATGAAATGGCCAGAACAGGCGAATCTACAGAGACAGAAAGTAGACTGGTGGTTGTGTAGGCCTGGGGGGAGGGCAGGGATGAGGAATGATTGCTAATGGGTATGGGGTTTCTTCTGGGGATGACAAAAAAAGTTCTAAATTAGACAGTGGTGATGGTTGCACAACTTTGTGAACATACTAAAACCACTTAATTGTATACCTGAAATGGGTGAACTCCAATGGTATGTGAATTACATCTCAATAAAATTGCTCAGAAAACCCCCAAACCATGGCTAATGAAATAATGAACCCAGTGACAGGGCCTTGCTGAAGGATGTGGTCTTAGCCCGTCTGCTCTGATAAGCTTATGTCTCATCCCACCACGCTTGGCCACAGGCCACCCAGACAATTCAAGTGGAAAGAATATAGACGGAAAAGATAGGCTCCATAGATTTCTCCCCAGAGTCTAAACTGGAGGATCTTTCTTCTTCTTTCTTGTACAGATCATTTCAAATTTTATGATATCAATCTCACTATTCTATTTTTGTTTCTGGGTTTCAAATCATGCTTCAAAAAAGCACTCCCCATCCTAAGATGGTAAATCTCACTACCTAATGCTTTCCTCTAATGCTCTTCTCTAATGTTGTCCTCTAAGGTTTGTCTTATTACATTTAAACCTCTTATTTAATTGGGAACTTAAATAATAAACTGGGGATCCAGGTTGTTTTTGTTTGTTTTACCAAATAGATAGCCAGTGATTAGATCAGGAGTTTTAAAATGTGAGATTAAAATGGACTTGGGGCATCTTGTAACTTCCTGAAACTCAGTATGAAAAAGTGTGTGTGTGTGTGTGTGTTGTATACGTTCCAATGCACCAAGGCCCAATCCGTCAACAGGACAGCTGTTAAACAATTACAGGGGAGGCCTGAGTGATTACCCATAGGGAAAGTTCTCTGTCACATATGAAGGGAGAATCCCACCCCCTTTGGCTTTGACGTGTTACTGAGGCAGAGAACGAGGGGTGCCTCTCACTGGCTCCCCTGGGCCTATAACACTTTAGGTTTTTGATCATTTGCTGACAAACCAATGGAGCTGATACATCATTTTAGCTGACAGAACTTGGGGCCCTCCTGTCACAAAGAATTGGAGGAGGTTTCCTGTCCAATAAATATAAATAAATGATATAATGAAAATAAAACTGCCATTCCAAAGAAAATAGCAGATCTTTCCGTGCAGACTCGTGCGTTCACGTAATAAACATATAAGCAACACCCACTGTGTGCCAGGCACTGTCTAGACTGGTGGTTCTCAAAGTCTGGTCCGTGGACCAGCAGCATCAGTATCACCTGGGAACTTGTTAGACATGCAAATTCCCAGGCCCGCTCCAGACCTACTGAATGAGAAACTCTGGAGTTGGGTTACAGTCATCTGCGATTCTGATGCATATTCAAGTTTGAGAACCATTGGTCCAAGTGCTGGGAATATAAGGGTGAAAAGACAGATAAAATCCCTGCTCTCCTCATGGACTTTACATTCCAGTGTGTGTGGTAGGAGAAGACAGACAACATACAAGTAAACAAATAACTGAACATGATAATTCTCAGCTAGTAAAAAGATCTATGAAGAAAAAGCAAGATCTATGAGGGGCTGATTTAGAACAGGTGGTCAGGGAGGAGCGTCTTGAGAGACCAGAAATGAGACCAGAATGGTAAGGAAGGGCCAGCCATGTAAAGAATCAAGGGGCAGAAAAGAAATGCATGCACTTCAGGCAAGGAGAACAGTAAGTACAAAGGTCCTGAGGCAGGACCACACTTGGCCCGTACGAGGAACAGTGAGGCCGGAGCGCAGTGAGAAGGAGGAATGCCTCAGGGATGGATGTGGAGAGGCAGGTGGTGACAGCAAGCTTAGCTTTTGCTCTTAGTGCCAGAGAAAGGCACTGGGCAGTTTTGACCAGATAGAAACATGATCTGATTTACCTTTTAGCAGGATCCCTCTGGAATGAACTGTAGGGGGTAAGGGTAGAAGCAGGCAAGTCGGCGAGGAGGTTTTGCAATAATGCAGGCAAGGAAGATTGGCACTTGGATGTGCCAGACCAATGCGCAAAGATCTATTATTAAGTGAAAAACAAACAATACAGGACTGTGCCTAGTAAATCGCTTTTAAGCATACACACATTCAGGTGCATAAAGATATTTCTGCCCCTCAAAGGATCCAGAAAAAAAAGTGAATAGTGGTTATCTTGGGAAGAAGGGGGTTAGTGAGGGTCATTTTATACCTCTCTGTACATTGTTGTTTTTTTTTTTTTTTGCGGTACGCGGGCCTCTCACTGCTGTGGCCTCTCCTGCTGCAGAGCACAGGCTCCGGACGCACAGGCTCAGCGGCCATGGCTCAGCCTCTCTGCGGCATGTGGGATCTTCCCAGACCGGGGCACGAACCCACGTCCCCTGCATCAGCAGGCGGACTCTCAACCACTGAGCCACCAGGGAAGCCCCATTGTGCATTTTTAACATGTGCACAAGGCATTACTTTTATTTAAAGATAAAATATTTTAAAATAAAAATTGAAAAGCTGGGATTGAGGAAAACATACAATAGGCAATGGGTGACCAATATCAGAAAGAGGAAGCCTACTTCTCATGGGTGTGACCCTCTCTAATTAGGCATCCTCCCCTGAAGCCACTGAGAGCCAGGCTGACAAACTGGGACAAGTTCCTGTTCTTGGGTTACAGTGGGAGCAGAGTGAGGCACCTTCTCACTTGAGGACCTCTGGACCCTATTTCTGTCCTGTAGCTCTGGTGATGTTTGTGTCTGTTGGGTCTCCTTGGGCAACGAATACAATTTCCTGTGAATGTCTGCTGTATTTCCCTGTGCCCTATTTGTCAAATTGCTCCCCTCCGTCATCTTGGCAGCTGGTTCGCCAGGAGGCCAGCATGCCCTTCATTTAATTGCATGATTGGGCATAAACAGAAGGAAATACTTTACTGCGGGGAGAAAGCGGCAGGCAGTATCTGATTTCTCTTGTCAGCTGATTAGGATTTGTTGAGTCCGAACAAGGTCAAATGAGATTAGAAAGAAAATGCAGTGTGTCTGGTATGCATTTCACATAACTGTACCGTTTATGTAAACAGGATGTACGAAGGGGAAATTTTAAAGCAAATACTGAATGTCAGCCTCAAGGTTCAAGAACAAGAAGCCAGGGCTTATGTGTTATGCCGGGAGAGAAAGAAAATTTATTTTCTGGGACATTTGGAATCCTGCTGAATCTATCACGCTCTGATTCCTTTTTCATGTTGGTGCAGTTAAAAAGTGACAGTTTTACGTCTGATTTTCAGTGGCACTGAGCACAGAATAAGAAAAAACCAAAGAAACGCCCCATTCTACCTTTCTCGTCCTTCTAAAGTTCTTATAAGAGGTTTAGAACCACTTTCTGTAATAGCTGCCACTGAAGTGCTTGGTAGTGAGTCAATCTCTTAGGACATGGAAGGGAAAATCTCACCTCCAGCACCGGCCAGAACATTCTAGACGTGGCTGACTCCGGCCAAGGCTACAACTCTGTGGATAAACCTATCCGGCTTCTACTAGGATTTTTGTTGGTCCTCCAAATCTGTCATTCTCTTCCTTTCTCAGATCCACCCTCTGCAGTGCTAGTAAGCACGCATATAAAGTTTTAATCACTTAAACACCTCAAATAGTTTTAATGGCTTTAAAAGTGGTCTAAACGTTTTGAGGGAAGATATGGTTTCTGTTACACACTCTCTATAGGACCTAGCATCTTGTGAATGCTTAATAAGTGGCTTCGACAGCTATTATTTCCGTGGACTATTTCCTAGCCCAGAGCTGGAAGGCTATTCTGAGGCCAGACTTTTAAACTAGGAAACGTCCTGTCCCTTCCCATGCTAAATAACAGAGGGGTCAGGAAGTATTAACAGTATCATGTCTCATGACTCCAAGCATCTGAACATATATTATTTAAATGATAAATCTAGATGTGGTACACACACACACACACACACACACACACACACACACACACACACACTGGAGTACTACTCAGCCATAAAAAAGAATGAAATAATGCCATTTGCAGCAACATGGATGGACCTAGAGATTATCATACTAAGTGAAATAAGTCAGAAAGAGAAAGACAAATACTACATGATATCACTTATATGTGGAATCTAAAATATGACACAAATGAACCTATCTATGAAACAGAAACAAACTCACAGACATAGAGAATGGACTTGTGGTTGCTATGGGGGAGGGGAGGTGGAAGAGGGATGGACTGGGAGTTTGGGATTAGCAGATGCAAACTATTATATAGAGAATGGGTAAACAACAAGGTCCCACTGTACAGCACAGGGAACTATATTCAATATCCTGTAATAAACCACAATGGAAAGGAATATGAAAAAGAATATATATACGTATAACTGAATCACCTTGCTGTACAGCAGAAATTAACACAACATTGTAAATCACCTATATTTCAATAAAATAAATTTTTTAAAAAAGATAAATCTAGACACTTCCATTTCAACATGGAACTTGAAATAAATATGGAACTTGAGGGAAGTTAAACCAAAACATTAAAAAATTCAATATTGAGGAGAATTATATTACAGTAAGTACTTTAAGGAACTGAGGATTCAGTTCCCAGTATTTGGACAGGAACATTGCCAAACAACACCTGATATGTAATAAAGAAATTGGTTTATATCAGTAGCTAGGGGTTGTATTTGCCTGAGAGCTGTGTGGTTTTTTGGCTTTTTTTTTTTTTTTAACAGCATTTCACAACTAGATGTAATGGAGAAGTAACACTAAAATAATGACTTACATTTGCATTACCGGTGTTCAAGGTGCTGTCACATGCTTGGGCACATTTGATTGTCACCATAATCATGTTGGCTTGCGGGAAAGACGTGGCTCGGAAAGCCTCATGACTCCCCTTCAGGAAGGAGGAAGTCAGAGCCCTGGGATGCTGAGCAGCCCAGAAATGGTCAACAGCCCTGTGTGGGCAGGTTCAAGGGTGCTAGCCTGAGGTGAGAGACCGGCTTTCAGACCCGGTGAGGACTTAGTAACCACAGGGGCAACCTGGGTGAGACGCTGAGCTGTATCTCTGTCCTCGGTGTTTTTAGGGTGTTTCCTAACTTTACAATCTATCATTCCATGTGGTTAAAAACAGTTCACCTGCCCCCTGCGTGCAGCAAAGCAATTCTCCAATATGGAGAAGATGACTGTCCGAAATATTTTCATCTATGATCCAGAGGTCCTTTGGAATCGTGCAGATGCTCGAGAAAACTACTATTTTTTAAAAAGCAAATTATTAGGACCTTTGAATATGTGGAGGTGGCAATTCATGGAGGTTCCTGTTAATAAAGTTTGGAGAAATCAACTCTTTCTGTACCTCTCAAGTCCCTTTTAGGAGAGCTGTGGCTCATCCATTTTCGGAGCTGTGTGATGTCTGTGCCTCTAGTTCTGCCACAGGAGGTGAGCTTCTCTGAGCCTGTCCCTTCAGAGGCACATGAAGCCTCCCTGGCTGCTCCCTGATGAGTTTGGAGAACAGTTTTCCACCCCCACCTTCCCAGAGGAGGGAGAGACCAGTGAGCATATTTCTAATTCCAACAGGTCAATCTGCACCTCGTATCTGAATCACCAGGTGGGCAGGCTTGCACACACACTCTGTGACACCTCCCAGGCTCAGATGCCTGCATAAGCAGGTAGGACTCTTCATCCATTACAAGAAACTATTAATCATGTTTCCATTTGGTCTCTTCAAAGACACCTCCTGAACTGTATCCTTTCAGTCCAGTTTCATTCCTCACCTTGTGGCCAAAGAGTTATTTGTACAGGCAGCTTCCTCTCTTCGTTACCCCATCCTGGCCAGGGGCACAAAGATGCCGCCCATGGTCCATTGAAGAAATCCCCACCTGATGATTCGCCTAGTTCAGCATGGACAGGCTTGACCACTGGTGAGGAAGGGCAGAAATATTCTCTCTGCAGCCCCTCCCCAGCCCTAAACTGCATGGCCACTGCCTCGAGCAGCTTTGCAAAATGGGAACAGCACAGACAGACACACACACACTGCCACACACAGACATCTACACCCTGTGCAGGGATGCCAGATGCCAGAACTGAAAAGGATTCCCTTTCATCCAGCAGCCTTCTGATTGCAGAGGAGTGTCTCTGAGCCGTGACCCGCTGTTCCCCTGCCAACTGAGGCCTCAAAATAAACAGGAATCTGCTCAGACAGATTCAGACAGGCTACTAGTCCATTCGGCTCAGCCATTTGCCCCGAGACAAACCACGCTAAAATAACACCCAGGAGAGCTGCCACTGCCGTCTGCTGTCTCTGCCTCCCTTCCCTGCTGGCCACCAGCTCTGTGCCCCTGGGCCTGCCGCTGGCTGCCCAGGGTTGGGGGCCCTTAGAGCTCTGTGTGCATCCCTGTGGGCGGGGTCGCTAAGGCAGGTCCCCTCTGCGGATCAACGAGGCCAGAGAGAGACCTAGAGGCTGCATTATCAGCCCCCCGCCTGCCTCCCTGCTTCCCACACAGCCCTGCGGGACTGGGAGCCAGCTCCGTGGCACGGTGTCTGCAGGCGGACCAGCAACCTGATGTACATGCCACGGCCCGTCTCCTCTCCCCACATAGAGCCGCAGCCACCGGGAGGTTCAGAGAGTCGGCTTGGGGCTGCTGGAGAAGCAGCTGCAGCGCGGTGACAGTGACACCACAGAGCAGACAGACCAAGTGGATCCCCTTTCCCTTCGACCGGAGAGAGGAGCAGCCCTCAGCCTGCAAGCTGTTCAGGTAAGAATCAGGGTTTCTGTTCTGAGCAGGTTATAGTATATCCAGAGCTGAGGTGGAGAGAGAGAGAGAGAGAGAGAGAATGTGTGTGTGTGTGTGTGCGCGCGCGCGTGTGCGTGTGTGTCCGAGTGCAAATAAGGCTGCTTGGAAAAAAAAGAAGGGCTGGCTAATCGCACAGACATGTAAAAATAGCACCTGGAGTGCAGAGACTGTGAGAATAATCATGCACCCGCTGCCCCCCTGATCTTCATCCCCGCACTGCCGGGCCATGAGGACTGGAGGGGGCGGAAGGTTCTCATTCATTAAAGCCTTTGTGGTTCAGCAGGACACTGTGGCCTTCGTGAGCCTGCCTGGCATCATCCTGCTTGCCACACTTACCCTCTTAGGTAGCCTGGAAATTCAGGCACCTAGAAATCCTGTCCACTGGGTAGGCACCTTAGATTTGGTCAACCTTTTGATATAAAAGTTGGGCTGAAACATAGGATTATCTGAGTGTGTTTGAGAGGGTGGGATTCTGATGGCCCTGCTGGTCACCTGGATTACTTCTTACTGTCCTTCTGATCTTCTTTGAAAATCACATCCTCATTTCAGTGCCCCTCCAGATAGGCACCGGCAGAGAGGGAATTGGAATGGCTAGCTACTGGGCACATTCTCTGGCACTGACGCTATCCACACCTACGTCACTATTATATGCCCAAAGTATGCAAGGCTTCTAGACGGAGCGCTCGAAAACTTCAGACCTCCAGGTGCTGGGGTGGGAATTTCAGGCGTTTAATCACGGACCCATTTTTCAGAGACCCAAGAGGGTACCCACTTATCTCGCCTCTCAGGTGCAAGAGCTCGCTCTGCGCCTCAGCAGACACAAATGCTCTGCGCTCTCTCCCCCTGTTTAAATCCACCTCCACTTTCCTGCTTTGGTGACTGGCACTTTCCCTTTCATTCGCTATAGGGATGCAATTGTTTATGATTTAGCTCTGTGGACACCAGTGGGCGGATGCAAGCATCCAGGCAGAAGGTGAACTGGGCTCTAGGTGAGGGCGAGCCAGCCCAATGGTGGCAAAGGGTTGGAGAGAAATCAGCTTTGCCAAGTGGTGTCTAGCAAAGGGCTGGCCAGCTGCCTCCCGGGGCTGTCTGGGTGAATGAATGTGGATTTTGGTGGAGACTGTGATTCACAGTCGCAAACTCCCTTTGTTTTCTTTGTGTTGGTCATTGAGGGCTTCCGAGGAAATTCCCCTTTTGAGATCATGTACCTGACTGTCTTCTGTTGATTCTACCTTTTTAGCATGAGGAAATGGATTTGTAAATGCAGTACTTCATCAAAAGCAAAGTTAATACACGAAAAATTAAGGGACGAGACATTGAGTTACTTGTAAACTTCCTCCCAAATCTGGTGTGCACATACACATATATGGCTTACCAGGTTCCAAAAAGGATTTAAGGAAGCAGTATCCAGTTCATTAAATGGTTTGATTACACAGGTAGGTAGCACCAACTCTGATGATGATATTTCCATGGTGACGGTGGACAGACATCCATGCGGTCTATCTACACCTAGCAAAGGGATGTCTGATGCCAGGACAGAGATGTGCTCGCTCACTCTGCTGACGTGCATTATGTGGACCCTGAATAAACTATTACAGGTCACTGAGCCGCTGGCCCCCCTGTGCCAGCTTCCAGCAGTCAGAGACCATACAGAGGGGAAGACACATCCCTTCCACCTCATCAGTTAGGCATTACTTGGCTAATGCAATACTCCTTGATTTAAGCTACTGAAAAAATAATCTGCAATCAGTCGTGCTACAGACATACCCTGTTTTAGGTCAATCTAACAACTATCCAGGACACATAAATTGTAAGTGAATGACTGTTTTTCCTTAAGAAAGGATTCACTCGTCAAGTTCATCAAATACTGTCAAGGTGTCCCACCTAAAGATGGGACTGGATCCAGCCCATTCAGCCATAGAGGAAGGTGGGGACTTACCTGAGGGGGCAGGTAACAGAATGAACCTGGGCTGACAGGATGTCCAACTCAGCTGGGAGGTAAAGGAGTCCAAGGTAGAGGAACAAGGACAAGCATCTAGGCCAGTGGCCTATAGCAAGAGAGAGGGAGGGAGGGAATAGTAATTATTATTATTATTATATATATATATATTTTTTGGTTGCCCGGGGTCTTAGTTGTGGCTCCCGGGCTCTTTAGTTGTGGCATGCAAACTCTTAGCTGTGGCATGCATGTGGGATCTAGTTCCCTGACCAGGGATCGAACCCAGGCCCCCTGCATTGGGAGCGCAGTCTTTTTTTTTTTTTTGGCTGCGTTGGGTCTTTGTTGCTGCGCACGGGCTTCCTCTAGTTGCGGTGAGTGGAGGCTACTCTTCGTTGCGGTGTGCGGGCTTCTCATTGTTGGTATGGCTTCTCTTGTTATGGAGCACGGGCTCTAGGCGCACTGGCTTCAGTAGTTGTGGCTCGTGGGCTCTAGAGTACAGGCTCAGTAGTTGTGGCACACGGGCTTAGCTGCTCCGCAGCATGTGGGATCTTCCCGGACCAGGGCTCAAACTGGGTCCCCTGCGTTGGCAGGTGGATTAACCACTGCGCCACCAGGGAAGCCCAATAGTAATTATTTTGATTCCTAAATGTTACTACTTAAGAGAAGCAGCAGAGGGATTCCCTGGTGGTGCAGTGGTTGAGAGTCCGCCTGCTGATGCAGGGGACACAGGTTCGTGCCCCGGTCCGGGAAGATCCCACATGCCACGGAGCGGCTGGGCCCGTGAGCCATGGCCGCTGAGCCTGCGCGTCTGGAGCCTGTGCTCCGCAACGGGAGAGGCCACAACAGTGAGAGGCCCGCATACGGCAAAAAAATAAAAATAAAAATAAAAACGAGAGAGAGGCAGCAGAACAGTGGTTAAGTACATAGATTCTGCAGCCAGGAAGAAGCTGGGGTTCAGTTCAGACTCTGACACTTATTAGTCCTGTGACCTTGTGCCTCAGTCTCCTAATCTGTAAAATGGGGTAATAAAGTACCAGCCTTATTACTGAAAGGATCAAATGAGTAATAGTCTTAGCTCAGTGCCTGGTTTATAATGAGTAAAATCTAAGTATTTCTTGTTGTTATTGTTATTACTATTATTATTATCATTGAAAGGTGACTTCTGAAAAGGCTGCTCACAAGTCCATTTGTCCCAAGGTCCCAAGTGACTCTCTGAGTGACCATCAGTGCCACCTTCTGGGCAGCTGGAAGTGCTTTTGCTTGGTGTGCAGTTTTGCTTGCATTTCCAAGCTTTCAGAATAAAGGAGCTTCTGTGCTGGTGGCCAGCGTTTCTTGAGCCCTTATATGAGCCAGGCACCGTGCCTAACTCTACGTGTGTGACCTCGCCGGATTCTCGTAACAACCCTGTGAAGTAGGGCTGTCATGGCTGCAGGAATTGAGCTCGGTGGGCTGGGCCATTTGCCTACAGTCACACAGTTACCAAGTGGCAGAGCCAAGCTTACACCCAGGCTGTGCTGCTAACCAGTATGCCGTCTATGATTTGGGGGATCACTGGAGGTGTTCTGAGAGGCAGGCGGAGTTTGGTGACAGATGGACTTCAGCAACAGATGAGATCTGAAGGCCCTAGAAAGTAGACCAGAATTCGGAAGCTTTGCCAAGAGACGGCAGAACCCTAAGTTGGCCTGGGGACAGAATCTCAGCCTTGAGGACCCATGACCTTTGGGGTTCGGTGTTTGGGAACAAGACATGAACGCAGGCACTGGGGGACAAGGTGGGCCTCAGGGTTTCCTGCAGCAGGCAGTGGATGGTGCCCAAGAAGAGAGGAAATGGTACAGAGACGGACACAGCAAGGGTGCTGGGCCAGATAACCTGACAGCCCTCTAGCCTAAGGTCAGAGGTCATCTTGAGCTAAGCCCGAGGTCAAGACTAGGTGACTCCAGCCGTGGAGAGAGGAGGAATGGGCAATCCAGAACGTAGTATCTGGGCTCAGTGAAGTTTATAGTGATGTAAAAGGCTTGATTTGCCAATGCAATTTCTCTAAATTGAATGCTTAAAACATGACACACAGAGATTTGTTTTATGCATAATTGTTCAAGCCCACCTCTCTGACTTCACCCAAGGAAGGAAATGCTGGCAATAGGAACAGGTGTGAGAGTGTGCCTACCTCACACCAGGGCTGTGTAGATCTGGGGGTTACTGATGAACAAGACTCATCTTTGCCACTCCAGAACCTGTGGTCTGGCCCAGGTGTTTTCAAACTTTAATGTGCATGTGAATCACATGGGAGCTTATTTAAAACATCAGGTTCATAGACAACAGATTTGTGGTTGCCAAGGGGAAGAGGAGGGGAGGGACAGAGTGGGAGTTTGGCATTAGCAGATGCAAACTATTACATATAAAATGGATAAACAACAAGGTCCTACTATATAGCACAGGAAACTATATTCAATACCCTGTGATAAACTATAACGGAAAAGAATATTTTAAAAATGTATGTATATGTATGACTGAATCACTTTGCTGTACAGCAGAAATTAACACATTATAAATCAACTATACTTCAAAAAATAAGTTAATTAAAAAGATTTTTTAAACTTCAGTTTCCTGGGACCTACCCACACAAGTCCTGACGCAGCTGGGTTCATGAGGAGCCCAGGATTCTGCATTTCCTGGCTGGGGCTCAGCTGGATCTGATGCCTTTGGTCCACAGGCTACAGCTGAAGAAGCCTCGGGCTGACCCTTGCTCTCGTTCCCTTGTCTTCATTGCTGTTCATGAGAACACAGTCATGGGGCCTGAATCAATGGCAATTAGCCTCTTCTCTGTCACAGCTTCTTCCTGGACCACCATTTTACTTAGGCTAGACCTCCGCTGCTGGTAATAACAGCGACAGCCCGCCTACTGCATATGCCGGGCACAGTACTAAGCCCTTCACAACCATCCCGTAAGTTAGGTGCCATTATTATCACATTTGACAAGTGAGGGGAAAGGCCCCATTGCCAGTATGTGGCAGGTCTGAGCTATGAACCCAGGCCCCGCAGGTCCACAGAGCACAGCCACGGAACCCCCGGGCGAGGCTATAAACATAGTTTTCGCTGTCAGTTCAACCCTCCTTTCTCACTCTTGGGTGTCTTTCTCCCCTTCACAGTCCTATCTTGTCCTCCCCCATCCCGAGACTCCCATATAATTTCTTCAGAAGATGATGTGTCCCTGTCGTTCCCTATTTTTATCTCATTCAATAAGTCAAAAAGGGTGTGGTCCAAGAGTGGGTAGAAGGTAGTTGTTATGGGTTAAATTGTGTTCCCCCCTCAAATTCATATGTGGAACTCTTAACCTCCAGTATTTCAGAATGTGACCTTATTTGGAGATAGTGTCCTAACAGAGGTCATCAAGCTTTGTTTATAAATCTATTTATTTATTTATTTTTGGCTGCGTTGGGTCTTCGTCGCTGCCTGCGGGCTTTCTCTAGTTGCAGCGAGTAGGGGTTACTCTTCGTTGCGATGCGCGGGCTTCTCATTGCAGTGGCTTCTCTTGCTGCGGAGCACAGGCTCTAGGCACGCGGGCTTCAGTAGTTGTGGTGCACGGGCTTAGTTGCTCCACAGCATGTGGGATCTTCCTGGACCAGGGATCGAACCCGTGTCCCCTGCATTGGCAGGCCGATTCTTTTTTTTTTTTAAACTTCTTTATTGGTGTATAATTGCTTTACAATGGTGTGTTAGTTTCTGCTTTATAACAAAGTGAATCAGTTATACATATACATATGTTCCCATATCTCTTTCTTCTTGCATCTCCCTCCCTCCCACCCTCCCTATCCCACCCCTCTAGGTGGTCACAAAGCATCAAGCTGATCTCCCTGTGCTATGTGGTTGCTTCCCACTAGCTATCTATTTTACATTTGGTAGTGTATATATGTCCATGCCACTCTCTCCCTTTGTCACAGCTTACCCTTCCCCCTTCCTATATCCTCAAGTCCATTCTCTAGTAGGTCTGTGTCTTTATTCCTGTCTTACCCCTAGGTTCTTCATGACATTTTTTTCCTTAAATTCCATATATATGTGTTAGCATACGGTTATTTGTCTTTCTCTTTCTGACTTACTTCACTCTGTATGACAGACTCTAGGTCCATCCACCTCATTACAAATAGCTCAATTTCATCTCTTTTTATGGCTGAGTAATATTCCATTGTATATATGTGCCACATCTTCTTTATCCATTCATCCGATGATGGACACTTAGGTTGTTTCCATCTCACTTAGGGCTATTGTAAATAGGGCTGCTATGAACATTTTGGTACATGACTCTTTTTGAATTATGGTTTTCTCAGGGTATATGCCCAGTGGTGGGATTGCTGGGTCATATGGTAGTTCTATTTGTGGCTTTTTAAGGAACCTCCATACTGTTCTCCATAGCGGCTGTATCAATTCACATTCCCACCAGCAGTGCAAGAGTGTTCCCTTTCCTCCACACCCTCTCCAGCATTAATTGTTTCTAGATTTTTTGATGATGGGGCAGGCCAATTCTTAACCACTGTGCCATCAGGGACGCCTGGTTATCAAGTTTGAATGAGATCATTAGGGTGGGTCCTAATCCAGTATGACTGGTGACCTTTTAAAAAGGGGAAATTGAGACACAGTGACATATACAGAGGGAAGATGATGTGACAAAAGACAGGGAGAAGACGGCCATCTACAAGTCAAGGAGAAAGACCTGGGCCAGATCCTTCCCTCAAAGCCCTCAGGAGAAACCAACCCTGCAGATGCCGTGATTTTGAACTTCTGGCCTCCAGAACTGTGAGACGAGAAATTTCTGTCGTGTAAGCCACCCAGTCTGTGGCACTTGTTACAGCAGCCTTAGGAAACAGCTACAGTAGGAATCAGATTTCCCCTCTAGGCCTGGGTCTGGGCTGATCTAGGTGAAGGCCAACACACTCTGCCAAGCTGTGGCAACTGTTTCTTTAATTCTGAGTGCTTTTCTGTTGGCTTAAATAGTGTTCTTGGGAGCCAAAGGTAGGCCCAAGGCCCAGGAAGGAAGAAGGAATGAATAGAAAGGATGAAGAGGAAGGAGGGAAGGGAAAGCAAAGAAAAAAGGAGGCAGGAGCAGAAAGAGAAAGAGACAGTGGAGACCAGGATGGGCACACTGGAGGCCATCCCTGACCAGTTCGGGTCATGCAGCTCATTCATGGGGCCCCTCCTGCGTGCCAGGAGCAGGCCACCGGGCCTGGGACCACCAGTCCCTACTTGCATGAGAGTTAGAGGCTAGGTGGGTCCACCGACATCCATCGTGCAGGAACTCCCCCTGCAGGCACAGGGCAGAGTGCTGGACCCAGTCAGGGGCTCGGGAAAAGCTTCAGCGGGGAGGTCATGCTTGGGCTGCAATCTGGAGGATGAGCAGGGGTCAGATGGGCGAGGGCTGAATGTTTCAGGTGGAGGGAGAGCATGAGCGAAGGTCACATGGTGTGAAAAGTGTGGCTTCACCAAGGAGCGGAGGGGAGGCCAGTGCAGCTGGAAAGCAGGGAAGCAGGGGGGCAAGTTGGCGTCAAAGAGGCAGATGTGGGCTGGACCACAGTGGCCACACTGAGCATTTCGGTCCTTTGCTGAGAGCCACAGAAAGCCAGAGAAGGAGGAGAACCTCTGTAGGGTAAACTCTGATTTCAACAAAGGACAAAGAAGTTGCTGGTGTGGTTCAGCAGCGGGCCAGCCCTGAAGCAAGACAGCAGGCTCCCTGAGCTCACAAATCTAGGGTTGGCGGGCTTCCCTGGTGGCGCAGTGGTTGAGAGTCCGCCTGCCGATGCAGGGGACATGGGTTCGTGCCCCGGTCCGGGAAGATCCCACATGCCGCAGAGCGGCTGGGCCCGTGAGCCATGGCCGCTGAGCCTGCGCGTCTGGAGCCTGTGCTCCACAACGGGAGAGGCCACAACAGTGAGAGGCCCGCGTACCGCAAAAAAAAAAAAAAAAAAAAAAAAAAAAAATCTAGGGTTGGCTGCATCATGATTTGGGAATAAAGTTCCAGGCCACTTCCCAAATAGTGTTCTAGCGCAGTCCCCCTCAGCTGAGCATGTTCTAGGTGTTGGTCATGGCCCCACTGGAAAGGGTTTAAAGAGGGACAGCTGTCTCCTGCTGATGAGGTTAATTTGTGAGCTTGGCAGCCAGGCCAGGCTCAGACTGGGGTCGACCAGGTGGCCCCTTCTTTGGTATCATTTGAAGGACACAGAGAGGCCTTGTGAATATAAACTCTCCTTTGCCTGCTGAACTTTGCCTGAAGCTATGGGAGAGGGCCAGCAGTCAGCAGGCCAATTATTCAGCATGCCCGTGGACAAAGGTCGAGATTCAAGTTGTGAAGGGGAAAGAGGCAGGGGCAAGAAGCCCAGGCAGACTCCCTGAGGCACCAGGGGTGAACGTGGGCAGAGACAGGTCTGAAAAGAGGCAGAGAGTATAAAGGCGGAGGGCAAAGAACTTGACGCCAAAATTTGCCTTATTCATGATTTCACACAAGCAGCGGCAAGGTGGGCCCGCAGCTGTGGGAATTCCAGCTTGGGGTTTGCAGCCCTCTCCTGTGCCCCGGCCACCAGAGATGCACACCCCATTCCCATCACTGGGAAACTCCTCATCGACGCCAGCGGCTGTTGGCATAATCCACGAGTGAGTCCTGACGTCAAACTGAACGCCACGTCTTTGCCATATGCCCTGCCGGCCACAAAAAGAATTCCCTTCCTTTTCCTTCCAGCAGAGGGACTGGACTTGGCTTGGCAAGGATGAGTCCTTGGGGCAAGTGGAACACACTTTGGAGAAGAGAAGGGACTTTCAGGAAGGTGAGAGCAGCCAGGGGGCCTCGTGGGGAGCAAGATCCTCCCACTTCTCTCACATCCCCCACTGGCTCTAGCCCCACCAGCCTCTCTTCCGTTCCTCTGCTGTTCCACGCCCTTTCCTGCCTCTGGGACTTTGCAATTGCTGTTCCATCTGCCTGGAGTGCTTTCCCCACAGTTCTTCACATAGCAGACCTCTCGTCAGCTCCCTGAAGAGGCTTTCTCTCCTGTTATTCCCTATCCTACCTCTGTTTCCTTCATGGCACTTACGCCAGTCTGTAGTCATCTTGTCAATTTTTTAAGTTTGCTATGATTCATTCTCCCCCCTAGAACGTAAGCCTCAGGAGGGCAGGACCTCATCTGTCTGGTTCCCTGCTCTATCCCCAGGGCCTAGGACAGAGCCTAGGCACATAGTAGGTGCTCAGTAAATGTTGGTCCAATGAATGAGTGCATGAGTGACCGGTTCAATCTTGGGAGTGGGAAAGCCAAGACCAAGGACAGCAGTGGGACCCCCCAGCCTCTGTCGCTCCTCACAGCTCTAGAAAGGGGCACATTACATCTGAAAGCAGCACCGACAAGTGCGCACCGGGGTCCCTGACCCCGACTCGAGTGGGCAGGCCCCTGACAGTGCCCAGGACCCCATACTTTGCGTCGGCTGCTCTGGCTTAGTGTGCTCAATCTCAGCTCTTCAGAGAACTCGCTTTGGGAGCCTGGAAAGATCCAGCCTAGTTGTATTATTCATGCTCAAAGATGAATGCCTTCTTTTGGCTGATGGGCATCAAAGGCAAATAAGGGACGTCAGGCACCCAGAAAGGAGACATGGATCCAGCGCGTTCCAAACCTCACACCCAGGGAGGTGGGTGGAGCCGCTCAACCTCGCCTTTGCCACCAGGTCCCATGGGAGCGGAAGCGGCATCTGCACTGATAAATCAGTGCATGCGCAGTGCTGCCCCAGTACCTCCGGGACACAAAGAGCTGCTACAAAACCAGGCTGTGCTTGTCCTTCCTCAGAATCTTCGTCAGAATTTAGAAATGGCACCTGGAGGACAGCGGAGAATGAACGCTTTGGCGTCCCTCCTTGGAGTCTACACGGCAAGCTGCAGCCCTGGGAGAGCGCGTCCCTGGTTCAGGGTCTCAGGCTGGCTCGCCCCCCCCCCCCCCCCCCCCCCCCCCCGGCTTCATGGCCTTTAGTGCTAGGGTGGTGTTTACGTTAAAGGAGCAAAATGTTCCTCCTTAAGCCTCCACTGGTTTTTCGTGTTTGAAATGCTAATGGGGATGTTTCTAGGGGCAAGAGATTCAGGTCGGCTTCAGGATGGTTTCTTCACAAGGATAAAATCCCCGTTCCCTTGGCCTCACAGAACTTGCTGCCTTTCTCCCAGGTCAGTCCTGGGATCTCTGCTGAGGGCTCAGGAGGCAGTGTTCTAAGTTCCTTGGAAAGACAGCTGACACGGGAGACCAAGAATTCTCCTGATGGCTCCACTTCTGCCCTGTCTCTCTCAGCATCCTTTTCTTACTTCAGAGTGACAGTCTGCGGGGCGTGATGCTAGGGAGTATAATGGTTGAGGCAGGATGGCTTGGGTTTGAATTCTGGCTCTGACACACAACAGCTGAACAGCCCTGGCCAAGTTCCGTAACCTCTCCACTTCTGTAAAAGAGACATAATAACGGCGCCCATACCCTAAGGTTGTTGACGGTACTATGTGAATTCATACAGGTGAAGCCTGAGAAAGTGTAAGTGTTATATTATCAGCATTAGCCGTTACTCCCTCATAGGGCTGACTTAAGACTTCAGTGAGACAGAAATGTTTTACTACATAATGCATAGCACACAGTATTTGCTCAATAAAATATTAATTATTGGGCTTCCCTGGTGGCACAGTGGTTAAGAATCCGCCTGCCAATGCAGGTGACATGGGTTCAAGCCCTAGTCTGGGAAGATCCCACGTGCAGTGGAGCAACTAAGCCAGTGAGCCTGCGCTCACTACTGAGCCTGCGCTCTAGAGCCCTCAAGCCACAACTACTGAGCCCTCGTGCCACAACTACTGAAGCCCGTGCGGCTAGAGCCCGTGCTCCGCAACAAAGAGTAGACCCCCCCACCCTGCCCCGCTCGGCGCAACCAGAGAAAGCCTGCACACAGCTATGAAGACCCAACACAGCCTAAATAAATAAATAAATAAATAATTATTATTGCTACTGACAATCTTCGCAGTCTGGCTAAGGTTTTTTGGAAGCTTTCCTAAGAATGTATTTGAACTGAAAAAATGATCTTGTGTTAGGCTTTTGTGGTGCTCATGTGTGCACTCTGTGTTATCACTTTGTTCTTTGTTTTTTACAAAAATCATTATTATTAAAATTCCTATTAGAAAAATTTTTTTAAAAATGATCTTGGAACATGAAGGTCACCTGCTGCCCTGCTGTTCCCGTCAGTCTTTTTTGTTCCAAGGGACAATTATCACCCTATGCTCTTTCAGCGCTTAAAATCCACATGTCAGGAACCTAGAACTAGCCAAGAAAGCAGCAGCCCCCTTAAAGAGTTCAAGCATAGAGCAGACAAGCCTCCCTGTTCAGCAGTTTTAAGCTGCAGGCGTTTGCAACAAACAAAGAAGCCTTGACTTCAGCAAGGCTCCTTTAGCACAATTCCTTAAAAGGCTTTGGGATTCCCACCCCTCCAGGGGGCATACGATTCCTCAGGGCATGGGTTCCTTCAAACTTTTGCTCCCTGTCCCCTGACCCTGGGCTTTGAGTTTAAATTATTTGAAGCCTGACTGCAGGGTGAACTTGATGGCCTGCTGTAGGCTGTGAACTGCACAGTTATTCTACATTCAGGCTGCCAGATGCCCTGCCCCGCCCTCCTGAGTGACTGTGGGTAAGGAATTTGTCCTCTCTGTGCTTTGTTTTCCTTCTCTGCAAGAGTTCCTCTTGAGAGGGGGTTGTGGAGGTTATTAAGGGGACGTGGACAGCTCCAGCTGTCTCTCTCCATACTTGCTAATTTCCTTCCCATTCCTTTGTGGCTCTCCTGACCATCACATAGTGGGGAATATGGAAAAACCCAGTGGTGATCAATGTTGTAGAGGTTTGCAAATATTCCCCTGCACTAGGTGACCATGAGCACATCACTTGGCTTTTGGAGCAGCACAGAGAGATGGATTACGGGAAGGGGTCCAGGTCATAGCCTGGAGGAGGGGATGCTGGCAGCCCTAACCCTCAGTCCAGCCCATTCTTGCACCACGGAGACCAGGCCCAGAGTATGGATTTTCAGCCCGTGGCTCTCCTGGGTCATCAGACCTTTCACTAAGGCCTGAAGATCGATGGTCTCCCATCATGGAGGTGGACCCCTTCCTGACACACTCTGACCTTCCGCAGATGCCTCCCTACCTCCCACTGCGGCCGGAGGATTTAACACACAGCTGGTTCAGGATGGGTCCAAATGCACACAGCGCAAGTTGGGGGAGAGCGTTTCCAAGGCGATGTCCAAGTTGTTTCTAGCAACCCACTGACCTGACCCTCCCCGCCTGCGCTGCCCCAGAACTGAGCCAAGATTGTGGAGGGCGGCTACACCTTGGGATGTCTGGCTGGGACCCTACTGTGGTGGGAGGTTCGGATCCCACGCTGGAATGGGCCCTGGGGAAGGTCAGGGGGAGGGTGAGCCAAAGCAGGCTTCATCGCCTCCCTGTAACCTCCTGCCTTTCCCTCTTCTGCTGACAGCATGGCAGTCAGATGTGGGGTGTGGAGGCCTCTGTTTTAGGAACTATAAAGAATAGCTCTTAAAAAAAAAAAAAAAACTCTAAACATGTCTTGCTCTAGAATGGAAGCATATCCTGAATTGGTGACTTTAAAGTCTTTTCATCTGCTGCAGACCAAGAGGAAGACCTCTGGTGACTAATGAGGAGTCCTGCCTTCATCAGACTCTTGCAGTTATTTTCTTGAAGTCAAGGTCCCTTTTTCTTCCTGGCCAGTCCCACATCCTGCTGGGCCTGTGCTGGCCAGCTCCTGTTTCTCATTATCTCTCCCCCATCCTCTTTAAAGGCTTCTCACTCCACCCAGGGGTTTTATTTTTAAACTTGAACGGTTAATGTTAGGGCTGAGCAGGACACACTGCCCACATTCACGGGAAACTGGGCTGCCTGGAAAAGCATCCCCCTTTTCGGAGACTCCCTCCCTCCCTCCCTTCCCTATGTATTGGATACCTTCTCCATGAGGGGTCCTGCCCCAAGGATACAACAATGAAGAGAGAGACATGGTCTCCACCCTTGAGGAGCTTACGTTCTAATGAGGCAGGGGAATGGGGGACAGAGTATATACAAACATGCACACACACACGCACGCACACACACACACACACACACACACACACACACACCCCAAGTAAGCCAACAAATAAAGAAATGAAATAAGTAGAAACTGTGATAAGATCTACAAAGGAAACAAACAAGGTCCTGGAACAAGAGAAGCTGTTACAAATTGGGTAGAAAGGAAGAGCCTCTTGAAGGTGACATAGAAGCAAAGGCCAGAAGTATTAAGGGGCTCCAGGTATGCAAAGAGAAGGGGTGAAGACTATCCTTTGTGGAAGGAAGAGCATGCGATAAGGCCCCGAGGTGGGCAAGAGCTTGTGTGTTCTAGACTCCAGCAGAGGCCAGGGTACGTCAAGTAGAGTAGACAGTGGAGGAAAGATGAGGCTGGGAAAAAAAAAAAGATGAGGCTGGAGAGGCATGCAAGGACAAGATCATGCACAGCCTGGAGTCATGCAGAGAGTTGGGGCTTTATTGTGAACGCACTAAAAGCCACTGGGGGATTAGAATTAGAGGCGGCATGCAGCAGTGGACATTTTAAGACCCTCATTTGATCCTGAGTGGAGATTTAACTCTAAGAGGGGTGGAGGGAAGGCAAGGGTCTGAGTTAGGAGGCCTGGGAGTCATGCAGAAAGGAGATGACGGGGGCAGAGGCTAGAGTGAGGCAGGGCCACAACTAGAAACAGGCTGTCTCTTCCAGGAATTAGCTGGCTGCTAAGCATCTTCCTTCCAAAGAGATCAAAGAACAGAGCTAATAAGACAAAACAGAACACCAAGCCCCAAAGTCATGGACTTTGTCAGAACGAGCAACAGAGTTTACCTATCCTAATGCCTATACTTAATCACGTTTGTTAGGTTTCCAAACAGAATTAAGATCTTTGTCCAACGTTGGCTCCCGAGAGTTTCTGAAAGGTATAGAAATATTCTGGTTTCTCTTTAAACCACGTCAGCTCTCTCTATCCATTACAACTCTGCCTGGGATATGAGGTCGAATAGCTTTGACTGAGTGATCTGATCTACATGCAAAACTCAAAGGCGACTTTATATGCCTGAATGACCTAAACAGTGGTCCCTGCTCTCCAAGAGAAATACAGCTATGTTATACTCTTTGGAAGAAAGGAGATGGAAAACAAAACAGAACAGCAATGTAGCCATTCTACATAGAATAAGAGTAATAATAGTTACTATCTGTTGTGTACTTCAAGGCACTTTACTTGTAACTCATTTAATCCTCCAAAAGGCTGTTGAGGTAGGTAACACTCTTAATCCTTTTTACTGATGATGGAGCTGAGGCTTAGAGGGAAGGGAAATTATGTTTGGTGGTAGAAGCAGCCGAGTCACGGCCCAGAGGCTGGTCAGCCTCCATTGGCAGGACTCCTGACTTCGTCCCTGGGCTTGGTGGCTGTCTGCTTTGGTCACCTCTGTGTTTAAAAGCAGCACAGAAAACAACCTCAAGGATATCATCCAAAATGCCAGTAGAACAGGGATATGAGTAATTTTGTTTTCTTTTTCTGTTTTTTGGTTTTTCTTTTAATGTTTTGAATTCACAGAGCCTGGTACATAGTGGATTCTCAAAAACTTTGTATCATGAAGTTGTTGAGTTAATGAGTATGCATTACTTAAAAATTTATTTTTAGATAAGTAATTTATTTCATTATAGGAAATTTAAGTCATACTAGAAAATACAATTTAAGAAAATTAAAATTTACCCATCATCCAGAGATAATCACAGTTAAAATATTGATAATATTGGTACCCTCCAGTTCTTTTCCTGTGTTTATGTATATCTGTATTTGTGTGTCTGTCTCCTTACCTGCCTGTGTGCGTAAGAAACAAAAATGGGATCATACTGTCTTTACAGACTTTTACTTTTTCATTTAGCAACATATCATGGGCATTCTCCATTCCAATTAATATTCTTCTAAAACAGAATTTTTAATGGTGGCAGTGTATTCCTCTATAATCTAATGAGTCCTCTATTACTGGATATTCAGTTCATTGTCACCATTATTAATAATGCCATAAAAAACATTTAAACATAGCTCTATTACTATTAAGGAGGAAAGAACATTATATACTGAAATAGAAAAGAGAGAAAGACATCTATTTTTAGGGCCCATTTGGGTAGGCCAACCACATTTCTCGCATCTGTCCTTCAGAGTCACTTAAAGATGTGGAGATGTCATCTGGAATGTTCCACATTTTCCCAGGCCTGGTCACTTGTCACCTCTCAAGTATGTTTTTGTTGCAATTCTGCCACAATGGAGGTGGGTTAAGGAAAATCCCAGTTGTGGCTAAAATGTGGGCCCTGAAGTTAGACAACTAGATTTAAATTCCAGTCCTATCCCTAACCAGCTATGTGACCTTCAGCTGGTTCACTGTTCTGAGCCTCAGTTTCTGTGTGTAAATGGCACATACCTCAGAGGATGTAATGAGGTAAAACAGGTAAAGCTCTTCTAGCATCTGTCCAGCATGGAACAAATGCTCAGGAGATGGTGATTTCTATTATTATGAAGGCAGAGGAAGACTTTCCTCACAAGTTCAGTGCTTTGGGAAACTCCCTCCCAACCTACACTGCAGGATCTGAGGAAAATGAATTTAAAAATCACTCAACATACCCTCTGGCTATATTGCCCTTTTACCCTTTGTGTATGCACGTGCACACATGTGTGTGAGTGTGAAGTCTAAAGTGTTAAAAAAAAAACAATGAACTCATTTTCCCTTCCTTGCCAAGAACCAGGTCTGTTAGATTAGGGATATATTTAAATTCTGTTGTTCACAGCTGCCTAAGGAATGTACCTTTTCTTTCCATTTTGCCAGCTGTGTTTTATAACCGTCTATCCTAAAATAAAAACAAAGCAAACCAAAAAAAAAGCAAGACTATCTACAACAGTTCTAAATTGCTCTCAGTTTTATATAACAAAACAGAGAATATCTAACCCCTAAAACACAGACCACAGAAGGAATTAACCTGACTCATCTATCGTACAGTTTAACAAAGACACATTACTGGCACATAGTAGGTGCTCACTGAACCCTGTTGAATATATTTATTGAATATATGTTTTCCTTACAAACAGCAAGCTGTCGCAAAATAAATCAGTATATTCATTTCATCTAAATACTGTCAGAGCCTATTCGGAGGGGCTGAAGAAGATGATAGATGATTGAACGAACAGATGCTTTCTGAGTTTGTAAATTGAGTGTTGGGAAACTTTCTCCTCCTAATTCATGGCTCTTGAAATATGTTTATGATCCTGGTGGAATTGTGTAGGGATTTCCTACACCTCCATCAGGGGAGCACATGTGATAAAGCACTTCTGATGACCAGGCCAAGTTTTTCCATTTTTGTCTAAATATGGGAAATGTTCAGAAAAATCTTAGTGTATGTGTAATAGTGTATCCTCAATATCGAAATGGCTCTGGAGGTCACAGATAACACGTCTGATTGTAAGGTAACCCAATGTTGGGCCAAGATTTTAATTGCAGTCAAAGCCCTAAAGTCAAATAACTCTGAGACCCTGTAATTTCCAAGTAAATCACTGGAAGTGGTAGAACTACCAGCATCTACTGCCCTTAGGTATTCGTTTCTTCCTATGCTTTGAGGGTGTCGGTGGAGATCACGCTAGGGGAGATTCAAAGACAAGATATGTCTTCTGCTCTCATGATGTCATAAGCCAGTGGAGGGGAGAGACAAACCAACAACTGGATGGAATCTTAGAAGGAATCAAAGTATTGCTAGGCAAAGCACCGCACCGTGGGTCCTCGAAGGAAGGAAGGAAGGACCTTTCTTACTGGAGCGATGAGGGAAGGCTTTGCAGTGGATGTAAAATGTGATGTAGGCCTTGAAGGATAAGAAGAATTTTAGCTGATAAGAGATTGGAAGGGAAGGGCCTTCCAGGCTGAGGGAACAGCATGAACCAACTCATGAAGCCCTGGACAAGCAACAAGGAGGGGAGGGTCCCACGTGGCTGAGATGGGGAAGGACGGGGTGGAAGGTAAGGTTTTCAGACAAGATATGGGGTCATGGACATCCTCTGCCAAGGACTTAGGGCCTTAATGTCTGGGAAGTGGAAAGCAATGGAAGGTTTCTGATAATGGAAGAGCGCACGTCTTCCTTTAGAAGAGGGACTGGGTGGCTGTGTGGAGAAGTGATTAGAACAGCAACGCTGCGAGACCAATCTCAAGGCTATGGCTTCCGTTTTCCTTTTCTGGTTAGCCTCTTAGCAGCTTTGGGCAGCATGGCCCAGAGCCAGCGTCCCCTCTGAATTCTGTGATCCTATACCTTGGGGCCTCTAGTCTCCTGTGACTTCTCCTTTGAGATCACTGGCTGCATGGGGGTCTCTAAGAATGTGGGGTGTCCCCCAGGGCGGCTGCCTCTGTCCGCCTCTCTTTTCAGGTCGTTCTCCCTTGAATATCCCCTCTCTCCCCTTGGCCCCGACCCTCCTGCATCTGCTTCCAACTCTGGCTTCTCTCCAGAGTCCCATTTTCAGGTCCCGCTTCACACTCTGCTCTGTACGGATGGTGCCTCTCACCTGGGATGCAGCCCACTCCACAGTGCGCTCGGCACCTGCCCTGCTGATCAGGCTTCTGGTTCTGTCCATTCTCCCATCCATTCCTCCATCCTCCCCACCCATGCCCTGAGCTATCTCTGACTATTCCTTTGTTGAGTTCCTAGCATTTGCCAAATCCTCTTCATGCTCCTCCCCAAGTGACTTTATTTATTTATTTATTTATTTAGTCATTCATAGACATTTATTGAAACTGCTGTGGCAGCTACTATAGAAGAAATACATGTTCCATGTATTGCTAGAAAACTAAAAATACAAAAAAGTATAGATAATATTTTAGCGTACTTCCAGACTTTCTGCTGGCTTTATATAGTTTCAACTTCTTGCATGAACAAAACTGCATGAATTAAGTTTTAAGTAATATAATTTGACTATAGGGTAATGCATACTTATTATCGCAATATTGTGATATAAAGAAAATTTAAATGAAGAAAAAGAACTCATCCAGAATCCTAATGAAGATCATCATTAGCAATTGGTGTGTGTGTATATATGTATATATATATATATATATATATATATTTTTTTTTTTTTTTTTTTTTTTTTTTTTGCGGTACGCGAGCCTCTCACTGTTGTGCCCTCTCCCATTGCAGAGCACAGGCTCTGGATGCGCAGGCTCAGGGGCCATGGCTAACGGGTCTAGCCGCTCCACGGCATGTGGGATCTTCCCGGACTGGGGCACGAACCCGTGTCCCTATATATTTTTTAAATTAATTTATTTTATTTTTTTTAATTTTTAGCTGTGTTGGGTCTTTGTTGTTGCGCGCAGGCTTTCTCTAGCTGTGGTGAGTGGGGGCTACTCTTTGCTGCAGTGCGCGGGCTTCTCATTGCAGTGGCTTCTCTTGTTGCAGAGCACAGGCTCTAGGTGCACAGGCTTCAGTAGTTGTGGCTCGTGGGTTCTAGAGCACAGGCTCAGTAGTTGTGGCACACAAGCTTAGCTGCTCGGCAGCATGTGGAATCTTCCCAAACCAGGGCTCGAACCCGTGTCCCCTGCGTTGGCAGGCAGATTCTTAACCACTGGGCCACCAGGGAAGCCCTGTATATTTTCTTAATATAATCTCTCCTATGCATTTTTAAATAGCTGAAGTTATTTTGTATGGTTTTTAAAAATTTTTTATTTTATTTAGTTTTTTATACAGCCGGTTCTTATTAGTTATCCATTTTATACACATCAGTGTATACATGTCAATCCCAATCTCCCAATTCATCACACCGCCACCACCCCTGCCACTTTCCCCCCTTGGTGTCCACATCTGTGTCTTTATTTCTGCCAGGCAAACCGGTTCATCTGTACCATTTTTCTAGGTTCCACACATATGCATTAATATATGATATTTTTCTCTTTCTGACTTACTTCACTCTGTATGACAGTCTCTAGATCCATCCATGTCTCTACAAATGACCCAAGTTCGTTCCTTTTTACGGCTGAGTAACATTCCATTGTACATATGTACCACATCTTCTTTATCCATTCATCTGTCAATGGGCATTTAGGTTGCTTCCATGACCTGGCTATTGTAAACAGTGCTGCAATGAATATTGGGGTGCATGTGTCTTTTTGAATTATGGTTTTCTCTGGGTATATGCCCAGTAGTGGGATTGCTGGGTCATATGGTAATTCTATTTTTAGTTTTTTAAGGAACCACCATCCTGTTCTCCATAGTGGCTACATCAATTTACATTCCCACCAACAGTGCAAGAGGGTTCCCTTTTCTCCATACCCTCTCCAGCATTTGTTGTTTGTAGATTCTCTGATGATGCCCATTCTAACTGGTGTGAATACAATACCTCACTGTAGTTTTGATTTGCATTTCTCTAATAATTAGTGATGCTGAGCAGCTTTTCATGTGCTTCTTGGCCATCTGTATGTCTTCTTTGGAGAAATGTCTATTTAGGTCTTCTGCCCATTTTTTGAATGGGTTGTTTCTTTTTTTGATATTGAGCTGCATGCGCTGTTTGTAAATTTTGGAGATTAACCCTTTGTCAGTTGCTTCATTTGCAAATATTTTCTCCCATTCTTAAGGTTGTCTTTTCATCTTGTTTATGGTTTCCTTTGCTGTGCAAAAGCTTTTAAGTTTCATTAGGTCCCATTTGTTTATTTTTGTTTGTATTTCCATTTCTCTAGGAGGTGGGTCAAAAAAGATCTTGCTGTGATTTATGACATGGAGTGTTCTTCTTATGTTTTCCTCTAAGAGTTTTATAGTTTCTGGCCTGACATTTAGGTCTTTAATCCATTGAGTTTATTTTTGTGTATGGTGTTAGGGAGTGTTCTAATTTCATTCTTTTACATGTAGCTGTCCAGTTTTCCCAGCACCACTTATTGAAGAGGCTGTCTTTTCTCCATTGCATATCCTTGCCTCCTTTAACAAAGATAAGCTGACCATATGTGTGTGGGTTTATCTCTGGGCTTTCTATCCTATTCCATTGATCTATATTTCTGTTTTTGTGCCAGTACCATACTGTCTTGATTACTGTAGCTTTGTAGTATAGTCTGAAGTCCAGGAGCCTGATTCCTCCAGCTCCGTTTTTCTTTCTCAAGATTGCTTTGGCTATTCGGGGTCTTTTGTGTCTCCATACAAATTTTAAGACTTTTTGTTCTAGTTCTGTAAAAAATGCCATTGGTAATTTGATAGGGATTGCACTGAATCTGTAAATTGCTTTGGGTAGTATAGTCATTTTCACAATATTGATTATTCCAATCCAAAAACATGGTATATCTCTCCATCTGTTAGTATCGTTTTTAATTTCTTTCATCAGTGTCTTATAGTTTTCTGCATACAGGTCTTTTGTCTCCTTAGGCAGGTTTATTCCTAGGTATTTTATTCTTTCTGTTGCAATGGTAAATGGAAGGGTTTCCTTTATTCCTCTTTCAGATTTTTCATCATTAGTGTATAGGAATGCAAGAGATTTCTGTGCATTAATTTTATATCCTGCTACTTTACCAAATTCATTGATTAGCTCTAGTAGTTTTCTGGTGGCATCTTTAGGATTCTCCATGTATAGTGTCATGTCATCTGCAAACACTGACAGTTTTACTTACTTCTTCTTTTCCAATTTGTATTCCTTTTATTTCTTTTTCTCCTCTGATTGCCGTGGCTAGGACTTCCAAAACTATGTTGAATAATAATGGCAAGAGTGGACATCCTTGTCTTGTTCCTGATCTTAGAGAAAATACTTTCAGTTTTTCACCATTGAGAATGATGTTTGCTGTGGGTCTGTCGTATACGGCCTTTATTATGTTGAGGTAGGTTCCCTCCTATGCCCACTTTCTGGAGAGTTTTTATCATAAATGGGTGTTGAATTTTATCAAAAGCTTTTTCTGCATCTACTGAGATGATCATATGGTTTTTATTCTTCAATTTGTTAATATGGTGTATCACATTGATTGATTTGCGTATATTGAAGAATCCTTGAATCTCTGGGATAAATCCCACTTGATCATGGTGCATGATCCTTTTAATATGTTGTTGGATTCTGTCTGCTAGTATTTTGCTGAGGATTTTTGCATCTATATTCATCAGTAATATTGGTCTATAATTTTCTTTTTTTGTAGTATCTTTGTCTGGTTTTGGTATCAGGGTGATGGTGGCCTCACAGAATGAGTTTGGGAGTGTTCCTTCCTCTGCAATTTTTTGGAAGAGTTTGAGAAGGATGGGTGTTAGCTCTTCGCTAAATGTTTGATAGAATTCACCTGTGAAGCCATCTGGTCCTGGACTTTTGTTTGTTGGAAGATTTTAAATCACAGTTTCAATTTCAGTGCTTGTGATTGGTCTGTTCATATTTTCTATTTCTTCCTGGTTCAGTCTTGGAAGGTGATACCTTCTAAGAATTTGTCCATTTCTTCCAGGTTGTCCATTTTATTGGCATAGAGCTGCCTGTAGTAGTCTCTTAGGATGCTCTGTTTATCTGTGGTGTCTGTTGTAACTTCTCCTTTTTCATTTCTAATTTTATTGATTTGAGTCCTCTCTCTCTTTTTCTTGATGAGTCTGGCAAGTGGTTTATCTATTCTGTTTATCTTCTCAAAGAACCAGCTTTTAGTTTTATTGATCTTTGCTATTGTTTTGTTTCTATTTCATTTATTTCTGCTCTGATCTTTATGATTTCTTTCCTTCCACTAACTTTCGGTTTTGTTTGTTCTTCTTTCTCTAGATCCTTCAGGTGTAAGGTTAGACTCTTTATTTGAGATGTTTCTTGTTTCTTGAGGTAGGCTAGTATTGCTATGAACTTCTCTCTTAGAACTGCTTTTGCTGCATCCCATACGTTTTGGATCGTCGTGTTTTCATTGTAATTTGTCTCTAGGTATTTTTTGATTTCTTCTTTGATTTCTTCAGTGATCTCTTGGTTATTTAATAACGTATTGTTTAGCCTCCACGTGTTTGTGTTTTTTACATTTTTTTCCCTGTAATTGATTTCTAATCTCATAGTGTTGTGGTCAGAAAAGATGCTTGATATGATTTCAATTTTCTTAAATTTACCAAGGCTTGATTTGTGACCCAAGATGTTATCTAACCTGTAGAATGTTCTATGTGCACTTGAGAAGAAAATGTATTCTGCTGTTTTTGGATGGAATGCCCTATAAATATCAATTAAATCTATCTGATCTATTATGTCATTTAAAGCTTGTGTTTCCTTATTAATTTTCTGTTTGGATCATCTGTCCATTGGTGTATGTGAGGTGTTAAAGTCCCCCGCTATTATTATGTTTCTGTCGATTTCCTCTTTTACAGCTGTTAGCAGTTGCCTTATGTTTTGAGGTGCTCCTATGTTGGGCGCATATATATTTATAATTGTTATATCTTCTTCTTGGATTGATCCCTTCATCACTACGTAGTGTCCTTCCTTGCCTCTTATAACATGCTTAATTTAAAGTCTACTTTATCTGATATGAGTATTGCTACTCCAGCTTTCTTTTGATTTCCATTTGCATGGAATATCTTTTTCCATCCCCTCGCTTTCAGTCTCTATGTGTCCCTAGGTCTGAAGTGGGTCTCTTGTAGACAGCATATATATGGGTCTTGTTTTTGTCTCTATTCAGCGAGCCTGTGTTTTTTGGTTGGAGCATTTATCCATTCACGTTTAAGGTAATTATCGATATGTATGTTCCTGTGACCATTTTCTTAATTGTTATGGGTTTGTTTTTGTAGGTCCTTTTTTTGTCCTGTGTTTCCCACTTAGAGAAGTTCCTTTAGCATTTGTTGTGGAGCTGGTTTGATGGTGCTGAATTTTTTTATCTTTTGCTTGTCTGTAAAGCTTTTGATTTCTCCATTGAATCTGAATGAGATCCTTGCTGGGTAGAGTAATCTTGGTTGTAGGTTCTTCCCTTTCATCACTTTAAATATATCATACCACTCCCTTCTGGCTTGTAGAGTTTATGCTAAGAAATCAGCTGTTAACCTTATGGGCGTTCCCTTGTATGTTATTTGTCATTTTTCCCTTGTTGCTTTCAATAATTTTTCTTTGTCTTTAATTTTTATCAATTTGATTACTATGAGTCTTGGCATGTTTCTCCTTGGGTTTATCCTGCCTGGGACTCTCTGCGCTTCCTGGACTTGGGTGGCTGTTTCCTTTCACATGTTAGGGAAGTTTTCAACTATAATCTCTTCAAATATTTTCTCGGGTCCTTTCCCTCTCTCTTCTCCTTCTGGGACCCCTATAATGTGAATGTTGTTGCATTTAATGTTGTCCCAGAGGTCTCTTAGGCTGTCTTCATTTCTTTTCATTCTTTTTTCTTTATTCTGTTCCACAGCAGTGAATTCCACCATTCTGTCTTCCAGGTCACTTATCCATTCTTCTGCCTCAGTTATTCTGCTATTGATTCCTTCCAGTGTATTTTTCATTTCAGTAATTGTATAGTTCATCTCGCTGTTTGTCCTTTAATTCTTCTAGGTCTTTCTTAAACATTTCTTGCATCTTCTCGATCTTTGCCTCCATTCTTTTTCCGTGGTCCTGGATCATCTTCACTAGCATTATTCTAAATTCTTTTTCTGGAAAGTTGCCTATCTCCACTTCATTTAGTTGTTTTTCTGGGGTTTTATCTTGTTCCTTCATCTGGTATATAGCCCTCTGCCTTTTCATCTTGTCTATCTTTCTGTGAATGTGGTTTTTGTTCCACATGCTGCAGGACTGTAGTTCTTCTTGCTTCTGCTGTCTGCCCTCTGGTGGATGAGGCTATCTAAGAGGCTTGTGCACATTTCCTCATGGGAGGGACTGGTGGTGGGTAGAGCTGGGTGTTGCTCTGGTGGGCAGAGCTCAGTGAAACTTTAATCCGATTGTCTGCTGACGGGTGGGGTGGGGTTCTCTCCCTGTTGGTTGTTTGGCCTGAGGCGACACAACACTGGAGCCTACCCAGCTCTTTGGTGGGGCTGATGGCAGACTCTGTGAGGGCTCACGCCAAGGAGTACTTCCCAGAACTTCTGTTGCCAGTATCCTTGTCCTCAGAGTGAGACACAGCCACCCCCCACCTCTGCAGGAGACCCTCCAACACTAGCAGGTAGGTCTGGTTCAGTCTCCTATGTGGTCACTGCTCCTTCCCCTGGGTCCTGATGTACACACTACCTTGTCTGTCCCCTCCATGAGTGGAGTCTCTGTTTCCCTCAGTCCTGTTGAAGTCCTGCAATCAAATACCGCTAGCCTTCAAAGTCTGATTCTCTAGGAATTCCTCCTCCCGCTGCCGGACCCCCAGGTTGGGAAGCCTGACGTGGGGCTCAGAACCTTCACTCCCGTGGGTGGACTTCTGTGGTTTAAGTGTTCTCCAGTTTGTGAGTCACCCACCCAGCAGTTATGGGATTTAATTTTATTGTGATTGCGCTCCTCCTACGGTCTCATAGCGGCTTCTCCTTTGTCTTTGGATGTGGGGTATCTTTTTTGGTGAGTTCCAGTGTCTTCCCGTCGATGACTGTTCAGCAGTTAGTTGTGATTCCAGTGCTCTCGCAAGAGGGAGTGAGCGCACGTCCTTCTACTCCTCCATCTTGAACCAATCTCCCCATGTGACATTAGACCCATTCCCTCCCTTCTACTCTCACAGCTCTAGTTTCACATCTTCTGTCTATTTCAATTCAACAACTATTTATGAAGCACTGGGGATTGTGCTAGGGGTACAGCTGTGTGAAGGAAGCACAAGGCCCCTGTCCTACGCAAGCTTGCAGTCAAGTAAAGAAGATGAAGATTAAGCAAGGACTTGAAGACTGATGAATTTTTCGAGATGGAAACACACAGCAAGTGCCCCTCAGCCTCTGCTCTGCCTCTGCCCAGCCCTCCCCCACCCCCACCAAGATTTTCCTATAAAATGTTACCAGAAGCATCTTCCCAATTCCCTTCTCAAAAATCTCCACTGGTTCCCCACTGCTTGCAGATAAAAGTCTATACTCTTTGGGACGGCATCATTAGGGGGTCCTCGGTGGTGTGACTCCAAACTAGGTGCACGGTCCTGCGCATCCTGCATGCACCCGCCTGCCCCCACTCAGCACCAGTCACTCAGGCTGAGACCAGACCACCTCTACCTGCCCATGCCCAGGCCTTTGTTCAAGCTATCCCGTTCCTCTGCCACAGGTTCCACTAAATCCTCCTGGACCGCTTCTCCCTCCAGCCTTTGGCACCTTCATCACAGCATTTATCACAGTCTGTCTTGCTTACGATTCAGCTTCTCATCCTCCATCAAGGACAGGGAACTTGTCTTATTCATCTTGAACAATCGAACAACAAAATAATAGCTAAAAACTATGAGATGCTTTAGATGTGCCAGGCGCTGTGCTAAGTGCTTTTACCTGCATTACCTCCTTGCACCCTCATGATGAACATGTGGGGTGGGTGCTATCACTGGCCTCACTTTACAGGTCAAGTAACTGATGCTCAGAGAGGTGAGCTGACTCTCTGGATTTAAACCCAGGAAGCCAGACTTCAGAGCTCATGCCTTTGACCTCAACTCCACCTTTATTCCCTTGTGTGTCTTGTCAGGTCCCTGTGCTTAATAGGCCCTTAGTAGGTATGGCTCAATTAAGTGAATGGGGACATTGAAGCCAAGAGCAGTCTCCGCAAGGTCATATGGCAAATCACAATCTCTGGGGAAATGCAGGATGTTTAGTGGCCGTGTCTCCTCTTACATGTGTTAACTAGGAAATGGAGCCAGTTTTCAAAGCAAAGCTAAACATTTTTGACTGATTCAGGGGCAAAGGATTAGAAGGAGGCTTACTGAATCCAGGAGGATTTAATCTGGTTGGATTAGGGTGGCCACAGGCTGCTTTCACAGCCCTTGTTGGACCAGGCATCCAAAGCCCTTTCCTTTCACATATCCGCGGCCTCTCTACTGAGTCTGAGAGGAGGTATTTCCTGAGGGGAATACCCTCTCCCCAACACTGGACTAGATCTGTCCATTTCCTTAAGGACGGGGCATGGTGTGGAGCGCCAGTCCTCCCCGTGGGCCTGCCCTGCTCAGCTCCAGACAGACCTGCCTTTGTGAGCAGGGCGGGCAGGCGGGCAGGCGGGCAGGCGGGCAGGCAGGCAGGCAGGCAGGCACTGCTTGGCATCCCATGTCCTGGGAGCGGGGCCAGAGGGGAGAGCTGGGACAGGAAGGCTGGGAAAGGAATAGTGCTGCTTTCCCAGAGGGCTGAACACACAGCCACCACCAGGCTGTCCGGGTGCCCCCTCCATTCGTTTCTGTGATAAATGAGGCAGGAGCTCGCCCCCGAGAGCCTGCAGGAATGGAGCCCCAGGCTCCAAAGCCTGAGAGCATCAGGCACTTTGACCTTTCAGAGCCACCCCCAGAAGAAAACATTTGCAGCATGGGACACTCAGTAGTGGGAGAGCATCACTCCTGCCTTCCTACGACCTCTCCCCGCAAAGGCCTGGGAGGGGCTCCAGGGAGCCTTCTCTCACTTTACATCTTCACTAGCCTTGAGTCTGCTCGTCTTGCTAACCTGTAGACATCTTAATACACCACTTTGGGCTCCGTATCTTGGCTTAAATGCCACATGTCCTTCTCTGAATGTGTCAGAGCATGTACAGACAGGCAGACAGACTAGTAAATAAGTAAATGTGGGGAATCTTGTCTAACATGCCGTTCTTTCTACTTTCTGACTCAACCATGTCATGTTGCTGCTGCTGCATTTTGTGAAATCTTCCATCCCACACCCTCCAGCACATTACCCCCCCATCCTGAAGATTTTTAAGTGAGCAGAAACAAGCTTTGAGGAGCTGGGACCTTTTGAACACACTCCTTAGACCACGAGAGTCATTCTGTTACAAATGCAGTGAAGACTCCTAATACCAAGCTCCCCTGAGGGGCAGGCCCACGATGCTGCTCCAGATTCAGCCCCCTGAAAATGACCTTGACTGGGAGGCAGTGGCTGTTTCAGCGACAAAGCCTGAGACTTTTATCAGATGCCATGCCGCACTAGAGCGGCTTGTGTTACACGGAATCCCCCCAGCCAAGGTGCAGCAAGGCAGGCCAATTATAAAAGGCAGAACAAGGCAGATTGCAGGGCAGGGGTTGGCGGGGTGGGGTGGTGGGGGGGTGGGGAGTGTGTCTCATCTCAAAAGAGAAAGGCTTGCCAGAGAGCCAACCTGGGGAAAAGGCGTTAGCTCCATCTTCTGTGCTCACGAAATGATGAGAAAGATTAGGGCTCAAGAAAGGGATTAGTCAGGCTTCCCTGGTGGTGCAGTGGTTAAGAATTCACCTGCCAATGCAGGAGACACGGGTTCAAGCCCTGGTCCGGGAAGATCCCACATGCCGCGGAGCAACTAAGCCTGTGCGCCACAACTACTGAGCCTGCGCTCTAGAGCCCGCGAGCCACAACTACTGAGCCCATGCGCCTAGAGCCTGTGCTCCGCAACAAGAGAAGCCACCACAATGAGAAACCTGCACACTGCATTGAAGAGTAGCCCCTGCTTGCCGCAACTAGAGAAAGCCCGCGCGCAGCAACAAAGACCCAAGGCAGCCAAATATTAACTAATTAGTTAATTTTTTTTTTTTTTTAAAGAAAGGGATTAGCCAAGTCTGTCTACCCGTGAGGCTCTGCAGCGTCCCCTGAGGAAACGCTCATTTGTGGCACCTGAAGAGGAAGGCTGTGTGATGCTCTCAGGACCACGGAGAGCTCTGGATGGGAGAGACCAAGGGGGGATCTGAAGACATGGGGAGGCTCTGGGTGTGTGAGTTACTAATGTTAAAAATGTAAAGCCTGATTGATTCTGATACATAAGACTCATTAGGTAGAGATAAGAAGCTTGGAGAAAAACATGCCATTTACATTTCGGGCACAGGATGCCAGCAAGGACAGAGGCAGGTAGCTCGGTGAAGCGAGCAGGGGCACAAGAGGAGACGGGAAGATGAAGCGACAGAGAAGAGCCTTGTTGGGGGAGGTACTGGGTCATGAATTGTTTGAGAAAACCCCAGCCAGGGTTTGGGGTGGCCTCTTCCAAGGGGGAGTGAGCCAGCCCTCTTCCCAAGAGAAACAGTTCCTGAAGTCATGTGTCCAGAGTCCTGAGGGAGGCAGAGGGAAGGGGGAGAACAGGGCAGGGGGAGGGGTTCAAGGTGAGACGGTGGGAGGCTACAGTCCCAGCCACAGTGACAGAGCATGAGGCCTGACTTGGGTTCTGAGATCTCTCCCACTGAGAGTCTGAGATGGATGCTTGTGGTGGGGCTCCTGGGGTAACTCAGGAAAAATAACAACAATATCGATGCTTCTAACAAGATGTAATCTTGTTATATAAGGTAACATTATTTATTTGTATCATCCTCTAACATTGATACAGTGCAGCACTGTGCTAAGAAAGCACTTTACATACCCTTATCTCATCTTATCCTCACAATATCCCTTTGAGTGTAGGTGATATTGTTATCCCCCTTGTAGAGCAGAGGAAACAGGTTCAGAGAGGTGACACTGTTGAGCTTCAGTCTCACGTCCAGCAGTAGCCAAGACAAGGCTTGGGCCTCCCTGGTGGCGCAGTGGTTGAGAGTCCGCCTGCCGATGCAGGGGATACGGGTTCGTGCCCCGGTCTGGGAGGATCCCATATGCCGCGGAGCGGCTGGGCCCGTGAGCCATGGCCGCTGGGCCTGCGCGTCCGGAGCCTGTGCTCCGCAACGGGAGAGGCCACAACAGTGAGAGGCCCGCGTACCGCAAAAAGAAAAAAAAAAAAAAAAAAAAAAAAAAGACAAGGCTTGCCTTCTGCAGGGCTAACTCCAGGGCCCAGGTTCCTGTCCCCCAGGGAAAAGGCTCAATCAGCCCAGAGAGAAGGAAACCCAGGATGTGGACACAGCCACAAATCTAGCCCGGGTAGAACAGCCACAAAACACCTCCACTGTCACTTACTGGATGGCTCCTTCTGTATCAAACCTAAGGCACCGTAAATTGTAAGATACGCCATCATTTTAGGTACCACTAAGAAATCAATGCATATCCTAATATTAGAGATGTTAAAATACCAAAAGAAAACTGCATCTGAGGCTTGGGAAAATGTTCTAAGCGCCATGATGTGCTAAAAGCCTTGCCTCTGCTATCTTACTTCAAGCCAACAAATAGCCCTTTCTTCTCACCCCTGATGCTAGAGAGGAGAACACAGCAGAGGCTGTGTCATAGTCAGTGACACGGCACTATGGAGCTGGAGAGCCTGGATGTGTCCTTGGCAACCTCCTGTGCCCCCAATCCCTGTCCCTAACCATCAGGCAACACTGCCTCTGAAGGAGATGGGCCATCTTTGTCATTTGTTCCTTCTGGTGGGCAGCCAGCTAAGCAAACCAAAAACACAACAGAGGTACTGACTTCTAGAGAAAAGAAAACGTCTCGTTCATCTTCACAGGCTCATCTATGCCTGGATTTACTTCAAGTCTCAAGCTCCCCCTGAACTCTGGGGATGTGCCATCCTCTGGTTGCCAGGTCAGGTGACCCATTTAAGAAGATCTTGCAGCTCTAGCCCTTACTTTGCCTAGTTCATAAGCCTCTTCAGTCCCGGGTCTTTCTCTGACCCATCTCTCCTTTTTCCCAAACTCCAGTTGGTGATTTGTGCCAGATTTTGCAACATCATCCTTGACCCTGAACTTTATTCTTCCCACATCTTCCTTGCCTCCTCCCATCTCTCCAAGTGTCCTAACTCTTTGGCCTGACCCTGCCTTGTTCAAGAGCCTTATTCACATCTTAATCACTTCCTAGGCCTGTTTCATACCTCCTTCTCATTTAAGGCTTTCTGGAATCCCTGCGTGTCAAAATGAACACATGGGGAAAAGAGATGTGGAATGAGGAGGTAGTCCTTGTTTTAATTTTTGATGCCAAGACCTCCATCACCCACCGTGGGCTGTGTAGCTACAAGATGGCCTCTTGTAGCCATCTTCTTCATCAGGCCTCTTCCCAGCTGTGTATCATCATATATCTGCTTGCCCACTGTCGTGACCTCTTGGCTGTCCTTCCCATGATTTTCCATAGTGAAGGAGGCAATTGTGCTTTCAAGAAATCTTCTCCATCTCTTTGAAACACCCTTGTTCCCTCCCCTCCGGGCCAATGAGTCACTCTTTCCCTGCACATCTCTTCTCAGAGCTTTCCCGACAATGGAAATGAAGGAGGGTACTTGGCACTTTCCCCTTTCTCAATATTGCTCCCCACTCCAATGAGAAATTAAAATCACAACTTGGACACGTCGCCTAATGGCAAAATCATTCTATTGGGAAATGCCCATGTTCTTTTTTTTCCTGATTAAGCTTCTTCTCACTCAGCCTCTGTCCTTCAGAATCTCTCTTCTTTTCTGCAGGACTGTCTCAACTCAGCCTAACGTCCCACAAAGCCCCAGTTCAACAAAATTTCCACTTTCCATCTATGTAAACTTTTACTGAAGGTTCAATATTATTTGTTTTCATGTTTGATTAAAGTGCTAACCCTGCTCAGTACAGGTTTCCTTTGCTCTGAGTTCCCCCAGGGCAGAGACCTGTCTGCTTCATACATTCACTCCATCCATGCATCAGGAGGACACAGTAAATATGTGCTGAGGGAATGAATGACTCACAGCCACTGCTGGGCTTCTACATCCATTTAGGATGTGAGCGCCACGAAGCATCTGTTCATTTGACACATCTCTGTGGTACCCTACCATGTGCCAGGCCCAGTATTAAGCATGAACAAGAGTCCCCGCTCTCTTAAAGCTTCACTTCTAATGGAAAAGGATGGTTTAAAAATCATTCAATTGGAGCCAAGCCACCAAATACTGGACTCTAATAAGTGTGCTGGAGAAAGTCTTGAAACAACCGCAAGTTGACTTCATGCTCGCCCTGGGAGAGCTAAGAAACTGGGAAAGGGAGAGTCAGTTAGAGAAAGAGATGAGGACATTTTTTAACAGCTTTACATACCATACAATTCACCCATTTAAAGTGTACAATTCAATGCATTTTACTATACTGACAGAGTTGTGTAAATACTGCCACTATCTAATTTCAGGGCATTTTCATTGACTAAAACCCACACACCCATTAAGCCATCACTCCCCAGTCCCTCCTCTCCCAGCCCCTGGCAACCACAAATCCACTTCCTGTTTCTATAGATTTGCCGATTCTGGACATTTCACATAAATGAATTGTATAATATACAGTGTTTGTGACCAGCTTCTTTCACTAGCATATTGTTTTCAAGGTTCATCTATGTTATAGCATTTTATCAGTACTTCACTCCTTTTTATAGCCAAATAATACACTCCACTGTACGGATATACCCCATTTTGCTTATCCATTCATTCACGATTTGATGGACATCTGGGTTATTTCCACTTTTTGGCTATTATAAACAATGCTACTCTGAACATTAATACATATGTTTTTATTTATCTTGGGTATATCCTTGGGAGTGGGATTGTTGGGTCATATGGTAACCCTATGGATAATCATTTGAGGAACTGTCGAACTGTTTTCCAAAGTGGCTCACCAATTTTACATTCCCACCAGCAACGTACAGGGGCTCCAATTTCCCCACATCCTTGTCAACACTCCATCTTTTGATTATAGCCACCCTAGTAGACGTGAATGGTATCTCATTGTGGTTTTGATCCGCGTCTTTTCACATGGAGATGAGAATATCTGCATTATGTCTGCGAGGCAGCCACTGATTTGATTCCCAGCACAGTGCATGTCACAGGTGCTCAGTAACGTTGCTGAATGAACATAACTAAGAATGGAGCAAAGAAAAGTGCCTTGAAGGACACCGGCTCCATGAGCTACAGCAGGCCTGGAAGAAGCCTTGGATGAGGGAGAATATTTTGCAAAAGTGAAGCAATGTATTTTGATCCCCCTCACCCCATCCCGCTGCCTTTAAATCATGTTCCATTTGGAGCCTCCCTTCCCGGAGGCTAGGTCAGGAGCCCTGTCACCTGGAGCCAGGGAAGGAAATGGGAACGCCAAATAAACAGGGCAGTCGGCTCAACTGCCAAGATTTGTAGAGAGAAGATCTGAGAAATTGCTTGAGCTCCCTTTTAACATAGCAAGGGCTGGGCCTGGCAGACAGACTGTGGAGCTTCTACCACCGTGTAAGGGGATGCCCATCTGCCACAGGGGGTCAGCCTTGAAGATGATATGACTGTGTGTGTGTAGGGGGTGGAGGTGGCTGTGTCTTTGGCAACATCGCAGTGAGCTTGGGGTAACCCTGGCCCTGCAACATGGGGAGGCCTGGAGAACTGAGAGAGTGGACAGGCCTGGGCCCATGGCAAGTGGGCGTAGTCTGTACTCCAGATGTCCTGCTGTTCCTGTGTGATACAGATACTCAGATGAGGGCCAGAGGCCATTGTGTGGTGACCTGTAGCAGGGCTAGGGACAGACCTCCTGGGCTGGGAGGCAGAGACCCAGAGGGGCCCATTGGCTGGTAAGAGCTAGTCAGCCAGGGAGCCGCCCTGGGCCCTGACCAAGCCAAGAGAGACCAGGGCCTCAACTTGAGCCGTGAAGGCCGCAGGTGGGCAGTAATAGAGCAGGAAGAGGGCTCCACACCTAGACCTTGGGCCCCAGAGGCCCCTGAGTGAGGGTCTCAACTCTTCCAGTGAGAGGCTGAGTGACCTCTGCTCCCCTTACAGCTAGACGATGTTTCCGAGAAGAGCAGGGAGGGTGGCCAAAGATGGGGGACACTCTAGGGGTGGAGCATCACCCACAGGACCTTTTAGATTCTTGTACTGGATGAGACTGATGCCGCTCTTCAGCTACCTAACAGGTGAGGTCTTGGGAGGAAGCCCAGGGTACAGACAAATGAAGAGCAGCTCTAGTCACGTTGTGTGACAAAACTGGTGACAAAACTGGTGAGTTGATTCGCTCAGCAGTGAGCCAGGCCCACATGGGCAGTGGGCACAGGACGTGGTTGGAATCCAACCTAAGTCTGCTTGTGGCTGTGTCTGTGGCCACTTCCAGTGGTCCCTTCTGGAGTCAAGGACCGTCTGGGCAACTCTCCACCAGAACCAGAAAAACAGCTCCAAGTGCATGTCCTTTCACATGTTTACCTAGGATTCTTTGAGAAGCTTTTGGAGGCATGTGGATGGGCCAGGCTGAGAAAACATCACTCCTCTAACTGTGGTTCCTCCCATTTTTTGAGCCCTTCCTTTGTTTCAGGTGCCGTGCTAACACTTACACATGTCACTGAATCCTCCCAGCAACACTGTCAAAGTAGGGACTATTATTAGTTATGCTTTATAGGTAAAGAAACTGGGGGCTTGGTGAGGTTTCCCAGGATCTTCTGTGGGTAAGTGTTTGGATCAGTATTTGAACACAGTGATCTGGCTGCAGAGGCCAGGGACTGGGGCACCAGGTATACGGCCTCTTATTTTTCTATCTAAAAATTCCCCTTAGAATTGAAGCAAGAGCTGTTTATTAAAGAAAAAAATTTTAATGTTATTGTTCCATATTTGTAAAAAAAAAAAATACTTGCCCATTTCACAACAATAAGGACGGTTAAATAGAAAAATGACAAGTAGCCAAACTGAGTGAGAATTCTTTTCAGCGACTCTTCCCCCAGCACAAGGCAACTCCAGCAAACTCAAGGCCTCAGCTTTGTTGGTTATGTAACTATACCCAAAAGACACTACACCCAGATCATCTCAAAGCATGTGTGCTTCCACCCATCTGTCCATCCACCCATCCATCCACCCACCCACCCACCCATTCACTGATCCATCCACTTTTTCATCTCACAATTATTGAGCCTAGTATGTACAAAGCACCAGGGACCTGAATGAACAAGGAAGTTCCTTCCTTTGAGAAGTTCACAGTTGGGGCAGAAGCACCCCCAGAGTACAGTGTATACAGGTGCAGATGGTGGTTCAGCAGGCATGGAGTACAGAACAGATTAAAAAAAAAAAAAAAGGGAGTGAAGAGAGGCAGGCATGAGAAGGAGGGGCTTTGCCTGGTGAGCTACCCCCAGATCTCTGCACCTTCTCCTCCTTCAGGTCTCAGCTTAAATGTTACCTCCTCAAGGAGTCTTGCCTGACGATTCTAGAGTTGGATTTACCCTTTACTCTCTGTCTTGGTTCCTTGAGACTGAATTTTTCTTTCTTTGTCCTTTAATTCATATGTGTGGGTATGTGTATTATCTGTGAAGTCCCCAGTACAATGTGGTCCCATAAGGACAGGGACAATGATTTCCCTTTTTCACACAAGTATCTCCAAGGCCTGACATACTTGGTTTGTTGCTTGGTGCTTGGTTTGTTGCCTGAATGAATAAAGATTGGAACCAGATCATAAAAGGCCTTGAATGCCAAGCTAAGAAGTTTGGGCTTTGGCCTGCAGGCAGTGAAGAATGAGCAGAGGGTATTTGAGTGAGGATGAAGCATGATCAGATCTGTGGTTTGGGAGGACAAGGCTGGAGGTGTTTTGGGTGAGGTAAGAGGAATAAGCTATGGAGAGAAAAATTAGAAGCAATTGCCTTGGATAGGAGTTAAGATTTTGCTGGCCCGACCCAAGACACTGATGGTAGTGAAGGAAAGGAACGAACATGTAAGGAATATTTAGGTCAAATCATTAGGAGATGCCTGTGGGTAGCGAGGGAAAGGGGATATGACCAAGGTCTGTAGAGTTTGGGTTACTCTGTAACCACTGTACTGTCATTCATTAAGGCAGAGGCGGTGTGGGATTTTGGAGACACAGGTGGAAGCTGAGGCAGACAAGGACACGCAGGGAGAGGAGGACAGCACGCACATGGCTGAGAGAGGACATCTGGGACAGACCCCTGAGGGATGCTGGACGTCAAAGGGGGGCTAACGGACAAGAAGCCAGGACAAGACGCTGAGCAAGTGCAGTTAAAGAGGAGGACCTGGAAGCCAGCGCAACTGTCAAAACCAGACAGAGGAGAATGGTCTGGAACAGGACTGAAAGCTCTACTGCCCATGGGGGTAGGAGTGTCCATAAGAGGAAACAGTGGAGACCCTGGGTCAGGCTGCCCCTTAGCCTGAAGGTGGGTGCAATGGGTCAGATCTCCTGATGGTTAAAGCAAGGGCAGACAGCACTGGGTCCAAGTGAAATCTCCCAACTGGTACATGTTGAATCGATTAAGAGCAACTACAACCAAAGTGCAGCTCCAGCAAACCACACAGCCTCAGGCCACCTCTGGCTCATGTGTCACCAGTTTGCAACCCCAGTTTTGGAGAACCTCATGGGCAAGCTTTTCCAAGGGCAGTTTTGGTGGAAGGAGGACTCCAGAGGGCTGGGGATGACTGAGAAGGGGTGGAGGCAGTGACATTTGGGGGGGAAGCTCGGCCGTGGGGAAAGCTGATAGTGAGGAGGGAGCAGAAAGGCCCCAGGGACGGTGGGAAGGAGCCTTTAGGTGGAAGACATTTAGCAAGTTTGGGGCTGAAAGGAGAGGCTGAGAGCACAGCATTCTTGCCCTCTTTTCAGAGGGCTTTACAAGTGTTATTGTTTTCTCTTTATATTAGAAAAATACTTGTGATGTATTTTCACCGACTCCATCCCACTCCCCAGAGGTAATCATTTTTTCAGGTTTCTATCTATGTATCTACACAGACACATATAATTTTAAAAATCAGTTATGGGATAATTCCACACATATTGTTCTAGAGCTTTCTCTTCCCCACTTGTCTAGGTTCATATATTGTATGTCCAGCTCTCTCTTTTTTTTTTCCCACCTGCCTGGGATTTGCTTGGCTGTATAATTTATCATTTCACTACTCATGCAACATGGTTTCCAAGCTCTTTCTGTGGCAAACAGTGCGGCTGTGAACCTCATACATTGATCTCTGGGCCCTGGAGTGAGTCCCTCCATACGACAAACTCTTAATATTGGACTCACTGGTCACAGAGTCCGCACAAAGTGTGCGGCTTTCTCAAAGGACTTGTTCAATTTGTCTGCTTCTTCCTCAGGGCCTGGGTATAACAAAATGCAGGGAAGAAGGTTTGTTTCCAAGGAAGCTTATACAATTGAAAACAAGGCTTTAATGTATCCCAATCTGATGACTATACAGCTTTCTTTTTAATCAGGATGCTGTGAGTAGGGTGGTACTTATTCACAGGTAATGCCTTCATTAACCTGATAAAGATGGGACAAATACAAATAACTTTCAGAGAAAATAACACTCTACTCTTCTTGGTTTGAACATCCATCTTCTAGGACTAGAGTCAATATTTGAAGAAGATACTGATTTCCGAGGGCCCACTGAAATACGTTAAAAGAGCCACAATGTGGGAAATTTGATCACTTATTTCAGGGAGACCAAAGGTTGAAGGCTATTAAAAAAATTTTTTAACAAAATTAAACGCCTAGGATTTGGTATTTCATCTGTGAAATCATCAGTTTAATTATATTTGCAGAAGATCATTCTTTGGCACACAGGAGGGAAAAACCTCTCTCATTCCTACAGAGAACACAAAAACAGGCAGGACAAACAAGGTGAAGCATAAACAGCCTCTTTCAGGGACCCTGATTTCCCGGCTGCGGTCGGCACACTTAGCTCAGAGCGCCCTCTTGTGGACCTGGGCTCCACTGCACCAGCCTGGGCCCAGCCCACCAAAGGCAGGACAAGTCTGATTTTCAGTTTGGAAAGCGGCTCCAATTCTAGCTTCAACACATCTTTGAGTTTCTTCTGCCTTGGCCACTGAAACCCCAAGATGTTCTTTTTCAATATTTGTGCTACATTTTCAGGTTACACAGGACTCTGCCTCCTCTTAAGAATGATTCCTTGGTGACTCTTTTTTTTTTAAAAAAATACCCTCCTTAGATCTGAGTTAAGCCACTGGGATTCCTCGTACGTTTGTTAACTGTCGGGAATAAATTCGTAATTTTGGATAAGTGGGAACTAGGTCTAGAAACCCCCGGAGAACGTCAAACAGTTGTATGTGTCATTACCCAATGCATTTGAGCAAAGTCTGTTTAAGACTGTGGGTTTTTGTCTCATTCCAGAAAGTGGTCAGAACCTTAGGTCAGCCTCATATTTCCTCTATTCCTTTAACAAATATTGCCAAGCACCTACTATGTGCCAGGGGTGTTCACAATGGGGGACAAGAGGAGGACAGTGTCACTTTAATCCCTCACGTGTTTTTACTGCAAAACAGTTGAAAATCTATGAGCATCATAATGGGTTACTGGAGCCTCAATAAAGTTCTTTCAAATTACCTTTTAATCTGTCATGTGCTGCAGCTATTAAATTTAACTAGGTTAATCCTCTCAACTCAGAAATGGCTTCTAGCTTCTTTAAAGGGGCTATTCAATCCACCAAAGAACACACTCATAATCTGTTATGACAGGAAGGAGGGGCTAGGATGAAAGGAAACAGCTCTTCTGAAAAACTAACTGCCTGTTTTCCTTGGAGCCAGGGTGGCCAGAGCTGAGGCCAGCCCCCGTTTGGATGTGGGAGCCCACAGTTACCTGGCACTTTCTTCATGAACCCTGCTGGGTCAGCACCAGCCTCTAACCAGCGACTTGCCCCCTGCCCCGCTCATCCTCTGGGCAGAAGAGAAGCCCCCTTTCTCTTTCTCCTTCAAGGAAGACCTGGGGCCCATTTGCCAGACTGAGCGGCATCAGGTCCTGGAAAGGACCAGCCCCAAAGAGGGGAATGCTCCCTTGCCACCAGACCACAACGTTTACAGAGTTAAAGACAGCAGTAACAGTACAGGGGAGTGAGCCAGCAAGGTCAGCCAGGAGAGATAAGGCAATGACGCAAGGCCGAGGGCTTAAGGCACCAAATCCCACAACAACTTCCAATGAGATTCCACTAGTTATTTATGCTCTGACTTTTACCAAACTTCAGATGAACCTCGGAGAGGGAGACATCCTTTTGTCCTCACTTCTCTTAGATTTGTAACCGCAATACGATGCTTCTTTAGGAAAGTCATGGATCCTCCTAGTCTGCTATCCAAAAGATAAGTGAACTTGGCTTTTTAAAAAAGCTAACCTTCTCTCTAAAATCGCTCCAGATTTCCAAGGGGTGATTCTGAACGACTGTATTTTGTGGGCTCGCTCCATCCAAAGTTCTGAACTTCCAGGTGCCCTTTCCCAAGTTACACTGTTTAATTAAACCCAGTCCATTCAATTCAACTCACCAAATATTTATTGAGCCGAGCAGTGTGTTAGAAAAAGACCTGAACGCTGCCCTCAGGAAAGTCACAGACCAAGGGATGAGACAGATGAATAAACAAATCATTTCAGTCCAGCATGGTAGGTGCAATGATAGAATTAAGTACAAGGCGGCACTTTTAAGCCTCTCATGGAGTTATGGTCTGGGGGGAGAGCCAGACATTAATTGGAAAATTGCACAATTAAAAGTAGAGTTTAAAAAAAAAAAAAAAAGTAGAGTTTAAACTTTGACCAGAGCCATCGGGGAGAGGCAGGCGGCACCATCGGAGCTTTAATGGGACATGTGGTCAGGGAAGGTTGAGTCGGACATCCTTGAAGAAGTCGCAATTGAGATGTGAAAGATGGTTCAGGGTAAATTAGCTGTAGAGTGGAGGGAACGGTGGTCCTGTGTGGGAAAGCATGCGCAAAGGACCCGTGGCAGGAGATCACATAATGTATCCAAGGGACCAAACCAAAGCTGGTGTGGCTAGAACACAGGGCTGGAGGGGGATGGTAGGGTGGCTGGGCCAGGGCTGGATCCCAAGCATCCCCTGGTCAGCCATGGCCTTCACTTCTGTGTGCTTATCTCCTCGTCTGTGTAAAGGGGATCAGAGCAGCATATACCTCGAAGGAATGAGGGAATCCCTTTTAGCACTTCAAGGAATGCCTGTGAGTATCAGCTGCTGTTATAATGTTGTAATTATCATCCTCATCATCTCACCAGGATGAGCCTGTGGATGAGGACCCTGCTGGCCCAGGTCAGATATTTCTTTTTAACACTTCACACTAGCTACATGGGCACAGTTCCATAGAGGTCTCAGAGGCCACAGAAATCAGCAAAGACTCCTATAAGGGTAACCGCTGGCTTTCTGGAAACATTCTGAATGAATGGCCAGCTGGACTGCTGACCACAGGGCTCAAAAACAACCACCAAGAGTTTATCCCCAACTACCCAGAAAAAAACCGAGACAGAGGAAGGAGGACAGTGCCTCCCGAAAGAAGGCTGTCTATAAATAGAAAATTACACTGAAAGAAGACAAATCGCACTTGATGTGAACCCATTTTTGACTCTGTCTGGAAATGCAGGGCAGAAGGAAGTGGAGGGGACAGGGAGTGAGCAGGTGTGCCCAGGCCGAGGCTGCCTGCCTGCGGACCGGCATGTACTGTGACCAGAGTGATGACGAGGGGCTGTGCTGGCTGCCAAGGCGCCCACACCTAGGGACAGACCCCAGCGCTCCCAGGCTGCTTCTGCGCTCTGACACGTGCCCGGGCTGCAGATGTTGGCCCCCGGGCTGAGATGGGGAGAAGCGATGTAGGGCGCGATGGGAAACATGGAAGGAGCTTCAGAGGCGTAGGGAGAGCAGGGCTGGGCTCCTGGGCACCTCTGTTTCCTAAAATGGGCTGTTGTAGCGTGGAATGGGATAACCTATCCGGTAAGTGCTCTCAGTAAACATCCGCTAACAAACCAATTAGCACTCTCTTCAGAGCAACCTGGAGCCTCCAGTACCCATGGCTTTTCATCCCAGTTCTGTAACCCCTTGGCAGCACGGCACTAGGGAATTTCCGAACATCTCAGTGCTTTGTATGTCTCATTAGAGAAGAACTGCAGGTACTTCTCTGGTGGCGCAGTCGTTAAGAATCCGCCTCCCGATGCAGGGGACAAGGGTTTGAGCCCTGGTCCGGGAAGATCCCACATGCCGCAGAGCAACTAAACCCACGCACCACAACTAATGAGCCTGTGCTCTGGAGCCCGCGAGCCACAACTACTGAGCCCATGTGCTGCAACTACTGAAGCCCACATGCCTAGAGCCCGTGCTCCGCAACAAGAGAAGCCACCGCAATGAGAAGCCCGCGCACCGCAACGAAGAGTAGCCCCCGCTCACCACAACTAGAGAAAGCCCCTGCGCAGCAACGAAGACCCAACACAGCCAAAAATAAATAAATAAATAAATATATTAAAAAAAAAAAAAAAAAGAATTGCAACCTGACCATTTAAGTGGCTCTGCTTCAGAAATATTTACAATAATAAGAGGTAACATTAGCATGTTTTCACTACATGTCAAACACGGTTAAGAGCTTTCCAGGAGGTCGCAGCACCAGTACTAACACCTGAAGCCAGAATGTCTGGGTTCGAATAACAGACCAATGCTTTCCGGGGTCTGTGGCCTTGAGCAGTGACTTAACCTCCCTGGGCTTCAGTTTCTTCATCTGTAAAACAGGAGTGTTCATAATACCTACGTCATAGGGTTCAGGAAGGAGTTGATGAGGTAGCGCAGAGAGCCTGGAACGGAGCACTTAAACCTTCATGCTTATCATCATTATGAATGCCCTTGGTCTATGCTACCCATGACCCCTTATGACAGCCCAGGAAACTGAGGCTGAAAAAGGGTTGTGTGTCCACACGATGAAGTATCAATCAGAGCTAAAAAGAAACAAGCCATCAAGCCAGGAGAAGACATGGAGGAACCTTAATGTATATTACTGAGAAAGAAGCCAATGTGAAAAAAGGCTACATCCTGTATGATCCCAACTACACGACATTCTGGAAAGGCCAAAACTACGGAGGCAGTAAAAAGATCAGTGGCTGCCAAGGTTTCAGGGGGAGGAAGGTAGGGATGAACAGGTGGAACACAGAGAATTTTTAGGAGCGTGGAATTATTCTGATACTACGATGGTGGATGCGTGTCATTATACATTTGTCCCAACTCACAGAATGTACACTCCTGAGAGTGACTTCTAATGTAGACTGTGGGTTTGGGGTGACTCTAATATGTCAGGGTACGTCAATCAATTGTAACAGATGTACCTGTCTGGTGGGGATGCTGACGGTGGAGGAGGCTTGCTTGTGTGCTAGAGGGGACACATGGGACATCTCTGCGCCTTCCTCTTAATTTTGCTGTAAACCTAAAACTGCTCTAAAAAAAAAAAAGTCTATTCATTAAAAGAAAAAAAAGGTTAAGTGACAGAGCTCTCGGGAGGCAGCGCTGAGACTCAGAAACAGGGGTCTCGCCCGCTTTTCTCGGCTGTGGTGGTAGATTCGAGCTCTGCTGGGCTGAAGCAGGGCACAGGGAAGAAGCGGGCTGAGGCTCAGGAGGAAGGACAGCAGGCACCTCTGGGTTATCTCTATGTGTTCCTTGGTCTACAGGGGGGATCCCCAACGCTTGCCTCTCTGAGCCAGTGGCCCTGCCCGAAAGGTTCACGGGATGGAGGCATGGACGCGGCTGCGTTACCACCTCCCCTTGTTAACACACACTCAGCTCCTGGGGGGATATATTTGGGTGTCTGCATGCTGGAATGAGCGTGTGTGTGAGCGACGTATCTATACTTACAGTTTGAGATGTTTCCCCTCCGACTCAGGCCCTCACCTCCAACAACACAAGAACTCCCCATTCTCCACGGTAATACATTTCTAGAACCTGCACCTTGTAGCCGATTATAGGTGTTGATCATATTCTTCCATGAGAATAACAGAATGGCAGAGGGCTATATATTTAAGATCTCTGTCCATAATGAGATATTAAAGCAATACCCAGCTACTATCAACCACCGTTAGAGTTTCAAATAATGAGGTTACGAGCCAAACTATAAAATATACGTATTGACTATAAAGGGGATTGAACAAGCACAGTCATAAGCATACTTCTTGCCACCACTGCCATCATTTATCAGCCGTGTAAGAAGTGTCAAGTTCTAAGCAGGTTATGTGCCTTACGTCATTTGACCTTCTCCTTTTAGGCATGTAGTACTACCACTGTCATTTTGCAGATGGAGCAACTGAAGCTCAGAGAGGTCAAGTGACTTCCCAAGGGCACACAGCCACTAAGTAAGTAGTGGACTCCACAGACTGTATTTATTTAACTGCAATACTCACATTTCCTGGCCTCTTGAACCTTTTGGACATTTCATCTTGATAAATCCCCATGGATTTATCTCCCTCCTATTTTAAATGTCAAGCCCTAGCACATAGCCTGGCACAGGGGAGCTGTGGATCAATGTTACTCTCCATCCCTCCCCTCCACCATCTATCTGCCCCTGCCCTCCCCCACCCCCATCTCCTCTCAGAGGAACAGCTGTCTACTGGGTGCTTCCCAAACTAGAGGATGCCTAAGAATCACTTGAACATTTCTTCATTATAATGTGGATCCAGTAGGTCTGATGTGGGACCCAGGAATTTTCATTTTATAACAAAAGGGCCATGTAATTCTGATTTGGGTGCTCTCTGGATCATACTGAGAAATTTTTTAAGAAAATCAATTTTTCTTATTTGCAACACTACTTAAAAATGCATGTGGTTAAAAAAATTTAGAAAGCTTAAAAGAGTAGCTGGTTATAAGTACATCTCTCCATGTGCAAGGCAGATCTCAGATATAATGTTGCGTGAATAAATGCAAATGCAAATCGTAGAACTATACGAAGTGCACCATTTACGGGCATTAGACTCTCTCTCTGTCTCTCACACACACACACACGCACGCACACACACGCACACAATTCATAATAGTGGCTGCCTCAGAGGAGGGAGGACAAAAATGTTTAGAAAAAGGGAAACGAGGAACTTCAACTTTCTCTCTAATGGTTTCTTTTTTTTCCCAGTGGGTATCAAAAATTATCTTTTATTTTTGAACTAGTAACTACATTCTCCTGCAATTATTTCCTTCATATACAAAAAAAAAAATCTAAAGTAAATTTGAGAAAATGTTAACACTTGTTAAATCTGGGTAGAGCACACACAGGTGTTTTTTAAATTATTTTTGTTTGTTTGTTTTTCTTAAATAAAAAAGAAAGCTACCCTGCCTCCCTAGTCACCCAGTGTCCTTCCCTGAAGGCAGCCGCATGTTTATTTTGTACCCTTCTAGGTCAGTCTATGTGTTAACAAGCATACCAGTCTAATGTGATTCTCTCCTACCCCCTCCAGGACCCAGTCTCATCAATTAAATTCTCTTTTAATCTCCAATCTATTCAATCCCTTTCCCTGAACATTTCTTCTTGACAAACATTCCCAGGTCTCTCATTTGAGGAAAGCTTCTCTCCATTCCTACTCCTTCAAGGCACAATTCTCCTCTTGGTGTGACCACAGTCCTTCCTGGGCGGGTGGTGTGAACTCACTGCTTCCAACCACTCACCATTGACTCAAGCCTCTCCTCCCCTCACTTGGTTCCTCCATCCATCCATCTGTGGGAAGAGAACTCCATGGCCACTTCTTGGTCTCTATGTCTCTTGACTTTTCTGCAGAATCTGATGCTTTGGGTCACCCCACTCCTGACCTCGCCTCCTGCCCTGACTTGTGCCATCATTCTCCATCCGTCTCTTTCTTTCCCCACTTCCTCATCTCGGCTCCCCTTCTCTCACACCCATACCAGGGCTGTCCCCACGGTCCACCAATGCTTCCGTCTTCTCTTCTTTCCACTCATGACCTCACCACACCCCACACTCTGACCCTCAAAAAGCATTTTAGTGAGGATGCTTACTTCCTTTTGGGTTTGCTTTCCGTGACCTCAGAACCACATTTCCAACTGTCTGAGGGATACACCCATCTCACTGTCCTGCAGATAGAGCAAATTCGACCTGCCAAATTCAAAGCACTTACTCCTCAGAGATTCTGTATTTCTGCTAGGTGGGTGCTTCTCAAATTTAATAGGCATACAAGTCAGCCGGGGCATCTTGTTAAACTGCAGATTCTGATTCTCTAAGGCTGGGGTAAAGCCTGACAATCTGCATTTCTAACAAGTACCTGGGTGATACTGATCCAAGGACCCCATTTTGAGTAGCAAGATGCTACAGAGATTTCCGTTCTCTAGGTCAGGGGTTCTTAACTCTGTCTAAAAATCAGAACCACCTGGGAATTGTACTAGGTATAACACAGTTAAAATTATGCATATGATAAAAAAAACTCAAGCAACTTAACTCCTCTTTTGCCTGGCCCCAACCCAGACAAATGAATCAGAAGTTCTGGGTGTCTGGCGTAGGCACCTGCATTTGTAAATGACTACTGAGCACGTGCTTGGGACTGTGCTAAGGACTGAAGAGACAGTGGTAAATAAGACAAAGTCCTATGGAGCGTACAAGTTAGTAGAAGTGATGGTGATAAAAGAGAAAAACAAATACTGGAGAGCATTTCGGGTAAGTGCCATAAAGGAAAAAATGGAGTTCTGAGGTAGAGGAAAACTGAGAAGGAGCTACTTTAGTTAGGATGGTCAGGGGTGACCTGCAGAGGTGACATCTGAGCTGAGATATGAGCCATGAGAAGGTGGACAAGCAAAGGTCTAAGAAAAGAGGAGCACTTCAGGCTGAGGGAACAGTGTTTCAGACAGAGGGATCAGTAAATGCAAAGATGCTATGGCAGGTCCATGCTTGGTGAGCTCAAGGAAGACAACAAAAGCCAGTCGTGTGAATGGAGCAGGACAAGCAAGGGAGGAGAGGAGAGGGTGAGGCTGGGAAGAGGCTGGAGCCTCATCATGAGCCTGGAGGACACAGTCTTCCCATGGATAAAGCAATGGGAAGCCGATGCTAGGAGGTTTTCAGCAAGCAAGGGGATATGATCTGACTTAAGCAAGTTGCTATATGAGGGCAAGAAATGAAACAAGGAAGCAGGTAAGAAATGATGGTGGATTGGAACATAGTGGAGACGACAGAAGAGGCTGGACTGAGGATATATTTTGGAGATAGAGCTTGCTGATGAACTGAATGGGGCTAGATGAAGGACAGAGAAACAATGACTGCTCCTTTTTAGGGACACTTAGGAAGACTTTTAAATACCTGAGGGAAAAAAGCTGGGGAACTGGGTGGGGAGAACCAACAGTTCTGTCTAGACCATCTTAAGTTTAAGATAATTATTGGACATCCAAGTAGAGATGTTGAGCAGGAAGTGGATTATAAGATCTGGCTATAAATTACCTTTCCAGCCTTACCCCTTCCCCATGAACTCATTATATATGAGCCATCCTTAATTCAAAGTGTACTGTTTCCCAGACACAGACATAGAAAACAAACCTGTGGTTATCAAAGGGGGAAAGGTGAGGGTGGGGGGAGGATAAATCAGGAGTTCGGGATTAACAGATACACACTACTATACAGAAAACAGACAAACAGCAAGGTCCTGCTGTATAGCACAGGGAACTATATACAATATCCTGTAATAACCTGTAATGGAAAAGAATCTGAAAAAGAATATATATATATCTCCTTCCTAATATCTCTGTCATTCGTGTGATTTGTGTCTCCCCGGAACTCTCATTAAAACGTGATACCTCGTTTGTAGCATTCGTCACTTTCTCCCCCATTTGTGTATATTTACCTCCCACGCTGGGCGTAAGTTCCTGGAGGGCGGGGCTTGCATCCTACTCTTTTACCCTATCTGCCGTGACATCCAGAAATGTGCCCAGCACATAAAAGGCTGTTCATTAAATGTGCTGGATAAATAAATGATTAGGACACGCCCTGAGATGATAGCCTGTGGTTAATCTAGTCACTGGAGATCAAAGGTGGGAGGTTTTCTTAACCCTGAAGGAATTGATGTTTGCCGACTCCCCAGATTATTGGTATAGAACTACCTAGTACAATGCTAAGAGTCTTGGCACATGTACATCATTGTTTATCTCTCAACAGTAATGCATGTAACCTGCTTAGGCCAAGAGTGTACGCCTTAAAAAAATCTGAATCTAATTTATGAACTCACTAAAGAAGCCTATTATTAGAAAAGCTGGTGGTACGGTCTTTCCTAAGAAAAATACTGCATTTGTAATCATCACCACTGCTGCTCCATGTCCAGCTGTGATAAGACTGGACTTTGGTCCACTCTGCTTTCTGTGGATCCATGTTCATCATGCTTGGGCACTGGAAACGGGTGTTGAGCCCTGACCATTTTATGACCTTAGGCCCAATCTGTCCATGAGGTGTCACTAAAATCAGATTGATTTATTCCAGTGCCTTTTGCTTCACCGTGTGCCAGGTCATGGATTCTGAAGTAGGGAAGAGACCATAACAGGTCAGGCATTGGATCTTGGCACACAAGCTGACAGACACTGAGAAAGTGAGAAAGACAAGCTAGAAATGGAGAGGAGTGACCACGGAGGGAGGCTGGGCAGTGGCCTCAGCTCAGAAGGGTGTGAGAGGTAAAGGAGGACTCCTGAAGGAGCAAGGGTATGGAGGTCGAGTGAGATGAAAAGAGAATAAAAACATAAAGGATGGGGGGCTTCCCTGGTGGCGCAGTGGTTGAGAGTCCACCTGCCGATGCAGGGGACACGGGTTCGTGCCCCAGTCCGGGAAGATTCCACATGCCGCAGAGCGGCTAGGCCCGTGAGCCATGGCCGCTGAGCCTGCGCGTCCGGAGCCTGTGCTCCGCAACGGGAGGGGCCGCGACAGCGAGAGGCCCACGTACCGCAAAAAAAAAACAGAACATAAAGGATGGGGAAGTAACGGAACTGCTGGAGGAAGGTGGTAAAAGAACAACATTCTCAACGCCAGCAGCCATCACCTACTGAGTGTTGGTTACAAGCCAGGCACTGTGATAAGGGTTATATACAGATTGTCTGACTTACTTTTCTCATGACCTTGTAGTAGGTACTATCATTTAACCCATTTTACAGATGAGGAACGTAAAAATCAGAGAGGTTAAGAAATTCACTTGGGGTCACAGAGCTAGCAACTAGAAGAGCTAGGACTCAGGCCCAGCTCTGTTGGACGTCAAAGCCTCAATTCATAACTGCTGCTCTCTATCACCTTCTGATATTGATTCAGGGGCATTTCCTCTAACCATGCTTAGTGTATGTAGGCTAAGAAACGCAATGTCTTCCAACATCCCAGAGAATGAGGTGCTGGGTGGTGAGCTAATTTGGAGGTATACTTCAAAAGCCCTGCCATGACTGAGCTGTCTGTCGGGTGCGTGAGCCGTCGGAGCAGAGATGCTCTCATCGTCATCAGGGAATACTCACTGCATTGTGTCAGGCCCCACCTCAATGTTTTTTTATTGTCTGCTCTACACCATGAGTAACGCCACTTTCCACTTTAAGCTGGGAGCTTCAGGAGGTGACCGTATTATAAGCCAGGGTTGAAAGCTAAGCGCTGCCTGGGGGATTACTCACCCACTGTAGGATGCAGCCAACATCTCACCCTCCCACTCAGGATGCTGCTGGAATATCCTCTTCCTTGCCAAAGCCTAAAGGAAATCTGGTTTCTCCTGGAATCAGGCTAGGAATGGTGCCAGGTTATCAGAAAGTTGGCAAGTGAACTGGTTCTCCAAGTGGAACTACTGTGGTGGTTCTGGTCCCCTCCTGGGTGGCTGCTTGTTTATGCATTTGGCATTTGTGGAAGGCCTACTATGTGCCAGGCACTCTGTTCCACGATAGAGCTACTGCAGTCATCTACATGGCTTTAGTTCTTGTCTTCAGAGAGCTAAGTCTAGGGGAGAATAAGCAGGTGATTCCAATAAAATGTCATAACCAGGAGAATGTAAAAAATAATATGACATGGGAAGCTCAGAGAGTTTGGGGAACTAACAGCTGAAGAATTTATGTCAACGTAGGAGAAGCAGGAGCTGGCTAAGTTCCTTAATTGTAAGCAACCAAACATGACTTTGACTGATAATAAACAGAAAGAGAATTTGGAGAAGCTGGGGTTGCCCACAGAATTACTGGGAAGTTGTGGTAGGCCTGAATCACACTGCAAGAAGGGTCCAGCCAGACCAAGACCTGTGTGTGTGTCTGAGGGGGTATCCCTCAAATACAGGATGGGGCTTTAGATGCTGGGCAGTCAAAAAGGATGACAAATGTCCAGGACAACAGGTAGAAGTGGGGAAGATGGGGAGCAGAAGGCTGTCTCAGAATGACCTAAGATACTGAGTCAGAAAAGCCAAAAGGAACAGCTTAAAGAAGCACTGACTTAACTGAGGTGAGCAGGCACTGAGGCCACAGCCAGGCTCTCAGGCACTTCCTTAATGAGTGAAGTTTGCTGCTCAACCAAAGACTTCTAGGCTCTGTGGGGAAAAAAGCCTATTGCCAGCAGGTAAGTAGGAACTATGTTTTGAGCTTTCCCTTTTTTTTTTTTTTTTCTTTTTTGGTGTTCCTGGGGCCATTCTGGAAGGTCACAGTTCTGAGTACATGCTTGAGATTACAGAGCCCAGCTAAATCTGAAAAATATTCTCTGCAAAACAGTTAGAAAAGATGGTTTGGACCAGCCAATGGGATAATGATAATAACTGGCCTTTATTGCTTGTGCTATCATGCGCTTACGTGCATTATTTCATCTAATCCTCATTATAAGCCTATTAGTTTGCAGACCAACAGACGGAGGCACAAAGATTATAAATGGCTTGGCCGAGGTCCCACTGTTAGCAAATTGTGGAGCTGGGATGCAAATGTAGATTTACTTTACTAAACTGATAGTCTGTTGACAGAAGATACAAAGAAGTGAGCATCAGATGAAGAAAACTGGTCATAGAAGAAAACATTTTTTGTTTCTATGCTAAGAGATTGGAAGCCTCATTCCTTAGCTATTACCTCTCTCATGGGTACCATTTTGAATCTTAAGGTCAGTTATTGCTCCCTATTGAGAAATTTTCAAATTTTATACTTTAGTGAGGTACTTTTAGCAGTAACTCAGGGTGTTAACCTCTAGATTGCAGCAAGAGGTATACACAGTATTTTTAATGAATTTTTAAAATAAAAATGTCTCTATACAAACAATACATGCTACTTGTAAAAAAAAATTGGGGAACTATGGAAAAGAAAACAAAAATCACCTGTAACCTTGCTACCTAATAATGGCTATGGTCACACTTTGGGGTCTCTGTGTATGTATGTATGTATGTGTGTGTGTGTAATCTGTAGCCTCTCTCTCCAATGCATATATACAGGTATTGTGTTTTAAAATCATAGTTCTTAATATCTTAAATAATTGCTATTGCCTCAATTTCACCTTTTTCCTCAAGGGAGAATTGTATTGGAGTATTCAAACTGGCAAACCTACTAAACGAGTATCAGTAGACAGAGTGGAGCATGATATGGAATGCAAGGTCCTTTGTTCAAATGAGTGGGCAGAAGACATGGGGGCCTCCTGGGGTACGCCGGATCTAGAGTGTGTGCCTGGTTCTTTCAGGAGGATTTGCTTTTTCATTATTTATTAATATTTCTAGTTGGTAAGCATTACCTGAAAAACATTTAACGTAATGATTAACCTAATCAGGTAATCACTTATTCATTAGGAGAGATTTATTGCACAATCTACCATGCGGATGACACTGAACAATGCCATGTGGATAAAAAAGCAGAAGAGTAGCTTTTAGAACTGAAGAACTAAGCACCAAATGGAATCTTGGTTCTGAGCCCACTTCCCCTCCTCTGGCCTAGGGGACCCCATTCCCTTCCCACATCCCGGTCACAGGCAGTTCAAACCTCCACAGTCCAGCACACACAGCGATGTGGCCTTCTCAGGCAAGAATGCGGTTTGGCCTTCACAGCCCCTGCTGAGCATCTCCTTCCGGAGCCCACGTGGCTCAAGCCAGCACAAAGCCAGGTCTATTCGGTCACTGCTATTGTCAACTCCTGGCACACCCAGTGCCAGCCGTCTCCTGTCCTTTTCCCAATTCATCAAGACAAAGTCCTACCAGCTGAGGAGCCCTGCATGCTCCCTCTGCGCAGCCCAGGCATCTGTTTTGTGTTGGGAGTCATTGGCCGGTCAAGTGCTTGCACGATGCAGCTGGATTTGCTGATGTAAACAAAGCTGCCTGCATGTGAGTTTTCTGACCCTGAAAAGGCCCCACAGAACTATCCCCTCAGGCCTCCATCAGACTTTGCCACCAGTCCAAGAGGACAAAGAAAATGGACTGGAGTTTTAGTTAATAAATAACAGCCAAGAGGGAAGCAAAGCACCTGGTTCCTTCCCTTTTCTTCCTGGACCACCATTCCTCATCCTGAACTGAGGCAATGTCACTGCCAAGGACATCCACGTGGTGGCCCAGCAGGCCAAGGGTCAGCTGGCTCCCCTGACAACAGTGGATGAGATGCTCGACCTCACCCATCCTAGTACAGAGCTCTTTTCTACTCTTGCTTTTTGCTTTGTTTTCCCATGCTTCATTAGATTTTATTTTTAGTTACAAAAGTAAACAGTTAAACAACACTTTAGTATCCATTTTAAAAGTTAATCACCTCCAGGCCCACCTGTATTCTACCTTTCAGCTGCAATATCTCATTTGCAAACAAAACAAAAAACTAAACACTAATTCAGATTAAAACACCTCCTAACTCTGGGAGCCACTTAATTTCTCAAAATCTCATATTTTTCCTCTGTGAAAACAAGAACAACAATGTTTATGCTACTTCAGCTCCTATACGAAATCATGAGATGATATCTATGAAATACTTAATAAGACAGTACAAATACCTTAGATTTAGTTACATACTTTTGATATTTAAAATTTCTTAACGGGGATTATTTTGATCATATTTACTCTTATAATTACCTCCTGTGGCAAGTGATACTGGTTTTACATTTTCAGTAGTGATACTAAGTTTCCATTTGACATGAATTCTGGATTGAACACTGATTCAACTTCAAAAATACTAATTATAACAAAAATACAAAAAACAAAATGGTAGCTGCATATATCTAGATTACTCTGGACCATACATTCTGTATATATAGAAAATAAACCCCCTCAAAAAAAGAAATGACAAAGAGAACACAAGAAGACATGAAACCCCAATCAAACCCCAAATCAACCAGCTAGCCAATCAGGCGGCACAATCTCACAGCAAACACAGACAAGCGTGGCATAGTGTTGGACGAAGCAATGCAAGATGATTTTCAATGGCTTTTTACCACCATCAAGACCAAAACAGCCAGTTAGTCCTCATTGGCCCCCAGCCCTTTTTTGTGCTCCCCACAGCTTTCTTTTCTTATCCTGGCACCCCCCCTCCCCCCGCAAAGCCTTGAGGCATTCAATGGTCTCCACTAGAACCATCCAGGTGTGTCTCCCGCAAGAGTTCCATGCTCCAAAATGATCATCCCCATCTCCCAAATCAAACTCTCTTTAAAATAGGTATGTTTCCAAAGCATTAGCCACAAATTTTAGTTATTCCGTTTAATAAATGCCAACAAATATGCACCGAGCATCTATTAGGTACAAGCCAAGAGTGCGTGCCTATGGGGGAATGGAGTGCATAAGATCCAGTCCCCGCCCTCGAGGAGGTGAAAATTCACTAGGGAGGCCAACTGGAGGATGCAAATAACTATAATTGCAGGGTAGAATGTAGTAACTGCCACAAACAGCTCCAGCCAACAAGCTGCAGGATGCCGCAGGAGGAAACAATGAATTTCGGCTTAGCGAGGCTCAGGACAGGTTCAGCCACAAGGCAGCACTGGCCCCCCGGAGACGCATCTGTCCTTTGAAAGATTATATGAACTCCTGTGGCCCCCCAATTGGTGGGTTATCTTGAGTCCCTTGCCTATGCTGGGCTAACTACCGCAAGAAGGTTTAGCATCCTAATGTTTCTTTCCTGAAACGTGTCAGCTCCTTACCCAGGAGGATTATGCAGTCCCCTCCAGTTGGTGAAACAGATTAGGACACATGCAGCCATGCATACATCCCTGGGCCCACTCACTGAACTCCTGCCCACCCTCCAAGGTCTCAGCTCAATGTCACTTCCTCGGAGACATCCCGACCACTCTTTATCTACTGGTACCCTCTCCGCCTCCAGTCACGGCTATCTCATTTCAACAGGGAGATACACGCACTGGCACTGTAATAAGATGTTCTCATTCAGATGTTCACTTCTTTTTTTTTCATTTTTTTTTCTATTTATTTTTGGCTGCGTTAGGTGTTCGTTGCTGCACGCGGGCTTTCTCTAGTTGTGGCGAGCAGGGGCTACTCTTCATTGCAGTGCGAGGGATTCTCACTGCAGTGTCTTCTCTTGTTGCAGAGCACGGGCTCTAGGCGTGCGGGCTTCAGTCGTTGCAGCACGTGGGCTCAGTAGTTGTGGCTCGTGGGCTCTAGAGTGCAGGCTCAGTAGTTGTGGCACACGGGCTTATTTGTTCCGCAGCATGTGGGATCTTCCCAGACCAGGGCTCGAACCCTTGTCCCCTGCATTGGCAGGCAGATTCTTATTAACCATTGCACTACCAGGGAAGTCCCTGTTCACTTTTTTAAAACTTAATATTGCAGGGAGGTCAGTGGTGCAATGGATAAAAACTTAATATCTCCCCCATAGGAATAAAAACAGACAATGAATGCAGGGACTTCGCTTGTTTTGTTTGCCTATGTGTCCTCAGTGCCCGATAAATCACAGCATTTAGTTGAATGAATTAATGAATAATAATAGACTGATTCAACCTCATCTCCTCCTGCAGTCTCTTCATCTCCCTGGTTAGTTTGTTAGTCTTTGTGGTGTGGGATCAATGGTTTTAGAAAACATATAGGATGAATTTCACATTGATTTCATCTATTGAAAGTACTCATATTTGGGTTCAGCACGGCAACTGGAAATCAGTATAGTTTCTCAGGCTTTGGTTGACGAGGGGACTTCTAAGCGTAGCACGTGACTTTTCAGGAAAACTGATACAATACATAGCACACCGGGACCATCATCCCCGCCCTCCACCCTCCTTTCTTTCAACAAACACTACTATGCATGTATTATGTGCCACTCGGTGCAAGATACTAGAGATAAAAAGCTGAGCAACAAAATCGAGGGCTCTGCCCAGATGGAGCAAAGTCGAGGGGGAGGAACTGTCAGTAAGCAGCTGCAGTGAAATACAGAGGGACAAGGGCACCCGCTGGGGGGCTGGGCCTGGACCTGCGGCCAGTGGTCAGGGGTGGCTTGTCTGAGGAACACCTGTGCAGAATTCTAAGGGAGAAGTAGGAACACCCTGGGTGAGAGTGGGCAGTGGGGAATGCTGGCAAAGAGAGGTGCAGGCCAAGGCGAAGCAAGTTCAAAGGCCCAGAGGTGACAGCAAGCTTGGAACTAAAGACATTTACCCTTGTTAGAGGCCACTGAGGGACTCGAGGCCAGGAACTTTTGGGCTTTCTTACTCAATACCAAGACCAGGAAAGCTTGGAGGCAGTGTGGGTCACCAGTTACACCTCAGGAAACGACTGCAATGTAAGCTCCACAGGCGCAGGACTGCCGCTTCATTCACCGTCTGAGGGTGGGCCCAGCAACATAGTAGACTCTTAACAACCATTTCCTGAGTGAACAAGTGAAGTGCCCTGAAGGTGACCTCAGCCATCTCCTCTGGTGTCACCAAGCCCCACAGAATCATAAGACCAAGAGGCATCCAGAGAGCCAGCTGGTCCACTTTGTCCCCTCCAGGCTGTCTGACCTGCCCTCAGACCTGCCAGAGATGACACCATCTTGTAGATTTTATAAAGTTAGTAGCAGCATGACTCGGAAATTCATTGCTTGAAGTCATACACATACAGCCGAGGGACAGACGATCTGTCCAGTCATCTGGTGAGTCAGGGCAGGATGGAAGAGAGCAAGAACAAGAGTCCTCAATGCCCAGCCGGCAGGTCAGGTAGCAAGGTCCCTCTGGCTCCCCTGCATTCTGTGTCACCTACTGAGACACCAAGGTGCCTCGCTTCCCAATCTGGTCCTGAAGATCAATGAGCCCACATTCCCCCAGCAGCACCTTCTCCTGTGGAAATTATATTTCTGGGTATATCTCGTCAGATTTTTCAATATGACTTTAGCTCATCTCCTGGTACCATGCGCTGGCTGGATGCTGCTGGCCTTCTCAGAGAAGGCTAATGGGCCTGTGTAACCAAGGCTACTGGCCGGGCAGCTGTGAAGAACGGACACCACATCTGGCCTAAACCCACATCTAACCACATATATAATTCCACTTTGTAAAATGCTTACATCTCCATGAATGGAAATGTTAACAGAAATGATCTCTGGCTGATAGGATCAAGGACAATCTTTTAAAACTTTTTCTTGCTGTTTATCTGTATTTTCTAATTTTTCTATCACTCCCTCCTATTTCAGGATTTCTAAGGGGACTGACTGGCATCCTCTGCTTATTTGTTGAACTGATATAACAGTAAAGCCCAAATATTAACCCTTCATTTCCCAAAGTATGAGGCATGTGCCCCTATTGATACAGCAGAAATTCTGAGTGGTACTAAGACACCTTTCAGGACCACTGCTGAGAGAAAGGGTGCCCCCTTTGAAGCCTCCTTCAATCATTCTCACTATTCAAGGAGGAGGCTTTAGCTTGGTACAGTTTTGCTTTCAACCCCCCTAGAAGAACTGTTGTTCTCTCTGTGTAACCAAAAGAGCTGAGCAGGCAGGAAACAGCACCTAAGCAGAAGCCAGTGACTGCTGTCCTTCGACTGTATTTGTCTTTATGACTGCCTTCTATTTATGGGATGTTTTTGCAATTATACTAGAGAGATAAAGCTTCCTTTAAATAAGGAAACTGAATTTAAGTAAAATGCACTTCAGTAATAAAATTTAAAAGTAAGGAATTTGGTAAGGGGATAATGATCAGAGTGATGTAGGTGCACCCCTGTATGGAAGCCCAAGGACAGTGGTGGTAATCTCTGGTGAGGGTAAAACCACCCCAATGGAATATCAGTGCACAGCAGAATATCCCAATAGCTCCCCCAGGTTTTGATTTTTGTCTGTTTATCTTATCATTTCAATATAAAAACAATAGCATGGAAATAATAAATGAGGAATTTGCTCAGATGGTGACCCAGGCAGATGGGGGACAACTTCAGAACAGGATTCCAAGCTTGTCCAGATAAGTCCTGCTGTAAGACTGATGGAAGAAGGAGGCTCCTAAGAGCAGATAGAATTTCTCTGTAATGTTTGCCCTGAGGAAAGAGGCCCTTCCACAGGAAGAAGGTCAAGTCCGGTCTATTTTTATAAGAGCGTTTCAAGTGGTTAGTGGACTTATTTCCTGTGGTTCCCAGGAATTCTGCAGCAGGCTCTCAGGAGGATGCTGGTGATAGGGAACAGGGACTTGATGAGTGAGAATCAATAATTATCTCTATATTTGCTTCTCTTTTTCTATAAAAATAATCCAGAGGAAAAACACTTGCTTTAGAAGAGCAAAGTTCATGACAACTGAGAGAATGCGACATAAAAGTATTCCATTGTTCCTTAGTGTGTAGCAGAGTCTTTAGGTTAAGATTTTGCAAGCTGAAGACTGATATACTCACTCATTCCCTTCCCTCCCTCATTTGCTCAAGAAAGGGTTGAGCGACTCCTCTGTGCCAGGCATGGTTTAGAGGCTGGGGAGAAGGTGGTGAAAAAGCATGACTCTGTCCTCCAGAAGCTTACAGGTGAGTGGGGGAGAAAGACATCCAGCAAGTAAACACATGGATGGACATACAATGAAGTTACAAATGATGGGAAGTGTTGAAAAGGGAAAGAACAAGAGGCAACAGAAGAGAATAAGAGAGGCAGAGGGGGACAGAACTTAGACCAGGAGGTCAGGGAAGACCTCTGAAGAGGTGGCACTTCAGCCGCCATCTGCAAGGTGGAAAGAGGTCGGGAAGGGCATTGCTGGAGAGAGAACCATGTGTACGAAGGCAGCCATGTGGAGAAGACCACCATGGACTCAAGGATCTAAGAGAAGACAGGAGTGGATGGAACATAACGGGCAAAGGGAGGGAGGAGTGGGAGGTGAGGCCAGGTCATAGGGTCTCAGGCCATGGTAAGAGTTTGGGTTTTACTTCATGGAAATAGAAAGCCACAGAAGGTTTTAAGCCAGGGAGTGATCATCTGATATACGTTTTAAAAGATCTGATTCTGTGTATAGAAGTGACTGGAGGGGGCCAAGAACAAAAGAGGGGACTGCTTTAGAAGTTAAGACAGGAGCTGGTGGTGCACTGGACTGGGTATTGACAGTGGATGGTAAGAACATAAATGCAATAGCCCTTAACTAGAGTCAAAGGGCTTGATCATGAGAGCTTAGAGAGGTTGACTAGCTAACAGGGCTGGGACCAGGGTGGGAAGAGGGAGGCACTTGCTTCAGGTGCAAAATTTACTCAGAAATCAAGAGAAATACTATTTTAATGCAAGGTTTTAAAAAATCAAATTTAATGCAGAAAAGTGCATGATGAACAAAATATCAAATTTCTTAAAAAAAAAAAAAAGGATCAGTAACAGTGCTGTGCTAAGCCTTATAAGGAAGCTGAGGCAAAAGGGAAATATCAGTAACTGATCCCATCTTTACGTAAAAGTTTGACATTTTGTTCATTTCCTCATTCTTGTCCTGTCTAGCTGACCGTCCCCACCTGTAACACAAGAAGCCACCATGTAACCCTCTGCTCTGAAGTAGATACTATGGAAAGAAAACTAATGACATAAATCATCACAAGCTCCCCGATGGTTTAGACAGTATCCCTTTTCTCCTTACTCTGGAGATTCAGACAGAAGGTGCAAAATAGTTGCTTCATAAATATTTCTGATGATAGTGTTAATGGCTAAAATTTATCAGGCTCTTAACATGTTAGATACTTTGCCAAAAACTGTTAAGTACAATTATCTCATTTAATTCTCACAACAATTCTGAGGTAAGTATATTATTACCCCTGTTTTACCATGCCTGGCATACACCTGATAGGCATTTAATAAATACAGGAAGAAAGGAAGGATGAATAGATAGAAAGGAAAATAAGAGAAAGAAAAAGTGATGGGCCTTCCACTATTTCTTCCAAGTCCTATAGGAATAACTAGTGACTCCAAGTCTGGCAAACACTATTCTCTAAAAAGTGCTATTCATCTTGCTTAAAAGGATTGGTAGAGCAAGAAGCTAACCTTAAATATCACCTTCTTCCACAGGGAATATTTTTGATAAGTTGGGGTTTTTTTACACCTTTTCCCAACAGCTTTTCTCAGAACATATTTCTTGAATTCATTCATTCCCATATATTTATTGAGCAATTACTATGCATCAGGCACAGATCTAGGTGCTGACAATACCAAGTGAGCCAAAGGAACCTGATCTGGGCCCTCCTGAGGCTTCCATTAGAGAGAGAGAGACAGAGAGAGAGAGAGAGAGAGAGACAGAGAGAGAATGTGTGTGAGACAGACAGTAACAAGTAAGCAAACACATAAATAAAATCATAAATTATCATAAATGTTACACAATAAACACATTTGGGTCAAACACATAGGGAAGGGATGGGATCTCCCCTAGACAGGGTGGGCTCAACATAAGTAGACTCAGGGAGGCTCCCAACAGTCACGCTGCCAGATATGCTGTTAAGAATTTTTGCAAATCAGATCAACCAAGCTCCCTACAGAATGTGAGACTTGACAACCTAATGACCTGCTCCTATGCAGAACAGTTTTGAAAAGCAACGCCCGTTTATTTATCTATTTTCTGTACAAACAAATCCATAGAAAAGTTATTCACACCATCATGGGTTTAGGAATACAGTATCATGAAAACATTAGGAAGTGTTCTGCCTTCTGACCGCCCCACCCCATGGGCCCACCTCAATGTCTAGATTTATGGAATTCCAGAGGAGCCCCTTGAACATGACAGTGTCAGGGAGCCAAGGAAGGTAGGCTCCTTGAAAGCCAAGAGGAATTATGTGCAAGAAGATGGCAGGCCAGGGAAGTAAGAAGTCTCTCTGACATTTCTCCTTACTCCTTGTTGCCTAATCTGCTTTCAAAGGCCAATAACGTAGAAGTGCTCCATTTCTCAAACCACTCCACCCAACCTAATGGTGCTTTGATCTCTAAAACATGAGAGAGGAGCAGTGGGTGGTGGAGGATATTAATGGCTCTGAAAGGTCAGTTAGAAGAAAAGAAATAAACAAGGAGAGAAACCATGAAGAGCAGAAGGGATGAGGGCAAACCATGCTTCCAGTTACGTGCCAAAATTAAAGACAACTCCCGTGAGGCCATGTTTGACATATGAGTGTACCGTCCTCATTATTGGTCCCGGGCTATCATTGTGATTTTTCTGATAAATGGCATCTCGACTGCAATGTGCACATCCCTGGAGATGCTAGAAACCAGGGGCAGATTGATCTCTTAGCTGAGCTTCTTGGATAGAAGATTTCAACTCACTTCCAAGCTCTTTCACCCCTTATCAAACACCAGTCATTTCCCGGGGCCTTCAGTGGTGATGCTCTCTTGCTCCATCTCCTTCCCATAAAGCCCACCTGGTTCCTGCCAATAGCCGAGCTGCGTGTGGACCTGTGTGTGGAATACCAGTGACAGTGACCTGGTCACAGGACCCGAGAGCTATCAGATGTGCTGAAACAGGGCAAACAGTGCAAACTGAAGACTGGTCCCTTTTGGACTTTTCATGTGGGATCAAAGAGAATTGGCAAGTGAAAGGAACCTCTAAAAATAGCCAAAGTCCTTAAAAAGAAATAATGCAGAAGGAAACAAGTTTTATATGTCCTGATGCAGGCTCTGCAAAAACTAGGCCCTGGAAAGCTGGGGTGGGGGATTCTTTTCTTCCTGCCCTTCGGCTGTGACACCCACTGGGTCCCTATGCGAATCCTGGGCCCCCCTCCCCCGCCCACTTCCTGCATGGTGCTGGACGCCTCTGCAGGAATGTAGCTCTTGAGGCACAGCTGGGGCCTCCGTGGCCCGCTTTCAAGATCCAGAATAGACTCTGACATGTGAAATGAGTTCCATGGGGTTTACAGTTCCTCTTTCGTATCCAAGCACCTTACAACACAAAACCGCACGCCAGGACTGCTAACTCTTTTTCCAGAGATGCTTGGATATCTCTCTCTGGCAGAAATGGGAGTTTTGTCTTTTTTATTTTTGGAAGTTTTGAGTGAGCATGGGGCCCTTGGAAACGAGGCTGCCCCATGGAGAGGCAGCAGGATAAACGGATGTCTTGGGACGGAGGGTTTTATTCTTGGCTAAGCCACAGATTTGCTTTGATAAGCCGTCAGCCTCTGGGCGCCCCGGTTCTCTTGGCTAAAGAAAAAGGAGAGCCATTCATCCATCCGGTATAACAGCAGGAAGAGCAAATACGAAATGATTATCAAGTACCTAACGTAGAGTCTATACAACAGACACTCCAAGATGCTTGTTTACTCATATAAAATGCTTTGTGAAACCCCAAGTGTTATAAAAATGTAAATAATCAACATGCTAAAACATAGGCTCTTATTAATAACATTCATGATACCTTCTATTTCCAAAGCACTCACTACATTGCAAGGCCCCTCCCAGGCCTCACTCTATTCCTTCCTCATGGCCCCATGATGGATCGGTCCTCGTAACGGCTTCCTTTTACAGATGAGGATCACAGAGATTAAATGACTTGCCTGGTCATGCAAGTAGTTAAAGACACAGGAGAAACCAAAAGCCGTGTCTATGAGAACTTCCCTTTTTCATGGCCTTTCCAACCCAGTCAAGAAGGAAGATCTTTCACTCAGTTTACCCAGTGGCCTCTGGCCTCACCCCAGCCCCTTTAAAAGCAAAGGCAAATGACCCTGCCATGACAAAAGCCAAGACAGTCTTGGCCAACACTGGGTCATTTTGGGGAAACATCACAGTGACAATCAGGAAAGTGCTGATGGGGGCCACTGTACCGCTGTGGAAGACGACAGTCATGTGTCAAGGCAGAAACTTGCAAAGACTTCATTCGAGGAAAAGAAGTACCTCCTGCAGAACCCAGGCCATGAGGCTTTGTGACCTATGGAGGCTGGTGGAGTAAAACGAGTACAAAAGCTAAGGAACACTCAGTCCAAGGGGCATTTTATTCTCTTTCCCACATTTCTTTGGCAATTCAAATCACAGACTCTGGAGTCAGAAAAGCCTCCCTTCAGCTCTCAGCTTTCACATTTATGTAGCTGTGTGACCTTAGACAAATTATCTGCAGCTCTCTGAGCCTTGGTGTCCTCAACTGCAAAATGCGGAATAAAAAAGCAATACCTTGAGTTCAGGTCAGGGCAGCTCCCCTGTTCTGTTAATTAAACTCTGGGACATCAAACTGGCTAGGGTAGATCACTGCATAGAAAATATTACTCTAAAAAAAAAAAAAGAAAATATTACTCTATTCATTTACCTCCCAGCCTATAAAAACAAAGAAGGAAAAATAGCAGTGCCTGCCTAACAGAATTTCTTTGAGATTAATTAAAATAATGTATGTAACACAGAGAGATCAGCTCAATGCTTTGTGACCACCTAGAGGAGTGGGATAGGGAGGGTGGGAGGGAGGGAGGCGCAAGAGGGAGGGGATATGGGGATATATGTATACATATAGCTGATTCACTTCGTCATACAGCAGAAACTAACACAACATTGTAAAGCAATTATACTCCAGTAAAGTTATTAAATTAAAAAAAGAAAAATAATGTATGTAAAGCACTTAAGACAGTACCTGGTACACAGTAAATGCTCGAGAAAAGGTCACTATTTTATTATTTATGGACACATTTTATTATTTATGGGTACGTCCATAGGAGGCTATTGGGAAACATATGGTAGGGCAAGCCCTCAGTATTTCCAAAGAGATAACAAACACATGCTTCAAAAGACTGAGTTTGGAGACGTCAAATTTTCTAGGTCAGGAGAGAAGGAAAAAAAAGACTCAGCAAACAGACTCTTTCTATGAGTTGGAAGGTCTGCTGATTTCAAGAAAGGAATGTCCTTGCTGGGCTGGTTCTGGAGACTGTAACTTGCACAACAGATTCAAAAGATTTTTGGAGACACACCAGTAAGAGAAGGCTAGACTAAGGGGGCGAGGCCTGCCAGAGCCCCTGCAGAATCACTTTGCATTTGGCTCGAAGCCCCAGGGCTTTAAAGCGTCAGTCTGCAGGAAGGGTATTTCCGTTGAAGATGTGTGCAGGTCTTCAGGATGACTAAGTGCCTGCAGGATGCTCTGGCCCGGGGTGTACCATTAAAGTTCAAACAGAACTGGGGCCCGCAGAGCACACCGCTGCACCAGGGAGCGCTCTGTTTTTCCTCTGGAATGGAGGCTGTTTTCTCTAAGCACTTAAAAGAATTCCTGACCTCCAACTAAATGAGGCTCTACGGGGGAAGTGTTCTAGGGGTGGATAAGCCAGACTGCAGAGAATTAAAGACCCATAATCAAGGGAAGGAATGAAGGATATTGGAGGAGAGTCTTCAGAATGTGTATGTCTGCTCATATTTTCTACTCTTCATTGAGGAGTATGAGAACTAAGGCTGGGATTGAGCAGTTGGGTGACACAGCCCAATTAGATGAACATCCCCTACTTCCTGTCAGCTACACTCTGTCTAAGCATCTATGCCCCTCTTATCCGAAGCACAGCTTGATGAGTCTGGTATGGGCCAAACTATAAACTCCTTAAAGGCAGACACTGTGATTTCTATTACAAGTCCAGAATTCCTTATTTGAAAAGACTTGGGGCTAGCTATGTTTCAGAATCCAGAATTTGGGGGATTTTAGAAAGGTAGTATGGTATGTATACTGTATATTATAGAACAACTCCAGTAGACGCTGATCTAGTAGCCTATAATCAAGCATGTCAGTACCTCTGCACCAGATTATATAAATACTAACACGAAGTAGAATAAATAAAGACTTTAAATAGTCTCAGGACAGTCTGGGTCAGGTTTTGCCACATTTGAGTTATGAAAGGACTTCTGGTATTCAGAGCCTTTTGCATTTCAGAATTACAGATTAGGGATTTCAGGCCTTTCTTTTTCTTTTCCTTTTCTCCCCCTTCTTTTCTTTTGTAAATTTCCAGGACATCTGGCAGGCCCTAAGTAGAAGTTGTCAACCAGAGTATAACATCTTTTTTTTAAAAAAATAAATTTATTTATTTATTTATTGGCTGCCTTGGGTCTTCGTTGCTGCGCACGGGCTTTCTCTAGTTGCGGCAAGCAGGGGTTACTCTTCATTGCAGTGCACAGGATTCTCACTGCGGTGGCTTCTCTTGTTGCAGAGCACGGGCTCTAGGCGCACATGTTTCAGTAGCTGTGGCACACACGCTCAGCAGTTGTGGCTCATAGGCTCTAGAGCACAGGCTCAGTAGTTGTGGCGCACAGGCTTAGTTGCTCCTCAGCATGTGGGATCTTCCCAGACCAGGGCTCAAACCCGTGTCCCCTGCATTGGCAGGCGGATTCTTAACCACTGTGCCATCAGGGAAGCCCGAGTATGACATCTTGATCTCCCTGATATAATACCTGATTCTGGAAGCCAGGGGACAGTTTATTCTCAGTGACTTTGGGATTCTTAAGGATTAGAAGGATCCTAAATTAAAGAACAGGAAACGAAGACTACTGACCCCATAGGTTCTCTGTCATCCTGGACAGTAACACACACAAACCCAAGAAATATACTGAGAATTGGTTACTAGTATATCATAGCACCTAAGCAAATGAGAAGAGAGCTTCACTGTACATCAGTGATAAGGAAAAATTCTACCCTATCACTTAGAAAATGATATTTTCAAATATTGCTAAAATATCACTAAATGTTAAAAATCAAGTTTGTTCAGTCCTAAGTCAATAGCACGGATGACTGGCAAAACTAAACAATAAGATATACAGAGGCTGATAATCAAGCTAACGTCTATTGAATGCTTACAAGTTTTCAAGTGCTGGGCTCAGCACTTTGCATGCATTATCTTTTAAGACTTATAGAACTCTGTGCAATAGCTACAGTTATGGGGCCCCATTCTGGAGATGAGGAAACTGAGGCTCTGAGTAATTTGCTAGTGAGTGTCCAGCCAGGACTCCAACCTGAGTTTAGCAGTCAGAGGAAAAAAAGAAGGAAGGAAGGGAGGGAGGGAAGGAGGGAGGCAGAGAAAAGGAAGAATAGAGAGAGAAAGAAAACAAAAAGCCTTGACTTAAAGCATTTGCCACTCTCTGTGGTATAAATACTCCCACTGGGGCCAATTTCAAGCTACTAATGGTTCAACAACTGGCTCGCAAAATTCATGAATATTTAATAATTGGCTTTCACAAACTTGTAGGAGCCACCTCCTACACACCACTGTCAAGTCCATCCCACAGCCATGTCCATAGTTTACTGCTAACTTTGGAAGATGAGATTTCAGCTCATGGAACAGAACTGCCTTAGGAGGAGCATGCGGAAGTGATAGCCCAAGCCAGTCAGCCATGACTCCATTCCTTCCTCAGACCAGGTGCAGATCACCAAGGGTGGAGCAGGAAGAAAAGAAAGAAGAACACACTCCCTTTCCTCACCAGAGGAATGAAGTGGGTCCCTGCCAACCTGATACTCCCTGGCAGAAATAACAACACCTGGAACTTTTTTCCAGACCCTACCAACTTTCTCTTGGTCAGATAAGGAGGTCAGACTTGAGACCAAAGGGTCTGACCCCTTCCTTTAGATTCTTTATTTCCTTAATATTTCCTTTGAAGAAGTAAGGAAGTATCTTCTACAAGATGGGAACTAGGTTTGGCCCTGCTTTTAACCCAGCAGGGTAGGATATTGCAGCCCTAATTTGAACCCAATTAAAATACATGTGTGCTCTTGGCTTAGCTACTCTGTTAATACCTGTAGGACATCATCTTCTAATTAGGTGTCCTGATAATATGTTTCCATGAGAGTCTCCCGAGAAGGGATTGGCCTGGTATTCGATCAACAAATGTACACAAGACACTGATGACGTGCAGCCACCTGCTAAGGGCTGGGTCTAGAAAGAAAAGGCACAGTGTCTGTTCAGGGCCTCAGAGACTAATGAAGGAGACAGTCAAGCAAATATAGTTAAACTATATTTATTCATGCTTCCAACAAATATCTATCAAATGCCCATTCAGTGCCAGGCATTTTACCAGATACTAGGAGACCATGGTGAGTAAGGCAGATTGGCCTGTACTGTCATGGAGCTGACAGCTCAGTCATGAAGAGAGACATGAATTAAATAATCACGAGAACGAAGGTGTAATTAGAAACTGAAATAAGAGCTCTGAGGAAATGGTAAATGGCCCGGTGAGAACTAGAGGAACCTGATCCAATTAAGGGAAGTCAGGCAAGGCTTCCTTGAGGAACTGACAACTGAACTAAGACTTGAAGAAAAAGTAGGAGTTAACCAGGTGAGTGGGGTAAAGAGGAGGAGGAGAGGAACAGCGCTCCAGAGAGAGGGAACAGTGTAGGTAAAGGTCCGCAGGTAGGCGGGAATGCATGGTTTCAAGGAAGTGGAAGGCTAGTTTGGAGATGAGTAATGAGGCAGAGAAGAGGCCAGGGCTGGTCCTCCCAGAGCCCCGCAGGCCTTGTTCTGGCCTTAGTCTTTATCCCAGAGCAACAGGAAAACAATGAAGGCTTTAAGTAGGGAATATGCACAGCCATTACACCCAGTGCTGTGACAGAGTAAATGGAATGCTGCTATGGGAGCATTAGGGAATCAACTAATCTGAACTGGTGTGTGTGGAATGGAGGAAGAGTAGGGATGTCAGGGCTGGGGATGTGTCCAAGCAGGCTTTCTGGAGGAGGAAATATCTGAGACGAATTTCTGAAGGATGAGTATGACTTAGAAAGGCAATGGTGGAAGGGTGGAGGAAGGGGGAGAGAGAGAACGTGGCTGGGTGAGTGTGAGGGTATGGGGGGACTCCAAGAAGAGCAGGCCAATAAGAGAAAAGGCAACAAGATTAGGTGGAGACCAGATGAGGAAAGCCTTACAGGTCATCGTGGGGTCTGGGTTTTATCTTGACGGCAGCAGGGAACCCACTGACACAGTCAAAGATCTTCAGCAGGAGAGGGATACTCATTTTCACATGTTAGAAGGGTCCCTGGCAGCAGGGTGGAAAGTGGACTGGAAGAGAGCAGTGCTGGAGAAGAGAGGCCACTGCTGCCTGCCTCAGCAGCCCAGGTGAGAGAAGGTGTAGCACCTGCACTCAGGCAGCACAGTGAGAATGGAGTAGGGAGGGTGATGCTAGGAGACATTAAAGAGGGACAGATGAAAGGGCTTTGTCACCAGTGAGATGGGTGGGAGTGATTTCTACTCTAATCAAAGCATAGTCTCAACAAAATGAATTCTATTTGTGCTGAGTCTTGCCTTATGACCTTGTACATGGTCAATTTTTGTAAATGCTCCATGTGTCCTTGGGAAGAACGGTGTTGACTAATTGTGGGGTGCAGGGTTCTCTTACATGGTTCATTCCATTAAACATGTTAATTGCGTATTTCGATCTTCCACATCCTTAATATTTTCTTGTCTGTTTGCTCTATCATTTATGACAGAAATGTGTTAAAACCCCCCACCGTCATTGTGAATTGGTCAACAACTTCTCTTTATGTATTTGTCAATTTTCACTTTATATATTTTGAGGCTATGTCATTAAGTATACACGTTTAGAATTTTTATATCTTTCTGTTGAACTGATCCACTTACCATTATGCAGTGATCCCTTTTATTCCTGATCATTCTTTTTGTCTTAGACCTACTTTATATATTAATATTGCCATACCAACTTTTAGTTTTTTGTTAACATCTGGTGTCTATTTTTGTGTGTGTGTGTCTGTTTTTCATTCTTTTGCTTTTAACCTTTCTGTGTCCTCATGTTTTAAATGTGTCTCTTATAATCAGAGTGTAGATGGATTTTTAAAAAATCCAGTAGCTAGTAAATTTAGCCCATTTACATTTATTGTGATTATAAATGTATTTGAATTTATTTCTGCCACGTAATTATGAGCAATTTTTAAAAACATTTCTATTATTCTTCTCTTTTTTCTAGATTCCTTTGGATAAGTACAATTTTATTTATTTCACCTCTTTTCCCTTATCCCTACCAGTTGCTAACTGGAATTAATACATTTTATTTCTTTTCTTTTAGTAGTTACCCTTAACGTTTAAACATGCATATTTGACTTATCAAATTCTAAGTTTAATTAATATCTCTAAGGCAGAGTTAAGGCTTTTGGGTGATTCCATTCAAAGATACAGGATCAAGGACTTAGGGCATATTTGAGACCAAAGGTGAGATCTGTTTTACATATGCTGGGTTTGAGGACACATACCCAATTATCACCTTAACGGATGCCTACACATCTACCTTCAGTGGCTTAATATACTTTGCAAAATATCCTCCTTCATGGGTATTCTGCATTGCTTAAGCAGTGACAGGAGTTAAAAACAAAATTAAAAAAATAAACATCACTGTTTGCCTTCCTTTGATTCTTAGAACCACGTCTTCCCTTCTGACCTAGCCACCAGGGCCAAATTGAACACTAACGTGTCCTAGAAACAGCAAGCTTCACAAACATTCCTTCGATAACTGTCGATAAGCTGAGAACTGAGTCTGAAACAGTGACCTGGATTCTCTCTTACATAATGATGGCTTACCTTTGCCTCCTCCATCTTCTCTACTATGTTTGTGGCTTAAATGACGAGGGAGGAGGGGCTTAGCTAATTTCTGCCAAATATGAGAGGGAAGGAAAAACTCTATTTCCATACCAACTGAAAAAATTATTTTAAATTAAGCATTCAATCGCAGCTGACCTAGACCACATCAGGATTCAACTAGTTCAACAAAACCACTTACTCGTATCTCCTAGAGGTCAGGTCACAGTTGTAAACTTTCCAAGTAGTGTTATGAATACTGTGCCCAGTTAATCCTTCAGACAATTCTGAGGTAGGCAGGGTGGGGATTATTAGAGGAAACATCTCGGAAGGAACAAATGACTTGCCCAGGCTCCCAGAGCCAATTTGTGTACAGCTGGGGCTGTATAGTGTTGCTCACTCTCCCACACTGAAAAGTGACTCTTGTATTCCTGCATGAGAGCGTATACTTAACATCCTGTCCATGTGTCAGAGTTCAGGATCTCTTCCAGAGGCTACAGCTAACAAAATATCAGGCTTAACATGGACGTTCCAATAGGCTTGGTGTTCCCCTCACTTTAGTGTCACTGGTAAGTCCAGAAAAATCTCCCCAGGGCCCCAAATCTCAGAGGGCTGGGCTTAGCACACGAGGATGACATGGAGTCCATTGGGCTTGGTCTTTTCCATCTCCCAACACACACACAGATAACCCCTTCCCCTGACAGCCAACAAAAAGATAATACTAATAACCACAAGCAGGGCTTATAAATTATGCTCAATGCCTGATTTCACATAGTTAATGGATTCATTTGTTAGAGCAATTTGTGAAAATCCCCAAGGGTCCGGTAAGGCTGCTGCCTAATGGTTTTATCACGTTATCATGTCATATACTTCCTTCATTCGTATCCTTTAACAATACTAGATTGGCAAGGAACTCTGGACCAACCACTGCTAAAAATATAGGTAAATTGTAAATAAAGCTAAACGGGGGGAGGGAAATTTTGTGCCTCTGCAGTTCCCTTCACCAACAAAAAGAGATTTCATTTTTTTTGTATGTTTTGGCTGATTCATAATCCCACTGATACAGTCTATCGAATTCACATTGACACAAGGCTTATTTTCAGGCATCAGCAAGTCACTTTCAGGTTTCAGGTATGGATCTGAACTTAAGGGCGACGGAAGAAATCTGAAGTCAGTGCAGCCACACCATCACTGTCCCTCTTACTGGGGGGAGCAGGCAGAGAACAGAGGCATGGGCTTGTATAACCCCAGGTTGCAATGCAATCAAGGGGGAGGGGATGCCCGCCGGCCTCTGACAGAAGGCCTTTAGCTTCATGGTTTACACACATATGAATGTGAGCATCAGTATAATTCTTGGCCAGAACTCATGCCTCCAACTTTGGCCAGTCTTTTGGTGCATCTGTTCCCTTCATCCCAGTGGGATGGAAGAAAGAATGTAAATGGGCAGAGCCAAATCCATGTACAACACGTAGAAACCAACTTAATGGAGACTCCCCACGGGTGCTGGATCTAGAAGGGAGGCTGTCCTCACCACGCAATTGCTGCACAACCAGGGCTAATGGGGACCTCCATTTGAGAAAATCCAGGGACAGCAAGAAACAAAATTCTGCCCATCTAAGATGGACAACACAAATGGCTCTTTGTACAGTGAAATGGTCACCACCAGTATACGATTATTTTCTCCTATACCAAATTAAGTACTCAATAAGTGCTTGAAAAAACAAAAAACTGATGGAACAAAAAATATGGATTATCTCTTAGCTGTAATTTAAGGAAGAAGGATCATTGTTGTATGCTAATGAGAGGTGATGGGTGAAGATGCCCATGTTTGGAAGCACTAAATTGCTTTACAGTGAGGGGATCCAGAATGGAGCGGAGGAGGAAGTGGAGGGAGAGGAAGACTGAAAGGCTGGGACGGAAAAGGACTGAGTACAGAGACAATGAGAGAGAGTGAGAGAGACAGAGGTGGGCACAGAGACTCAGAGGCTTGTGGATAAAGAGAGGGCTTTGGAAGAGAGAGTGAGGGTGTGGGAAAGAAATGCAAAGCGCTGTGCAAGGTGAACTCTGCAGTCTGCCCTATGAAACTGATGTATATGAAATTAATTTTCCATCTGTTATTGGACTATGTGAAAAGGGCCGGACAGAGTTTCACCATATGTGAAGGGGATATTTGGAGTGGTCTGACTTTAAAGATAGTTTATATGGTGTATGCAAAACTCTCTTTGGGGGGCCTTGGAGGGACTTCAAACCACAGCCCTTGTGGCTGTAGACTGGGAGAGATGTACTAGACACATTAAAATGCCTAGAGCAGAGGAAACACATGGAGGCTTCCAACATGAACCCTAATTCCAAAGTCACCAGGACAAATCACCCAAATTGCTCCCTTGGTTTCTGATGGAATTACCTTCTATGCAAGCAGCTCCATGAGGCCGCTCCAAGGATGCGTGGATGGGGAGTGTGAGAAATGCAGGAGGCTGGCTGGCCTTCCGTCAAGTTCACAGGGCTCCTAACACCTGGTGACTTGGGTTCTCTGGGAAATGAAGAGATGCATGGGGGCAAAAGGAGAGGCTGTTGGTGGTGACAGCCAATACCTGGGTCACAAATGAGTAACTTAATGAATGGTCAGGTCATGGGGGCAGATGTACGTGCCAGGCAATGGGTAAAATCCCCACTTCTAAAAATACTACTGCGGTACCAGTGAAGTCACGTAACCTTGTCATGGCGATTAAAGGCAAGTTAGGGCTTTCTTTCAACAGACCCCTTTTGAGGCTCACTTACTAGCTGTGGACCTTGGACAGGCCACTGAGCAGCTGTAAGCTTTGGTTTCACTTTATAAAAAAACGAGGACAGGGGCTTCCCTGGTGGCACAGTGGTTGAGAGTCCACCTGCCGATGCAGGGGACACGGGTTCGTGCCCTGGTCCGGGAAGATCCCACATGCCGCCGAGCGGCTGGGCCTGTGAGCCATGGCCGCTGGGCCTGCGTGTCTGGAGCCTGTGCTCCGCAACGGGAGAGGCCACAACAGTGAGAGGCCCGCGTACCGCAAAAAAAAAAAAAAAAAAAAAAAAAAAAAAAATGAGGGTAACATTAGCATCTGCCTCAAAGAATTATGGTGAGGAGGACATGAGTTAACTTGCAGCCCACCATATGTTCATGATGATGATGATCATTATTATGGTAAGGCCACTCGATAATCAACGTGTACAATTAGCACCTACTCACTCTTGTAAGATGAAGTTCTCATGTTGGTTTTCCAGTCTCTTCTTCACCTCTTTCTTGTACAGTCCTTGTAGTCAGCACCAATTCATTCTCCTAAATGGTGGGGTAAGTAGATATTTTAAAATACTAAAGTTTATTGGCTTTGCTTTTTAGTCCTCAGCGGTGTCACTGATGCATTTTTACACTAAAAATATAAATTTGTATATAGAGGGTATCTACAACATTAGAGGATTATAATAGGCAGTACAGTGGTTTCTGTGTCAACAGTAAGTATGTCTCATTAGAAAATAATTAGGAGGAAGATGGCCTTGGTCCTAGGAACAGACTACCGTCTTCCCTGTGTGATCTGATGATATACAGGCAGCTGTGGACTCAGGCAGCTGCTAGCAGAACCTTCAAAATGCTCCGCCCCATAAAATGTCCTTTGGCAGTGACTGCCCTTTAATAACCCCACTGAACACCTCCACATGCCTTCTTCTCCAGCTCTGGTTCTGTTCCCACCAGTAAACCCAGAACTGCCCTTTACAAATTAACTGTTGGCTGTCTCGGAAATGCCCCTCACCGCCACCTACCCCGCCCCCGCCTTCCCCATGGGTCTCCCATGCCCAAGCTCCCGGGGCTATCTCCATACAAGGGCCTCAGCACCTGGCCAAAACAGTGGGAGGGTGGAGGGCACAACCTCAGTGCTGGCCTCTCGGCATTTGTGGGTTTCAGCCAGACCCCGAGTGTTATTTTAGTGCAACTTCGGCATTTAATTTGAGGATGTGTGTGGATCAGAAGGAGGGACCAAAACATTATTTTTTTTCCTCTCCGCCAAATGATCAAATTTGATGTTCTAAAAAACACACAGCCTGGTCCAGAGCTGTGTCCAATTGGGAAGTGAGACATGCCTGAAAATCCCTCCCCTACCAGGGACCATCCTTCCTTAACCACTGGCCACGGCACAGGCCTGTTTACTGTGGACAGCACCTGGGCAGTCTGTGGTTACCACCCGCCCAGGAGCCTGTGCCCTGAGGCTCTCCTTCCCTTCTTGAAAGTGCATGCTGCACCTTCGCTGGAAGAACATTCTACAAGGTTGTTTAATTTCTTACAGCCTTGAAAGCGCCATAACCAGGAGCTGCTCAGCCATGGCTGAAGGGGAAATCACAACCTTCACAGCCCTGACCGAGAAGTTTAACCTGCCTCCAGGGAATTACAAGCAGCCCAAACTCCTCTACTGTAGCAACGGGGGCCACTTCCTGAGGATCCTTCCAGATGGCACAGTGGATGGGACAAGGGACAGGAGTGACCAGCACAGTAAGCACCCACCTCACCTTTCTGGTGCCTTCCCTTAGTCAAGGACGGAAGAAGGGAGGATAGCTAAAGAAGGGCTGTACCCGCTTCCCCAAGGCTCTATGCAAGCATGACACACTCAGAGGCAGGGGGAACAAGGTGTAAAGGGTCTAGGTGTGGAAAAGGGGGAGTTGTGAAGGCTACAGCCTGCCTAAAGAGGTCCTATTTCAAGAGTTGAAGAGGACTCTCTGTTGACCTAACACAACTGCTGTGAGATCAGACTGGCTACCAATGTTCAGTTGTTCCAGATTTCTGTAACTAGCGAGAGGTCTGGTCCCCAGGGCCCTGCTCGCTCCATGACAGGAAGGGCCACATGGGGCAGGGCCGGTAAACCCCCCACAAAGACATGGGCTCAATTTCAAGTTAACTGACTCTCCAGGTTATCTTCCTACTGGGCTTGATTTGTGAAATCCTAGTTCATAATCGTAGTCTCACACATCATAAATTGTGCCGCTCTCACTCTGCATATCGTGCAGATGTGTTTGGGGGTAACCGGGAGGAGTGAAGTCATTCTCCAGACCTTATAGAAACCAAAGGGCAAGAGCGATTCCAGCCAAAGGCCTACTATCTCTTCCGGGCTTTCCTGCCAGCCCAGCTCCCAGATGGTGTTGATAAATGGAGGTATGACCTTGGAGAAAAGAATCTCCTCGACTATCTAAGAAAAAAAATTTCTTCGTTCTGCTTTAGTACTTCTGGCGGTGGTGTGTTATGTTTGATGTTAGGTGTCTGGGTCCTACCGTGATGTGCTCAGGGATTCCCTGAGCACCACCAAGGCATTAGATGCTGGAGAGGAGCCAGAAGTCAGATCTGGTCCCTGATAAGAGGGTCTGAAGGGTCAGACATGTCACGCACCAAGAGAAGGAACGTATGGATGAAATCAGGAGACACAGAATAGCACGGGTGGACATTAAGGTTGCTGCAGGATGGCTTTAAAATGAAATGCAGAACACTGGCTTTGATGTGATCGTTTATATATCAGGTAGTCTTTCTTATTCACAGATGTGCACCAAAGGTTGCAGGCACTAAGCACAAACGGCCACCCCAGTGGCGCTCACTCTCCATCCTCAGATGCACAGGTGGTGGGGACGGAAGCCAGCGCTTACCAAACCAGGCGGCACTGTCCTGTCCTTCCCACCCACCAAGCAGACCCTTGAGATGAGAAGCAGGAAGACTGAGGTTGGGGCTGGACGCTGCAGGGTTAGGTTTTTTCAGCTTGGTTTTGATGGCTTGTCTTCAGATGGGCCTGTTGAATGCCTTATACCTGATGCAAAACAGGTACCAGAGTGAAGCAAAAAAAAAAAAAAAAGACTGCTGAGTAGGTCAAACACATACAGAAGCAATGTTTACTGCAAATAAATGGACTCAGACTGCAGTCTGTTGTGTTGTGTCAGACAAGCTACACAATTCATGTGATCTGCCTCGTACAACACAAAGGGAACAAGCTGTAATTTCTCAAAGGTTTTAAACATTTCTAATAAGTCTTAGCTTTCTGAACCAATGGGAATGCTCTCTGGTCCTTAGAGTCCCAGGAGAAAAAACAACCTTGGTGATATGTTCCATGGCGTTAAGCTGGCTCTTCTGGGAAACCTTAAATTCTGGGGTAACAAGAAGCTACAATTACAATTCCAAGTACTGGAATTTCTGTACAAATGGTAGATGACTTCACTGTTAACATTATAGACTGCACTCTGGGTATGGAACTTTGGGACAACTTCTGCATAGCGCTGCGAATTCAGCTGCCCAACCTCAGATGTCAGGAGCCCTGGAGGGCAGCATACGGTAGCGTAGGAGTGTGTGTGAGGAGGTCTGCACACAAGTGATGCTGGATTAATTACTTTCCAAGTGCACTTGGGCTAGTTACTTAACTGTTTTGGCCTCACTTTTCTCACGTGTAAAATAAGAATGATATTACTTGCCTCACAGGCTCCTTGGGAGGGTTCCATGAGATAACGCAGTGAAAGTTCTTGACACAGTCCCCTGACCCAGAGCAACAACTCAGCACGTGTGGTTATTCTTGGCACCACTGTCACCACCACCACCACCACCACCACGACTTCCAGGTAGTTAACGCGGCACATGGAGATACAGCACAACACTTAAGGGCCTTGCCTAGTCTCTTCTCTTCAATAACACAGCCCTCCGTGAAGGCCAAGGGTCTAGATTCAGGTTTTGATTCAAGGCCTCTCTGGCAACATTCAGAGTCGTTGCACTGGCCTACTTACTTAGTCTAGAACTAAGAACAAGGGCCAAGGAGGTCAGAAATCAAAGTCGGGTGAGTGAGCAGAAATACACCCCCGTACCAGTCAATGCCAGGAGAACTGGATAAGCCACATAGACCCTGCAGAGTCAGGGGCCCTAGACTTAGAGACAGAAACCCTGAGTTCATATTCCTATGCTTCCACTTTCTAACTGGAGCAGCACCAGACAATTCCCGTTCTCTCCATTTTGCATAAAGTGCTCTGCCAAAGCAGCTTCCCATCCCCCATCCCCAAGACCCTTCCGACCATTCTCTCTTGTCTAGCAATGTAAAAGTCTCCAGTGTTCCCAGCTATCTCATCTTGGGGGAAAATACTGAGGCTCAGTTACCTCACCTGTGCAACGGGAAGAGCAGCACTGCCTTGTGTGCCTGACAAAGCTGAAAACTCTTATGAGATCCTACAGCCGAGAGGACTCCCTTCCTACCATGGATGTGCCCTATAAATGTGGTTCTGTTGCCCTCTTCTGCCCAGTGATGGTACTGCCACAATCCTTCTGAATTTCAAGTTTCTTCAGAAACAGAATCAACCCAGGCAGGCATGGAGTGGATGATCCCTGAGTGGTTGGCACAGCCTGGCGAGGGAATGGTTTCTATTCTTTGATCATTAGTTTGAGCATGACTGGAGGCCATGGTGACAAGTAGAGAGCCACACTCTAAGACTTCCTTCAGGAAGAATATTTCTAAAAGCCAATCAAATATTTAGGTAAATCTACATAATTATGCAAGGTAGAACTGTACACCTTCCAGCTCTACAAGGCAAAAACACAAAAAAACAAAAAACCTACTTTCACAGGTATTCCTTTGTTTTCTTTTTTTTTGTGTGTGTGTGGTACGCGGGCCTCTCACTGTTGTGGCCTCTCCCACTGCGGAGCACAGGCTCCGGACGCGCAGGCTCAGTGGCCATGGCTCACGGGCCCAGCTGCTCCGCGGCATGTGGGATCTTCCTGGACCGGGGCACAAACCCGTGTCCCCTGCATCGGCAGGCGGACTCTCAACCACTGCGCCACCAGGGAAGCCCCCTTTTTTTAAATTTTATTTTTTTAACATCTTTACTGGTGTATAACTGCTTTACAATGGTGTATTAGTTTCTGCTTTATAACAAAGTGAATCAGCTATACGTATACACACATCCCCATATCTCCTCCCTCTTGTATCTCCCTCCCACCCTCCCTATCCCACCCCTCTAGGTGGTCACAAAGCACCGAGCTGATCTCCCTGTGCTATGCGGCTGCTTCCCACTAGCTATCAGGTTTACATTTGGTAGTGTATATATGTCCATGCCACTCTCTCAATTAGTCCCAGCTTACCCTTCCCCCTCACTGTGTCCTCAAGTCCATTCTCTATGTCTGCATCTTTATTCCTGTCCTGCCCCTAGGTTCTTCAGAACCTTTTTTTTTTTTAGATTCCATATATATGTGTTAGCATACAGTATTTGTTTTTCTCTTACTTACTTCACTCTGTATGACAGACTCTAGGTCCATCCACCTCACTACAAATAACTCAGTTTCATTTCTTTTAAGGGCTGAGTAATATTCCATTGTATATATGTGCCACATCTTCTTTATCCATTCATCTGTTGATGGACACTTAGGTTGCTTCCATGTCCTGGCTATTGTAAATAGAGCTGCAATGAACATTGTGGTACATGACTCTTTTTGAATTATGGTTTTCTCAGGGTATATGCCCAGTAGTGGGATTGCTGGGTCATATGGTAGTTCTATTTCTAGTTTTTTAAGGAACCTCCATACTGTTCTCCATAGTAGCTGTATCAATTTACATTCCCACCAACAGTGCAAGAGGTTTCCCTTTTCTCCGCACCCTCTCCAGCATTTATTGTTTGTAGATTTTTTGATGATGGCCATTCTGACTGGTTTGAGGTGATACCTCATTGTAGTTTTGATTTGCATTTCTCTAATGATTAGTGATGTTGAGCGTCCTTTCATGTGTTTGTTGGCAATCTGTATATCTTCTTTGGAGAAATGTCTATTTAGGTCTTCTGCCCATTTTTGGATTGGGTTGTTCTTTTGATATTGAGCTGCATGAGCTGCTTGTATATTTTGGAGATTAATCCTTTGTCAGTTGCTTCATTTGCAAATATTTTCTCCCATTCTGAGGGTTGTCTTTTCATCTTGCTTATGGTTTCCTTTGCTGTGCAAAAGCTTTGAAGTTTCATTATGTCCCATTTATTTATTTTTGTTATTTCCATTTCCCTAGGAGGTGGGTCAAAAAGGATCTTGCTGTGATTTATGTCATAGAGTGTTCTGCCTATGTTTTCCTCTAAGAGTTTTATAGTGTCTGGCCTTACATTTAGGTCTTTAATCCATTTTGAGTTTATTTTTGTGTATGGTGTTAGGGAGTACTCTAATTTCCTTCTTTTAGATGTAGCTGTCCAGTTTTCCCAGTACCACTTACTGAAGAGGCTGTCTTTTCTCCACTGTATACTTTTGCCTTCTTTGTCAAAGATAAGGTGACCATATGTGCATGGGTTTATCTCTGGGCTTTCTATCTCGTTCCATTGATCTATATTTCTGTTTTTGTGCCAGTACCATACTGTCTTGATTACTGTAGCTTTGTAATATAGTCTGAAGTCCGGGAGCCTGACTCCTTCAGCTCCGTTTTTCTTTCCCAAGATTGCTTTGGCTATTCGGGATCTTTTGTGTTTCCATACAAATTGTGCAATTTTTTGTTTTACTTCTGTGAAAAATGCCACTGGTAGTTTGATAGGGAATGCAGTGAATCTGTGGATTGCTTTGGGTAGTACAGTCATTTTCACAATGTTGATTCTTCCAATTCAAGAACATGGCATATCTCTACACCTGTCTGTATCACCTTTAATTTCTTTCATCAGTGTCTTATAATTTTCTGCATACAGGTCTTTGGTCTCCTTATGTAGGTTTATTCCTAGGTATTTTACTCTTTTTTGTTGCAATGGTAAATGGGAGTGTTTCCTTAATTTCTCTTTCAGATTTTTCATTGTTAGTGTATAGGAATGCAACAGATTGCTGTGCATTAATTTTGTATCCTGCTACTCTACCAAATTCATTGATTAGCTCTAGTAGTTTTCTGGTAGCATGTTTAGGATTCTCTATGTATAGTATCATGTCACCTGCAAACAGTGACAGTTTTACTTTTTTTTTTTTTTTTTTGGCTACGTTGGGTCTTCATTGCTGCCTGTGGGCTTTCTCTAGTTGCAGCAAGCAGGGGCTACTCTTCATTGTGGTGCATGGGCTTCTCAGTGTGGTGGCTTCTGTTGTTGTGAAGCATGGGCTCTAGGCGTGTAGTGTGGCACACGGGATCTAGAGCGCAGGCTCAGTAGCTGTGGCACACGGGCTTAGTTGCTCCATGGCATGTGGGATCTTCCCAGACCAGGGATTGAACCCGTGTCCCCCGCATTGACAGGCAGATTCTTAACCACTGCACCACCAGGGGAAGTCCCAGTTTTACTTCTTCTTTTACGAGTCTGTGTTCTTCTGCCAGCGTTTAGTAGGTGTTCTGTAGGAGTTGTTCCACATGTAGATGTATTTTTGATGTATTTGTGGGGAGGAAGGTGATCTCCCACATCTTACTCCTCCACCATCTTGAAGGTCCTACCCACAGCTTTTCTTTGTCCCCAGCCAGTTGATCTGCCCTGGGCAAGATAAGGAAGTTTTCAAAAATGTGTCCTCTTCCTACCTCCAAGAGAATCAGTTTCCTAGAACCTAACACAAGGCCTTGCTTGGAGTGGTATAAACTACGCTGGATGACTGTGTATGGGCTGCTGTAATGTAGACCTGAGTCAAAGGTCTCCACTGGTGGGAATTTCTGGCCTGCAGAGAAGATGTTTTTGGTTCATCCCTTTACGATGGCTCAAATCACTGCTGTAGGAAATTAGCAATGCAGACTGTGGACGTTTGTCACTTCGCCATACCAGGAAGGCCAGGCAGGATGACAGAGGAGAGCTGCAGACTGCGAGAAGGGGCATCGGGGGCAGGGTGTGAGAAGCTTCATGCTGACTCCTAGGGCTTGACTTGGGGAGGTTAGTAAATGGTCGTGTCACCAGGAGAGGGAGGCTCCTGGAGGAGGAACAGGGCCAGGGAAAGAGGACGTGTTCCATCTCAGACACAGGGCGTTTGAGGAGCGCCTCGTGGACCAGGCAGCCCTCCTTGGGGTTATCACTTCACATTTACTTGTGCAATTATTTAATGGTTCTCTCCCTCAGTGGGCTCCCTGAGAATGGGGACTTTTTGTCTCTTACAGCTCAACACTGCAATTTGTGTGTCTAGCACATTGCCTGGCAGCTGGGATCATGCTCAAGAAATATTAATTTGATGAGTTAATGAACTGTGTTAGTGGCAGGTAAATTCAAATTCAACCATATATTCCATAAATATCTATCGAGCACCTGATATATGCCAAGCACTGCACTAGACTCTTTCATTTCCTCTTAGCCACGATCCTGTGAGGTTATTAATTATCATTCAAAACTAACTGCCCTGTGAACTAACCCTGTGAACACAGGGCCTGGCACCAGCCAGCAACTGGGAAACCTGGCACTGACCCACAGCTGCATCTTCCAGGACTCTCTCCATAGCCCACTACCATCCCCGACACCAGCAGCAAGCCGTGCACCCCACACACTGATCAAATAAACCTGCTGAATTCACACAGTCCACTGTGTGGGTCAGATGGGTGTAGGTGCAGGGCCCATCACTGCTGTTTACTGGTTTCCTGTCACCTCGGGGAAGTTACTTTTCCTCCACGTGCCTCAGCTTCCTCATTCTAAAAACAAGGATGGCCACAGTACCCACCCTCATAGAAAAGTAGCAATTCTAACTGTGGTAGTTTGTGAAAGTGTGCAACACCCTGCCAGGCACATGATGAGTGCTTGGAACATGGTATTTATCATCCTCCTTCTCATCATCATCCTGAGGCTTGCTCGGCCTTCCTTATCTAACCATATGCTCTTGGGAGTCTGCTGAGTTAAGCAAACGCTACACTAGCTCCCTCCATCTCAGCGTCTCCGAGACTGTCCAGGCGTGGAGCTCTGAAGGCCTGGCATGTAGGTACCTCGTGCCCAGGCGCCAGCCCCACAAGCCCTGCCCTGTCTGACCTCTCCGCACGGCAAGCTGTCTTGGGCAAAGCAAGGAGGAGCTCCATGCCTGATTCTGCTCCTCCTGCTGGAGTTCCCTCTCTGCCTAAGAGGGCTGTGACTTATTCCTGGACGGGATTCATAACTGGAACAGTAACTGAAGGATAGGAAAATGCTCACGAGCATCCCAAACCTGCAGCCCCTCCTGCGGCGTGCACCCCCTCGCCTCGCCAGGCACGTAGGAGGTTGCACGGAGAGCGGGATTACCGGCACCGCTCACCACACAAATGGAAATGTTCCTGAGCAAAGTGTGTGCCAATCAAATATTTATAAATCAAACCACATCCTAAAGGCAGTAGAGGAGTTCACTGGCCCCAAGAACCCTGCTCTGCGGCCCTTTAGAAAGGGCAGGCTCCTTCCCTTCAGTGAATCCCTCCTGCCCCTAGTTCTGGGGGCAGTCTGGACCCACGTTCTGCTACCACTCGGCACCTCATGGTGAAGGCACTGTGCTCCCCATCAGCTTAGAGCAAAAGTTGAAACTAGCTTTTCAGAGGACCATGGTGAGCAGAGCTGGGCCAGGCTGCCAGGCATCAGAAAGAGGGGCTGGTCTTCAGGCAGGAACACTGTCCCCAGCGGGATGCCACGCCGAAGGCCTCCCTCCCTCTCCTCCCCACTGCTCCCTTATCTGCTTATACAGAAGGGGTTTTTCCAGATAAACACTTTTTAAACTATCACACAGTCCATGGACTATATCAAAATTTCCCAGGCACCTTTTTCAGACCCTAAAGGGGAAGCAGACACCTTCACACATTCTAAGAAAAGTCTTGTGTGTGTGTGTGTGTGTGTGTGTGTGTGTGCGTGCGTGCGTGCGTGCCTATTCCAAACCACTGGAATTTTTTTTTTCCACAAACTCCATTTTATTTCTTCTCTGTCTTTCTCTAATGTTTTACGGCGCCCGGCTTGTGGCTACATTTTAATTATAAATGCCACTGACATAAAACAACCTCACAGAGTTCTGAATGAAGCTGACCTCATTTTGGGTAAACACGGCAAAGGACGGGAAGTCTCCAACCCAGAATAAACCAGGCACGTAATCTCTCTTGGCCTCTCTTTGGAGAGCAGAGGTGGAAAGCAGGCCTCTTTTAAAGGCCACGGAGGAACGTGCTGCAGAAGCAGAACCCCCGCCTGCAGGCGTTCATCCTGCTGAATGCACCAGCTGTAATCTTATCTTTAAAAATTCCTATGGCAGGACAGGAAGATACTAGGATGGTGCCCAAGGCTCATGTCTCTTGCCTCTGGCAGGCTCCTAACTCCTGTTCCTTCTTTCTATCCTTGGAAAGTAAGCGATCATGTGTCTTACTGTGAATAAACTACTATTAATAGCTAATGGAAGGGTCTGAGGAGCAGAAGAGAAAGCCAGGGATACCGGCTTATAGTTCCTCAGGAAAAAAAGGAAGAACATCTAGTCGGGGACCAGCATATCCACTCAAAGCCCTGGATTCCTCCTTACATAGGTTCCCCTAAGTAAAGACGCATGGAGGCATCCAAAGGATGAGGGTCCAAAGGATGAAGCCGGAGCAGGGTCTGCAAAGGCGATTTGGTACATTTCAGTTATTTGACATTCACTTTTGCTAAATCAGCTACTTCCAAACCAGCACACCCTAATGCATTCCTAGAAACGGAGCAGGACTGGATTCCACTGGGGACACTATGGTTACAAATCCACCAGGCAAACGCCTCCCGCCTTCCTGCAATGCTTTATAAATATGAATTTCTCTAAGAAACTTGTATCTATCACTAGAGTACCTTTTTAAAAATTGCTTTCCATTTCTTCTGCTAAGTCAAAAGTCACTGTCCGCATTTCAGAACTAGGGAACACTGAGTTCCCATAGAGCTAAATGATCTGTCTCGTTTTTCAAAAAGTACTCGCTCCTTCATCCTTGGGATGCTACAGAGCCACTGGCCTTCCCGCTCATAGACAGCAAGTCCTAAATTCCCCGTATGGGAGGGAAGAGGTGCTCCCCCTCTGTGCACTGGGTGCTAACCTGGTGGAAGGTGCTGGAAGAAGAAAATGAACAGAGCAGGTGTGGCTTTAGTGGCCCTTCACCAGCTTTCCTGGTTCCCTGTCTGCCCTTAAGAAGACGCACCTTTTGCAGATAACTATGCTCAGGTCTAGATGGTACCTGAGGTCAAGCCTGCACTGGGTCATAGAGCACCACAGGGGCAGAGGCAGCAAGAAGCTGAGTGTCTGCCCACCAACCAAGAACCAGGCTTTACACATCAACTACTCACCCCCCACCCCCCTAAAGTACGAAAACATCAGCAGCCCCATCATCCAAAGTTAACCACTGTTATCACCTGGCTGTTCTTACCTCAGAACTGTGTTTTTAAAGAAATGAAGAGCTGGGATGAAGGGAAAGTTCCTTCCACTCCCCTCCCCAACCTCAATCCTTCTCATCCTCCCCAGAGTAGCCACTGCTATGCATTTGGTCTGAATCGAGTGCACATTTTTATCTTTTACTCCCTATCTATTCATGAGCTATGCGCATTGTTTTATGTTTTTTACAAAAATTTCATCAAGGATTTACCATTAACATTCTTTTGCAATTTGCTTTCTTTCACTGCACATTATTTTCTGCTTTTCTTTGAAAGGGAAAACAATTATAGAGAGAGAGAGAAAAGAGAGTTTTTGTTGTAGTTGCACTTTTGTTTGCTTTTAGCTAAAAAACAAGTGGGGTTTTTGCTACTGTGCTGCTTGATCACTCTGGGTCGTCTGTACCCCTAATTGGGTGTCAGCCCCTGAAGGCAGGGACCTTGCCGGCACTGAGCAAACGCCCAGCACACAATGGCCAGTGCATGAAAACGTGGTGACTGGGTGGCTTTCCCTGAGCCCCCTGCTTGCTCCAGGAGAGAGGAGCTGCTGCTTCCACCCAGGCTGTTGGCCAGGCCCTCCCTCTCTTTCTAGCCCCCCCTCTCACTCGCTCTCCTTCCCACCCCCCAGCAGCAGCCGCGGGAGGATGTAGGTTTGGAAAACTGGAATGAAGTCACACTAGGGAGTTGGACACCTAGTCAGTTACACGAGCAACACGCTGGGTGTTACTCCTTCCTGCCAGCTCTGCTTGCAGAAGGATATATGCTTAAGAAACTCAGCCAGAAAGAAATCCAGTGAAAATGAGCTATGAAACTTGGACATCCTGGAGAAATAATAATTACAGAGGAAACTCTTGAGACGAACTCTCACCAGTGCCACAGCCCTGGTGTTGGGGCTCAGGGCCGAGGACTGAGTCGTGTGCCAGGCAGCTCTGCTTCATGTTTACCTCCGTGGGGCGTTTACACAGCCAAGACGGGACTCCTCAGACAGCAAAGTCAACTCTACTTAGCCCCACAGAGAGACAAACGGGCACTATTTAAGGCATAGGGCAGAAATGGACTAGAGAATGAAAAGCTTTAAAAAAAAACTCTTCCTTGGTGATAGTGATGTGTCAGTGTAGGTTCATCAGTTATAACAACTGTATCACTCTGGTGGGGGATGATGGTAATGGGGAGGCTATGCCCATGCAGGGGAGAGGGCATATGGTACATTTCTACACCTGCCCCTTATTTTTGCTGTGAACCCAAAACTGCTCTACAAAATAACGTCCGTTTAAGAAGATTTTCCTGGGGCTTCCCTGGTGGTGCAGTGGTTGAGAGTCCGCCTGCCAATGCAGGGGACACGGGTTTGTGCCCCGGACCGGGAAGATCCCACATGGCGCAGAGTGGCTGGGCCCGTGAGCCATGGCCGCTGAGCCTGCACGTCCGGAGCCTGTGCTCCGCAACGGGAGAGGCCACAACGGTGAGAGGCCCGCGTACAGCAAAAAAAAAAAAAAAAAAAAGAAGAAGAAGATTTTCCTGGATTACCCAAAAGGACTTGCCCTCTGGGACTGCTGTTGCACCTATAATGCGTCTGACTAAATACCTACTTATATGGATGGTAGGTGGAAAAAAAGTCCCAGGCAACTAACATCACTCAATTCTACGGCTATGAAATGGGATCCTGGATGGTCATCTGCCATCTGGTACATGTCTGACCTTGAACACAAGGGGGACCAAGGAGGGAAGTGAATATGGCTTGATTTGGACCAATCTCCCGGATAACTGGAGCTCAAGGTATACTGTACGAAAGAGAGGAAAAAGTAGGATACCTGAAATAGGTGAGCCTGGGTTCTGGTCCTGGTTTTGCCCCTGATTATAAGTATAATGTTTGGTAAAACATGCTCTTACCAAACTTCAGTTTCCTTACCTGTAGGACAGAGCCAGTGCCACCTTCCTCCAGGGATGCTGTGAAGAGTGATGAGGTCACCTAAACACAGTAAAAATGGCAATAATTGTACTGGACACTTCCAGGCATCAGATCATTCAACCCCACAATTCCATGAAGCAGATACTATCATTATAGATAAGGAAATAGAGGTAAATACCATGCCCAATCATCACACAGCTAATACATAGCCAAGCCAAAATCTGAATTCATGCAGTTTGCTTCTGGAGTCCAAACTCTTTTGTTTACTTTTTATACCAAGATAGAAACTAGCATGATGCCTGGCGCATTGTAAGTAATCAGTAAACGATTATTCCCTTCCTTTGGTGTCTCTTAAATATACATGATTATGATGGGAAACTGATACAAAATACATTTGAAAGTTCTCTGAAAACCATGAAGTCCAATGAAAATACAGAGCATTAAAAAAACAATTTATTGAGATAAATTCACATACCTTACAATTCACCCATTTAAAGTATGCAATTCAGTGTTTTTTTTTACATTCAGAGATTTGTGCAACCATCTCTATAATCAACTTTCATCATCCCAAAAAGAAACCCTATACCTCTTAACCACAGTTTCCCCTTCTCTCTCCAAGCCCCTCCTCAGCCCCTGGCTACCACTAACCTGCTTCCTGTCTCTATGGGTTTGCCTATTCTGGACATTTCTTTTAAATGGAATCATACAATATGTGGTCCTTTGTGAGTGGCTTCTTCACTTAGCATGTTTTCAAGGGTCAGCCATGTTTTTGTGAGTGGCTTCTTCACTTAGCATGTTTTCAAGGGTCAGCCATGTTTTTGTGAGTGGCTTCTTCACTTAGCATGTTTTCAAGTTTCAGACATGTTGCAGCATGCATCAGTACTTTGTTGCTTTTTATGGCCAAATAATACTCTATTGTATACAGCATTGTTATTAAATGTATTTACATGATTCCTAGACTGTTAGAGCTGAAAAAACTCTAGAGACTGAATCCAAACCACCCCCATTTTACTAACAAGGAGACTGTAGCCTGAAGGTTAAACAGCCTAGCCAAGGTCACCCTGCTGGTCAGTGGTACAGTCCAGCCTTGACCCTTACAACTCTCAATTTGGCCCCATCTTACTTCACTCCACAAAGCATTATTGGAAACACAATTCAAAATGCACAGCTTACTGATGATGGGCCAACAGAATCATCTCTGCAACAATTAGCCTAACATCATTCATTCAGCAAATGCATAATGTCTGTAGCCAGAGCACAGGGCGCTATGGGAGGCACTGGAGACTGAAGGAGGAACAGAATAGATAAGATTCCTGCCCTTTCTCCCAAGTGTGCAGTCCCCTGGGGAGGTAGAAATTAATGAGTAAAGCCCTAAACTATAAAAATAAGTGCACACTGTACAAAATGCCATGAAGGAAACAAACAGGGACCGAGAAAGACAATGATGCAGGCACTAGGGTGGCATGGGTCCTGGCTGAAAGGACTTGTTGTGCAGAGTGTGGAGGGGCACTTGGGTGGGGAAGGCCTCTCTGAGGAGGGAGTTTTAGGCTGAGGCCAGAAGGAAAAGGACCATCTTTGTGAATATTAGGGGAGAGGAGGTACCAGACAAAGGGCAGAGCGTGCGCCAAGAGCCTTAGGCAGGAGGGAGCTCAGGGTGGGACAATGACTCAGGGAGCAAGTGGTGTGACGCGAGGCTGGAGAGGGGAGGCCTCTGTCTGCGCTCTCATGACTACCTCTCAGAGCTAAGTGGAGTTAGGAAGACCGGTGGGAAAGGAGACTGTGGCTTCCGCTTTCCTTCCCGTGAATTAAATAAACGCCACTTGCCAGAGGAGGCCCTGAGTTTCTGTGGCTAAGACTTCCAAGGACAAGAGAACTGCATCTTCAATAAGGGTGATGTAACTATGTGTCACCCTTAGGATGAATCAGAAGATAAGGAAAACAGAGGGAAGTGAGAAAATACAGACATATTAATAAGGAAGTGGTGAAATGATTATGGTACAGCCACATAATAGAACACAATTCAACTGGCAAAAAGAAGGTAACTCCTTCACTACTGAAGTGGAAAGATTTCCAGTCAGTTGTTAAGTGAAAAACACAAGGTGTAGAACTGTATGGTATCTCACTATTTGCGTAGAAAAAAAAAAAAAAAAGGCAGGAGGGATAACAACTCTCTAGAAGGATATACTCAAAATATGTCTCAGGGGGCTTCCCTGGTGGCACAGTGGTTGAGAGTCCGCCTGCCAATGCAGGGGACACAGGTTCGTGCCCCGGTCCGGGAAGATCCCACATGCCGTGGAGCGGCTGGGCCCGTGAGCCATGGCCGCTGAGCCTGCGCGTCCGGAGCCTGTGCTCCACTGAGGGAGAGGCCAAAGCAGTGAGAGGCCCGCGTACCGCAAAAAAAAAAAAAAAATGTCTCAGAGGAGTTTACTTGTTTGTCTCTGTCTCCCCAGGAGAACGTGCCCCAGAGGAAGGGCAAGGATCCTGTCTGTCTTGTATCCCCATCAGTTGGGAGCGGGAGGCTGGAAGGACTGGGAGAAGACATTCACCATCTCCTCTTCTATGTTTCCAAGTCTGAAACATGGGAATATATTTCTGATTCTAAGAAATTAAATGAAAACAAGGAAAAGCAATAAGGGGTCTAGAGGTGCCAACCGAAGCCCTGTATTCCTTCTAGCACCCCTTGTGCCTCAAACTTTGACAAAGTCAACCCTTAGAGGGGTCTGACTCCAAGAGAACTACTGGGTGCTCACTGGTCCCCAGTCTAGATTTCACTCCTTATCATAACAATGGCTATGACCAAAGAAATTTTCCAGAAGAATCCAGAATTAATTTCAATTCCCAAATGGGAACCATCAAAGCACCTCTCTCCAGAGTCACTCCGGAGAGGATTAACAAATGAATAATATCAAGTGGGACTCCAGTGAGGTATCCAGCAGTGAGCAAGGCACCATGGGAGTATCAGTCAGTATAAATGGAAAGAGGGCAACTCAGGGTATCTCAGTCCTCGCCCTCAACTTCAATGTTTCTCAACCTCGGTATTATTGACTTTTTGAGCTGAATAATTCCTTGACGTGAAGGGCTTGCCCGGGCGCTGTAGGATGTTTATTTAGCACCATCCCTCGCTTCTACTCACTAGATGCCAGTAGCACCATCCCACTCCAGCTGGGAAAACCAAAAATATCTCCAGACATGGCTAACTGTCCCCTCTAGAACAAAATCACCCCCAGGTAAGAAGCACCATTCCCATCCCAGGCGGCTGCTTCATTCTCCCTTTCAAACGCCAGGGTTTCCCCTCTGCCTATATCCCAGCGGGGTTGCCACAGAGGTTGGGGGTTGACTGAACTTCATTGTGGGTGAGCTCCCTGAGTTTCTTATGTGCCAAGCAATCTAACTTCCTGGGAACCTCTTCTATCTGGGAAAATAACACTATCAGATTTTGAAAGATAACAATCTGTCCACGAGAAGCTCCCACACCAGGAAGGCCCGGGCCATAAAAAGGTACCACTGCCAAAGCAGGTAGATAACTGAAGCTGAACACCCTCAGGCTGGCCGGTTGCTGACTCTATGATACCCCCAAGATCACTGGGATGATGGAACCAGGGAAGTGAATGCTGTTTCCTCCTGTGACCATGCCCTGTAAAGTGCACACAGGGTCATGATGTAACGAACAAGGCAGATGGGTGGGCGAGCCCGCCATCATCTCTCCTTCCCTTGAGAACATGATTCGCAATGGACAGCTTTCTTTGGAGGGCAAAGAAAAAGGAACTGTATTTCTATGTTTTGATTAATTTGAGGCTCATCCTTGAGGGCTCTTTGAGATGAATGAGCAGAATTTTCCATGGCTAACTGTCTTGGCCACCAGGCCCTATCGGCAAAAGCTTAGTGTTTATTTACTTTTGCTCGTGTTATTTTTATTTCAGTTCAGCTGCAGCTCAGTGCGGAAAGCGTGGGGGAGGTGTATATAAAGAGTACGGAGACTGGCCAGTACTTGGCCATGGACACCGACGGGCTTTTGTACGGCTCAGTAAGTATGAGGCTGACATGCTTCCAGACTCGGCCAAGGTTTGAGGTTTCCAGAAATCTTGTTACATGGAGTGATGCAAACTATAAAGCGTCAATTAGTCTCTGTTTGTTATTTTTTCCAGCAGGATTCCCACCCTCCACCCTGCCTTATTTTAGGCACAAACATAAAAGGGTTTCTTGTGGGATTCTCTCAAAATACTCCAACGTATTATCACATAGACAAAGAGAAAAAACATTGATTGAAATTTTAGTAACTCATCCAATCACTCACTCCAGAATACTCAATCCCACTTCATTATTTCATTCCAAAAATGTTTCTTGAGCATCTACCATGGGCTATATAGGTGTGTCTCTTAAGGCTTTTTACAAAAATTGCAGAGCCCAGACTCTAGCAGTTGATATTTCATGCATAAAACTTTGAAAATAGCCCTTTTATTCTGGAAGGGTCACTTAAAAGGATAAAAAGTTTAATAACATGGGCTTCCCTGGTGGCGCAGTGGTTGGGAGTATGCCTGCCGATGCAGGGGACACGGGTTCGTGCCCCGGTCCGGGTGGATCCCACATGCCGCAGAGCGGCTGGGCCCGTGAGCTATGGCCGCTGAGCCTGTGCGGCTGGGGCCTGTGCTCCACAACGGGAGAGGCCACAGCAGTGAGAGGCCCGCGTACCACACACAAAAAAAAGTGTAATAACTTAATTCAACAAACACTGAGCAAACGCCTCCTGTTGTCCAAGTACAGTTGGGTACTGAGTGGGTGCAAAGATGAATAAGCCACATCCTTGCCCTGGAGAAGCAAAGTCCAAGAGTTTATCCAGTAGCTAAAATCATGCTGCATCTCCTGCTCCATCTCTCTCCTAGTTAATGCTTTATATATGTTTGACTCGGTACCTATTGATCTTTGTGAGAAAAGAAGAGAATAGGGGCAATCTGATTTTGTCCCTATTGGTATCTCTGGTAAACGATTTGAATGGAAAGAGAGCTGAAGCCAATGGCTGCAGGTTTTGAAACTATTTCTGGATTTCAATGATCCTTTCTCTGTAGCCTAATAACTGAACATTAAGGCTTCACCAAACCCCCTTCTTCCCTTTTATGAAGATGTCTACCAAAAGGCAGCCAGTAGGTGGGATTTTTGTTTGGGGCTCCCTTTAACTTATATCAAATTGCCAAGTGGCAATGGGCACAGGAAACCCTCTCTTGAAGCTGTAATCTCAGCCAGGGTTTGGGATGTGAACACAAGTTCATTTTTTTTCATGCTGCCCACTAGGGCTCAGGAAATGAGACCATCAGAGGAACAGGTAGTTCCTGTAGGCTGTTTGCTGAAATATGGATTGATTTGGACAACTTGAAAGGGCTTGGAGCTAGGCAGTGACTGGTACGTAGGGAGTAGACTTGTTTTTTTCAGGCGGGCCTTCCAATCAGCAATAAAATCAACAGGCCCATCAATCATTCAATCTCAGACTCATAAATGAATCTCATGCCTCTGCCACTTTGGCAAGTTACTCACCTACGCTGAACCTTATGTGAAACGAGGACAGTAATGGATAATTACCGCATACTTACATACTTAAGAAGAGTCAGAGAGACAACGCACAGAACCCACCCACTGGTGTAGCAATGGCAGCTATGAGGCAGCTGGTTTACAAATCCCTTACCCTCGTTATTTCTTGCATTATGTGTTACAATTTTATGGCTTTTCCTCCTTTAAATCAATTCCGATGTTTATTATAACCTTCTCTTACTTGTATAAAAATTTGTATAAAAATTGACTCCCCTAAATCCAGACACGTCTAGGCTCCAGACACCCCCTTCTCCCACCATAATCCTGGACATCACTGATTCACCTGAAATATTCACAGGGTGGTATTAATATATTATGCCCAAGGATTTTTCTATTCCCCCACTGATAAAGGTAAGTTCAAAAACATCTCAGGGCTCTGCCTCATGCTCTCAACCGATTGTAGGTATTCATCCATCCTGATACAAATTCGTGTGTGTGGAAAGGACAGATTTATTTAAAAAAATAAGTTTTAAAGGCTCTAAAACATTAATATATTTATCTTTGGGAGTGGTAAATGGCTGACTTTATAATACATGAATGCCTTTCTGTATTTTCCAAATTTTTTACAGTTGGTATCTGTCACCTATGTAATTGGGAAAAAGCATGCTAACTATAAAAAAGAAATTAATTAAAACAATAGGCATGAATCAACGGTTAATCCCCAGGCCCGTGGCATTGCACGAAGTGCACAGTAAGCGCTGACAAATCCTGGTTGAGGCACAGATAGAGCATCTCCAATTTGGCCTGCTGACTCAGCCTGTGACTCAGCCATTCTGTGTGTCAACTGCTCTAGTGTAACAGACACATCAGGTGGGGGACGTGGCCGCCCCGAGCTTCGTCACAGAACACAGCCCTGACGCCCACTGAGTGGTGTCATGGGGTGAGTCCTCCCTGCAGGAGAGTGGGAAACCCACCCAGGTCCAAAACTGCCTACCTCTTCCCACCCTTGACAACGTGCATCAAACAATAATGTCTGGATGAGTTCCTCTAGAGGCAACAGAGTCACCTAATTAAATATTACATCTATGTCCCATCTTGTTCCAAAATGATCTGAAGTGTCTCACCCAGTTGTCACCGCACTAGACTACAGATGAAAAAGGGGCAGAATACTTCCTGTTACGTAGTTCCTTACTAAACAAAGGTAATTTTGAATACTTTACAGGAACTCAAGAATCAGATACATTCATCACCTAGCTGGTGTGTACCTATTATTTGCAAAATTCTTTGTCTTGGGGGGAGACACAAGGCTGACAAGATTCCATCTCTTCCCTCAGTAGGACTGACAGTCTAATAGACAAACATGCCACAAATAGCGAATAAACAATAGGACTGGAAACCACCAGAAAGGGACTCACCAACCACTGTGGGTGAAGAGGTAATACAGAGATCACATGACTTGGAATTGGAGCAAAGTCCATACACAGCATATGTATTTTAATACTCCTGTTTATATCCAAATATAATAAATGTATTCTAAAATCTTGACAAACAGAAAGGGCAAAGAACTGGGATTCCTCCCACTCTAACAGATGAATTTTAGTAAAAAAGTAACTGTTGGTAGATATTTTCAATGTAATTGAACTATTTAATATGTTTTAACTATCTATCCAACTTAATAAATTTACAGTTGCATTGGATCCCACTGTATGGATGTACCGCTATCCACTTAACCAATCACCTTTCCATGGGTATTTATGTTGTTTCCAATATGTCACCATTATAGCCAATACTTCAAAGAACAACCTTGAAAATACCACTATCTCATAAGCGTCAGTTCCTAGGAGTGAAATCCCTGAGTCAAGGATAATGCATATTTTAAATTTTGATATATATTGCCAAAGTCCCCTCACAAAGTTTCCACCAACTTATCTCACCAACAGTGTCTGACAGTGACTATTTCCCACACTCTCCCATACTAAGACTTGTAAATCTTTTTGCTCTTTGCAGATATTATAGCCAACATGTTAAATCATTTTTGAATTTGCATCTTCTTGCTAGTGAGATTAAATATGTTTTCATAGGTTTATCACCCATTTTTAAAACAGCAGACATAGTATGCCATTTTGATAATACCCTAAGTTTCTATCGATATGGCCCTATCTATGTCTCTCTGTGTGCTCATACATAAAGAGGTACAGAAGGATGTTCATCAACTGTTAACAGGTGCCTATATCTGGGTGGGTGCACTTTGGGGTGATTTTTTCTTTTTTCTTTCTTTTTTTAAAGTAAAGTTGTGATTTTTTTTTTATAAGTACCATTCTTTTGATAAGTAGCAAAAAAAAAAAAAAAAGCTATTCTCACTGGAAAAAAAATCCTTTAAGTTCCAGGACATGTTTTATGCAAGCATTTATGTTCATAACAACACTAAAGTAAAACCCTGATACTGTTGGTGAAAATCACCAGGTTGTAAAGTATAATTGGTAGGTTTTCATATATTCTTCAAGACCAAACTTAAGAATGCCTCACTGCTTCACAGTCTGGTTTTACCCATTTTGGATGCTTTTCATGGTCAAACCTAGGTGCCAGGCCTCCGCAGAGACAAAAGACCCAGCTCTGCCCTTAAGGTACTTAAAGTCATTCAGGATTTCCCAAGTGGGAGACTCTAGGGTCCTGAGCAGAACAGATGTGAGGGGAGCTTACATAACAGCAGATGTACATTGAAGGCTCATTATGTACTGGGTCCTGTTCCAAGTCGTCATTTCTATCCTCAGAGATAGGTTCCATTATTTTCCCAATGTCACTGAATAAGAAACCGAAGCACAGAGAGCCTCACTAATTTGCCCAAGGTCACACAGCCAGTAAACAGAGGAACCCGATCTAAAACCACTCACTAATTATTCTGCTCTTTCCTGGTTTTATTTTTTTAGCAGACACCCAATGAGGAATGTTTGTTCCTGGAAAGGCTGGAGGAAAACCATTACAACACCTACGCATCCAAGAAGCATGCAGAAAAGAATTGGTTCGTTGGTCTCAAGAAGAACGGAAGCTGCAAACGCGGTCCTCGGACTCACTACGGCCAGAAAGCAATCTTGTTTCTTCCCCTGCCAGTCTCCTCTGATTAAAGAAATCTGTTCTGGGTACTGATCACTCCAGAGGAGCCCGAAGGGGTCCTCACCCGGTTGACCCCAAATTGTACCCTTGACCATTGGCCGCGCTAACCCCTGGCCCACAGAGCCTAAACTTGTAACGTGCTTCTAAATGCCCAGTTCACTTTTTTTGTAAAGCCCTTCACCCTGGCACAGTTTGGAACCGAGGGACCAAATGGCTTTTAGGGGCCAACTGGCTGGCCAGTCTGGGTCTGGTTTAGAAGTCCAGTTGCCTCTGGGCATCTGCTGCAGGCTGAGCCTCTTAATGCACGGGTAGAGCCAAATGAAGTGTGAGCAGAGGGCTGCCAAGTGGGTTGTAACTGCATGCAATTCCCTCTACAGAGTAAACCCTGCCCGCAAGTCCCCTGAATATCTGGCATGACTCCCTTTCATCCTTTCAATCCCCCACGATTATTAGTAGAGAAGCTATGGCTACGTTAGAGGAAGGCAGCTTTCCATGAGTGGAAACAGGGATGAATAAATCCCCTCTCAGAAGGGATTCAAATGGCAAGGGGAGACTGACTGGATTCTAGTGGACAGCTCACAAGGATGGGATCTCAATGCGCAATGAATGAAGACTGAGAGGCTCAGGCACAGGAGAGCAGAATGAAGGCACAGCCTTGGCAGTTGTTACAACGCCTTGACTTCCCCAAGGTTATTCCGCAGCAGGAAGCCCCTGGATGATGTCAGGTGGAGAAGAGAACTAGGTTCTTGATAAAAGCCAGGACTCTGGGTATTGGGAAATTCATTTGGGTCTGGGGAGTGGGTGTGGGAGTGATGAGAAAGGGAAACATGGGCCGAGGGGACATTATCCTCCAAAGAGGATGATTCTAGAAGTGAGAAGGAAAGAGAAAGGGATGCCATGACCTGTGCTCGGCCACCAGAAAGCGGAGGCTTTGGGGTCCTGGGGCAGTGCTTACAAATCATACGGGCATCTTGTTGGACTGCAGGTTCTGGTTCGGTAGGTCTGCGGTAGAGTTCTCCCATTTCTTACAAGCTCCCAGGTGCTGTAGATGCTGCGCCTCTCCCCACACCCCGTACTTTAAGTAGCAAAGTCCCTAAAAGCGTTATTCAAATGAAGGGGGCTCAAACCCCGACCCTCCCCGGCCACACCCTTAAAGACGCATGTCCCATGGATCTTCCCGCAATCAGGCAGCATCAGCAGTTATGCCTGAGTGAAGGAGTCGGGGTTTAAGGCACTTTGGCCCAATGCCTGTAAAATGCCCGTTTAGAAGATATACAAAAGCATACTTCAAAAATGTTAAACCCTCACAAACAGCTTTTCCCAAGACGCCATTTGTGTGATGGTTACTTATATAAATACGCTTCCTGCTTAAAGTAAACTTGACCCAAGTGGCTAGCAAATTAGAAACACCATTCATCTCTGACATGATATTGTTGCCATGTAAAGGCCTTTAATAAGCCATTTAAATTTACTGTGAGACTATACCTTTTAGTCACATTTAAAAATATATAGCTCAAAGGCAGTTCAACTGATTAGCACTCAGCCACTGAGAATGATAATAATAGGATATGATATATAAGCTCCTCAATTATCTACTACTTAGACTACATTTACCTTAGAAAATGAGATTTTTCTTTGTTTTCCACTGTGCTGTTATAAATTTTCCTTTGCAAATGGGGATTCTTAAGCAATGATATAATTTTGCATAAAAACTGATGAGAACGCTAGCTCATGTTTTATAATGAATTGCAGTAATTATTAATTGAAAGGTAATTCCTTAGTAACTGAACTATTTTGAATGGAAGAAAAATGACAATTTGTGAAAGTTCAGTGTGATACTACAATTGAGGAACTGAAACAAGTTAACGCTACAGTTATATCATTCCGCATTTGTACAGCAAAACGTTTCATAACTTTTTTTGTTTTTGTAACTTGGATAAGACAATTTGATTTTATTTTAGTAAATCTTTGCAGGCAAGTTGGGAATAGTGCAGTGTGGCTTGACATCTCTTGACTACGAAGATTTGGCCAGAAAAAGGTACCCACAGAGGAAATCCAAGATGTTTATAATGGTCCATAATTTTTAGTGTATGAATCAAATTCAAGTATAACATTGGCCAAAAAAAATGAAAGCTGTGGCTAACAGATGAGATGGAAGTCTGTGGTTGCAGAGACCCAAGGCATTGAGAGGAAATACTACTGTGACCTTGACAACCTCAGCCCAGTTGCTATTCGTGTATTTGTTCAATGAATATGTAAGTGCCAACGGTGTGCCAGGCGTTTTACTGGGTCCTGGGGCTCCTGGGAACCTTGTCTGTCTGGTTTGCTGCTGTATTCTCTCCCAGGGCATTATATTTATGATGCAAGATGCTGAGGATTCATTTCTTTCAGTCAAGTAAAAACAGAGACTTTGTAGGTTCCTGCTGAATTAAACAACAAGTCCCAGAAACCAAGGTTTTGGAAGAATTAGCAACCCCCAGTGTAAGATAAACCTCTATGGAAGTGTCAGAGGACATGGCAAGGTAAACCTAACACTTCAACTGCAGAACTGTTTCAGTTCAGGGGGACCACTTTCAAATCAGGAAAAAAAGGCTGCCCGATCGTGTAAGAAGGGAGTCAGTGTTAGTTGCCTGCTCCATTTTGAACATGTTCTCGTTCCTCAAACATGGAGCATTCCTGTTGCTCTCTCTCTCCCTTGAGAAAGTCCTGGAGCCATCTGCCCATCAGACGCCTCTCGTGTGGATTCATTTTCAGGCCAACTGTTATGAATTGCCTGACATTCTGTACAAAGCATCAGGAATGTATATGCTTTTGGATTGTTTTCAATGTGGTGGTGGAGGTGGTGGAGATCCGTTTCCCTGGAAGGGGTGATAATTAAAGCCTCCTATGGCCAACAGTGTGGACTTACAAAAAACTGACTGGAGCATCACATGTTACTGAAGATCAGGGTCCTTGCTTTGTGTTAGAGACAGAGCCCAGGCCCTCAGCCTTGTAGAACATGCTGTTCAAATCAACCAAGTTCCTGGGCTACAAAGCAGACCTCTGAAGAAGAAGATGCCTGTCATTTTACATCACTCTCTCTTTTTTTTTTGCACCTTAAAAATATTAATAAATGTTCCACTTATAGGGGATAATGTCTCTCTGACTTTTTGAGCATCATCATGTCTCATCTTCCTATTGAAGGACTCAGCCAGCATCCCTGAGGTGTGGCTGCTTGGTTCTCTACACTTAGCTTGTTACCAGATATGAAACTTTGAAGGCTGATAGGGAGAATATTTTTCATTTGGTTAGAAACCTAAAGGCAATCATGGTGCTTTTCTAGGGATCCACTAGGGAAATATATTCAGGAAGTTTGCCCCCTGAAGAGCCAAGGACCATAACTAACTCAGCTGACACTATTTCTTCATCCATAGCATATGAAATTATGTTACTATTGTAAAGCAGACCAGCTTGCGCCTCAGCAAAAACACAGTAACCTGAAAAAAATTTTAAGGACTTATTTACAATTTTAAGTCAATGGCAAGAGGTGCATCTCTTGCATCTCCAGAACCTTGATGTGGGGCTAGAGGTTTGCCCATCAGATTTTCTGAAATTATTATCACATTAAAAAACACCTCCTCAAATAAACTCCTGAATCTTATGACTTCTTATTCTTAGGAGGAAGTACACTGTTGCCTAGACATTGTGGCAAAATCACATCACACACATGCACACTCGCACACGTGCAGACATATGCACACACTTACATATGCATGCATGCTCACATATGCACATGCATCTATAAAAAACAGTTGGGCAGTGCTTGCTCACTCAACAAATTACATATCACCATCAATCCCTCCTTTTCTTTTTAAAGTTGCCTAAGGCAGTATTTTTCTACTTTTTGGAGCTTGAGCAACTGTAAGAACTGCATTTTTTCTATCCCATTTTCTAACCCAGCACATATATTACCTTTAACATACACACAACTGAAACCAAAAAATGTCACAAAATTGTATACATGAAATGCTCTGAGATTTTTCTATTACACTCCCCTAAAAGAGGCTGGTCAAAGATCAATTAAATGGGGTCATGACATTCAGGGTCACAACCACAGTTTGAGAAACACTGGCTTAATGCAACCATTCTTCTTCCCAAAGATGACCAGACCCTACCAGGATCCTGTATTATGACTTTAGTGTTTTCAAAGGCACGGTTTGTTCTTGAATAAACAATACAAGGGGACATCCTGTTACCCACGAACCATCTGTTTTGAGGGCATCGTGAATTCTTTTAGCTGGTTTGCTACTAATGCAATATGAATGCAATGATGCAGACCCCACGGGCAGCCACTGCTGCCTCCAATGCTGGTCTTAGCAGATTTCTGCTCTCAGAGCCCCGGAGACTTTGACCCTCTCCCCTGCTACGGAATTCTCATCACTTTGGGGCTTGAGGTCATTCCCTCCTTAACTCCCACAGTCTTCACTTCATTCCTCTCTCTAGCCCCGACAATTCCTATTTCATAACCATTTCTAAACAATACATGAAAAGTGGACTGAGCCAGGAAAAGGCTAGAAACCCAGGGCCTCTGAGCATCCTCCCCAGCCCCCATCACTTTTTGGAAATGACGCTCTTATCTACCTAAAAAAAAAAAAGAGTATACCATTCATGACTCAGTCACAAGATAAACATCATTGCTACCAGACTATATCTTATTCAGAGATTCAAAAATTCCCATCTTTGCTGAACCAACCAAAAAGTGTAACCCTATGCCCTAAATGTTTGAGGGGGTTAGGGTGGCTGAGAATTGGCTTCTTATGGGTGAACTGGACTGCAAAGAGAAAAATATAAATGAAGTCACCTTTCATATTCTCTGAGTGATGTCCTGTCTGCCCTGTGGCAGAGGGGGGAGGGGAATCCCAAACCCTTAATCGCTTTTGGGTTGTTAGCATATTAATAAGCATGGTAAAAGTGACACACTAAACAAAGATGCGCCCTTAACTCGACTTTCACAAATTAAAAAAATGCCTTTCAGGAGCAGTAGTGCAAAGTTAAGAAGCCCAGGTAGGCAGTGGGACGTGTATGCTTTCCATTTCAAAATTACTAAGGATTTGTTTGACAAGCGTTAAAAGTTGAAATGATAGCTCATAAAAAGTGGCACACCGCCCCTCCTTCCTACTTGGCTCCCTAAACCTGCTCTTCTCCCCCAGAAAGACTCTCTTTGCCACCATACATAAAATTTACTCTAAAATCTAGGCAGACAACTTAGCACCTGAGACGCGGGGATCTGATATCGGATGCTCCAGATCCCAAGGATTCATCTAATATCCTCTCAGGTTACAAGGGAAATATACTAAGCGACTCTTGGGATCTTTCTGTAACATGGCACCCACTTTGCGGCTGACATATTGACCATGACATACTACACTGTTAGCTTTCCACCAATAGCTATAAAATTAAAGAGAGAAACCAGGTCACACACAGCCTGAAGCTAGAGAGTGGATTTGCTTTAAAAAACGCATATATTGTAGGACCTTGTTTTGGTGTTTTGGGGTCTTCTGAGGGGTCTGAGAATGTCTGTGATGTGGGGAGGGCGTACTTCCCAAACTGCTTCCTTCCTTCTTGGCTTCCCACTGTCACACAGGCTAAATTTATACACTTCAGCAGCTAAACACTGGTGTCTATTTTATTATATAAACAAGCAAAACCTCACCATGTCCTTGATGTGCTTTTCTATCAGCCTTAATGAAGGGTTGGGCATTCCCTCTTTGGAACTGTGTTCAGTTTCAGGATTTGGTGCACTTGGCTGCAGCTTTTGGGATGTAGCTGTAGGCAGGCAATTTGTGCAAATCCTCACAAAAACACATGTCATTGTGATTTTCATATTTCATGTTTTCCTGCCTTAGAAGAAAATCTTTTTGTCTGACCTAGAGATACATAAGAGCAAGATGTCAGATTATTTTACTGATTTGCCTTAGCCCCAAACATTTTCTCCACAATAAGTTATAGGAATGTTATTCTGTATTAACATGTTTTGTGTAAATTGTAGAAGCAGGACTGCTCATAGCCTGGGAATGTCAACTGCATTCAGAGTTCAGTCAATTCCTATAGAAATGAACGGTAAAATCTGTGGCATTCTCAAAATATGAACACCTGCATTAGGATCCCTGAATCTGACCTGGGAAATGGTGTTTGTTTTAGAACTGGCCAGATTATTTCTGATTAAATACAGGATAAAAACCCAATCCAGGGTGGTTGTGCAGAGGGGACAAATGAGAGAGAAACTGGTTTCTTTATCCCTGGTGTTACTGGAACATGTCACATAATATTTAATTGGAGTGAAGAAGAGAGATGGTTTTACAGATTGCTTGAAAATATGTAACTCCCAAGCAGCTTAAACATCTGGGGAGAGTTCGATACGGCAGAAGCCTAGTCCATCCAGTCCAGTCCGCAAGATAAACAGAAGCAATAAATTAAAAAGGAAGCATCTTTCCTCAGTTCCTCACTAATTCACCCACCGCTTATTGAGCGTCTAGCACTGGGTTAGTCGGGGTCTGATCAGGAGACAGAAACCATGGCAATAATTTAAACAGGAAAATGTTAATGGAAAGAATTTTTAACTAGTAAAAAGGGATTGACTACAAAGGGGTAAAGCGATCTCTGAAGATAAGTGGAAGAGCAGATGTAAGGAGCCATTACTATCCCCAAGGCTGAGGAAAGTATTCAAGGAAGGAACAAATTTGCGAGGGGCCCTTCTCTGGAGAATGAGATTCAGACTTCATGGGCTATGGCCCCCAGGGGATGGAGTATTTCACTACGGTGCTTCAGGGAGCTTCCCGCTGGAACACTGGTGAAACTCCGGAAGCAACTTGCTGGGGTGCCAGTGACACTCACTGGAGGTCGTGTACCCTAGGTCTCCAGCAGGAAGCTGCACAGTGGCCACTGGGCCAGAGGAGCAAGAAGAAAAGCACAAGAACCGCAGGGAAAAGCCCCTTCCTCTCGCAGTGGCCCTCCAGCGCCCTCTACTGACAAACCTTAAGTTGGTTGCTGGCAAAGGAGAAATGATTACAGGATCCAGAGCTCCAGTATCAAAACATGATTTAAATACCGTGCTGGACACAATGAGAAGATGAACAAATGCGGCCCTCAGCCTTAAAAACCTTGTGACAGCAGTGAAGAAAGTCCCTACATGAAAGCATCAAGTTTTTTCAGCTTTGTCCCCTTTAAAAAATGCCATCTTTCTAAAGCCCTCGAAGCTTCTCTGTATGTTCAAGGTACTTCCTTTAGCTATTGCTAAGTCAGTCACTAATTTAAATCACCCAAACCAATGTACTATCCACATACAGAAGAAGGTAACTCTGGGGTCAGACTGGCTGAGTTGGAGTCCTGGCTCTTCCATCTACTGACTTGGTAACCTGGGGCAGGTTACTTAATCCCCTGTCCTCTGTAAAATGAGGATACACATAGCACCAACCTCACAGGCTTGTTGGGAGGTTCCAATGAGATGGAGGCATGCAAGAATTTTTAACACGATATCTGGCATATGGTAAGGACTGAGTAACCATTTGCTATTATTTTTACTAAAATATGATTATACACACTATGTAATATGATAGGGCTTAAAATGATCTTTTAGAGTCTCCATTTAGGTTCCCAGTGATTGTTTTCATGAACTTACATTTGGAGAGAGGTTGCTTCACAGCAATTCATTTGAAAAAGACACAAGAATCTTAATTGCCTCCAAGCTTACTTCTGTAAGGCGCAGATTATGTTATGTAATTGTCCTACTGTAGTTTGAGCTGGTTAGGCCACATCTGGGCTACTGCATCTCATTTTAGATGCTGCATATTAAGTTTCGCAAATTTAAAAAAATGTTATGTGGAGGCTAAAAGACGAAGAGTTAAGGGGCCAGAAAAGCATATGCCAAAAAAACAGTGGAAGTGAGTTCAGTCAAGGGAAGATTTAAAATGAGATATTATGGCTCTCTTCAGATCATTCAAGGGTCATTTTGTTTTCCTTGCTCATAGCCAAAATGAATACAGGTATTTGGAACTTGACGAGGAAGTGATTTTTGGTTCAGTATAAAGCAAAAAACATTTCTAACAACTGCAGCCATTCCAACCATGGTTGAAGCACATCCACAGACAGTGATTGACATTTGACACTCCTGCCTCGAAGCCTGATGGGCAGCTATGGTTGACTCTGTGAGGCATCATCCAGGTCTCCCTTCAGAAATGACCCTCCCAGCTGCTGACAGTATTACCTGCAAATGGATGGCCTTGGTGAGGAGAGCTGTCTTGCCCAAGAGCACGCCCCTCTGAGGTGGCCTGCATATGTACATAACTGCCTGGCCAACTTCGGGCAGCCCTGAAGGATCATTCCAGCTTCAGACCTTCTCGTCAAGTCAGCTGAGGCCTCTACATTGAGACTGCCTCAACTTCTCCTTCTGCCCTGTCCTGCTTCCCCCCTTCCTACAGGTGTTGATCCTAAGATCCCTAATAAACTTCTGGCATGCTAATCTTCATCACAGAGTCTGCTATCAGAGAAGCTTGCCTGTGACAACACTTATCCAGGATGCTAGAGGCACTGCTCTGAGCAGGGTAACTGCAAAGGTCCCCCACAGCCCCGTGACCCTACACAGTCTTTGGGTATCCAAAGCTGAATGTTCTAAGTCTACAAAGTTCCAACCTGTCTCTATTGTGTGCATCCATATGGATGATCCTCAAGAGAAATCTCGGCCTTCTTTCTAATTATCTGACCTGTGGCTGGCCTGATGTCACTGGGAGGGGCACCTGTTGAGTCATTAAATTGTTCATTCAATCACTTGTCCAGCCTTTCAACAAATATTTATGACGGCCCAAATATGCACCAGGCCTGGTGGGTACAACAGTGCACCAAGAGGCTCTCTTTTGGAGCTTATGTTCTAGTGACGGGAAACATGTGAACATACTATTTCCCAAATTTCAGTCATTTGCATACTGCTTCCAAAATTTTTGCCTATATGCCCATTGCCTGATCATGGTACTTCTTATTCATATGGCTTATGAAAGGTGGATTCACAGTTTTATCTACTTTAGGCCTACTGTAAGCAGAAATATTCACAAAGGGATAAGCTACTACTACAAAGATTTTTTTTTTAGTATTTATTAAACATAGAACTTTAAAAGAAAAAAAATGAACACCTGCATATCATCTTTCCCATATACATATGCCACACCCTAGGAAACTATTCACACAAAGGATCATACAGGGGAATGTAAACTTGCAAGTGTGACAGGTGTTTACAAAAGAGAAGTATTCAGTGCCCTCAGAATATATAATGGGGGAATTTAACTTCGCGGGCTTCCCTGAGGAAGTGAGCTGATATCTGCAAGAAGAGTAAGAGTTGACTAGGTAAAGAGGTGGAGTGTGTGCTGTGAAGAACATTCCAGATAGAGGCACCAGCATGTGCTAAGGCCCTGTGGCAGGAGGGAGCACAATGCCAGTGAGGCTCAAGAGTGGAAAGCATGGGGTGAACTGAGCCAGCCAGCAAGGTAGAGGCCAGCGATGGAAGAGGGAAGATAGGTGGACTCCACTCGCCAGCACGTGTAGATAACCAAGTGGAAGCTAAATATATCCACACGATCATTCTCTCTCCCCCTTTCCTTCCCCACACAACTGAATTTATATCACTTCTCTATACACTCTGCCAAAGAACACAAATAATCAGTATCAGCATGCATGTTTCTGGCCTGGGTTCAAATGTGGACTGTAAAATGTATTCCAGACTTAACTTTGGGGGTTGAGGTTATATTTGTTAAATATTTAGATCTTCCCCTGAGGCTTTTATTCATTCCATCCAGCAGGTGAAGTACAGGAAAAGGTTTTTTGTTCCCAACAAATCCCCTTACATCCAAAAGGAAAGCAAGGTTTGCCAGCATAGTCAAGGGTGAGAGAGAAAACAAGAAAGCAGTGATTGTGTGTCTGAGTTTCATTCATATGGAAAACATGAACTAATTAGTGTCTTCGTGCTGTTGCTTCCAGAGATTCTGAATTTAACGTTTATGTCCAAGTTTGGGTAGCTATGCTATTAATCAGTCCAAAAACAAATGAAGCAGCTTAAAAAGAATCACACAACCAAAAACCACATCCTTCACAAGATAGAAAAACAGAAGGATAACTTGGAAACTCTTCAGGCATGGTGCCAGTTTCAGGGTTTGGGTGGGGGGGGGATTTGGCTGCCTTATGGAGACGTCTTAATCTGGATATGAAAATAGATTTTTTAAAAATGTTTACACAGATCTAATGAGGAAAACTCGACGGACCACATTACCCTTGCAGTAACTGGCTTCTAAAAGACCTATGATCAAATAGCAACCCCATAGAAAAGAACAAAGAAACGAAAGAGATAGAAAGAGAATATAGACATAATAGATTATTTCTGTCTCCAGATTCTGTAAGAACATGACTGATTAAAATAGCCATTCAGAATTTATCTCACTCCTTTTTCTAGAAGGCACAGAGACCTGCCTTCCTGACAACCAAACAAAGAAGAAAGTTCCTGCTGCTACAGAGAAGGGATTGTAGCAGATACTGGAGAAAGAAGGGAGAAAAGGGCTCTAATGAGGAATCCGCTCCCCAGCTGGAGAACACGATATATGAACAGATCATTAGAAGGCAACAGGGGAGAGCGCTGAAACAAAGGTGTACAGGGGGCAGCAGGAGCCCAGGTGGGAGGAAAGGCTCTTTCCAAGGGAGGTGGGGAAAGCTTCCCAGAGGTGGTGTGTGACCTGTGTTGGAAAAGATGAGCAGGTGTCTGCCAGGTGGGAAAGTGGGAAAAGGAAGCAGGACCACGGAGTCTCACCTCGTTCATGGATCAGGCACTGGAGAGTTAGATTGTAACAGGTGAGTTATACACAGTCAAAGGCACCCCTGAAAACCTGCAGGGAGATGGATGCACCATCTCCCAGGAAGTCTCTGGCATGTGTTTGGGCAGCTATGTCATATGAACGTTGTACGTAAGTAAGCACTGTAATCACACTGAGCCAGCAAAGCGCTCCCAGTACAAGGGGCCCAGAAAATGTGGGTAACAGCAGAGTCCTGCCTTGCCCTCTCTCCCCTGCAAGCACATATGCATGGAGTAGACTGGCAGGCAGATCATCCACGCTATTTATCTTTCTCCTTTTTTCTCTCTCTCTTTCTCTCTTTATTCCCCCGTCTCTCCCTCCTGGGTGAGTAAAGTTGGTTTCTTCTAAGTTACCTACGTGTGTGTGATGTCACTTTCCTGCCAAATATAGGGCATTGGCTTGGAATTATCCAACTCTGCTATTAAGTATATGACTTCCCTAAGCCTGGGTTTCTCCATCTCTAATACAGGGAGAATATTAAAACCTTCTTCATAAAGTTAATGATTACATGAACTAATCCGTGCAGACTGCATAGAACTCTGCTTGGTACAGGGTAGGTAGTCAATAACCATTCACTGCAATTATTATTACTCCAATCAGAGGAGACAGCGTGTGTTAGGACCTAGAAGTGCAAAGGAGGATGGTGTGTTTAAAGGATGGTATGCAGCATAAATAGCAAGAGGTGAGGCTAGTAAGGTAGGCTCTGGGGAACTTGTAAAAGTTCTTTATTGCAGGACTAAGTTCAGTCTCTGCCTTTGGGCAAGAAGGAAGCAATGGAGACTTCAAGCAGGTAAGTCATAACTCCACATTTATATATTAAACTGAGATAGGTCTGGTTGTAGTATGGAAGAGAAGATGGGAAAACAAGCCAGGAAGCTACTGTAGGAGTACGGCCTTAAGATAATGAGAACCTGAACTGATGATGATGATGACGGTGGTGGTGATGATTGTCTTAGTGCGGGTTCCACCAAAACAGAGCCTGAGACCATGACATGGGTACAGGTTGGGAGCAGACCCCAAGAAGCACAAGTGAGGCAGGGAAAGTAAGACAGGGATGGCAGAAGGACCAACGAAGGTGCATCGCCGATCAGGTCACTGCTGTGGACTGGCGGGGGGGGGGGGCCGGCTCAGTTCCCCTGGGAGCCTCTTAGAGATAGTGGAGAAGACACCTCAGAATTGCCCCAACAAGGAAAGTGGGTACTTAACCATTGATGCCATCCTTCTCTGGTTGTGAGCTTCCACTGGATGCGCAGTCCCGGCATTTCTGGGCTTCTCTGCCTCCCAACTGAGCAAAATCATGTAACACGCAAGGAAGTCCTCGGGCAGAGAAGAAGAGGGAGGCAGGCCCTTGAAATAAGAAGCTGTCAGTCTGTATGGGGACTGTCCACCAGGACTGCATGCGAGCTCAGAAGTGGCTGAAGAGATATGCAGCAGGGCGTGATAATGATGATGATGATGATGATGGTACTAGCTACAGCAGGTAACCTTGTGAGTGCTTACTGTGGGCTGGGCATGGTGCTAAGCTCTTCAGTTAAAGGCATTATATCACAGTCTTTCTTACAATCCCTAGAACATGATGATGCTATTAGTATCCCCATCTTATAGATGCGGAAACTGAAGCACCAAGAGGTTATGTGATATGTTCAAAGTCACACAGCTAGTAAGTGATGAGGCCCATGCTTGAGCTGATGTAGTCTGACTCCAAAGCCCACACCTTCAATCACCATTGTATACTGCCTCAGAGAGAAATGGCAATGAGCTTGGACGAAGGGATGAATCTGAGAGTGGTTTAGGACAGTGCTGTCCAATACGGTAGCCACTAGCCATATGTGGCTACTGGGCACTTGGAAATGTGATCAGTGCAACTGAAGAATTGAAGCTTGAATTTTATTTAACTCATTTTAATTTAAATAGCCATGCATGGCTACTGGCCACTCCATTGGACAATGCGAAGTAAAGATTTGGAACACCCTGCCCTTGAAGAAAGTAAGGATAACCTAGACCTTTACCAACATGGCAATGTTACAATGCATCATGAAATGTGTCACAGTTAATTAGTTACAAAGAGTATTTAAAATTCTGAAATGAATAAATTTTTTATTTTTGTATTTAAACAATATTTTAAAAAATCAAACCAACGTAGGTATATTGTTTTAAAAGTCATATGGTACTACAGGTTTTTAACAAAAAACAGTTGTCCCCCTTCCTATCGTACTCCTGGTTCTTGCTCCCCAGAGGCAACCACTTTCATTCCTTCTAAACATTTCTCCTGATACTTACCTTTGTTTTTCTAAACAACAGGTTGGTATTTCATTTCTTGATTTTTCTTCAATATTAAATAGTATCTATTGGTTTCATTCTATGGAAGATAAGGATTTAGCTTTTTACCCTAGCCCCCAGCCAGCTATATTATAGCCTCCATCCCATCCCAGTGACCTTCCCATCCTCCCTATATATTCACATGACATTACTGGTCAGTACAAGATTCAATGTTTACATTACTAAAACTATGTAACCATTAGTTACAGATAAGCCACACGGATGATTGCATGTCTTTTCTTATACAAGTAAGTTTTTCATTTCCTTCATTTTCAACTTTCTCATCATTAATTCAGCCCCAAAATTTCTGACAAAAGCTCTAATAAGCCTCTCAATACAATCAACCACATTATTTATCAGTTCAGTTTCCACTGAGATGTCCCTTCTGGAGCCCTCCAATCTGTGAGGCTGCCCTCAGGGCCTCCTGTGGGACAATCTCTCTGTGATTTCCTCCACTATTTTCCTGGGATTTCTTGTGCCTCTCTCCTGTTTTAGCTCTGCTGCTCCAGGATCTCACACAGTCTTCTTTTTTATTTAGTCCCCCAGTTTCAAATATTGCCTCCAGAAGCTTTTTTACAACTGGTCACGTGAAAAGTTATGTTAAAAGAACTTTGTGCCGGAAAATATCTTCATGCTAACCTTACACTTGGTTGACAGTCTAGCTGAGTATGAAAGTCTTAACTGGAAATTATTCTCACTCAGAAACATGAAGGCTTTGCTCTTCTGTCCCCCAAGCGTACAGTGCTGATGTGAAGAAGTGTGATGCCGTTCTGATTCCTGATCAATTGAATATCACCTCTTTTCCTCTCTGGAAGTTTTCAATATCCTCTTTCAAACACCTCCAGTGTTTGAAAGGTTATAATAATGTACCTTGGTGCGGATCTTTTTATTCATTGTGTTGGGTGTGCACTGGACCCTTTTAATCTAGAAATGCATGACCTTTTGAGCTAAGGAATTTTCTGGTAAAACTTCTTAATTTTCTTCTTCCCATTTACTCAGTTCTTTCTCTCTCTCTCTCTCTCTCTCTCTCTCACACACACACACACACACACACACACACACACACACACACTCCCCCCGCACCCCGCCCCCACCTCTCGCAGTTCTGTCTCTCTGGAGACCCCTAATTAATACAATTTGTTAAGCATGAAAATAGTAATACGATTTTGTAAAGAAAAGCCTAATTTTTGGAGATGCATGCTGAAGTATCTAGGGGTAAAATGTCATGATGTGTATAATTTACTTTACAATGGTTCAGCAAACACATGCACACAGATAAAGCAAATACGGCAAAATGTTAACTACTAAATACATGTGATGAGTGTATGGGTCTTTATTATATTCTTTTTACTTTTCTGTTCAAAACTTCCCAGGATAGAAAGTCAAATCAAATAAGAAAATGAAAAATCAGAGCAGTAAGTAGGAATTGGCACTGTTGGGGATTCATCTGATGCCTCTGGTAATCAAGTAGATGAAGTTTTAAAAGCTTCTGTAGAGAAGTGGGGTACACAGGAGACTCTTGAGCAGGAGGTAGGCAAGAACTACTATCAAGACTACTGCTGGGCTTCCCTGGTGGCGCAGTGGTTGAGAATCCGCCTGCCAATGCGGAGGTCACGGGTTCGGGCCCTGGTCCTGGAGGATCCCACGTGCCGCGGAACAGCTGAGCCCGTGTGCCACAACTGCTGAGCCTGCGCTCTAGAGCCCGCGAGCCATAGCTGCTGAAGCCCGTGTGCCACAACTGCTGGGGCCCGCACGCCTAGAGCCTGTGCTCTGCAGGGAGAGGGGCCACCGCAATGAGAGGCCTGCGCCCCGCGGCAGAGAGTATCCCCCGCTCACTGCAACTGGGGAGAGCCCGCGTGCAGCAGCGAAGACCCAATGCAGCCAAAAATTAAATAAATGAATAAATAAATAAATGTATTAAAAAAAAAAAAAAAAAAAGGACTACTGCTCACCAGGAGTTTCGAGAGCTATGCTGTCAGTGAAGGGATAGACCAAGAAAAACAAGTCTATCCATTGGCCTACAGATATGGGTGTCCTCAGCTCTGTACTATAAGAAAGAAGAGTTTCCCTCTAAGAATTTATAATCATGAGCCTGTGCTCAAGTAGATTTGGGCTACAAATTTATACTACATGCCTGGCCTAAGAGCCCCTGGCCTTAGAAATTAAAATAAGACGATGGTCCATGATATTCCCTGGATGCCAGGAAAAGCAAACAAAAACCTCTCTGCAGATTCAAACCCCCAAATCAGGATGTACTATTTTTCCATGTTTAATGCACTCCCAATCACTGGTTCATAATCCAAAAACTACTTATAAAAAGCTGAATGAGAGAGTGCTCACTTCAGCAGTACATATACTAAAAGTGGAATGATACAGAGAAGATTAGCATGGCCCCTGCGCAAGGATGATATACAAATTCGTGAAGTGTTCCACACTTTTTGAATTGGGAGATTTGGGATTGACATATATATGCTACTATGTATAAAATAGATAACTAATGAGAACCTACTGTGTACTGTAGCACAGCGAACTCTACTCAATGCTCTATGGTGACCTAAATGGGAAGGAAATCTAAAAAAGAGAGAATATAGGTATACGTGTAACTGATTCACTTTGCTATACAGCAGAAACTAACACAACATTGTAAAGTAACTATACTCCAATAAAAATTAATTTAAAAAAAAGCTGAATGAGACAGAGACAGCAGACACAATAACTTGTTCAGCAGCACTGCTGAACACCCAAGAACTTCAGGTGCTGGAAATACTAGATATTAATTGGATATAGACCATAAAATAAGCATAGTTAAAAACATTTTTCAAAAGGGACTTATAATGAGAGAAACAAAAAGACTATCGGACTTCCCTGGTAGCGCAGTAGTTAGGAATCTGCCTGCCAATGCAGGGGACATGGGTTCAAGCCCTGGTCTGGGAAGATCCCACATGCTGTGGAGCAACTAAGCCCGTGTGCCACAACTACTGAGCCTGTGCTCTAGAGCCTGCGAGCCACAACTACTGAGTCCACATGCCGCAACTACTGAAGCCCGCATGCCACAACTACTGAGCCCATGCACCTAGAGCCCATGCTCCACAACAAGAGACGGCACTGCAATGAGAAGTCCGTGCACCGCAACAAAGAGTAGCCCCTGCTCACCACAACTAGAGAAAGCCCATGAGCAACAAAGAAGACCCAACACAGCCCCCCAAAAATATTAATTAATTAATTAATTTAAAAAAAGAGAAGACTATCATGGGCCCTAGGCAGATTTAATTCAGAAAGGAGTAAAATAGAAGTTCAAATGAAAAATAGAGATATTGATATTAACAACCAAATGGGTGGACTACTTCCAGGCGACTGATCGTGAAACGCTCACACAGATAATAATGATAAAAACATGATTTTAAAGAAGTTTTTTTTAAAGAGCAACCCTGGAGAGAGTCTGAAAGAGGAAGAAGAATGAGAGTTTACTCTCAAAAAATTGTCACAGTAAAGGGTAAGAATTGAGAGTTTATGTCTTCCTGGCCTGAGGTAGTGCCCAACTCTTACAGCTATAGCTGTAAAAAGAAAAATAGCAGTGGAAAACCACAGCCTTACCAGCTAAGGTGCCAGAGATCAGAGTCCAAGGCTGAAAATGTAGCTAGAAGTCTACAGGAAAAATACTGGCAGCAAAAAAAACCCACAGAAGGAGTATACAACTCTGAGTATAAACTCTGCCCAAATCCCTGGCCAAGAGCTAAACTATGCATGTGTAGGAGGAGGCCCTAAGCGGCCTGGTGAAAAAGTGGGCAGGAGCCAGAGACAAATCTGCTCCTGAATAACAGAGCTATGTGCAGCCCTATCTGTGAGTCTGCTGCCTTTTTTTTTTTTTTTTAACTGAGTATAAACTTTCCAACCATGCACAAGTCAGGTGCCAGAAAGTTGGATCTTATAAGTCTTGAAATATAAGGGACAGAGCCCCAAACCATCCAAATAGCTAGAAATTAGGCAGAAGCAAACCACTAGAAGAAAATAAAAAAAGAATGACCTCCATCTCTGTTGAAATCTTTGACTAACCAGCAAATCATAGAGAAACAAGAAAAATCACAAAGGACCAGGAAAAAAAGTAGCAATGGAAAGCCATAAGAATACAGATATTAGCTGCTGCATATCAGAAGGGTGACAAAGTTTGCAGTTGGAGTCCAGACAAGTTAATTGCCTACTAGAACCAATTATATATCTGTATCTATCTATCTATCTATCTATATATATAGATATAGATATATAGATATCTGATATATATATAAGATGAATACAACAGAATCTACAGTTGCCATAATGTACTATCTACAAGGCCCAATTTTCAACCAGAAGTTACTACACATACAAAGAAATATTAAAGTGTGCTCTAGGGCTTCCCTGGTGGCGCAGTGGCTGAGAGTCCGCCTGCTGATGCAGGGGACACGGGTTCGTGCCCCGGTCCGGGAAGATCCCACATGCTGCGGAGCGGCTAGGCCCATGAGCCATGGCCGCTGAGCCCGCGCATCTGGAGCCTGTGCTCCACAACGGAAGAGGCCACAACAGTGAGAGGCCTGCATACCGCAAAAAAAAAAAAAAAAAAAAAAAAGTGTGCTCTATACTCAGGGGAAAGGGCAGCCAATAGAAACTGACTCTGAAAGGTTCCAGATGTTGGGTTTAGTAAACACAGACAAGCAGTTACTACAAATATGTTCGAAGAATTCAAGGAAATTGGGGTATAATATCAAATGAACAGCTAGGAATTCTCAATAGAGAAATGGAAACTAAAGCAAAACAAAACAAATGGAAATTCTAGAGGTGAAAAGTAAAAAACTGAAATTTTAAAAGTTTACTAGATGAGCTCAACCACATTTGGGGGTGGCAGAACAAAGAATCAGAGAACTTGAAGACAGAAAAATAGAAGTGCCCAAACAACAGAAAGAATAAAGACTGGGGAAAATTAAGGAGAATGCCAGAGATCTGAGGGTACAATGTCCAAATGTTCATTCAATACATATGAAATTGGAATTCCAAAGGATGAGGAGAAAGACAAAGAGCCAGAGAAAAATATATCAAGAAATAATTGTTGAAAACTTCCCAAATGGGCACAAGGAAACTCTTAGGGGTGATGGAAATGTTCTGTGTTTTAACTGTGGTGGTAGTTCCATGTGTGCATACCTTTACCAGCACTCATCTAATTGTACAATTTAAACAGATGTGCTTTACTGTACATACACTGTATCTCAATAAAGTTCAAAAATGTAAATGATGAAATATACCTCTCCTATCCACTAAAAAAATCCTTACAGATGGGTTAAATATTATGGACACATCTAAAGAGAGAATATGGGTAAACAGAAAAATAAATCTGAGGAAATTAACCAGAACACCATGAGATCAATGAGAGGTCAAGAGACAAGGAAAATAGAATGAAAGGAAGAGCTGTGGTATGAGAGATGAGTGGAAATGTGGACTGATGGTATTTGGAGCGATTTTCACTGAGAATTTTCCAGTTTTGATGAAAGACATGAATCCTAAGGTTTAGGACACCTAAGAAGTCCTATGCAGTATAAATAAAACTATATCCACATCTAGAACCACAGTTGTGATTATGGAGAATGCCATAGAGAATACCTCAAAAACAGCTAGAGGAAAGAGTGATTACCTATAAAATGGCATTTATACTGGCAGCAGACTCTTCAGCGCTATAGTGGCCAAGAAAGAGTAGAATCTGGTCTTCAAAATGCTGTGAAAAAATAAATAACCCACTCCCTGCTGATACCTCGTAACCAGCTAGAGTCATTTCTGAACAGCACCTTCTGCTGTGAGCTTTCTTGTTACCTCTTCACTCCCAGTCCATCAAAATATGTCCAGTCTCTTAGGCTATTAAGGGATTTTATTTAAAGTAAACAGTGTTAATGCACTGAGGGTGTTAATGATTTAATACTGTGGCCTGCCTGTGTTGACTTAAGCCATTTTTATTATAAAATTACTTAAATACACACAAATATATAAAACTGGGTATAAACTCTTATGCTTATAGTTCTTCCACGACTATTAAATCAAAATTATAAATAAGCATATGTGACTTATTTTAAAAGAAATTTTTTTAAATTGCAATGCCAATAAAATCCAAAATACAGACATAAATGTGATAGATACGATTTTGCTGAGATTAAAGAACTGAAATTGTGTTTAATGGTAGAAAGATATAGTTGTGTGTCTTCTCTTTTACCAGAGGAGGTTCAGTGTGATGGGTCTGGAGTCAGGCTGCCTGGGCTGAACTCCCACCGTGTGATACGGGGCAAGTGACTTAATCTCTTTAAGCCCCACCCCCTCCCCTGTAAAATGAAGATGATGAGTACCTACTCAGAGGGATGCTGTGAGGATTCAATGCAACAACACAAGCTAAGTACTCAGCCCACAGAAAGGGGCTTATAAAGTATTATTGTCGTTGCTGTAATTTGTTCCATTTTGATAATAAACCCATTATATCTTCTATTCCATTATTTTGAAAGGGTAATCAATTTAATGTGGTACCCTAAAATACAAAACCAAAAGAATTCCATTCAAGGACAAAAATCCTGGGGCTTCCCTGGTGGCGCAGTGGTTGAGAGTCCGTCTGCTGATGCAGGGGACGCGGGTTCGTGCCCCAGTCCGGGAGGGTCCCACATGCTGCGGAGCGGCTGGGCCCGTGAGCCATGGCTGCTGAGCTTGCACGTCCGGAGCCTGTGCTCCGCAATGGGAGAGGCCACAGCAGTGAGAGGCCCGCGTACCACAAAAAAAAAAAAAAAAAAAAACAAGGACAAAAATCCTAATGAACGTAGGACTTACAAAGTTGGCTCTTTGCTGCATCTTTGCCTGTAATGAAAAAGGTACCAACTATACCAGGCTTTTGAGATTGAAAATCCTCTGTTAGTAGGAGCCACCTGAGTACTCAGTTCACACACCCTGTTTTCTCCTCAGTCTACCCTGTGACAGGATGTCAATGGCCTTCCTTTGGTCTCACTGTGAGCTTAAACTCCCATGCAAACCTGGGAACTGAAAGAATATGGCCAGACTGAGTCACAGGGTAATCATCCAGGTGACCCAAAATAGGTTTACAGTCCTTTTTAAATATCTTCCCAGAAACAGAAAGACACACACACACTACCACCATCACCACTCTCAGATTTAACAGCTTCCTGGAAATGAAGAGATTTAAGCCAAGGGAGTCCCTCCAGGGGTGAGAATCCTAGACCCGGTGACAGGCTGTAGCAGGAGGCCGGAAAAGGGAGGGTTTGTCATCCTTTAGGGGCAAAGAATGCTTACACGTTAAAAACAAAAAACAAACAAAAAACATACAAACAACAACCAACTCAGTCTACCAAGAGGGCAAGCCCAACCGTACAGAACAAAATCTTATCATTTTAGTCTTTATGGGATGGCAATTTATGAGAAGAAAGGCTGGGCTGAACCATCTCTACAATGTTTGTCAAGGGAAATTTAATAAGCAAACTAGCAACATTGGAGAAGAAACTTTTCACTACTTAAAAATACAACCATTTTTTTAAAATGACTTTAGCTCCTATCGTATACAAATGCAGTGACTTAAATTATAGCTATCTCTTAATTAAGGAAAGTCTACCAAGCTCTTGGTCCCAAAGGTACATCCTTGAAGGTAATCAAAATCTATTCCCCATACTTTTAGTTTAGGTTGGCCCTACTGCCAATTATTCTAAACGGATAAGGAATTAGCTGAGTTACCTGAGTCTAGGTAGATCCAGACATATCTTACAAATAAAAGCAGATTCTTCTGAGAAACTTATTTCTCACTTGGCATTTTCTGCCTCTATCTTTAAGTGCTCTCCTACTGGTATGGCAAATGCTGGTGAAATGTAGCAAAGACCACATAAAGTAGATCACATGAAATACTTAACAAAGACCACTTTGACCCAAACAAGCCATTATACCATGGCCTGAGAACGTTGCACACAGAGGCTGGCTCCACTGGTGGGCTCCAGCCCATCACCTGGATTCCACTTTCCCTGTATCCAAACTGTGACTGCCTTCCTCCTCCTCCGAGAATCCTGAGGCAGCTAATGAACAAAAAATTGGTGGAATTCCTCAAATCCTTTAAGAACACTAAGTACAAAGAACAGTGACTAGACTTAGATCAAACACCAGATTCTTAGAAAACAGAATTCTCACATATACCCCCCATGGCACCAGTTGCCAATTTAAACTAAAATATGGGAGTGGCCAAAGAGTTAAAAGCAAGGACTCAAACAGATACTTGTACACCCATGTTCACAACTGCACTATTCACAATTGCCAAAAGGTGGAAGCCACCCAAGTGTCCATCAACAGATGAATGGATAAACAAAATGTGGTACATACAAGGAAATACTATTCAGCCATAAAAAGGCACGAAGTGCTGATACATGCCACAACAGAGATGAATCTTGAAAACATTGTACTAAATGAAATAAGCCCGACACAAAAGGAAAAATATTGTATGATTCTACTTATTTGTGTTATCTAGAATAGGCAAATTTACAGAGACAGAAAGTAGGCAAGAGGTTAGTACGGGCTGGAGGGAATGGAGAGTTACTGCTTAATGGTTACAGAGTTTCTGTGTGGAGTGATGAAAACGTTTTGGAAACGAATAGTAGTGATGGTTGCACGACACTGTGAATGTAATTAATACCATAAAACTATGCACTTAAAACTGGTTATTTAAAATGGCTAGTTTTGTGTTATATGTATATTTTTTTACCACGATTTTTAAAAATGAGAGAATCAAGTCACTGCAAACAACCCAAATGTCCTCCAGCAGGTGCCTGGATCAACAAACTGTGGTACATGCATAAATTGTAATAAAATTGAACAAACTATCGATACACACAACAACTGGGATTAATCCCAAGGGCATTATGCTGAGTGAAAGTAGCCAGTTTCCAAAGGTGACACACTATAAGATTCCATTTAATTACATTCTCAAAAAGAAAAATTCGCGCGATGGAGGACAGACCAGTGGCTGCCAAGGGTTGGGGATGAAGCGAAGTGTGTGCTCATAAAGAGATAGCACAGGCGCTTCCCTGGTGGCGCAGTGGTTGAGAGTCCACCTGCCGATGCAGGGGACACGGGTTCATGCCCCGGTCCGGGAGGATCCCATGTGCCGCAGAGCGGCTGGGCCCGTGGGCCATGGCCACTGAGCCTGCGCGTCTGGAGCCTGTGCTCTGCAACGGGAGAGGCCACAGCGGTGAAGGCCCGCGTACCGCAAAAAGAAAAAAAAAGAGAGAGCACAGTGGGTTTTTTGGGGGGTGATGGAGCAGTTCTGTACCTGATTGTGGTGGTAGTCACATGAATCTAAGCATATGCTAAAATTCAGAACTACTCATCAAAAGTTTTTTAAAGTGAAGTTTAAAAAAACAGTGGGGTAAAAGGAGAAATAGCCACTCATTGCTATCACTGCTCTTTGTAACCTCTGACCACCGCCTCCTCTCTTGCACCTCCCTGTATTTCCCATGGATTTCTCTACCTCTTAAAATACCCAAAGATCACAGTCTGGAAAACATGCTTTGTAAAATTATAATGAAGGGTCCACATTGCTATTCCTAGAAGGAGTTATTTTCCCTGCACCTCATGCATCCACATATAATCACACTGTTTGTCTTCCTAGCCTTGATACCTTTCCTGGACAAAACCTGATTCACTTGGTAAAAGAAGTGTTGCTGTGTCCAAGTGCTACCGTCCACAGAGTCCTGCAGAGTATCAGAGCACACATCTACCACGACACAATGAGGGGAACGCTCAGAGTGCTTCCTCTGAGGTCCAAACTTGGCAAATTTGTGTTCTCGCAGTGGAGCTTCCTGGATTGTTTAACAAGGACAGTCCCCCCATCCCAAACCTTCTGGTTTCAGGACTGTGAGTGCCTGTAAGGATCCAGTCCCACAAGAACCCACATCTAATGCTCCATCTAACAAACACACCAAAAAGCTGTGGGAAACTCTGGATCCAAACCAATGGTCTGCAGGAGAAAAACGGGAAGAGAAAGCTCCCAGCTAGCTCATGTTTCTGTGGCAATTCATGCTACACTGGAAGCCCTGGTCTTCAGAAGCCTCTGGAAGCCCCTGGGGCATTATTTATGGAGGCTACAGACAGCTACAGGCTCTGGGTGGGAGCTGGGCAGATGGGAGAAAGCAGACAGAGAGGGCCTGGCCTGCTTGATCTCATCATGTTCTCCCTCACCTCTCCCCGCTGGGCGGGGGTGTCACCCAGTGAAAGAATACTTTACAAGCAAGCCATTCATCAGGTTCCTAATTTAAAAGTTGGAAAGCGTAACTCTGGAGCTGGTTTTGCCATCTTCCGACACCTCATTAACCTCGTCACTGTTCTTCTGTCGAGGGCAAGAACCTCGGGAATTACTACAGAGGTTCCGTCCTGAGCACTCAAGCAGAAAAAGAAACAGCAACACTTTGCCTGAAAAAGAACCCCCCCATATGACCACAAGAGTTGTGCCAGATCACAAATAAAACAGGAAGAACGTGACAAGGAGAAGAAGATCTACCCAGACTTCACTAAATTTAGGAATATTCATCTTTATCCAGAGAGAAATAGAGGAGGAATAATAAATAATAACCAATTTTTCATAGGCCTTCCTAGTAAAGGGGAAGATGTTACCCCACTTCTCTCTGAAGGAGACAGCTGAGAAGAAATAGCCAGGGATTTGAACCATACTGTGTGCCAAAAAGCTGCACGTTTTGTGAATTTTGAACTGAGCCCAAGTATTTCTTTTTTTTTTTTTTCCTCTCAATGGCAAAACTAAACTTAGGGTTTTTGTTTGTTTGTTTGTTTGTCTGTTTAATTTATTTATTTTGTCTACGCACAGGCTTTCTCTAGTTGTGGCGATCAGGAGCTACTCTTTGTTGTGGTGTGTGTGCTTCTCACTGCGGTGGCTTCTCTTGTTGCAGAGCACGGGCTGTAGGCACACAGGCTTCAGTAGCTGTGGCACGTGGGCTCAGCAGCTGTGGCACACAGGCTCAGTAGTTGTGGCACACGGGCTTAGTTGCTCCGTGGCATGTGGGATCTTCCCGGACCAGGGCTCGAACCCGTATCCCCTACGTTGGCAGGCAGATTCTTAACCACTGCGCCACCAGGGAAGCCCTAAACTTAGGTTTTAAATACATAAATAAAGCCTAGGAATGTAGTTCAAACTGAAACTATGTCCATTTATTTTCTGAAACAGATAAAATCACTCAACCAAACAAATATTTCTCTGTCCGGTATCATGGACACGGGAGGAAGCTACTAGGCTCTACTGGAGCAAAAGCATCCAACTCCATCTCATTACTGGAGAGAATTTGGTGAGACTTAGGGAGAAACCCAAGGGAAGAATCTAAAACTCTAAGTCTTATCTGAATCTTGGGAATTCTCGCTTGCCCACAAGATCCAGAAGCCCTTCCTTTCTTGGTCCCCTATAAGAGGAAAGTTACAGAGCCCATTCCCCCCACCACCACCAGAAAAAAAAAAGAAGAAGAAGAAATCAAGAGGCCAGAAGATGAATTCTAACACTTACCTATCTTCTTTAGCCTAGAGCAAGTCACCAGGGCTGTGACACTGCTGTCCAGCCTCTTGGATCCCCTCCAAAAGGTCTAATGGGTACCTTCATCAATTTGAACCGAATGGAAGGGATGGGAAATGTGGCAGACACAGCAAGGCCAGATATTTTATCTCTCCTACTTAGGAATTAATGGTGCATGTGGACAGATTGCTAGACAAGCTGGAACACTAATATATTCTGGAAATGTTGACATCCTAGGCACAAAGTATCGAAAACTGGTGATTTGTAGAACAGAGGACACATGAATGAGCCACTGGCTCTCTCGGAGCTCTGAGAGCAAAGGACAGTGACACATGCCTGGCCCACAGCCCTAACCATCTTTCACCATCTCTTTTGGTTGCCTTTTTTTCCTCTTTTTTTTTGCATAAGGGTCTGTTCTTGGCCTCTTCCACTCTCCTTGGGTGACTACAGCTGTTCCTACATCTTCAAAGAGAGCCTCTTCCCCGACACCCCCCATCCTGTGTCTGCCCTTCTTTGGGGAGCTGTGGGTCTGTATGTTCAACGACCCACCGGACATGGCCAGCTGGGTGATCAGCAAAATCCTTGAAAGTCTTTAGCTCTGCCCTGCTCAGTCCCGAATCTATTCCTCCTCATTAACCCACGACAATTCAGAGTTCCAAAGCAAAAATTACTCCAAAGTGATTCCCATGATGCTTTTTTAGTCTCAAAATCAACAGAGTTCCAGCAAAGAGAAGGCAGCCAGGAGGTGACCAAGTTACAGAGACACACCTGTCCACCCTGGGCAGGCTAGGTGGATGGGTGGATGGGTGTGGGGAGGTATGGGGGGGATGCATGGGGAGCAGTTCCCAGGAGACAGAAGTGGTTCCTTGAAAGTTGGAGAGGCTGGTCAAACAATCCACTGCCAACTCCAAGAGCTTTCCATATTTAGGCTCAGTATAATCATTTAGAGGACCTACCTTGTTGTTCATGAGTAAGGAAAATTACAAGATTTCTGTGGGGTTTGCTTACATCTTGGGATATCAGGACTTTTATAGCTTCCTTTAGCAAAGTCACCATGTGCTTAAGTAACATAAAATCGTTGAAAGAATGAGAGAAAAATCTTCTAGAAGGAATGAATGTTGAGCAGTCTCTGATTCCTGCCCCCTCCTTGAGGTTCTTCTACTGTGCCTGACCACTGCCTCTAGTTGAAGCAGAGACAAAATAAACTTTCTTTGTTTCCATTTATAATGTCTCAGATCAGCTGATGACTTTACCAACAGTATTATAAAACAAACAAGAAAACATAAATAAGGAACCCTTATGTCCTCACAGACAGTTTTAGAATTTGAAATCTAGACATATTTAATCACCAAACTCTTTAACTTTCTTTTTATAAATGCAGAAACTAAGGCCCAAAGAGAGTAAGTGAAGGGCCCAAGGCCACAAAACTACAGTGTGGTAGAGGCAGAACCTGCATTTGGGGACTTGCCTCTCCATCTTATGTCCTTTTCATTCTCTTACGATACTACTCTTTAATACAGGTCTTGATTCCCTCCTCCCCCTTGAGGTTCGCTCCTCCTTGCCTCTACTACGTGGCTTCCCCAAACCATCTTGGTTCCTTGACTCATGACAACTGGTTCACCCAAGTATCTTTCTATAGTCAAGGTCAAACTCCAACCACTCCAACAAAACAACCCTTTTTTCTTATAAACCTTCCACTCAGTCCTGGTTCCCCATCCAAGCAACAAGTCTGGTTTACAATATAGTTACCTGGGAATGGGGATTGACATCCTTGAGTCTCTGTGAGTGGCCGTGGTTCAGGTAACTTGTTCCAGCCCATTTAGGAGTCTACAGTGAGTCTCCCAAACAGCACAGGAAAACAGACTCTCAAATGTTATGTATTACATCTTCAATATATTAATGCCTTAATCATAACTATAATAACTGCACTTGTATATATATGTGTATACACACACACACACTCACACAATAAGAATTATAACAAATGTATTGAGGATGATTATTATTTTTTTTTTTTGCGGTACACGGGCCTCTCACTGTTGTGGCCTCTCCCACTGCGGAGCACAGGCTCCGGACACACAGGCTCAGCGGCCATGGCTCACGGGCCCAGCTGCTCCACAGCATGTGGGATCTTCCTGAACCGAGGCACGAACCTGTGTCCCCTGCATCGGCAGGCGGACTCTCAACCACTGCGCCACCAGGGAAGCCCGAGGACGATTATTCTTGCTGTGACATTTAGCCCAAAATATCAACAAAAAGGCACTTGAAGAACATGAGATTTTATATAGCATGATGCAGTAAACTCAGTCCTGAGCTGGGAGTCATCATAATGTGTTCCGTATCCTGATTTTGCTAGCCATAACTCTAAGAGCCTGATCTGCATGCCAACTCAGGATATCTGAGGAATCAGCCTAGGTCAGCAGCAATCATATTTGCTTCAGGTCCCCAAAACCTTATATAAGATAATAGTTTTCAAACATTTGGCTATCTCTGACAGATAGAGATGAGAGACAGTCTCCACATTTGTAAAAGATAAATGGTTGAGGATGGACATTATATGATGTGTTAGATTCCTTGGTTTGCCTTTTAGAGAGTGTTTTGGGGGAACGCTAACTTCTTGAACTTTTGTTTCTGGGTACTTACAAGGGAACAATAAAGTGCCTCCTTTTCCCATTCCATGCTCAAGCAAGGCCTGAGCACCCTACCCGTCTCACCATCCCTTCTTCCCCTCTTCCCTCTCCCTCACTTCTACTCTTAGAAGAAAACTGCATTTTTTTTTTTTTTTTTTTTTTTGCAGTACACGGGCCTCTCACTGTTGTGGCCTCTCCCATTGCAGAGCACAGGCTCCAGATGCGCAGGCTCAGCGGCCATGGCTCACGGGCCCAGCCACTCCGCGGCATGCGGGATCCTCCCGGACCGGGGCACGAACCCGTGTCCCCTGCATCGGCAGGCGGACTCTCATCCACTGCACCACCAGGGAAGCCCGAAAACTGCATTTTTGATGTAGGGGATTACACTAGATCATCCCAGAGGGAAGGAGTGTGGCCTCTGCTTCGCACCAAAGCAACAGAAGCAGCCGTACTCAAGAGGGTGGCTGAAATTCTTTGGAAGTTCAGGGTTTGGGAGCTGCTGTATATAGTACTTGAACATCTGTACTCTGCTGAGGTACCACACCCTGAACAGGAATGGGGATTGCTGCTAAGCAACAAAATCTGAGGGCAGTGCCGGGGGCTTCTGTATCTTCCCTGGGCCTGTAAAAGGAGCTCTTTTGAAGGATATCTCTGGGCCTCTTGGAGAAGTAATGCCCAACAGACGGCCAGGAAAAGCCACCTGGAAATAGCAGTAGATGTCTCCAATACTTCCCAAATCAATTTATGAGGCCAGCATTACTCTGATACCAAAACCAGGCAAAGAGATTATAAGAAGAGAGAACGACAGACCAATATCCCTCATGAATATAAATACAAAAATGCTTAACAAAATATTAGATTTAATCTAGTGATACAGAAAAGGATAATTGGGGTGTATCTATACAACAGAAAACTACTCAACAATAAAGAGGAAGAAACTACTGATATGCACAACAACATGGATGAATCTCAAAAATACTACACAAAGCAAAAGAAGCCAAAGTGTGTATGTATATATCGTGTGTGTGTGTGTGTGTGTGTGTGTGTGTGTATAAAACTCTAGAGAAGATGAATCAATTGTATGGTGACAAAAAACAGATCAGTGGCTGCCTCGGGTGTGGTAGGGTAGGGAGGATGAGGGGTGAGGGGTGAGGATTTACTGGAATGGGCACAAGGAAATCTTTTGGGTTGAAGGAAATGCTGTATATCATGACTCTGGTAACTGTTATGGATGTATAACTCTCTCTCAAACCTTTATCAAGATGTACGCTTAAGGGCTTCCCTGGTGGCGCAGTGGTTGAGAGTCCGCCTGCCGATACAGGGGACACGGGTTCGTGCCCCAGTCCGGGAAGATCCCACATGCCGCGGAGCGGCTAGGCCCGTGAGCCATGGCCACTGAGCCTGCACGTCTGGAGCCTGTGCTCCGCAACGGGAGAGGCCCGCGTACCGCCAAAAACAAAACAAAACAAAGATGTATGCTTAAGATGGGTGCTTTTTATTTTATGTAAAATACAGTTCAATAAATTTCACTTTTAAAAAATTTGAGGGCTTCCCTGGTGGCGCAGTGGTTGAGAGTCTGCCTGCCAATGCAGGGGACACAGGTTCATGCCCCGGTCCGGGAAGATCCCACATGCCGCGGAGCGGCTGAGCCCGTGAGCCATGGCCGCTGAGCCTGGGCATCCGGAGCCTGTACTCTGCAATGGGAGAGGCCACAACAGTGAGAGGCCCGCATACCACAAAAAAAAAAAAATTTGAGAAAGCAAGCTTGTCTAATAGAGGGTCTAATTTTTGAAAGACCACAACATTTGGTAAGGGTTGGCCAAAAGAACTATAATCACTTACAGCAGGGGTCCCCAACCCCCGGGCTGCAGACCGGTATCAGTCCGCTGCCTGTTAGGAACCAGGCCGCACAGCAGGAGGTGAGCAGCAGGCAAGAAAGCAAAGCTTCATCTACCGCTCCCCATCGCTCCCTATCACTCCCCATCGCTCGCGTTACCACCTGAACCATCTCCCACCCCTTGTCCGTGGAAAAATTGTCTTCCACGAAATCAGCCCCTGGTGCCAAAAAGGTTGGGGACCGCTGACTTTCAGCACCAAGGATTCCCTAGAAGTGATACCACGGTAGTCTCGGGAAAGGTGGTGACCATGGAAACAACATAAAATAGGCAACCCCAACCCTAAAAACCCTTGAATACTCAATAACTAACTAGAAGAGACATTGCATCTAAAAAGCCATGGGCTTGATGTCCCTTGACAGTCCCTGAGAGCTCAGGCTGCAAGGCTCGCAAGGGGTTAAGACCCTTCCTTCAAGTCCTAAAAGCCTTTTGTTGTTGTTATTTTGGCAAGGCTTTCTCATGAGAGGTGTTTAGGAGCTAAGGGCAGCGCCAGATGACAGCCATCAAGAAATGGGAACCTCAGTCCTGAAACCACAAGCAACCGAATTCTGCCAACAACCTGTATGAGCTTGGAAGTGGATTCTTCCCCCCAAACCTCCTAAGAGGAACTCAGCCCTGTCCACACCTTGATTTCGGTCTGTGAGGCCAAGAACAAAGGACCAAGCTCATTCAGATTTCTGACCTACAAAACTGTGAGATAATAAATTTGTACTATTTGAAACCTCTAAGTTTGTGGTAATTTGTTATGGCACCAATTGAAAACTTAACACATGTTAGAACAATAATAACCATATATAGGAATTCTATAGATTTTATTTTTAAGTCTTTATTGAATTTGTTACAATACTGCTTCTGTTTTATCTTTTGGTTTTTGGCTGAGAGGCACATGGGATCTTAGCTCCCCAGCCAGGGATCCAATTCACACCCCCGGCATTGGAAGGCGAAGTCTTAACCAGTGGACCGCCACGAAAGTCCCACTATAGATTTTATTATACTAAAAAACCAAAGAGAAGAGAGAATCCATCTCACAATTCTAATGTCTTTCTTTTTGTTCACATTTCATGATAAAAGTAACTTAAAATATGTCTATCTACTGGTCTATATCCCTAACATTAAACTTTCAATTTCCCCTTTGGTTTACCTGAATAATTCCAAGAAGTGAAATTTCATATAAAAGAGATGACATCTTTACAGTAGACCTTCTGTTTGTATCAAAAGACTTGAGGTTTTCATTACAGTACAGAGGTGAACTTTGCTAAGAGACTTTCTTTGATTTCTGAAGAAAAGGATATTTAACATTTTACTCTACATACTAACATTTTACTCTACATACAGACTTAGCTGTGATTTCAAAACTATTCTTAAAACCCAGACACACAACTTTCAGTACATCAACCTTATAAGTACACAAGAAAGTCTCAAGGTTAAGCAAGACTTTCATTTTTAAAGATGGGAGTTTCCAGGTATAATCAAAATGGTTTATTAGAAATCTGTAAGATACTCTCCCTTGATTCTTCACTAAGCAGTGGCAACTTACTAAATACGCTTTTTTTCCCCTTAAAAAGTTTTGAATAAAATATTTTGCTTAGAAACCTGACGTTAGAGTAGCGTAACACCCAGGCAGAGGTGAGACTGACACGTGGCTCCTTGGAAATCACTGGAGTTTATACCAATCCAAAAGCTACCTTTAAAACTATTTGATTTTATAATGCATTAGTTAAAAGGGTCTTTAAAAATTTTTTTAATTTTATATCCAACTTTCTGAAATAATGGAAATGGTGCCAGGATGGCCCACTGATCACTGTGTCAGGGGCTTGCCTGGGGCAGGGATGTATTTTTAGTCTTCTCTAGGAGAAATATTTTCAAAAGGTTAGCGGCTGGGAAGTTCCTATTCTTCCCTAATTCCAGATGATAATACCACTGTACAAAAGTTAAGTGCCTTTTCGTATTCCCTACATTTCCATCCACTTCATCACACCTAGGATTATTTCCAAAGCACCAAGACATTTAATTTTTTTAAGGATTCTTACACTAGATTATTTATAAGCTAATTATCTATAGAAGTTCCAGGTCTTTAGTTTTGCTTTCTCTCTCTTTCTAGCTGCCATGTCTAATTGCAATTGTCAACCATGGTTTGTTAAAAAGACAACACTGCCGGGCCTCCCTGGTGGCGCAGTGGTTGAGAGTCCGCCTGCCGATGCAGGGGATACGGGTTCGTGCCCCGGTCTGGGAGGATCCCATATGCCGCGGAGCGGCTGGGCCCGTGAGCCATGGCCGCTGGGCCTGCGCATCCGGAGCCTGTGCTCCGCAACGGGAGAGGCCACAACAGTGAGAGGCCCGCATACCGCAAAAAAAAAAAAAAAAAAAGACAACACTGCCGTTAGCACACCTTTAAGGAAGCCAGTCTTAGCTACTGGAGGATGAAAAGCCTCCTGGAGGACAAAGGAGATGCCCAAGCCAGCAGCCCTCATCAACTGCAAGACATGTGAGTGAGGCCATCTTGGATCTTGCAGCCTAGATGCAAACAGCCACGCAGCCACATGAGTGAACCTGCCTGAAACCAGCAGAAGAACTACCCAACCAGTTCACAGAATGGTGAGAAAGAATAAATCATTATTATATTAAGCCACTGTGTTTTGGAGTGGCTTGTCCCAGCAAAGGCTAACTGAAATATTAGTAAAATATTGAAAGCTTTCTGCTTGAGAGACAGAGTAAGACCAAAACACCTGACTTTTGACATTTTATCAGAGGCCCTTCTCAGAATAATAATAATAATAATAATAATAATAATAATAATAAAAGAAGAAGAAGAAGTAGAGGTAACAGCCATAAATAAAAAGGCTTAGGATTGGAAAGGAAAAAATAAAAATGTCACTATTTGGAGATGACATGATTATATATATGTGAATAATATAGAAGAATCTACTAGGTTTAAATAAGCAAATTTAACAAGGTCACTGGTTTAAGGTTGATATTAAAAACTTTTTTTCTATATGCAAGCAACAAACAAATAGGAAAATTAAAATGATGCCATTTACAATAGGATCAAAAAGCATGAAACACCTGGAAATAAATTAAAGATTTGTAAGACCTCTGCACTGAAAACTACAAAGCACTACTGAGAAAAATAACACCTAAAAAAGGAAGAGATACAATATGTTCATAGACAGGAAAGTTCAATATTCAATTATTTCAAGTTTCCCCACACTTAACTACGGATGCTATGCAAGTACAAACAAAATCTCAGCATAGTTGTTTCTTCTTTTTCCTGGAAATTGACCAGCTGATTCTAAAGTTCATATGGAAAAACAAAGAGCTAGAATAAAATAGACAATCTTGAATTGAGAACAAAATTGAGGGACTTAAAACTACCAAATATCAAGCTACATTCATTAAGGCATTCATTGGCTATACTAATTCATGCAAAAATGGACAAACTGACTAATGAAACAGACCCACACCTGAGTGTGTACTAGTATGAGAAAAGATAGTCTTTTCAATAAAATGGTCTGAGTTGATTGGATATTCATATAGAAAAAAAGAACCTTGACCCCCTACTTCAAACCACACATCAGTAAATTTTAGACAGACTGAAGATCTAAATGTGAAAAACAAGACAATATAGCTTTTAGTAGAAAACTAAGTGGAAAATCTTCATGATTTGGGGAAAGGCCATGATTTCTTATATAGGACACAAGCATTCTACCACAGAGAGGAAAAACTGAGCAACTGGATTATATTGATCTGCAAATTAACACTTCTGTTATTAATACAAAATTAATTGCTTTGTTCATCCAAACACACTATTAGTAATGTGAAAGGGCAATTTTGTTCATTGTGGTTTTTTAAAAATTTTGTCATGGTAAAATATACATGAAATTTGTCTTTTTAACCATTTTTTGAAGGGGCATTAAGTACATTCACATTGTTGGGCACAAACTAAAACTCTGTACCCATTAAACAACGGTGACATAAGAGGCTCCTGACTCCCCCTCCCATGGATGCACTGAGTATACAGGAACAGGTGAATCAATTTTCTCTCAGAGAAATCCAAAAACTAGTTGAGTAACTCCTACACACTGGTGACTGAGAAAAAAACCACATCAAGATGGGAAGGAAAGGCTGAGAAACTCTCCCCATAAACTCAGCCCCTGGCATAGCACTTTACAATTCGGAGGGAACCCTTAACTCCAAGCTTTGCCCAGGGGAACAAAGAATCTGGATCACAAATCTAGTGCCTCAACTCTTAAGGCTGCCACCTGAGGTACAGGTCCCCAAATCACCTAGCTCTGAGAGCCAATGGGGCTTGCATTCATAAATCCCACAAAACTATAGCAAATAAATAAGCAGTTGTTAAACGGGTACATGAGGACTCTCCATGGCTATTACCAGTCCCCCAACTCCCAACTCTGCTCAGAGAGATCAGACAAAAATGTCCATCCCTCAGTTTCTCCCTGGAAGTGATCTGACTGCAAACTTCTCCAGCTGCTTTCTGAGGTTCTGGCTTCTAACCAGCCTGCATGTGGGAGCTGACAGGGATCCTCTTGGAAGCCCAAAAGAGCTGGTGGGCACATCCTCTACTGTCTCCCCACGGCTCACTCCAATACTAAAACCAAGTCACCAGCTTTTCCCTGGAAGGAACTTGTCCATACTTCTAGCACCCCAACTATTATGGCTACTACCCAAGGGACAGGCTCCCAAATTACCTAGCTCTGGGAACTGATGGGGCTCAGCATTCATGAGCCCCCCAGGACCACATGAAACAAAGAGGTGGTTCTGGCCTGTGGGAGTGCTTGTGTGCCCAAATATTCTCTCTGGCTCAGCACAGAGGGAGTAAACAAAAATACTCAGATCTCAGTTTCTTCCTGGTAGGTGCTAGACTATACATATAATGTCCTGATTTTCCCAGCTGCTGCCTGAATGTCAGGCTTCCAATTAGCCTGCATAGGGGGCTGAAAGGGGAAGCAATGAGTAGTCCTCTGGGAACCTGAACAGGCACGTGGCATTTCCCATGTCTTTCATACACTGACAGATCTCAGCACATCCTCATCTACTGGGAACCACTAAGAACAAAGATGGTGGCTTGACTATGGAGAACAGTTTGCAGGTTCCTTAAAAAAAACTAAAAACAGAGCTACCATATGATCCAGCAATCCCACTCCTGGGCATACCTCCAAAAAAGATGAAAACTCTAATTCAAAAAGATACATGCATCCCCATGCTCATAGAGGCACTATTTACAATAGCCAAGACACGGAAGCAACCTAAGTCTCCATCAACAGAGGAACGGATATAGAAGATGTGGTGTGTATATATATATATATATATATATATATATATATATATATATATATATATAAAATGGAATATTACTCAGCTATAAAAAGAATGAAATAATGCCATTTGCAGCAACATGGATGGACCCAGAGACTATCATCCTAAGTGAAGTCAGTCAGACAGAGAAAGATTACTTATACGTGGAATCTAAAAAAAAGATACAAATGAACTTGTTTATAAAACAGAAACAGACTCACATAGAAAACAAACTTATGGTTACCAAAGGGGAAAGGAGGAGTAAGGGATAAATTAGGAATCTGGGATTAACAAATACACATTATTATATATAAAATAGATAAACAACGAGACCTACTATACAGCATAGCATTTGTATCTTGTAATAACCTATGATTGAAAAGAATCTGAAAAAAATATATATATGTAGTCGTATGGCTTGGACAATCACAAAGGTCTGAGAGGCAACTAGGAGCTCAAGGTGGGCTACTTGACTAGGCTCATCTCCTACACAAGTCCACTCTGTCAAGGCTGAGAGAGATGGTTGTTTTATCTAATGTGTAGAAACCAACACAGAGAGTCAAGGAAAATAAAGAAATAAGGGAATATGTTCCAAACAAAAGAATAAGATAAATCTCTAGAAACAATCTTAATGAAATGGAGATAAGTGATTTATCTGATAGTTCCACCTACTCATCATAAAATGGTCACTAAGGTCAGGAGAGCAATGCATAAAGTGAGAATTTCAACAAAAAAAATTAAAAATATAAAAAAGTACCAAAGAGAAATCAGAGATAAAGAATACAATATCTAAACTGAAAAATTCAATAGAGGGGTTCAACAACTGACTAGCTAAAGCAAAAGAAAAGATTAGTAAACTTGAAGATTTGGTGATTTCTACTACCCTATCAAAAGAACAAAAAGAAAAAAGAATAAGAAGAGTGAAGGTAGCTCAAAAGACTTCTGACGTACTATTAAGTGAATGCATATAAATAATACAGATGTCTGAGAAACAGAAGAGAGAGAGAGCAGCAGAAAGATTATCCAAAGAAATAACGACTGAAAACTTCCTTAACCTGGAGAAAGAAACAGACATCCAGATTCAGGCAGCCCAAAACATACTTAAAAAGAATCCAAAGAGATTCACAATAGGACATGTTATAATCAAATTGTCAAATGTTAAAGACAGAGAATCTTAAAAGCAGCTTGAAAAAGGCTACTTGTTATGTACAAGGGAACCCTTGTTCAGCATATTTTGCAGAGAAACATCTCAGGCCAGAAGGGAGTGGACGATGTATTCAAACTGATGAAAGAAAAAAACCTGCCAATCAAGAATACTCTACCCGGGACTTCCCTGGTGGCACAGTGGTTAAGAATCCACCTGCCAATGCAGGGGACATGGGATCGATCCCTGGCCTGGGAAGATCCCACATGCTGCAGAGCAACTAAACCCATGCACCACAACTACTGAGCCTGCACGCCACAACTACTGAGCCCGTGTGCCACAACTACTGAAGCCCGCACACCTAGAGCCCATGCTCCACAACAAGAGAAGCCACTGCAATGAGAAGCCCATGCACCACAACAAAGAGTAGACCCCGCTCACTGCAACTAAAGAAAGCCTGCGCAGAGCAACGAAGACCCAGCACAGCCAGGAAAAAAAAAAAAAGAACACTCTACCAGCAAAGCTGTCCTTCAGAATTGAAGGAGAGAGAGTTCCCTGGACAAACAAAAACTGAAGGAGTTCATCACCACTAGACTGGCTGGACAAGAAATGTTACAGAGAGGTCTTCAAGCTGAAAGAAAAGGACAGTAATTAGTAACATGAAAACATATGAAAGTATAAAACAAACTGGTAAAGGTAAATATATAAATTCAGAATACTCTAAATTGTAATGGTGCTAGATAAATAACTTATAACTCTAGTATAAAGGTTAAAAGACTAAAGTACGTAAAATAACTGTAACTAAGTTAATTTTTTAATGGATGCACAATATAAAAAGATATAAATTGTGACATCAGAAACATAAACTGTGGTAGGGAGTGTAAAAATGTAGAGCTTTTGTATGTGATGGAAGTTAAGCTGTTATCAGCTTAAAATAGACTGTTACAGGATGTTTTAATGTAAGCCTCATGGTGACTACAAAATTTTAAAAACTATAGTAAATACACAGAAGATAAAAAGAAAGGAATAAGAGCATACTAACATAGAATATTATGAGATCACAAAGGAAAAAAGCCAAAGAGGAGGAAAGAAACAAAGGAAATACAAAACAGCCAGAAAATAATGAACAAAATGGTAATAGTAAATCCACGCCTACCAATAATTACTTTAAATGTAAATTGATTAAATTCTCCAATAAAAAGACATAGAGCACCTGACTGGATAAAACAACAACCCCAACTATATGCTACCTATGAGAGACTCACTTTATCTTTAAGGACACACATAGACTGAAAGTGAAGGGATGGAAAGAGATATTTAATGCAAATGGAAACCAAAAGAATGTAGGGGTAACCATACCTACACTGGGGAAAATAGACTTTAAGCCAAAAAAACGTAACAGAAGGTCATTATATTGATAAAGGGGTCAATTCATCAAGGGGATATAATAATTGTGAATATTTATGTATCCAATACCAGAGCACCTAAATATATTAAGCAAATATCAACATATCTGAAGGGAAAAATAGACAGCCATACAATAATAACAGGGGACTTCAATACCCCACTTTCAACAATGAATAAATCACGACAGAGTATCAATAAGGAAATATTGGACTTAACTTACATGTTAGACCAGAGGGAACTTACATGTTAGACCAGAGGGACCTAGTAGAGACATATATAGAACATTCCATCCAACAGCAGCAGAATACACATCCTTCTCAAGTCATATATAGAACATTCCATCCAAAAGCAGCAGAATACACATCCTTCTCAAGTATGCACGGAACATTCTCCAGGACAGATCATTTGTTAGGCCACAAGTCTGGACAAATTTAAGAAGACTGAAATCATATCAAGCATATTTTCTGACCACAATATTATATAACTACAAATCAATTACAAGAGGAAAACTGGAAAATTCACAGAAACATGACTAAACAACATGTTTCTGAACAACCAATGGGTCAAAGAAGAAATGAAAAGTGAAATTAAAAAACAACTTGAGACAAATGAAAGTGGTAACATGACATACCAAAACTTAAGAGCTGCAGCAAAAGCAGTTCTAAGAGGGAAGTTTACAGCAAAAACACCTACACTAAGAAACCAAAAAGATCCCAAATTAACAATCTAACTTTACCCCTCATGGCAGTAGAAAAAGAATGAATGAAGCCCAAAGTTAGTAAAGGAAGGAAATAACAAAGATCATAACAGAAATAAATGAAATAGAGACTAGAAAGACAAAGAAAAGATCAATGAAACTAAGAGCTGTTTTTTTGAAAAGATAAACAAAATTGAAAAAACTTTACCTAGACTAAGAAGAAAAAAAGAGAAAAGATTCAAATAAATAAAATCAGAAATAAAAGGAGACATCATAACTGATAACACAGAAATACTAATGATCATAAAAAACTACTATGAACAATTATATACCAACAAATTAGATAACCTAGAAGAAATGGGTAAGTTCCTAGAAATATACAACCTACCAAGACTGAATCAAGAAGAAACAGAAAATATGAACAGAACAATGATCAGTAAGGAGACTGAATCAGTAATTTAAAAAAAAAAAACTCCCAACAAAGAAAAGTCCAGGACCAGATGGCTTTCACTGGTGAATTCTACAAAACATTTAAAGATTAATTAATACCAATCTTTCTCAAACTCTTGCCAAAAAATGAAGTGGAGGGAATACTTTCAAGTTCATTTTACAAGGCCAGTATTATCTAAATACCAAAGCCATATCAGGACATGACTAGAAAAGAAAATTACAGGCCAACAACCCTGATGGACATTAATGCAAAAATTCTCAACAAAATATTAGCAAACTGAATTCAACAGTACCTTAAAATGATCATACACCAAGATAGAGTGGGATTTATTCCCAGGACGCAAGTATGGTTCAACATATGCAAATCAATAAATGTGATACACCACAATAATAAAATGAAGGATAAAAATCATAGGCAGACAAGAGAATCAGATTCACAGATGATTCCAATTTCAGAGCTAGCTGATAAGTACTTTAAAATAACTGTGCTTGGGGACTTCCCTTGAGGTTAAGACTCTGTAACCACTGTAGGGGGCATGGGTTTGATCCCTGGTCAGGGAACTAAGATTCCACATGCCACACCACGTGGCCAATAAATAAATAAATAACTATGCTTAAAATGCAAATTAAAACCACAATGAAATATCACCTTGCACTGGTCAGAATGGCTATCAACAAAGAGAACACACATAACAAATACTGGCAAGGATGTGGGGAAAAGGGAACCCTTGTATCCTGTTGGTGGGAATGTAAATTGGTGCAGCCACTGTGGAAAACAGTATGGAGGATTCTCAAAAACTAAAAATAGAACTACCATATGACCCAGCAATTCCACTCCTGGATATATATCCAAAAAAAAAACAAAACACTAATTTGAAAAGATACATGCATCCCAATGTTCATAGCGGCATTATTTACAATTGCCAAGCCATGGAAGCAACCTAAGTGTCCATCAACAGGTGACAGATAAAAGGAGATGTGGAGTATACATACAATGGAATACTACTCAGCCATAAAAGAGAATGAAATTTTGCCATTTGCAATAACACAGATGGACTTGGAGTAGGTGAAGTACAGGCTGAGAGAGCTTAGGGGACATACCCAAAATCACTCAGGCTACGAGTGGTAGAGCTGGGGCTTGAACTCAAACCTGTCTGAGACAAAGTCAGACTCTTACCCACTTTACTACGTAGCTTCTCTTGAGTAGTTAACTAAAGACAAGCAGGTTCATCTGAAAAGTGGGCATAATAACAAGCAGGAGAATTTGGAGCTTGAGGATGTGCATTATTAGCTCTTTCAAAATTCCAGCTTTGGGGCTTCCCTGGTGGCGCAGGGGTTGAGAGTCCGCCTGCCGATGCAGGGGACACGGGTTCATGCCCCAGTCCGGGAGGGTCCCACATGCCGCGGAGCGGCTGGGCCCGTGAGCCATGGCTGCTGAGCCTGCGCGTCCGGAGCCTGTGCTCCGCAATGGGAGAAGCCACAACAGTGAGAGGCCCGCGTACCACAAAAAAAAAAAAAAAAAAAAAAAAATCCAGCTTTGGAGTCTTCAGTATCTACCAAGAGAACTCCATATTTTCCAAAGTGGAGAAAGATGGCATTGGTCATTTGATGGGAGTTCTCTTCACTCCTTCAAACTCAGCTGACAATGACTTATCATTTGAAGAGATATAAGGGCATTCGTAATTAGGTTTGCTCATAGATTACGTTTTAAAATAACAGTAACTGTTGTTATTGCTTTGTTGTTGTTGTAACTGCATTCAGAGTTTGGATCAGCAAGCCAATGGCTCCAAAGACTTAATGTGCCTCCTTCAATGTTTAGTTTCTTACCAGGCAGTGCCTTAGGTAGTGAGGAGAGAGCAGTGCAGAGTCCTGTAAATTTGGAGCTGTGAATTAGCACCGCATGAAAACACTGCCAGGCCTTTCAGTGTGAGTTTGTTCTACTCTGCTACAACCTGAGAAGAAACAGCCCAGGCACCATGACTGAAAAAAGAGACTGCCCATCAAAACAGTGCAAAGCAGACAAGTTTTCATTTATTTTCTTTGGAGCACTCCTGTTGGCAGCTGCACCCATTTGGTTAATGGAATATCCTTGACTCATTAAGCAGGCTCATTGAGGGAAAGGAGCCACAGGGACAGGGGCAGGATGGAGAGCTACCCTCACTTTCCTTTGGCACGTTCCCCAAAAGTGGAGCCTTTTTGGCGACTCCCAAAGATAGCATGTTGACAGGATGGGCGTTAGGATCATGATGAAAAACTGGAGAAAACAGCATGAAAATAAGACACAGTCTCAAAGGGAAGGAAGTTAAAGGGTGGGGCCTCTTGTACATGCTTGCCTGGCACCTTGGGGTGGAGCACGTGTGCAGGGAGGGGTAACAATGGTCAGCATCAGGCTCACCTCCAGGATGACCACTTTTCCACAAGGACCTGGCCTCACCTCTGCGTACCTCGCCTGCCCCAGGGACTATTTATCCCAAGAGCAAACTGGCTCATCCTCCAGGACCCCGGAGTCCTCAGTCCCACTCCTAGTGCTATTTGTGAAGGGCAGCAGCTTGCAGGACAGGAAAGCAGCTCAGCACACAGATTCCCAGAGCCCATGAAAAGGCCTGCGGCCAGGAGTCGTGCCTATTAACCATGTGCTGTATGACTTCATGCCCAGCCTCTCAATCTGTGTCCCTCACCTCTGAAATGAGAACCTGACAATTTTTCATAGCATTCCAAAAAACAACTCTAAGTGCCACTTAAAACCTGTGATAGATGTGGGAGTTTTAACAAAGTTGTATTAGCAGGAACTTTTGGTTCCAGGTAGACCAAATCTCATTACAGTGAATATAACTACAACAAAAAATAATTCCAAACTCCCCCTAAGACCCATTTATTTCTAGCAATATTTAATACCATGTAACTCCAAGACAACCCAAGAGTCTGATAATCCCTTGGAGTTTTTTCAGGTTGAATGTATTAATACGCTGAAGAGAAAAACTCTTTAGGCAAATATTAACTTTTTCTACAAATTATTCCCAATGACTGACAATTGTATAGAGCTTTGAGATGTTTCATATCAAGACCTACATCTCTCTCAAATACCATTATGACCATTTGTCATTTACATGTTATCTCTCTGTTCCTCTGACTCTGATCTCCCCAAGCCTGCCTTCCCTGTGCCCTCTATCTTGATACCTGCTCCATCTCGAAGTGGCATCTCTTGGCTCAAAGACTCTTTAAAAGATCTCTGGGTAGCGGATGTTCACTAGACATCTTGTGGTGACCATTACTCGATGTATACAAATATCGAGTATTTATGTCATATACCTGAAACTACTATGTCAATTAAACCTCAATATTTTAAAAAGTGAATTTACAGTATGTAAATTATACCTCAATAAAGCTGTTAAAAATTTTTTTTTAATTTTAGGATCTCTGAAATTCACTTTGGGAAGGACTGCCTGACCCCAGGGATATCCCCTCACTCTGGGTTCTGGGTCTGGTTAGCTGAAAAGCTTTGCTGGGACCTATCAAGCCCACAGGCTATGGCACACCCCTATGGAGGACCGCTGAGCCACACACAAGCACACAGACACACACATCTGCATAAGGAACAGTTTTAAATAATTCAATTCCACCAAGTCCAACCTCCCTCCCAAGATATCGAACACACAGGGGCAATGAGATTAATTTCCCAAGTTGAAGTAGAAAGAATAAAGTTAACTAAAAAATGATAAGCAGTTAGGTTTTCCAAAAGTAATCAGCTTCCAGGAATATGAATACAAACAACTCCATTCAAGAGAAAACAACCTTTCTTTTTTCTTCCAAAATAGGAGTTTTGCCCCACAGTATTATAAACAAAAAACTAGCCATCCATGAGGACGGAGGAAAAACCCTATAAACTTTGCCATTCTCCTGTTTTGTTTATTCTAGCCGAGAAAAAGGGGCATGAAGTCACATGAACTCCTGTACTCTAGGGCCTAAAACTTTTTTTCAATTGCATTTTATGTTAAACAAACAAACTTTCTGAAGCACACCATTTGCTGGAGAAGAACGTAAATCTGGACTTAATCAGCCTCAGATGACCCTCGGGATTGTCTGACATGACCATGAATGGAAAATTACTAAGCCCCAGAAGGTATTAGTGTGCACCGCTGTGGATCTGCTCAACTGGAGACTTTCTCTTTCCTTTACAGATGAATTTTGTCCCTTGGACACCTAAAGCTTGAAGGGGTAGCTGTAGGGCTATCCAATGGGGCCAAGGGAGAGGGATGAGGATGAGGGGAGAGAGAGAGAGCTTCTGGTATCACTCAGTTCTCAAAAGAAATGGGAAGCAACACATGGGAGTTCCCTGGTGGTCCAGTGGTTAGGACTCTGCACTCTCACTGCTGAGGGCCCAGGTTCAATCCCTGGTCAGGGAACTAAGATCCCACAGACTGTGTGGCATAGCCAAAAAAAAAAAAGAAATGAGAAGCAAGACTTACCAGTTACCAAGCTGACCACAAATATATCAAATCTTTCCCCTGGGACACTCTACTCTGCCATCCATCAATATACAGAACCCTGTTGCAAGTGGAGTCTTCCAAAAGGGTCTCCTCCAAAAGCATATGTACATACACCCTCAGAACAGAAGGATGCAGTTCACCTCCTTTTTTTTTTTTTTTTTTTTTGCAGTACACGGGCCTCTCACTGCTGTGGCCTCTCCCGCCGCGGAGCACAGGCTCCGGACTCGCAGGCTCAGCGGCCACGGCTCACGGGCCCAGCCGCTCCGCGGCATGTGGGATCTTCCCGGACCAGGGCACGAACCCACGTCCCCTGCATCGGCAGGCGGACTCTCAACCACTGCGCCACCAGGGAAGCCCCAGTTCACCTCCTTTGATCAGTGCCCTCTACTCTTGTCTGTGGGCTCAGAAGACTCTGGAACAGAAAAGGTACAGGCTGGGGGAAGTAGCATGGGTTTTCCTACTTTTGCTCAAATGTCCAGGACTCACTCCTCGAGACTGTTAAGGTCATGAAAAGCAAGGAAAGACTGAGCAACTGGAAGACCAGAGGAGCCTAGGGAGACAGGACAACTGAATGCAATGTGGATTGGATTCTGGAGTTGAGTTGATAGTAATGTACCCATGTCTCCTAGTTTCTCAGTTTTGACAAATGCACCATGGCGATATAAGATGTTAAACATGGGGGAAACTGGGTGAGGGGTATATGAAAACCTTCTGTACCTCTTCACAACTTTTCTTTAAACCTAAAATTATAGCAAAATATAAAAAGTTTTAAAAATGAAATTCTGAGAAAGTAAAATCCATGATGATGGCACAGCATAGAAACCTTGTAGCAAGAGCAATAGCAGACGCCTCACAAGTGTTTATGATATGCTGGGCACTGAGCCATGCCCTTGACTGAGAGTTCATACTGAACCCTCTCCACAACTCTATGACATGAACCCTAACTTCCTCCCCTGTTCCTAAATGAGGGAACTGAAGCTTAGAGAGGTCAGGTAACGAAGCCAAGGTCACAAAACTGGTAGGGGGCAGAGGCACAATTCAGACCTAGACAGGATAACTCCAAAGACTGTTTCTTACTTGCCATTGCCACAGCACCTCCCATTTCATCTCTTTCCTTCACAAGATGGGGAAACACTTGAATGGTAACTCAAGGAGATAAAATAGTATATAATAAAGGCACAAAAATATTAGGGCTCTCATTACAAAGAGGAAGATTAAGAGATGGGCTCTGTTTCCTTCCTGCCCCCTTCCAAGTTACCACAATTTGTATTCATGCGTTAAATAATAACATGGTGAACACGTTATTATTTAAACACGGTAAAGCTATAAAGAAGGATCTAAAATAGAAATCAAAACCCTCCCTGAACACCCAACCTCTAGTTCTAATCATCAGCATAAGAAGGGGTATGTTTAAGGTCCATCAAAACAAGAGTTCAGGGCTTCCCTGGTGGCGCAGTGGTTGAGAGTCCGCTTGCCGAGGCAGGGGACACGGGTTCGTGCCCCGGTCTGGAAAGATCCCACATGCCACAGAGCGGCTGGGCCCATGAGCCATGGCCGCTGAGCCTGCGCGTCTGGAGCCTGTGCTCCGCAACGGAGAGGCCACAACAGTGAGAGGCCCGCGTACGGCAAAAAAAAAAAAAAAACAAGAGTTCATGCACAGAGAGAATACAGATTTGTTCACCAAATCCTTGAATATGAGAACCCTGGTAGCCCTGAGAACTTTATAGGAGTAATTTTATAAATAAACAAAAGCCAGATTTAGCATAAAGTGAACTCCTAAAACTCTCCCTCTGGGGAGTTGGCATGAACAGAAAAGGTAAAAGCTCTCCGGAGGGTTTAAGATGAATTCTTGGCTGATGAGCCCTTGCAGGCTGTTGAGAGAAGCAGCATCCCCATGTTTCAAAATTATCAAGAGAGCTGAGCCATGCTCCCCCTGGGAGTCAGTAAAGTTCACTGAAGAAATAATGAAGTTATGTATTAGTTAGGAATCTTTTCAGCTGCAAATAACAGAAAACCTAATAATGGCATTACCCCTGTTGGGACATTTATTCTTCACTTACAAGAAGTCTGGAAATTGATGATCTCAGGGTTCATTCAGCAACTCAACAATTTTGGGAAGGTTGCAGGTCTTTCCAGCCTTCTGCTTAATCATACCCAGCGTGGAGAGAGGCTTTTTGTGTTTACATCTTTCAATTCATGATGTCAAGATAGCTGCCACTGCTCCAGGCATCACCATCCCATGCTTTCTCTTCACAAGGGTCCACTGATCTGGGAAGAAAATCCAACCTAGTAGCACCCAGTAGATTTCTCTTTAGGTCTCAATGGCCCAACTAGGTTTGGTCCCTTTTATGGGCTGAAGACAGCACCCCCCAGCCCCCGCCCCCAATTCATATGTTGAAGCCCTAACCCCAGTATCTCAGAATGGGGCTGTACTCCAGACATGGCCTTTAAAGAGGGGATTAAGTTAAAATAAGGCCATTAGGGTAGGCCCCGATCCAGTCTGACTGGTGCTCTTATAAGACAAGGGGAATTGGTACACTGAGGTGTATCAAGGATGCTGCACGCAGAGGAAAGACAAGGAAGGACATAGCAAGAAGGGAGCCATCTGCAAGCCCAGGGAGAGGCCTCAGGAGGAAGTGATCCTGCCAGCACCTTGAGCATGGCCTTCTAGTCTCCAGGCTGGAAGAAATAAATTTCTGTTGTTTAAGCCACCCGGTCTGTGGTGTTTTTTATGGCAGCCCGAATGAACTAACACAGTCCCCTAGCTGCAAAAGGTCTCTAAAACGGAGACTTAGGAAAGGAAATGGGACAGCATGACTGTCTTAGGCTGGCACTCTCACCCCATACAAAACCAGTGTTCCCAGCACATGAAGGCATAAAGGGTTGTGGTGGTAGCTACTGGGTAGGCAACTAACAATATTATTTATCACAACTCGAGTAGAAAGAGCTGGATTACAACCTGTGCTACTGAGCAATGACCAGGAGTAAGAAACAGAGCTTCAGTTCAGTAAAATGGATATAATAATTTATAGTTATTCTCCTTTTGACCTCTCAACTCTGAAATTCTAAATCTGAGGGGGCTCTCCTCAGAAAGGACTTTGTTTCTACAGCAAATGAAAACACACAGAGTACCTATTCCTAAAATGCAGCTAACTTACAATATTTTCTGTTCTGTTCCAACTTTCACTTACTCAATAGCTCATTTCCTGGAAGAATGGATTCAACAAATGTAAATCTCCTTTTCTTACATTTTCAAGGCCCCAGGAACTGAAGGCCCCTCAATGAGTTGTAAACATATGAATGCAGGCACACTCCACAAAATGAAAGACCCACTACTTCCCTATTAGATTATAAACTTCCTGAGGGCAAATACTGATCCCATAGGCCACTACACAAAGTGGCAACAGAGGGCTCCTGGACTCAATGAATGGAAAACACAGCCTCTGGAAATCCATCTTAGGATTCATTTGTTTCACAAAGACCTAGCCAATACTAGCAATTAATTTGTGCTTCTTTTGTGAAGATGGGTCTCAGTGTCCTTAAAGTTAGTCAAGGATCAAATTATTTTCTTCTCGAAAGAGCTTCACATATTGGGAAAGCCATCATTACGGAATGGTAAGTGTTCTTATGTTAAGAAGTTTCATTTTTTAAAGTGCTAAGAAAAGATGCATTTAGTTAATGAATAGTATAAAACAACTGGTTATGTGAGTGAGAAATAAATTTGCCCTCTATTGTATCATTTATTCTCCCCCCCCAAATTTTAGCAGGATTAAAGATTTAAATGTAACAAATAGAAAACATGAGTGATTTTTAAAAAAATCATAGTTTATGTTAGAGTTTCTGAGCATGTCCAGAAGAAAAAAAAAGAGAGAGAGAGAGAGAATTGACAAGTTTGCCATTAAAATAATTTTTCACATATTAGCTGGAAAAAAATAACAAACAAAACCAAATGGCAATTGATACAAAGGGGAACTACTGATAAATACTTGGGACAGAAAAGGTTTATTTTCCTTTATATATAATGAGATTCTCAACTCATTAAGACGCAGATAAGTAATATAATAGGAAAATGGTCAAATTTACATGAGCAGGAAGTTCACCAAACAATGGTCATTTATCTGGGAGTAAGGCTGGATGCCTACTCTGAAGGAAATATTAATTTAAGTAATAATAAAATACACTTATTTTAAGGTTGACAGCGTTAAAAAGTTTGATTTTACAGGTATTTGTGACGGTGTAGGTAATCAGGCATTCTCAATCATTAATTCTGGACTTTAAACTGGTATGACCTTTCTGAAGGACAATTTGACATCTGTCAAAATGTTAACTTCCCAGACCCTTTAATCCAAAAAATACACCTCTAAGTGGAAGTTACTCTAACTTGAATATGGATATAGGTAGCATTGTTTGTAATAAAGCAAAACAACCTAAATATTCATTAACAGGAAGCTGTTAAATATGTTAGTACATTCACTCAATGGAACGCTCTATAGCATTTTTTTAATGAGTAAATCTGAATTTATTGAAATGAAAAACAGCCAAAACATGCTAAGTGAAAAATAGCAAGTTGTAGAACAAGATGTCCAATTTGCTCTCATTTGTGTTAAAAATACATATAAATTTGTATGCTCGTATGTGCCGAGAACGTTTCTGGAAGGATATACAAAATGCTGTGAACTGTGGTTACGTCTGGAAATGATTCTTTTGAAATTACTACCGTGATTGTGTATTGCTTTAGCAATAAAAAAAAATACAGTGAAAATACAAAACGCCCCATGTTGCTTCCTCTGAAATTCCTCAAATGGGAAAATATAAGCTAAAAATGTTAGGACTTCTCACTTCCTCCTAAGTGTGGGCTTTTGGAGAGAGAGGGAAATGCCCAGAAGGAGAGGAATCTCTTGGATGAATCTTTCAGAGCTCAATTTGAAATGGAATATTATGAAACCCCCTGAGTGTGGGTGAGGAAGGGGCAAAAGGGCTGAGGAACTGAGGCAGAGATCCTGCCCTCCAGCACCTATTACCCCCCAACCCACCGGCCCCTCACCCACTTGGGTCTCCAGTGCCACACTGGTTAGGAAAAGCAGCAGGACTTGGTTCCTTAATCTCGTCCTGACCTTAGAATTAAAGTCAGCTCCGGAGGGAAGGAGAAGGGGTGGGTGAAGGAAGGCCCCCTGGGAAAGACATCAAACAGAATGGAAGCATCTCTGACCTCTGGGTCACAAGCCACTTAGAACAAACGCACCCTCTCCTGCAGCCCACCCTGAGCGCCAGCACTGGAAGCCAATTCTGAGTGATTTAGGAAATCGGCCCAGCCCCCGGGGCGGGCAGGAAAGGAGCGATTAAGGGCGAGAGGGAGAAGTGAGGCTTCCTCGGGAATGAGCGCATTTGGAAGCGAGGCAGGAAGGGGGCAGGAAGCTGCTCTCATAAAACAATCTGACAATTATGTGTCAGTCTAGGAGAAGGGCTCTGAAAATTATGGGGTTACCGCGCCACACTCCCCGGCCCTCCCCCTGCGATTCCCTCACGGCTGCAGTGAGCTGCAAGAGGAAATTATACTTGGGGCCAGGTGTTTGTTGCTCTACGTTCAGGTTCAACCTGGGACTGAGCAGTTACACTCACATGCTGAGGGACGCAAGTCTCTGATGCCCTTGTCAAGCACGGTGGCCACACTGACTCCAGCTGGCCTGGCATGCTGGGACTGCGATGACCATTCCTGGCACTTACCAAATGCTCACTGGAGCCAGGCGCATCACCTATATTAACTCACATGACAACCCTCCAGGGGATACTGAGACCCAGAGAGGTTCCGTGACCTGCCACAGATAACTAGCTAGGGGTGGCAGAGCAAGGATCTGAACCCCAGTATTCTGTCTCCAGAGACTCACACTCAAAATCCAGTTGAAAACATATGTTACAGGTATTTTTCATAAGAGCATCCGGAACCACTGGTAGAAAGAGATTCCTAAGCAGACATCTACCCAAACACAGGTGCTGGGCTTCCCTGGTGGCGCAGTGGTTGGGGGTCCGCCTGGCAATGCCGGGGACACAGGTTCGTGCCCCGGTCCGGGAGGATCCCACATGCCGCGGAGCGGCTGGGCCCGTGAGCCATGGCCGCTGAGCCTGCGCGTCTGGAGCCTGTGCTCCGCAACGGGAGAGGCCACAACAGTGAAAGGCCCGCGTACCGCCAAAAAAAAAAAAAAACCACAGGTGCTGCCTTCTCCTTATCCATCATTCATTCATCCATCCATCCATCCATCTATTCATTCCTTTCTTTCTTCCTTCCTTATATCTTTTAAGTACCAATGGTATGACCGACCAGCAGAGTTAGGTACAAGACGCACTCCTGCTTCTGAAGACAATGAGAAGACACATTTTACAGACTTAAGAGTCCAAATATATTTGCAGTCTCCTCCTGGGCCTCAATACGATACTTCTAGGTCCATCCTGGGTTTGCCTGGAGCAGACACATTCCTTCAAAGGCTCAGGACCAGGAACTTTTCCCAGCGCACACATTTGACAGAGTCCTGGCAGATTCCGGCCTCTTGCCCACCGCCCCCATTTCAGAGGGGATGCTCTGGGAGGTGGCAGGACATTTGTTCAGGGGCCAGGGGCGCGGGGTGGACAATCTGACCTTTCCCTCATGGGCTGAGAAAGTGCGGCTCTTAGAAGCTCCTTCACGGCACCTAAGAGGAGTTCAGCGGAGCAGCACTCAAGTGTCCTGACTCCACCAATCACTAGCTGTGTGACCCTGGGCAAGGTGCTTCACCTTTCTGAGCCTGTCTTGTAAAGTGAGACTGTCATGAGGATCAAATGAAACAACATGCTGGGTTTGAGCGGGAGTGCTTCCCAGGACGTGCGTTCACTGAGTCTTGGCCATGACCCTGAGGGTGTGTGCTGGGTGTGCTGGAATCAGCTAGTCCTGCTCCCACAGCCTCCTCTACTATAAAACAGTCAAAAAGGCCAACAGAAATGCTTTACTGCCTCCCTAGCTCAACTGCACCATGCCCAAATCGCATCTTTATGAAATGAACTATACCTGGTCACGTGATTATTTCCTCAGTCGCACACTCATTCATTACTTGCAAACGCTAAGGCGGACAATATGCACCGTAGGGAAATAAACAAGGCCTCGAGAGCTAGACTTCCAGGGTCAGATCCCATCCCTGCCACTTGGGCAAGTTACTGAACGTCTTTGAACCTTAAACTCCTCATCTGTAAAAACAGGGATAATAGAGATCATTCTTATCCCATCGGGTAACTGTGAGCATCAAATGAAAGAATGTAGCGTCATTCGTGCCTGGCTTCAGGTAAGGACCCACTAAGTGACAGCCGTGTTTGTTGGTGTTGCCACACTGAAAACTGAACATGCAAAACAGTCGTGACTTATGAGATAAAATGAACAGTGCTCATGGTCTTTAGCACATAGACGTAGTTAGAGAAAGCAGAACCTACATGCCAGTTACAATAAATGTCTGGATGAAGTAGCAACTAGAACACAGAACTGAGAAGGTACCATGAAAATCTCTTCGTTTTCTGTAAATTTCATTGAGATACCAATGTCTAGTGAAGAAAAAAGAAGGTAGAAAATGGTGGTAGGCGGTAAAGGGCTCCCAGAGGCTTAAAATTTGCAGTTGTATGTTAACTGGTTCAGTGAAAGGAACTTCCAATGCAACTATTTCCAGAGACTACTTCTTAGGGGTGAGGATTTATCCCCTTTCTCTGGGCAGCTCCTTCCCTAGCATCTGCCATTTCATAAAGAGACTGCTAGGTAACAAATATTCCCTCACCACTCCAAAATTTCTGCCATAAGTAGAGTCCTTTCAGTGCTTTTGTTGTCTTATAATTGTTTAAAATAGTATTTTGTGTGCATTTAATTATTCATTCTTCATATTCCTTATCTATAGTAACTATAAGCTTTTATTTATTTTCATTCGCACCCCTGCCCTGGTGTCCTGCCCATAATAAGTATGCAAATAAGTTCTTACTCCCTGACAAATCTTACCTGGAATCTCTAATGTCCAGTGTTGACTGGTTTGCAAACAGTCCAGAGCACCACTCAAATAAAAACCAGAAGGGGCCAGGAGGGGGCAGTGATGGGGCAGAGCTTACCAGAGAAAGGGAGATGCCGGTTATTATCCTAGATGACTTCAGGACAAACGGAAAACATTTGGATTTAGCCCAGGAGAGGGTGCTACCTACTTCTAAGACAATCTCGCCAAGAATGCTGGGCAGGGCCTGTCCCCTGAAGTGAGGCTGGGGTTTGGGCTTCTGAGCAGCCCTTTTACCAGGGCGGCGGTGGGGGGGAAAATGCTCTGACTCCCTGTGTCCTCCTCTGATACAAGGACCTCTTCTTCTAAATTGGACGACAGCTAAGAGTCTAGGGAGCATGAACATATCAGCAAAACAGTCGCAAAGCTTCTCCTTTTGTTCCAAGCATTTATCCAAGCAGCTTACTGGGCTCTGGATAACATTTTTAAAAAACCCATCACCACTCTACCACCAATACAATACATACTCTAAGGGGTTTTTTTAAAAGGCCCTGAGAGGGACTTTCCTGGTGGCGCAGTGGTTAAGAATCCTCCTGCCAATGCAAGGGACACGGGTTCAAGCCCTGGTCTGGGAAGATCCCACATGCCGTGGAGCAACTAAGCCCATGCATCATAACTACTGAGCCTGTGTGCCACAAGTACTGAAACCCGTGTGCTCTAGGGCCTGCATGCTGCAACTACTGAAGCCCGCATGCCTAGAGCCTGTGCTCAGCAATGAGAGAAGCCACCGCAATGAGAAGCCCACACACCGCAACGAAGAGTAGCCCCCGCTCGCCGCAACTAGAGAAAGCCCGCACACAGCAACGAAGACCCAACGCAGCCAAAAAATTTTTTTAATTAAATTTAATTTAAAAAAATTTTTTTAATAAAATAAATAAAAGGTCCTGAGAAAAGAAGGGAAGTGTTAAATGTAGGGGTAGGTGGTTAGAGATCATGGGATATTGAATAAACCCTAAATTTGGACCTTCTCCCAGCCCTTATATAAGGTATCTTTCTATTTCCAACGATATTCAAAGTCCCTTTTGTCTTTGTGGTGGAATAACTTCTCTGGAGTCTGGGATCCAGAAGGCTGGCCTCTATATTCCTAGTTGCACCCCTGATCCTTTCTCCCCAAAGCCCTTCAGCTCACTAGGCCCAAACCTTAAAAAGGAAACACTGCTAGCATATTCTCAGCAATAAGGTGGGATTTTTGCTCATAATCCCCTTTAAACGATAGTATTAAACTGAAGCAGACCACTCACCTGCTTCTCATCTGTCTTTTGACAAGGCAGGTGTCTGCCTTGAACAGAAACCCCAATTAAAAAAGTAGTGAGTGAACAGGAAATAAACTGAATGTTAAGTTGTGGCTCCTGTGGGGAACCTGAGTTTAAAAAGCTTGATCCTGTTGGTGGGAGTATAAATGCAGAGGGTACTGCTTACATATTTAACATACCAATTCACCTAGCAACTCCAAGTCTATGATTTACTCCTACAGATATATTGGTCCATATTCACAAAGATATACATACAAGTGAAACTGTTCACCAATGTTTATCATGACAAAACTCTGGAAGAAATGGCCATTAACAGGAGACTGCTTAAATTAATTGTGGGACACCTACTGTACAATGGGATACTATGCATCAGACAGAAGTCAATGTGTATATGCTGATTTGGAAGGATGTTTATAATTATTATTTAATTTAAAAAACAAAGTATACTATGGTGTATGTAATATGTTCCCACTTATGTTATACATATATACATTTATGTATATATTCACTTTTTTTTTTTTTTAAAAAGAAGGGCTCTACACATATGGAAAAGTTCTATAAGGGTGTCCCCAAAGCTTTTGTGACTTTGAGGTAGTGGGGCTGGGGGTGTGGGGCACATTTTCTCATAGATGGTTTTGACTTTTTTTGTTTGTTTGTTTGTTTGCTTTTTTTTGCGGTACACGGGCCTCTCACTGTTGTGGCCTCTCCCGTTGCGGAGCACAGGCTCCAGACGTGCAGGCTCAGCGGCCATGGCTCACGGGCCCAGTCGCTCCGCGGCATGTGGGATCTTCCCGGACCAGGGCACGAACCCGTGTCCCCTGCATCGGCAGGCGGACTCTCAACCACTGCGCCACCAGGGAAGCCCTTGACTTTTTTAGTGTGTTACTTCTGTGATCATAAAAAAGTCTCCAGGAGTGGTGGGCACCCCTCTCACCTGCCTTTAGAAAACTCTGTTGGCTTTATTCATCTATATCTAGAGTCCAAGTGACAGAAACACAAAAGTGGAGGACAATGGTGTGGGATGGACAAGTTCCTGTGGCTGATGGGACATGAGTTCAAATTGCATTAGGTATGACACCATTATTTTCACTTTTTGGTTCTCGGGTAGTAAGTGATGCACACTACATGAGGTTCTTATGAAGAATGATCTTAATGATATAATGCAGTATCTTGGGGAGACTGAAGATTGGTGACTTGGCAGGAACGGGTACATTGTTCTCCTCAGCTGAGAATGACATTGTGCCCTGAGCTCTCTAGTTCAAGGAAAGATGAGATATGGTTGTATGAGTTGGGATTAGGCTCAGCTGTGAGGACCAGAAAATCTCAAGTAACAGCACCTTAAATATGACAAAAGTCCTTCTTTTCCCTCATATAAAAGGCCTCAGGGGAGTTTCCTGGCAGCCTAGTGGTTAGGATTCTGGGCTTTCACTGCAGAGCTTTCACTGCTGTGGCCCAGGTTCAATCCCTGGTCGGGAAACTGAGATCCCACAAGCCACGCAGGGGCTTGCTTGCTTAATTAATTAATTAAAATTTTAAAATGGAAACAAAGGCCTCAAAGACAGGGCAGAGTGGGCTACGCCTTTTCTCTTGCTGCTTTATCGTGCATGGCTTCAACCTCATGGGGTAAGATGGCAGCTTCTACATTTCAGGGAGCAGGATGGAGGAAGACGTGAACAAGAAGGGGCAAAGTATGTACACATAATGCCTCCTAAGTGGGATTTCTGGAAGCTGCCACCAGGCACTTTTACCTACTCACATTGGCCAGAACTCAATCCTATGGCCTACCTAGCTGCAAGGGAAGCTGGGAAATGTCATCTTAATGCCAAGTAGCTATACACACATCTTAAAACTGGGGTGTCTATGTTATTACCACAGAAGAAGGGAAGAGTAGATCCTGGGAGATGGTTAGTGGTTTCTCCAACACCGATCTAACCTACTTTCCCTTGCCCCCTAACCTACTTTTCAAAGATAAATATCATCTCACCAAATGGCATAGGTAAGGAAAAGTACCGTGCTTTGCCATATACCTACCTTTATAAGCTTAGAAAAAATGTTTTGCTAATATTTTAAGAATGAAAGGACAGCAAAATGTGCTGGAGTTTCACTCACCTGTTTCTCCCATCTCTGAACCCAGCTCTATAATCTTGAACATGAATGGGATATACTAACTCTTGGGGACAGAAACGATGTCACTCCCACAAAACTTCCACAATAAACGTCCACAGAATATAGGAGAACTGGTTGGTGATGTAATTCAGAGACTATTTCCTGTGAATAAGATGATACGCACTGGAATAGAATACTATTTATACTATGGGAAAAGCCCGTGGGGCATCAGATTTAGAATCAAGGAAAGAGGAATTCATCAGCTGATTCAACAGGATCCTGGGGACCACAGATAGTAGTGTTAACAGTCATAAAGGACTTGGGACTTCAGAGATGCCCAAGGTTAAGAAGGACTAATTCCTCTTGCAGAGAAGATAGTGGCAGCTCTCCAGGCATTCCTATTGGACACCCATCTTCAGAGCCACCAAAGAGGTGGTTCAGGGAGTCTCTGCCATGAGGGACCTGAAGCGTCCCTGCCCCTGTTGTACCTGTCACAGCAGGTTCCCAGACACGCAAGGGACAGCTCTTCACTAGGAATTACAATGAGGGTGCTTTTGTGTGTCCCAGCCTACGGGCCACCAGTTAGCAGTAAAAAGCCAAATGTTTAGACCCAAAAGTGAACCTCCATGTTGTGGCCTTCTGTCTTGTTAAAAACAAGTCACTTTATGGTTCCTTGATCAAGAAATAGCATAAGAGGGGCTTCCCTGATGGTGCAGTGGTTGAGAGTCCGCCTGCCGATGCAGGGGACGCGGGTTCGTGCCCCGGTCCGGGAAGATCCCACATGCCGCGGAGCGGCTGGGCCCGTGAGCCATGGCCGCTGAGCCTGCGCGTCTGGAGCCTGTGCTCCGCAACGGGAGAGGCCACAACAGTGAAAGGCTCACGTACCGCAAAAAATAAATAAATAAATAAATAAATAAGAAATGGCATAAGAGTATAGAGACAAAGGAAGAGAACAGTGACATGAAGGCAACAGACTAAACCAGCCCCCTGAGGATCACTCAGAGAGGTGGGAATCAGAGATTCCTTTTTCTGGTAACAATGGAGGAGCATTGCTCCAGACTTGCAGATTTGAGACCACTCCGTTTCAGCATCTGTGTAGCTGGACACTGGCCCCACGTTTGGCCCATGTTCTTATAGGCCCTTGGCTAGTTGGGACTCAGTGGTCATCATGCCAGCAAATGTGTCGAGCTAGGACTCCACCCACTGCCTACTGGGTCTGGGCCCTACAGGTTCTATTTAGGTGCTGAAACCTAAGACATGACCCCAAATCGACTCCTGAGTTCTTCCCAAACCTGCATCTCCCAGTCTTCTCCATCTCACCAAACGACCAGGGTTTTCTGCCAAGTGCTCAGTCTGAATGCTCCCTCTCTCACACCCCATCTCCAAACCATCAGCCAATCCAGCTGGCCCTGCCTTCAAAGCCTATCTGGAACCTGACCACTTCTCACCACTCCCACTAGTCTAGGAGACTCTCCCTCTCACCTGAGTTACTATAAAGCCTCCTAACTCGCCGCTCTCCTCTCACCAACCCCCTTCACCCATTCTCTTCACCTTGGAAATCCTAAGCCGAGTCAGGGCACCCCTTGGTTCTAGACCCTCTGGGGGCCTCCCCATTTCATGAGGAGTAAAAGTCCACATCCATACCAGCCTCCAAGCCTTCCTCTCCCACCTCACCGCCGCACCTTTCCCTGGCTGTGCTCCAGCCCCCTCCCCCCGCCACAAGCCAGGCAAGCACCCACTACTGCCCACATTGCTCCCCCTCCAGCCGTCAGCCAAGTCTGCTCCTACACTCCCAGCAAGGTGCTCTCGCATGCCCCCCTGATCAGAAACCTTCCCCAACTACCCCTTTACCCTACTTTACTTTTCTTCGTAGTATTTATCCCCACTTGACAGAATATGTATTTATTGGTTACTGTCCATCTCTCCCCACTGAAACAAGTTCCACGGATACAGGATATTTTCTCCCTAGAACAGTGCTTGGTACAGAGCGAATACTTGAAAAACAAACAATGTCGCACACTGCTCAGCTCACAGGCAGCATAAGACCAAACAAACAGCCCCAAGGACAACAGAAAACCCAGTCATCTATATGAAAATGCATAATGCCTTTTTTCACCACCAACCTTTTCATTTCTTCCATAACAAACCCATTAAAAAGCGAAGGAAAGTTTCTATTTGTTGACTGAATGAGGGGGAAAACCATTTACTGAGCACCTATTATGTCTCAGGCACTATTCTGGTTCTAGAGTATAGAGTCAAGATAGGAAACCTCCTTGTTTTGTGGAGTTTATGCTACAGAGGGAACAGGGAGGCAGAGGTTCAAGTTGAAGAAGCTGGAAAGAATACCATCAAGAAGCAAACAAGATTGTTAAATAATTATTAATAATGCATATTTTTAAGAAATCTTTCTAAAAATTACCAATAAAAATATATCTGTTTTATACATGGGGACTTACTTATGAGTCTCTTTCGACCCCCTCGCCCCACAAAAAATCCCGCACTTAAAATGAAAGTATATATATACTTGTATTTCATACATATTAAATTAATACAAGCTGTCCATCTCAGAGCAGCTACTTTATGACTTCTTTTAAATGATGAACTATACCATGTCAAAGACAATATTTCTTGTGTATGAATTTAGCAGTTGATACTGTACGTACTCTGCCATGTGCTTAGAAGGCACCCATTGAAAATCAGTTGATGATTTCTCACAGATCTTGAGAAGTGAATTCTGCAATTCTCTCTGACCTATCATAGCAGCTATTTCAGTACACTGCTGAGAAGCTGCATGCTTTTATTTTAGTAGAGCTGGTGAAAATTCCATATGGATTCCTCAGTTCACAAAACTGAATGAAAACACAGAGCCCCTTAAAATAAAAATAGACTCATTTGGGAATCACAAGGGAAATGTTACTTATTCTCAGAGCCTTCAGCTTCTGGTATCCCCAGCGGTGGGAACCTACACTGTCATTCCAATTTCCTATAAACTTGGCAGGACTCTGTGTCCATTTGGAATTGTAATAGCCCGGATTTCAGTTTGGGGAGGAAGGAAGGAGTCACTGCATTCCACCAAAGAGTCCTCCAGCCGAATCCCAAGAAGCCAAAGTTTCAATGTCAATGTTCTCCCAAAGGAAAGAGATGCCTCCATCTAATGAGTTTACCTGGTTAGCGCTCCATAACCCAGTTCTGGGCTCTCTTTGCTGGTCTTTCTTTGGTAATGTTGCTTGGTGTAGAAAATTCCGATTCCTGTACTAGGTGTTCTGGGGTTTGGTTTGGTTTTGTTGTTTTTGCAATTATACACAGATTTTTCATACTAAGTACCCTAGGCATTTCAGACCAACAGTACCAAGATGTGTATATTCTTACTGTTCATTCCCCACTCCTACATGCTATTTAGGATATGGGAATTGCAAGGAAGGCCAGTCAACCTGCCCTCACCAGTCGCTCCAGCTCTATCTCCTATTATCTCAGTCAGACAGAGAAGCCAATCCTATTACGGAGCGGGGGACACTCAAACAGGGTGGGAGGCAGGAGATGCCTCTAATGGGCTTTGAGTGGCTCGGGTGAGAGGTGTGACGTGGGGCAGCTTGCTGAATGCCGACTGAGCACTGAATCTGTGGTCCCCACTTCCTTCTCCCAGACTTCTGATTCCAAGTAAGTAAGTGATTTGCGTGCAAACGGTTACACTCCACGAACAAGCCATTTCCTCTTCCTTGGGTGAAGGCAACTGAGAGGAGAGGGCAGAAGAAACACACCTCTTTAGAAAAAGGGGGATCGTGTTAAGGCCTTCCTACGCCCTTGGGCTCCTCATTTGAGCGCTCCACTCTCCTCCCCACTTGATGTAATAAACACATTACACAACACTTATATCCCCTCTTAAAGACGTGTGTTTCTTCCCTGGTAAAATTATGGAAGGACTTTAAAATTTCACTTTAAAAATTATTTGAGGGGGCTTCCCTGGTGGCGCAGTGGTTGGGAGTCTGCCTGCTAATGCAGGGGACACGGGTTCGAGCCCTGGTCTGGGAGGATCCCACATGCTGCGGAGCGACTGGGCCCGTGAGCCACAACTGCTGAGCCTGCGCATCTGGAGCCTGTGCTCCGCAACAGGAGAGGCCACAACAGTGAGAGGCCCGCGCACCGCGAGGAGGAGTAGCCCCCGCTTGCCACAGCTGGAGAAGGCCCTCACACAGAAACGAAGACCCAACACAGCAAAAATAAATAAATTAAAAAAAAATTATTTGGGTCTAGGGAACTAATGTCTGAACAATGCGTGGGAAATGCAAAAATGTAACATACAAATTATTTTCCAATGAAAGTATCTAATGGACACAATTTAAGCTGATTCAGTTGCCATGATGCTAGCTATTGCAGGCATTAAAATTACACATTTACTGATCTAAATTATGAGGGTTTCTTTTCTTTTCAATATTTATTTATTTAGGCTGCTCTGGGTCTTAGTTGTGGCACACGGGATCTTTGTTGTGGCACGCAGCCTTCTTAGTTGCCTCATACGTGATCTAGTTCCCCGACCAGGGATCAAACCTGGGCCCCCTGCATTGGGAGCACGGAATCTTACCCACTGGACCACCAGGGAAGTCCCTGGGTTTCTTTTCATATGTTGAAAAATACATTTATATTATGCTATCTCATATATATATATATATGTATATATATGTATATATATATACATATATATATATACATATATATATTACAAAAATACTCTCTCTATATAGCATTTTTTCAGGGTTAAATATTGCCTGAGGCCCTTAAAATCTCATGGGCTCTAAGTCCTGGGCCTATCGAGCGTAACAGATATATTCTGGAGTTAAATAATCCTCTCAAAAACAAACAAAAAAATATTAATGTGAAAAGTTATTGCAAACCCAGGGTAGCAAATGGATAAACATGACCAGAAGTTCAGTTCAGTTCTGCTGGGGCTCCCTTCCAACCCAAAGGCTCTACTAAAACCCTGGACTTTTACACCCACTCCCCTCTAGCCTCGCCATAGGAAGCAGTAATCCCACCACAGAGGTTTCTGTTTCAGACCCACTCTCATCCCTTGGGACTCTCCTCCAGGCTGTCCTTCCTAAACCACTTGAATCTCATTTCTCTTGCAGTTGAGTTTTTTTCTTTTTTCAAGATGTTAACAATTTCTGTGGAACCATCTGGATGTTATTAAGAAAGTGTCCCGGGTCCTCTGAGGCAGCTGGCTGCGGCCTCTTGCCTTGTTTCCTGTGTCCTGGATGTCTAAGTTGACTTTCATAAGAAATTTGGAATATTAGCTTAAAAAAAGAAACAGTCAATATCTTTCCCTGGCTGCGACTTTGCATTTTGAGTTCCCATCGTTGGCCCCAGCTTTGGGAAGGATGAAGCACGTCTGTTTTAAAAACAGAAGGCCTGAGTGCCCGGGATGGACCAGAAATCCAGTCCTCCCTACCCTCCCCGGTAGGCCCCACAAAACTTTCCTTACATTGCTGGTGACCAGCCATTTCCACATCTCCGACCCCTCTTCCAAGTTGAGACCCTTCCCAGACCATCTTGGTCCAAGAGTAAACACCAGTTAGTTCAACTCTAGCAGACTCTCTCCTAGCATCCTTGAGGGAAAAATAATAGAACAAAGGCTTAAAAAAGAGGCCCTAGATGACAATGATTCCTTGGTTAAAAGGGGTAACGTGAGTAGGTGGGACAATGAGGGACTTTTCTAACCACCAGCCAGGAGCAGCTGGGACCCGGACAGAGAAGCACCCGAGGATCAGTTTTATTACTCAGAGTCTGCAAATGGGGCTGGGGCATTGGCTCACCTCCCTTCCTGCTTGTTACTCAAACAATGGCCAAACCTTGGTTGCTGGCCGGGACCATTTGCCTTCCCTCTAAACAGGCGCTCATGCCGCCTCCTTCTTCCGTCCTGTCCTTAGGCCTTCACCCCCAACCTACTTGCATCTCACCGCCCTTTCGATTTCACTGATACAGTTAACGCTTTACCTCTGGAAGATCTCAACACCCCTAGACCGTGCTATCGAGTCAGACAACATGGTCAGGGAGCCCATTCTACCTAAGAAGCCCAAAGCACAGAGTGACTTTCTGGAACACAGCCTGACCATCTGTCTCTGATGCCAGTGGGACCAAGAGAAGCTTTGAAGGGAGGCATACAGTTCACTCTCCTTCGAGGATTCGCTAAGGAGGGAGGGCTGTGCCTTCACATTCCTAATTTCCTTGTCACAATCCGCAGGGGTCTTCATCGCCTGTCTGGGGTGTAATATACACCCAAAAGTGGGCCCCCCCCTTGAAATCGTTTTATTTTGAAAAACGTCAAGCTACAAAAAAGTTAAAGGAATACTTCAATGAACTCCTGTATATCTTTTACCTAGATCACCAATTGTTCAAATATTACCAGATTTGCTTTCTCCCAATACTTTTTTTTTCTGATTCCTTTCAAAGTAAAGTAAAAATATCATGACAGGCTTCCCTGGTGGCGCAGTGGTGGGGAGTCCGCCTGCTGATGCGGGGGGCATGGGTTCGTGCCCCGGTCCGGGAGGATCCCACGTGCCGCGGAGTGGCTGGGCCCGTGAGCCATGGCCGCTGGGCCTGCGCGTCTGGAGCCTGTGCTCCGCAATGGGAGAGGCCGCAGCGGTGAGGGGCCCGCGTACCGCAAAAAAAAAAAAAAAAAAAAAAGACCGCGCACCGCGATGAAGAGTGGCCCCCACTTGCCGCAGCTAGAGAAAGCCCTCTCACAGAAACGAAGACCCAACACAGCCATAAATAAATAAATAAATAAGATTAAGAAAAAATAGAATGATCCATGCTTTAAAAAAAAAAAAACAAAAAAAAAACGCCAGCAGGTGCCTGAAAGCATTTAAAAAAAAAAAAAAAAGAAAGAAAAATATCATGACAATTTTATCCCTCAGTACTTCATATTTAAATACATCCCTAAATATTTCCTATGAGGTAGGACATACTCTTATACAGCCACAATACCATTATCATATCCCGGAAATTTAAAATTGAAAAAATATCATCTGACAACTTGTATTCAAATCTCCCCAACTGTCCCAATCAATGTCCTTATAACTTTAACCGAGATATAATCCACATATCACAAAATTCACTCTTTCCAAGCATTCAATTCAGAGTTTTAATATATTCACAAGGTTGTGTAACCATCATCCGTATCTAATTCCAGAACATCTTCATCATCCCAGACAGAAATCCAGTAACTAATTATCAGTCACTTCCCATTCTCCCCTCCCCCGCAGCCCTTGCCAACCACTAATCTACTTTCTGTCTCTATGGATTTGCCTATTCTGGAAATTTCAAGGAAATAAAATCATAAAATATGTGGCCTTTTATATCTGGCTTCGTTCCCTTAGCATGATGTCTTTGAAGTTCATTCATGTTGTAGCATGTATTATTTCATTCCTTTCCTGGTTGAAAAATATCACATTGTACAGAAATACCAAATTTTGTTTATCCCTTTGTTAGGTGATGAACATTTGGGTTGTTTTATAGCTTTTTAAAAGCCAGGATCCAATCAAGGACTACACACTGCATTTAATTGCCAGGTCTTTAGTTTCCTTTAATCTAAATCACTTATCATTCTACGTCATTAATTCTAGAACATGAGTCTGGATTCTTCCCTTTTTTTTTCTTTTTATCTTTTACAACAGTATATTTTTTGAAGAGTAGAGATTGGTTGTCTTGTAGAATATCCTCGTGGATTTGTCTGATTGTTTCCTACAATTTGATTCGGGTTAGACAATTTTGGCAATAATGCCACATAGGTGAGGTTGTATATTTCCTGTTGCATCACATCAGAAGGAATATAATGTCAGTTTGTCTCATAATTTGTGATGCTAAATTTGATCATTTGATTATTTGGTATTTACCAGATCTCCCCATAGGAAAGATATACTTTTCTCTTTGTATAATAGTAAAATAAATAATATTGTTGTAAGTAATCTTTAAGACTGTGCATATGTTTTCCCAACAACCTTTAACAAAAGATTTTAGCCTCCAATGATGATCCTTGCCTGAATCCGATTATTATACATGTTACAAAACAGAAATTTTGTGACTTTTCTAACTCTGTTCATTCCTTCCACATACAGTTGCTGGAATTTTGTTTAAAAAAAAAAAAAAAAAAAAAAGCTTTCCTGGCTCTATTCCGCCTTTTTAACCACCACTGTCAACTCACAAATTTTTTTTCTCAATGTGTTATAGTCAACAACACTGTCATTTTTTTCCTGATGTTCAAACTGTTCCAAATTTGAGAAGAGGGAGCCAATTTGGGCTAGCTCATCCCTTTTTGACATGTCCCCATCAGTCTTTAAGCACTTCAGTACTTTGTGACACAATAAAATGTTCCAGATCACCTCATATTTTCCCTTCTCCAGAACTTAAGGCAGCATTTCTTCAAGAAGACCTGGTTTCTTTAGTGAATAATGGTATTTAGAAACCAAGATTTGGGTGCTGGATGTGCTCATTGTTACTGAGTTGTCTCAGATGTTTTTGCCTGAATGACTCATAACAGTTACTTAAACCTTCCATGTGTAACATCTCTTGTGATTTTTATCTGGGTTTCAGTTAGTAGGTAACACTACTGCACATTCAGTGGATCCTAAATAGGTACAACAGCTGTCATCTTTGTAGTACTTACTAAGTACTCAAAAGCTCTACACTTGGTGTTTCACACACAGTACTTCACTTAATCTTTGAAACAACTCGATGGTGTAGGTGTTATTATTTATCCTTATTTAACAAATGAGATAAATGAAGTAGAGAGTGAAGGTCACACAGCTATTAAGTGGCAGAGCTGGGACGAGACTCCAGGTCTGTCTGACTTTAGACCTGCTGAACTACTAGGTGATACTATGCCAATAACAATCACTGTGAAGGAAATATAAGTATGTCTTCAAGCTTGCAATCTACTCCTGGGTGTATTACATCACATTTGTAAAGCAGGTATGGCCACTGTAATCCACTGTGGTATAAGGAGAAGGGCACAAGGCTCATTGATGAGGGGGTAAACCCTTCTCTTTTCCAGGTCTCATATACATCACCTGTAAACGTGGAATAATGATACTTAGCTTGTGTACTACATAAGGTTGCAGTGGGGATCAGAGAGTGCCATAAGCAGAAACCTTTGCAAGAATTATAAAGCTTCCTCTACTATAAGGAAGAGGCTTTCAAATCAAACAGTGAGGGTAAGAATCATCTCAGGGAGGTTGGCGGGGTGGGGAGTGTGCTATATTTAAAGTGCAGCTTGCCAGGCCCTGCTCCCAGAGATACTGATTTAGTGGCCTCATGTGGGGCCCGGGAATCTGAATTTTTAACACGCTTCCAAGTGATTCTGATGCAGGTAGCTCAAAGATCACACTTAGAAAAACTCTCATGTAATTAAAGACGATAAGAAAAAGAGATGATAAACCCATGCTTAGAAACCCACTTTTACATCTTTTCACACCCATTTCTTGCATCTGACTGCTTTTTCTTCCTCAGGCTCAAATGTCACTTTTCCTGACCCTTTGACACAGTCAGCCTCTCCAGTTACCTGCTCTCATCACATCCTTTGATTCGCCATAGCACATAACAACCTGATAACTATTTAACTTCGGTGTGTAATTAGATGCTTAATGTCTGCCTCTCCTGATAGAGAGTAAGCATCAGAGGACAGTAAGTAACCAGGACCTCTTCAGTATTGCCCAGTGTCCCAACATAGTGGAAAGTCAATAAATGTCTGTTGGACAAACGCACAAATGACGGAACAAAAAGTAATACTAACTTTATTACTAAACAAAGGTTGGATAGAACGCAGAATTCATAAATAATTAATACAGAATAAAGTTCATTACCCACATGAATAACTGGATGCCCCACTTCCTGTTCTCAGAATCTTTCCTGGGGTCCTTGGAAAGTTTTCATAGAGGAAATTGCACTTTTAATGACAAATTTGGCGACAATCTGCTCTGAATAGGCAGGAATTCATAATGAAATTATGGCCCTCTGCTCTGGCCTCTCCTCCCACTTCCTTCCCCTTCTGGCTTCACTTGTCATCTCGAGCTGAAGCAGCAGCATCCTCTCTTCCTGCCTCCTGCCAAGTCTCTCTAACCAGTACCATGCAGGAGAGCTGTCTGCCTGGGGAGGGAGGGTGCTTCCCTCGGGTCATCATTAATGGCATGTGTTCCCCAAGTTATGTGTATTTTCACTGGTGCATTTATCTCTATCCTGAATGGGGCCCGTAAAACTCCTTTACGGTTTTGCCTCAGGCCAAATAAGCATTGAATTTCACAACCAGAGTTTATGCTCGTATATTTATGGCAAGGTGGAAGGCAGGGTTATTTTGTTTTAAATATTTGTTTCTCCAGAGTGGCTGCTGACTCTGTCTGGAAAAGCTGCAAGAATACATGTGAAGGGGTAAGAACAGGAACCACTCCTATCAAGTGATGGCGTTCAGGACATACTACCGCAGCGCACAGCACCTTGGCATACTGACTATTTTAAGCTGAAGGAGTTTGAAAAAATGGCAGAAGCAGGAAGGTCTCTCTGACCTTCCTCTTCCCCTTCTTCCCTGAAGCAGGTCTAGACCCTCTTGTAAGAGATACTTTCTCGATATCTGGAGGAAAGAAGCATCTTTATCTTCAAGTCAGAGAAACATGGAAAAGAAACCAAACAAACAGGACTAAGTTTCCCCCAGTGTACTATACTTACTTCCTCATACTCTTTGTTCTACCGTATTTCTACATGGCTGCCTGCTCTCCATCAAACCCAGCATAAAAACACTCAGGTTTAACTGTTTCTTCAGGTCTTCACTTCCTTTTGAAGGCTCCTGTGTCATGTAAAACTTACATTAAATTTGTATTCTTTTCTCCCGTTAAGTTGTCTTCGTCAGGTTAATTTTCGGACCCAGCCAGGGACACTAAGAGGGTCAAGAAAACTACTTTTCCTCCCCTAGACCAGGTTTCCAGGACTTTACAGCAACTGTGAACTTGAGGCAGCAGCACAGGACTAAGTGGGGCCCCAGGAAACTGAGCTTATGCGGTAGTTTTCCATCAGGACCCAGTTCCCAGAACATTGGGGTGAAAGACAGAGACCCCAAGCAGGTTCAAAGCTTCCATTTTAACTAGAAGTAAGAGCATCTTACCGTCTGAAACTCACTGACATGAAGAAAACATTAAGAGGAAGATGCATAACGATTCTTACAAATCTGGTCAACCTAATTTTCTCGGGAAATTCTCTTTGGTTTGGGCACGCCCCAGATTCAGACCTGAGGATGGCCAGAGCTAGATGTGACCCAGCACCAGGGTTTGTTCGTCAACCCAACAAATCTCTTTGCCTGAGGCAAAACGATGCAGGGGCTCACCCAGTTCAAGTCCACGCTCCACCACTTACTAGCTGAGTGATAGAGGACGCGGTACTTCCTCTCTGGGCCTCAGTATCCTCAACTGTCAGATGAGGAAGGTAATCCATACTGAGGACAATAGTGTATTCCTCACAGGAGCGTTGCGAGGCCTAAGTGGAAAATGTGTGTACATAGCTTAACACAAGGCCTGACCAAGAGTGCATATTAGCCGCTATCATTTCAATGTCCGAATTCAAAGAGGTTCTCAGTTTTAAGACACATACTTATATGATGAGGCCAGCTGCCTTCCTAGAGCAGTGTAATAAATCTATAGAGTGGTCAACTGTGCCAGTGTGTGTGATCATCCAGCACCCCCTGGGTGTTTTCCAGTTTAGGGAGTGGCCCACATCCTAAGTCCTGCTTCCTGAAGGTAGAAGGTGCCTACCCACATTCCTGGCTTCCCTTAAAGATGGAGTGCAGGTGTGGGACTGGTGTTCTCTAATCAGAGCCAGAGAGCCTTCTCTTCTCAAGAGTAACATGCAGAATCCATTTTGTAGGGAGGCCAGGGGTCCAAGCATCTGGTGCTTGGGGGGCAGCCCTGGGGAATCTTAGGCACCCAGGGTCCAGTATCATGGTGTGCACTGCACTCTGCACCTCGCTATGGCAAACCCGGAGCTTTTCCAGGGCAGTGTGTCCGTGTGGCTTGGCCCTCATCCCTGGCCACAGTCTGATACTGCTTAGCCCTCTGAAGAACCTGTGAACCACGTAATATCCTTCAATAAATTTCCATTTCTGCTTCAACTAGCTGGAATGGGTTCTGGGGCTGGTGACAAAGAACCTGCTCAAGGTCCCTGCCCACTGGGTTGGCCAAATATGAAGGCAATGAATTCCGAGAAACCATCGAAGCTCTTTGATTCAATGGAAAGGTCAATGTAATGATTACTGTTTGTAGAGAGATGGAGCACTAACTGGGACTTGGAAGTCTTTCTATTAAGGAGATTTTCATTTTCGTGGAATTTGTTATAAATTTGTCTTCTACTTCTAGTGGAGTAATAGAGTAGCAAAACTGGAAGGGGCTTTAGAGACAGTCTAGATTGCCCCATCAGTTTCAATGAGGAAGTGGAGTACTAGAGAAGGAAAGTGACTTGCCCAAGGTCACACAGTAACTGCCGCCTAGTGTAAAGATCACCAGCTCAGAAGTCAGATCCTGACTCTGCTACTTCCTAACTGTGTGATCTCAATCTAGCCTTGTAGTCTCTGAGCCAGTTTTCTTGGTCTCCTCATTTGCTAAATGAAGAAAATAACAGACCACATCTTACAGGGTTCTTGTGAAGAATAAATGAGATAGTGCATCTATAGTGTTTCGCTTGTGCTCAAAAAATAGTAAATATTAAATAAATGTTAGCTGATATTATTAACTTACCTTTAAATATTTACCACAATCCACTATGAGCCAGGCACTGTCCTAGAAGTTGGGAATATAAAGATGAATAAGACATTCTCACCCCCCAACAAACAAAAGTCCAGGACCAGACAGATTCACTGGTGATTCTACCAAATATTTAAAGAAGAATTAATACCAATCCTGTCAAACTCTTCCAAAAAAAACAGAAAAGAAAGGAATACATCCAGACTTATTTTATGAGGCTAGCATTACCCTGATATCAAAACAAAATAAGGATACCACAAGAAAATTTACATTTAAATTTAAAATTTACATTTACATTTCCTGACTAATATAGATGTAAAAATCCTCAACAAAATATTAGCAAAGTAAATTCAACACTATATTAAATGGATCACACACCATGATCAAGTGGGATTTCTCCCAGGGATGCAAGGATGTTTCAGCATTTGCAGATCAATCAATATGATACACCATATTAACAAAATGAAGGATAAAAATCATAAGATCATCTCAATAGATGCAGAAAGAGCATTTGACAAAATTCAATATCCACTGATGATAAAAACTCTCAAAAAATGGGGTATAGAGGGAACATACCTCAACATAATAAAGGCCATATCTGGCAAGCCCACAGCTAGCCTCATACTCAATGGCGAAAAGCTAAAAGCATTTCCTCTAAGATCAGGAACAAGACAAGGATACTCACTCTCACCATTTTTATTCAACATAGTATTGGAAGTCCTAGCCAGAGCAATTATTCAGGAAAATGAAATAAAAGGCATCCAAATCGGAATGGAGTAAATATAAATGTCACTACTTGCAGATAACATGATAACTATATATACTTTAAAGCCTAAAGACTCCACCAAAGAACTGTTATAAGTAATAAGCAAATTCAGTAAAGTTGCAGGATACAAAATCAATATACAAAAATCTGCCCATTCCTATATACTAATAACAAACTACCAGGAAAGAAATTAAGAAAACCCCATTTACATTTGCATCAAAAATAATAAATACCTAGGAAAAATAATAATAATAAATACCTAGGAATAAATTTTATCAAGGAGGGGAAAGATTTGTACCAAAAACTGAAAGTTTTCAGGCACTGATGAAAGAAATTGAAGAAGACATAAATAAATGGAAAAATACGCTGTGCTCATAGATTGAAAGAATTAATATTATTAAAATGACCATACTGCCAATGCAATCTACAGATTCAATACAATCCCTATCAAAATTCCAACAGTATTTTTCACAGAAACAGAAAAAACAATCTTAAAATTTGTATGAAACCATGAAAGACCCCAAATAGCTAAAGCATTCTTAAGAAAGCAGAACAAAGCTGGAGGCATCATGCTCCCTGACTTCAAACTATATCACAAAGCTACAGTAATCAAAAAAGTATGGTACTGGCATAAAATCACATAGATCAACGGAACAGAAGAGACAACCCCAAAACAAACACACGCATATATAGTCAATTAATTTATGACAAAGGAGTCAAGAGTATACAATGGGGAAAGGACATCTCTCCAACAAATGGTGCAGCTACATGCAAAAGAATGAAGCTGGATCACTATCTTACACTAGACACAAAAATTGACTCAAAATGGAAGACCTGAAATCATACAACTCCTAGAGGAAAACACAGGTGGTAAGCTCCCTGACAACACTCTTCATGATTTTTTTTTTTTTTGGATTTGTCACCAAAAGCAAAGGCAACAAAAGCAAAAATAAACTAGTTTACACCAAACTAAAAAGCCTCCGCACAAGAAACGAAATCATCAACAAAATTAAAAGGCAACCTATTGAACAGGAGAAAATATTTACAAATCATATATCTGATAAGGGATTAATATCCAAAATATATAAAGAACTCATACAACTCAATAGCAAAAACCCAAACAATCCAATTTTTAAAAGGGCAGAGGATCTAAAGAGACATTTTTCCAAAGAAGACATACAGATAGCCAACAGGTACATGGAAAGGTACTCAACATCACTAATCATTAGGGAAACACAAATCAAAACCACAATGAGATATCATCTCACACATTTTAGGATGGCACCTATGTGCTTGACAATTTCTTGTTGTAAAGTAACAAATTTTAAAGTATTTGTAGAAGGAGTGGCTTAGGTCAAGAAGATGGACACCACTTCCTCTGAAACCCATGACAAGAAGGTAAGGATGAATGAGTTTATCACTTTATACTTTAAAACCCCTAAGTCTCTTTTTCCTCTGGATAGTGGGAGATGAGTCATCTCCTGAGGCAGAGGAAGGCTGGAACAGCTGTTAAAAGCTGTTAAAAGACAGGTGAAGGGATTACTTCCCAGTCCTCAGATATATGCTGCACCTTCTGTGCTGGCCCACTGGATCACTAAAAGTCACTAAATCTGAATCCCAGTTCAGGCTCAACTAGGGCATACTACCACATTTAGAAAGGCCACTTCATCCAAGCTTAAATATTCACCTACATTTTGTCCCTAACATCCTTGAGTATGATTTCATATTTTAATTTTAAATTTTTAATTCTTTTAGAATTGTTTAGATTTATTCCATAAAGCAGTAATCTAATTTTGTTTCCAAATATTAGTCAGTTGTTTCAACACCATTTACTGACTAACCTATCCTTTCTCCACTGGTTTAAAATACTGTCATTATCAGGACTGGTCCACAGAAACATGAAACTGACGTTAATATTAAAAAGACTCTTCTACATCTTTAGTTGAAAGTAGACTGTGGCTTTGAGGCAGAGGACCAAGGCCTTGTTTCTAAGACTTGACAGAGCTTGTGCTGCCTCCTTTACCAAGGTGCATGCACAACCACCGGCCTTCCTCTCTCCCATCACAAACTACTGATGGCTCAGAACAAGCACTATGGAATCAGAAAACCCACACTTTCTAGCTCCCTCTTCACTATCCAAGTGACACTGATTACAATACTTTGTAGCTCAGTCCCTCCCTCTGTAAAATGGGGATAACAGAAGTACTACTGCACAGGCAGCTGTGAGGATTACAGCAGTTAAAGTGCCTGAGCAATACTAATACCAGTAGAATGCTACTTATTATTATCAGTGGTGATGTTATCATGATTCTCACTATCAGCATCTAGATGGGCTTATGATGGATTGTGGAGGACCCATATTTACTGTTCATACATTCAGCAATTCCTATTGAGCATTTACTGTGTTTCATCACCATTCTAGCAGTGAGCAATAAAGAAAGATCCCTACCTCCTTAGAACTTACATACCAGTGGGGGGAAACAGTTAAACCAACGGCCAAAGAAGAAAATATCTGGGAACGCGAATAGTGCTATGGTGAAAGGAAAGCAGAGCCATACAGTAAAACTTCACTGGGGAGCTTACCCTAAATTGGCAGTCAGGGAAGGCCTCATAAAGGAGATAAATTTTAAGGTGAGGCTCAAGTGAGAAAAAGGAGCCGATCAGAAGTGTGTTGTCTTTCAAATATTGGGAGTTTTCCTAGACTGTTCACTGTTTTAAACTTCTAATGCAATTCTACTGTAGTCAGAAAATATTGTCCATATAACTTTAATCCTTGTAAATTTATTGAGACATGTTTTATGGCCCAGGATGTGTTCTATCTTGATGAATGTACCATGTGCACTTGAAAAAAATGTGTACTCTGCAGTTGTTACACACTGTTGCATACATATCCATTAGATCAAAACAGCTGATAGACCTACTCATATCTTCTATGATTTTACTTATCTTTTTGTCTAGTAGTTCTATTAATTCTGAGAGAGTAGTGTTAATTTTCTAATAATGACTGTGGATATGTCTATTTCTCCCTTTAATGCTGTCAACTTTTGTTCATGTATCTTGGAGCTCTGTTACTAGGAGCATGCATACCTATGATTGATCAGTTATGAACTGACCATTTTGTCATTATGATATGTCTCTCTTGAACTCGTTATCTTAAAGTCTACTTTACCTGATACTAATACAGCCAATCCAGCCATTTTATGCTATTTGCATGTTATAACTTAATCTATCCATTTACTTTCAATCTGTTTGTGTCTTGATACTTAAAATGGCTAGAGACAGCATATATTAGTTGGTTCTTGTATTTTCGTGCAGTTTGTCAATCTCTGCTTTTAAATGGAGTGCTTATTCTATTTACATTTAATGATTATTTATATGGTTGGATTTAGGTCTAACATTTTACTATTTTGTTTTCTGCCCGTCCTCTCTGTTTTTGTTCTTCTTTGTCTACCTTCTTTTGAGTTAATCAAACATTTTTTTTTAGAATTCCACTTTATCTATTAGCGTTTTAGGTACCTTCTTTGCCTTTTTGTTTTATTTTAACTCAGCAGTTGCTCCAGAGGTTACAGTATATATCCTTAACATTTCACAGTCTACTTAGAGTTAATATGATACCATTTCACATGAGTTTAAGGACCTTACAACAGTATATACCCATTTTCTCCATTCCCATTCTTTATACTGTAGTTTTTATAGATGTGAGCCATTAATAAATCCCAAAACACGTTATAATTTTTCTTTTAAACAGTCATATGTACTTTAAAGGAATTAGAAGAAAAAATGGCCTTTCCTATTTATCTCCATATTTACCATATCCAGTGCTCTTCATCCCTTCCTGATATTATAGATTTCCCGCTGGTATCATTTCCCTTCAACCTGGAGAACTCCCTGTAGCATGTCTTGTGGTGCAGTCAACTGGCAATTAATTCTCTTTATTTATCTGAAAATGTCCCCTCTGTGCCCCCTTCCTTCTTACAGGGTATTTTTGCTGCATATAGAATTCTAGGTTGGTTTTTGTTTCTTTCAGCATTTTAAAATTATTGTAACCTCTAGAAGCCTGAAAACAGTGGAACAAAGCCCCCAGTCATTCATATTCCATCTCTCTGGTTGCTTTCAAGATTTACTCTTCATCTTTAGTTTTCTTCAGATGTATGATGTTTTTGTCTTAGGTATAGTTTTCTTTTTACTTATTCCACTTGGGGCTTATTTGGTTTCATAAACTATTAAAATGTATGACTTTAAATATAGGACATTTTCAGCCATTATGTCTTCAAATATTTTTCTGTTCCATTCTCTTTCCTCTACTTCTGGGACTCCAATCAAATGCACGTTAGACCTTTTTATATTGTTCACAGGTCATGAGGTTCTAAAATCTTTTTCCTGTCTATTCCTCAGCTTGGACGATTTCTACTGATCTACTTCCAAGCTTATGAACTCTCTTTTTTGTTATCTCCAATCTTCCATTAATCTCATCCAGTGAATTTTTCCAGACACTGTATTTTTCAGTTCCAGAATGTTGATTTGGTTCTTTTTGTAGTTTCTTTTTCTGCTGAGATTTCTGTTTGTTCATTCACTGTGAGAATATTTTCCTATAGGTACGTGAATACAGTTATAATAGCTGCTGTAAAATCTTTGTCTGCTAAATACAACAAATAGGTCATCTAGTGGTGGGTATCCAAAGATTGTCTTTGCTTGAGTGTAAGTCATGTTATTCTGTTTCTCCATGTCTAGTAATTTTGTATTATTTCCTGACCAGAGAGAATGAAATGCTATAGAACCTCTGGAATCTGTTATATTTCTCCAAGTAGTGTTATTATTATTATCTTGTTCACTTTTAGCAGGCCAATTGACTTGACTAACTTGAAACTCTAAGTTCTGCTTCCCCTGCCATGGGTGACAGCTGATATCTCTGCTGAGTTCTATAAGCCTTATTCTGGGCTGTTGGGAGTCTACCCCACGCAAGCATAATTCAAAGATCAGCCAGGCCTCTGGGCAACTCTTCTTTGCTCTATCCCACTTTTCAAGCACAGACTCTTTCCCAATTGTATCTGCTTTTGATGGCTCATCAGTCCCTCCACGTAGTTGTTTGTCTATTCTTTCCTGAGTTTATAGTTGTTATCTGTGTGAGAGCTGGTCTGATAGGAGTTAGTTAGGTATTACTGGCAGTAGTCCATTGTAAATTTTTAAATGAGACAGTGACAAGAACTTATTTACTTTTTTTTAACATCTTTATTGGAGTATAATTGCTTCACAATGGTGTGCTAGTTTCTGCTTTTATTTACTTCTTAAAGAAATAATTTTGGCTGCTACATGGGGGGATGAATTGTAGCAGGAATCAATAGTGGAAGCAAGGAAACCTGTTATGAGGCCACTTTAATGGTCCAGGAAAGAGTTGGGGTGGCTTACACCACGGTGGGAACAGAAGAAATGGAGACAAGCAGACAGATTTATGTGCAAATGTAAAGTCAACAGGATTTGCTAAAGGATTAGATGTGGTGGGTGAGACAGAGAAAACACTTGGATAATTGGTGGGTTTACAGCCTGAGCTCTTGGGTAGATAATGGTGTCTTTTCATGAAATAGAGAAGACTCAGGAAGAAGTAGGTGGGGTGGGGCATATTAAGACATATCAAGTCTGAGGTGCTTACAAGATATGTAAGAAGAAGTGTCAGGTAGGTGGCTGGATATATGACACTGGAGTTCAAAGCAGAGGTGAGAGCTGAAGGTATAGATTTGACGTCTTCAGTTTATGTAAGGTATGTAACACAATGGGATTGAGGAAAGAGGAGGTGAAGAGAGGTGGTTGCAGAAACAAGCCCTCAGACTCATCGAAATTTAGAGGTTCAGCAGAGGAGAGGAGGCCAGCAGAAGAGAAATCAAAGAGGTATCTAGTAAGCTAGGAGAAAAATCCTAGAGAGAAAAAAAAAAAGCTTTAAGAAGAGATGCTGACACACCTGTTAGAATGACTATTATCAAAAAGACATAATGACTATTATCAAAAAGAAATACCAAGTATTGGTGAGGATGTGGAAAAAAGGGATCCCTTGTGCACTGCTGATGGGAACGTAAACTAGTGCAGCCACTATGTAAAACAGTATGGAGGTTCCTCAAAAATTGTTAAATAGACCTACTTCATGATCCAGTAATTCCACTTCTGGGTATTTATCCAAAGAAAATGAAAACACTAACTCAAAATATATATATACACCCCCATGTTTACTGCAGCTTTATTCACAATAGCCAAGATATGGAAATAACCTAAGTCTCCATCAATGGATGAATGAATAGAGAAGATATGGTGTATATATTTATAAGGTAATATTATTCAGGCATAAAAAAGAATGAAATCCTGCCTATTGTGACAACATAGATGGACCTTAAAGGCATTATGCTAAATAAAGTCCGTCAGACCAAGAAAAACAAATACAGTATGATCTCACTTGTATGTGGAATCTAAACAAACGAACAAAAACCCTACATGCCAAGCTCACAGACACAGAGAACAGATGAGTGGTTTCCAGAGCAGGGGGTGGGGGTGGGCAAAATGGGTGAAGAGGGTCAAAAGGTATAAACTTCCAGTTATAAAATAAGTCCATCACAGGGATGTAATGTACAGCATTGTGACTATAGCTAACAGTAAGGTATTGCATATCTGAAAGTTGCCAAGAGAGTAGATCTTCGAAGTCCTCATCACAAGAAAAAAAAATTGTGTAACTATGTAAGGTAACGGATGTCAACTAGACTTGTGTGATCATTTCACAATATATACAAACATCAAATCATTATGTTGTACACTTGAAACTAATGTGTAATGCTATGTCAATTAGGACTTTATTTTAAAAAAAGAAGGAATCATGAATTGAACGCTGCTCTGAATTTGAGGAAAATGAAGACAGGGAACAACATTTAGATTTTGTGTGGGAAGGCATCCGTGAGTGAGGGTCTGAAGCCCATGTGGGTCATCCTTGAGGAGAAAACTGGAAGGAAGGGGCACGTCATATCAGTGATTATGGAGAATATTTGTAGAAGTTACACTGTGAATGGGAAAGAAATTGGCCAGTGGCTGAATGGGGATGTGGGTCAAAGAAAGCTTTTTTCAGTTTAATTCTGGAGTTACGAGAACATGTCTGTATACTGATAGGGAAAATCCACTTGCCTTTACTGTGTGCCATAGCTGGATTCAGATGCAGCCTGTATGTTCTTGGCTTCCCTTTTCCTACTCCACATGTCCCCAAAGAGGGGGAAAAGTGTACATTTCACTATGCAGTATCAATGGATACAGAATCCCACTGCCATCTAATTATCAACAGGGACCTTGTGGTCAATGATTCTAACAGCTCTACATTTAACACCCTTTGTAAAATGTTGACTACATATATATGAAAATCTTTGTATAATAAGAGAATTTTTCT